>NC_137760.1:5019400-5687400 GCF_963264785.1 Psittacula echo | reverse complement strand
TGTGAGAACCCAATCCTGCACGGCCACCGTCTCAGTTACTAACAGTGGTTTGATGCCAATTGACGGGGAACGGCCTTAAGCCAAAATAAACCGAAGGCAGCCTTAGACTGGCATGAAAACGGCCGCGTGGGGGTTGGACTGGCTTAGTTACAGCTCAGCTTAATGGGTTGGAGTGTTAAGAGCAGAGTAGTTTACCCAAAGGGAGCAAAAAAAACCCACCACCCCCAAAATATCACCTGGGATGCTCTGAATGGGTTTGCATTACAGCTCGGTGTGGATGGAGTCTGCAGCTGAGAGCTCTCACTTGTGCTGACCATCCCACATGCTTGTCTCAGGCTGTTCAAACCCCATCGTGACCGAGGCTCAGGAAGGTAAATCATCATCCCTGGCATCAGTGATTTCACAGCATGGAGCCTCATTCATGGAATGCCGAGGTCCCCACCTCAAGGCAGAGCGTCCCAAACCCCCACTGCCCCTGCAATGCAAAACCTCATTGTGTTAATAAGGCAGAGCCGGCCCAGCCTCCAGCTCAGCCCCTGAGCCGGCTGCCTCCTTCACCCCAGGGATAATGAGGAGACCTCAGAGCAGCTCCAGTGCCTAAAGGGACTCCAGGAAACCTGGCAGGGGCTTTGGACAAGGACCTGTAGGGACAGGCCAAGGGGAATGGCTTTAACCTGCCAGAGGGGAGACTGAGATGAGCTCTTAGGCAGAAGCTCTGCCCTGTGAGGGTGCTGAGGCGCTGGCACAGGGTGCCCAGAGAAGCTGTGGCTGCCCCATCCCTGGCAGTGTTCAAGGCCAGGTTGGACACAGGGGCTTGGAGCACCCTGCTCCAGTGGAAGGGGTCCCTGCCTTTGAAACTGGATGAGCTTTAAGCTCCCTCCAACCCAAACCATTCCACGAATCTGTGATTCTATATTATTTAGTAGTATCCCAGCTGGATTAAGTTCCCATAATGCCCACTGACGGAGTGCTGGCAGCATCCCCTCATCCAGGGAGCGCCCACGGCCACCCAGACAAGCCCTGAGCACCCCCAGCTCCCACTGCGCCTAACCCCACTCCTCCCTCTGGGGCCATGCGATGTCCCTCTGGGTGCTGTCAGCTGATGGGTGATCTCCCCTTGCTCCTCTCGTCTTGTGACCGGGTCCTGCTGCTCATCACCGAGTGATTCATGTGCCGCGAGCCCCGCAGGTGCACTGAGCTGTGCTGCGGCTCTCCAGGGACCAGCGGGGCTTTTAGAAGGGGAACGGTTCAGGATTGTACCTAATTACTGGCAGCAGAAATGCACGTACGGGGAGGAGAACGTGAGCTGCGTCCTGGTGCCTTGTGGAGAGGCGAACGGGACGGCATCACCATCCTGCCATGTTTCAGGAGCTCCGGGAGGCCCTGCACTGTGCATGGCTGTGGGTTTCAGGGGTTTGGAGCCCACCGTGGTGGTGCCTCTGGTCCTCGGTTCCAAAGGATGCTCAGATACAAAGCTTGAGGCTCTTCTTTGCGCTACCAGAACACGGAGGTTTCCCCCCCCCAGCCCCTTGGATGTGCTTTAGATGTAGATCTGGGGCTGGGAAGGTCACAGAGCTGTAAACAGAGCGTGGCTGTGGGGACCTGAAAGGTCACCCACCTCCTACCCCAGGCATGACTGTACCCGGGCTGCGCTCGTAGGCGGCTGCTTGGATGGTCGACAACAAAACCGCTTCTAGAGCAGCCTGGGGAAGGGGAGCAAATAAACCTGGAGTCTTCCAGCCACCCAGAGCACGAGGTGGGTGCCTCAGCGGCACCTGATGGAGCCGCCAGCATCCCTCAGTGTTGTGTTTGCAGGTGGTGAGGCTGCGCTGGTGGGATGCAGATGTTCGCGGTGGCAAACAGCAGCTGCCCAGATGTGGCCAGTGCTGCATCAGCAGCGATTCATCCTCTGAGCATCCCGTGGATGTTGGAGATGCTCAGCACTGCAGGGATGGGATTCAGGGCAATTCCTGGAGGAGGAGGAGGAGGAGAGACTTTCTCCACTGCTGTTGGGCGTGGGAATTCCTCATTTCAGGCCACACTTTGGCTGGGAGAGCTGCAGCCAAGGAGAAACTGCTGGGCAGCCTTCCTGATCCCGGCCCAGCGCCCGCCCGGCTCTGCGGCCTTCCTGGTTTTCCTGGTTTCCCTGTGAAAACTACACCCTCACTGAAACATGCATGGAAAAGGAGAGGGATGCGGCCCTCCTCCCTCCTCTGTCGGGGGCTGAACTTGGTGGTCGATGTTGGCTTTGCTGGGTCAATCTCAAAGGGTAGATGCCCATAAACCAAGCCCTGTGGTGGCTGGAAGGGGGGAGCTGGGCAGGGGGTGCTGCAGGAGCCATGGGTGATTGTGGGAAGCCCTTTCCTACCTCAGTTTCCCCTGTGGCATGAGAGAGATGAGCCCTGCCTCATCCTGCATGGGAAGCACCCATGGCAGCACTGGGTGCAGAGGGTCCTGTGGGGGGTCTTTGCCTGCACCGCATTCCCTGCACCACCTTTTGCTGCCATCGCCTTCCCTGCATCACCCCAGTGCTGCTGCAGTGAGGATGTGCCTGCTGCGCTCAGCCATCCCAAAGAGTGTCCCACTGTTTTCCAGTGCTCCGAGGCCTGGGCTCGATGGGTGACTGCAGCAAGGGGCACGATGCTGTGTGCACCGGGGAACCTCTGGGTCATCTGAGTCCGAGACAGGTCTTGGTCTGCAAACCCAAAGGTCTTTCCTGTTATTATGCAGCCTGCAGGAGGGGAACAATAGCGGTGGCGGCGGGTACAGTGTGACCCAGAGATAAGGAGACAGTGTGATTAGCAGGAAAACCAACGAGTAGATCCAGAGCTAAAAGTGATCCCCAGGGACCAGCACCACTGGGAATGACGGGCTTCCAGCAGCAGAGACCAGGCACGGAGCCGATGCTATGGGAGAAGCACAAACCTCAGTGCTGTGTCCTTATGTCAGCCTGCAGTGACTGGGCATCGCTGGGACCCCAGCGAGGGGATCACAGGGAGATACCACGAAGGCTTTTTTTAACCTGAAACCAAGAAACAGAAGAGGAAATGGATGCTGAGAACTGTGCCATGACACCACCGGCGACGTGAGCGGCTGCCTCATGGCACAACCAAACCCATTGCGTCCAATGGTGGTGCTGGAGAAGGGGCATCCATGGAGGGATGTGTTCCCGACGGCTGCGCAGCCTGGGAAAGCGCTGCTCCCGAGGGCTGCAGGGCTTCGCTGTAACCACCGAAGGAGAAACTGGTGAGAGGCCAAGGGAGAAGGATCTGCAGAGCCATTGAAACCAGCCCGGGGGGAATTAGCCATTTCCTTGCAATGAGGAAATGGGAGGTTAGCCCAGGACCTGCGGGGATGCGGGGAGGGGATGGGAAACGCTGACAAGTGAGGACAAGCTGGGGGCTGTGGCTGAGACCGTCCTCAGCCCGTGGTGCAGGCAGGGGAGGCTGGAAGGGCCACCCAGCCCCTTCCACCGCACCTCTGGATGCAAACCCCAAGCGGCATCCACCTCCCACCGGGATACATGGGGTTAAACCGGGATAAACCGGGCACTGCGGCACGGACCGGGGCCGGCGGCCGCTGCTGGGCAGGAGCAAAGCCGGTGGCTCGGGACCATCGCACCAAAACCTCCTTTGTGTTCCACAGGCAAACCACATCTGAGCGTGCTCCTGCTCCCGGCAGAGCGGGCGAGGCCGGGACAAACCCAGCCCAAACCGAGCCTGAGAGAGGAAACCAAACCCCAGCAGTTTCTCCCTGTGGAGCATCCCTTGGGCGCTCTGTCCCAGGATCTGGCAGCTGGGATTTGCATCCCCGGTGCTGCAAGAAGAGCCGGTCCCAGGAGCAGGATGAGGGAGCGGGACCCCCAAACCAGCACACTCTGATGGGGTCCTCAGACAGCCCCACAAAGCTACTCTGAGTTGTGCAGCACTTTGGAGGCCTCGTAAGAATTAATTACTATTGCTAATTAATGAAGCCATCATGCTGAGCCCAACCTGCCCCTTGCTGCTCGCCGGGCCCCTTGGGTGCTGGCACAATGAGCAGAGGTGGGGACATGGCCATGTCCTCGCCTCGCTCTCCCTCCCTATTACTTCAGGAGCCCTAAATTCCTGCCACAGCCCTGGCTGCCTCTCCCAGGGCCCGCCCGGCTGCTGGGTCACTGCACCAGCACCCATGGGCCCCCACCACCAACCCTGGCCCCGTGGCACATGCGGGACCCCTGGGCTGGAGGCTTCGTGTGCCCATGGCGCAAGGTTGAGGGCTGGGAGCGTTGGAGCATCCCTCCAGTGGCGTCCATCACCTGGATCATGCCCGATCCCGAGAGCCCGGTCCCTTCGCAGTGCTGTGGGGATGCGGATGCTCCTCAGCTCACCTGGAAAACGTCCTTCATTGGCACCCAAAATGGGCAGCGTTGTTTATTCCAGTGTGGAGCTGCCGCGTCCCCACTGGCACATGGGGATTAACAACCTTGACCTATTTCCCTGGGGGTGCAGCAAGGCTTAATTCAGTGCTTGCTTGAGGAGCACACAGATCTGCAGATAGAGCCATTATGGAGTGTGAGATATCATTAATTAATGCACAGGTTGATATAGTTATGTGCTTAGATCATCATCAGCTGATCCTGCTAATCCCTTCTTGTGCAAGTCCCTGGGCGAGGGGCAGCTGCTGCTTGGCATCACTTGGCTCCCGGTGAGCTGGGTTGTTCCCCCATCATCCCCACGTGCCACCATAGTGGGGGGGGTGTAAGTGGTGGCCCCCAGTACCTGTTCTTTCATGTTCCCTGCTCCTAACTCCGTGTTTTCCCATGGTGGTCCCACCAGAGGGGTGACACCCCCTGCTCTCCATCAATGGATGGGGCCCGGGGCTGCCTCTCCTTGAGCCAGGGGCTGAGGCTTAATCTCATTCGAGTAATTACTTCAATAATTATTAAAAATAGATAATTATTACCCTTTTTATTCAGTGATCGTGTTTAGTGCAGGCTTCTCTTGGCCTCCAGCCCAGTTTGGGAAAGAAACACCCCCCATGCGCTGCTGGGAGCTGCCTCTGCTCACCAGGAACAGCGGATTCTCACTGTTAGTATTTTAAACCCCAAGCCTTCCTCCTCCTCAGCCATCCCATCCAGTGGGTGGCTTTGCTCTGGGAATGGGCTGGAAGCATCCAAACCCCATCCTGGGCCTGTGGCATCTTAATTCCCTCAGGATCCGCAAGGTTGGTTTGTGTGTGCCAGTGATGCTGTGGGTACCAGTGGTGCTGTGGGTACCACGTTGCGCCCCATCACACCTGAGCTCACCCTGCTCTGTTTTCTCCTTGCCCCTTCCTGGACCTTTGGATGAAAAGGTGACCCAGCCACGCCAGTGGAAATTGGAGCTAACAAATACAACTAAAACTTCCTCTGGCTGCTAAAAATGACACCCGGAGACAGAGCAAAAAACCTCCTCTGGGTGACAATAACAGAGCGTGGAGCTATTTCAGTGCTGGCTGTTCCATTGCAGCACTCGGCGCTGGGCTTGTGGCTGCTGCAAACCAGCCACTTCCCCAGGGACGTGACGTGTTTCCTTTCCATCACAAACTGATTTAGAAGCAAAACTTTCTACATTTAGGCAGTGAGAGACTCAGCTTCTCTTTTCTCTCTCGCACCGAGGGTGAGCGAATGGAAGGAGAGATAAAGGGGGTGGGACCGGCACAAAGCGTACGCGGCTTCCTCCCGCTTTTGCTTTCTTCGGTCTTTCTAAATTAGCAAAAAGCGAACTAAAACCCCACAATTAATATTTTCCATGCTGTGGAAGCCGTGCACGCGTCCAAGTGGGAGTGCAGAGCTCCGGGCTGGCCGCTGCTGCTGCCACGCTGTGTGGTTGCAGCCTGAGTGTGGCTGGGCCTTGTGCCTCGTCCTGCATCCCGGCAGGGGATCATTGGGGTTGTCCCAGTACAGCATCTGCTGCAGGCACTGGGCAGATTCCTGCTCTGGACCATCCCCATCCCTGTCCCCATCTCCATCTTCAGCCCTGTCCCTGTCCCCATCTCCAGCTCCATCCCCATCTCATCCCTATCCCCATCCTCATGCCCTTTCCCATCACTCTCACCATCTTCATCCTCATCCCCATCCTCATCTTCAACCTCATTCCCACCCTTGTTTCACACTTACATCCCCACCCTTCTCCCCATCTCTTCATTCTCATCCCCATTCCCAACCCATCCCCATCCACATCCCCATCCTCATCTCCATCTCCACTCCAATCCCCATTCTCCATGCCCGTGCCCATCTCTTTCTCCATCTCCATTCCCATCAGCGCCACAAAGGGAAGAGGCTCACTTTGGGCTCACAGTGAGCACCCAGCCTCTCTCCCCTGCAGCTCAAATGCAGCCCGGGAATGATGGTGCTAATTTCCTAGAAGGATGAACATCCGATTGCCTTTTCTCTCCCCTTCCACCAAAAATAAACAGAGCAGCCGCAGGGCTGAGGGCAGGGAGGGAAGGATGACTATAGTTGGACTGCAGGATGTCAACAAAGCCTGACCTCTCATTTGCACCGGTCCCTCGCATTACCCTAACGGCCCAATTACACCCTCAATGGAGGGTTAAGTATAGCAAAGGAGAAGGAGCAATCCAGCTTTAGCATCTTCCATGACATCTCTGGGTGTCATTTCCTCTGCTGCTAATCTTAGCGCCATGGCAAGCCGGGGCTGTGTTGTTTCCCTGGGCTGTGGGATGTCACCAGCTTCCTTTTTCTGCTGGGCTCCTGCAGCGCCCTGGACCCGGCTCCTGCATCCTCCTTCACACCTTGCAGCCCATCTCCATCACCCTGAGCCTTCCGTGTGAGGCTGATGGAGCTCTGCAGGAGCCGCTGATGGGCGTGATTCAGTGAACAGCCATTTCCTGCTGCAGGGAAAGTCCCGGACACGTTTACCCCCCGCCCAGCAAGGAGTTAAAGCCACTCTCACTGCCCAGGAACCAGAGAGGGAGCAAGAAGGGGACAGCACAGCCCTGCTTTCTCTCTTGCACTGGGATGGACCCATGGACCGATGCAAGCAGCAGGAGCATCGCCGTCCCCTCTAAGCGATGCTACATGGCCATGAACAAGTCATTCCCTCTTGCCTCAGTTTCCCCTGCCGGCACAGTAACCCCCATCCCGGATCTTGCTCCCTGTGGTTTGATCCCAGTGCTCCTGGCTCAGGACAAAGAGCGCAGCCGCCGAGGCCACGCTGTGGGGAGGATCTGCAGGCAGGTGAACCCGAGCCCCGGAGAAACCCCAGCGTTAGATGAAAGCCTCATTAAAGAGGTAATTAAAGGGGAGGCCCAGCCAAGTGGCCACTGGGCAGAGCCCTTCTCCTTTACGGCTTCAGTTCCGGTTCTGCTTTCCAAGAGGAGCGGGTTCAGGCAGCGAGAGAGGGCACGGGCAGGGCAGGGCTGGGGCCAGCCCCGCTTCCCACGCTGCCACCCTGCGTGACCACCGCGCTCCAGCGCCACAGCCCGGGGGGACACCGGGCCCTGCCCCGCATCGCCTGCAAGGGGTCCGCAGGGTAAAGCCATTCCCCTTGTCCTGCCCCTGCATCCCTCGTCCCAAGCCCCTCTCCAGGTTCCCTGCAGCCCCTTCAGGCACTGGAGCTGCTCTCAGGTCTCCAGGAGCCTTCTCTTCTCCAGGCTGCCCCAGCCCAGCTCTCCCAGCCTGTCCCAGTGCATCACCCCGTGCTCACTGCCCACAAGGGCCCCACACAGCCCCGTGCACTCCATCCACTCATGGTTTATTCTGGAAGCTGCAGGCATTAAGGTGTAAGACCCCCAAGGTGCAGGAGGGACATGCTGGGGGTCAGGCCAGAAATGGGGCGAAGGAGGAGAAGGTGATGCAGCCTTCCCGGGACACCCAGGAGCCAGGACACCAATGGGATGTTACCTTCGGAGGGGATGAGGGGGCTCTCCCGGGTTTGGGAAGTGGAGGGGCTGGGTTTCTGCTCTCAATCTGGGCTGGGAGAAGGGCGGGTGCATCCTCGATGGGTTCCAGATGTGGCTCTGGGATGCAGGGAAGGGGATGCAGCTGCACAGGGAAGGGCACAATGGGCAGAGCTAATCCTGGTGGTGTTTGGTGAGGAACTGTGTGGAGGCCACCGGTGAGCCCAGCCGGAACTGCTTCACGAAGCTCTCCATCGCCCAGGAACCTGAGGAGAGAGGGGCAGGAGTGAGCAGGGATGGAGGCAGCCAGAGCAGGGATGCTGTGGGGCTGGATGCACACAGGGGCAAGAGGGGAAGGAGGGCAGGAGCCATGGGCATCCCTGGGGGTAAATGGTGTTGGCTCCTCTTGTGTCCCCACTTTGGAGCAGACCTTCCCATGGCTTCCCACAAGCCTGCCTTAGGATGCTTGGAAATACATGGGGGAGACAGCAGAAGCTCCCCAGACCCTTCACTTGCATGCACTGAGCCAAGAGGCCCAGCAATTCCCGACCCCCTTCCTCTGCTGCCTGCCCTGACCCGAGGATGCTGGAGGCCCCAGAGACACTCCTGGCTGCAGGCAGGGGTCCCTCTCTGGGGCTGTGGGCAGGAGAGATTCCTTTGTGCAATCCCCCTGCGCCCTGCCAGGGCTCAGTGCGAGCGTGGGTCTGGCCTGTGGCCGATGGAGCATCCTCCTCCCGGGCCAGAGGGGCTTTCCCCGGGGACCCAAGCAGCTCACGCTGCCACTTGTGGTGGTGGGAGCCTGGATGGGAGCCGCTGCGGTGGCACAGGGCAGGGGCAAGGGGGCCGGTGTTTATGTGAAACCCTCCTCCCTCCTCTGCTCTTCCTGGCACCTCTTTAATGTCACGCTGCAGGCTGGCAGCCCTTATCTGCGCCCACATCTCGGCCCCAGCTGGAGCAAAGCATCCCCTTTGCTCTTGCAAAGTGCTGAGCAAAACCCGAGCTGCTGCCTCACCCGCACGGGGCGATGGGGGTTTGGGTGCCAGCAGAGCCCAGCTCCCCCCGTGTCCCCCCCCGCCTCCAGCACTGGGGCTCTTCACAGCCAAAAAGCCCCTGATGGGCTCTGCAGATGCTCCTGGCGCTGGCACTGCGCTGTGCAACCTCCTCAGCTGGAAGAGGATGTGGCCCAGGAGATGCTCCAGTGCTTGGGAAGGAGATCCCAGGATGCTCAGGCTGGACCCTGCATCCTGCTGGGAGGAGATGTTGGGATGCATCTGTTGTGTGTGGCTGGGGGGGTTCTGGGTGTCCCCACATCATCACTGACACCCACTGAGGACCCAAACCAAGCTGAGGGCAAGGACAGTCCCGATGTGCTACACTGGGGTCACCAGCCGGGGCATGGAGCCGCGTTTCCATCAGCTTTGGCTCATTGCTGTATCCCAAGCCCAAGGTGGGGGAGATGCCCCAGCACAGGATCCCAAGGGGGCTTTGGGTTTGCAGCACCACTGCCAAGCCAGGCCGTGGACACGGGGATGGCCACCGTGTCCCAGCGTGTGCCACAAACACATCCTTCCCCCCATAACACCCCTGGCAAGGAGGGAGCCGCTCGCTTCAGGGTCTTGATCCATCCCCCATCCCCTCCATCTCCAGGGATGCTGATGAGCGCAGCAGCAGGAGAAGGGGTCCCGGGGGGGGGATGCTCCCACTGCACCCCCAGCCTTTCATCCGCTGGGTTTCAAAGCACTGGGAAAGCCGCAGAGGGAGCAGCCGGTGCCGGTGGGACCGGGGTGAGAGCGAGACGCGGCTCCCCCCGGCTCCCCGGGGCTGTCCCTGGTGTTGGTGAGGCCTCGGGAGGGCTGTGGATGAAAGGGGGAGGCAGAGCTGCCGCAGGGCTGCAGGCACCAGCCCCGGCTCTCAGGGCTGCGTGCGGGGCCCGGGTTTTTCCTGACCTACTTTGCTACCTGCCAGCGCACTGAGGGTGCAGGGACTGGCCCCAGGGGAAGCCCCGGGTGATGCACCCGGTGGGTACCAGCCCTGGGGGACCCCACGCCGAATCCAACGCCTTGGGTGCATCCTTAAACCGAGTGTCCCATCCTGCCTGCATCCTGCATCCCTGGCACAGGGTGACATCCCTCTGCCAGCGACCCACAGCACTGGGGACTGAGTCACTGGGACCGTGGAGCTCTCGATGTCACCGTTCCCACCAAAACGACGTTGCATCCATGGCTTGGTCCGTTTTCGAGCTCATTTCCCAGAGGATTTTATCATCGTGCTTGGCTCTTACCTGAGCACCCGCCGGAGGAAGAGGAGCACCCACTGACTTCTGATCCTTGAGCACCACATGGGGAAACTGAGGCACGAGGTTGCTGCGGGGCTTGGGGAGCTCAGGGACCCTCTGGCCTCACAGGCAATGGGTGCATGGGGCTGTTTCACCCCCCAAAACGAGCAGTCCCCCCCTCCTCAGGCACCCACAGCGTTGCCAGCCGTAATTTATCAGCCTCATCAGCGGGGCTGAGAGGAGCCCTGATGCTTTCCTGCAGAGATTAATGATGTCCCAGCGGAGGTAGGCGGGAGGCCACCGGCTGCTTGGTCACCATTAACTGACACCCGGGGACTGGGGCTGGGAGTGGGTGCTCCCCGCAGCCCTTCGCTTCCTCCCATCCCAGCCGCAGCCTTTCCCTTCCCATGGGGCCCAGTCCAACCCGATTTTCCAGCTGGGTGGATCGGAGGCGCACAAGGGCTGCTCATGAGTCAATGCTGCAGCCCCGATGTGATGGAGAGGGATGGAGCCGTGGGAAGGGCCGCGGGCCGGGCTCATCCCCAGTGCCTGGTGCCCAAAGGACTCTCTGCTTCCCAACATCTCTGGGAGGCAAAAGGCCATTCCCAGCTGTGAAACACCTTTCCGGGGCAGGAGGAAGTTTGGGGATGCTGGGGAGCATCTCCGCGTGTTCCCAGGGCTGGTGGGCATCCAGCACTGGGACACAGCAGGGAGGGAGGAGCGGAACCGCTCATCGCATGCAATTAACCCTCATGAGCTCGTGCTAATTACAGTTCCCACAAGGGAAAGGCAGGAGGTGGCCAAGGAGCAGGTCCCAACACCCCCACGGCCGGGGTTTCCCTGCGCGGTGCCTGGGGATGCGCCGGTGCCTCTGACATCCTGCAGACCACGAGCCCTCATCCTGCACCCTGCTAACCCTCGCTCTGCATCGCCATCAGCACCCCACAGCCGCGGGGACACCCCACAGGTCATCACTGTGGGTACCAAGGGGGCACGGAGCTGGTGCTCATTGACACAGCCAGAGCGTGGAGTGAATCAGGCTGCGGTGGGGAAACTGAGGCTCCAAGAGGGTTCTTTGCCTGAAGCCACAGGGAGGGAGGCTGCAGGTGCAGGGACTGATCAGGAGAAGGAGCCGACGTTTGGATTCTTCCTGATGAAACAAGTCCCTTTGCTCAAGAGACGCCCTGGAGAAACCTCTGCTGCGAGCACCCATTTCACCACTGTCCCTTGGTGGGTGACCCTTGGGCACAGCACCCGATGGTGCCATCCCCATGGCAGGGTGGGCACCGGGGCCAGCACGGAGCCATCCTTGCGGGCTGCCGGCGCTGCGAAGCAGAAGCACAGATTCATTTCCCTGCGGGCCATCACCCCTCGACGTTTACTCCCCAGGGACCTTCCCGAGCAGCAGGAGAGGGCTCGAACGGGCAGGTCCTGGTTTAGTGCCCTCTTCTGGAGGCTCCGGCCTCTTGGCTCCACTGCTGAGCTCCTGCCCTCCCGCCTGGCACGCAGCGCGGTCCCTGCTTCGGCCCCGCTGGTTCCAGCACCATTCCTGCTTCACCCTGGAGGCGCCGGGAGGGAGCTTCTCTGTGGGCTGAGCAGTGACAGAAACACCCTCATGGAGCCCCGTGGTGTCCCCAGGCAGTGGGAAAGCAGCCGGAGGGATGGATGCGGGGCACGGAGCTGGCGATGCGCAGCACAGGGATGCGGGATGCATCTCTTGTACCACAGGGAGAGAGGACCAAGACAGAGCTGTGGAGGAGCTGGATGAGCTCCTCAGCCATGATCTGTTGGGGTCACAGTCAGCATCCCCCTTGTTTTCATGTGCTACCAAAGGCATTTCCTCCTTTCTCCTTCGCCCCACGGGGGCTGGATGTGCCAGTGGCTCAGTGGTGTTTGTCCCAATGTGGTCCTTGAGGATGGATTTATCTAAAACCCTTAAGACACCAAAATCCCATCCTGTGGCTGCTTTCAGGGCTTGTGCACTGGGAGTTAAAGGGGACATTAACTGGACAGGCCAAGCCTGTGATGCAGCAGTGAAATGGTTAAAAATAACCTTCAACCAACTACTTAAATAACAGCCTCCACTGAAACGATGATGCTCAGGAGAAAACATCCGCTGCTGTTTCAATGGGTCTTTCCCAGGGAGCTTGGGAAGGGCTGAGAAACTTCAGGATAGGATGGAGACAGCATGGGGCACAGAGCAGGGACAAAGATCTTCCACACGGATCTGGTGGCTGAACCCCTTTGGGTATGAGATGTGGGGAGCTGGAGCTGCACATCCTGTTAATACGAGGGTTTATGGTGGGTGTCCCATGCTCCATCCCCAGCCCTGGGATGCTGCGATGGGGATGCGGGTGCATGGCCCTGGGTGACAGCAGTGGAGCCCCCTCCTCTGACCTCTCCAGGGACAAGGGGACAGGGACGTGCCCTGCTCCTCTGGCAGGGGGGTGGCTTCCATACATGTCATTAAGAAGCAGAGCTAATGAGCCAGAAAGCAACTGAAGAGCAGAGATAACCCGCAGAGACACTCGCAGCAGCAGCCGCAGCCCGGCCTGGCAGCAGGACGAGCATCGCAGCCCTGTGCCGGCTGGGATCTGGGGTGTTCCTGGCACGGGGGTCCAGGGATGAGCTCTTCGGAGGTGCCTGTTGTCCCTTGGGATGTGCAGGGCTGGGTACCAGCACGCAGGGGTGACTCAGGCTGGCACGGACGGGAGGCACCGACCTGCCCTGCCTGCCAAGCCGTGCGCATGCGATCCCACTGGGAAAGTTGGGAAGTTTCCCTTGCTGAGGCCATGTGAGCGGCACTGCCTGTGCTCCCGCTGCACGAGGAATACACCTTGGCATGGCCTTGCCCGTGCCGAGGGTCCTGCAGCATGCAGCCATCCGGGCTGGAGCAGCAGGGATGGTCCCGTCATGTCCTGGGTGGACTCAGCTTCTTGCCTCCATCCTTGCCGTGCGCGCTGAGGGAGGCAGCAGCCCTGTGCCAGGGTGGAGGGAGCTGGGAGTTGGTGCTCGTTGTGTCAGCGGGGTTTGAGCAATCCCTTGCTAAACCATCTCCACGTCTGATCCTTATCTGCGCCCTCCGAGGTGACGAAACTCCCACGGCTCAGGGGGAAGAGGTTCCAGCAAGGCCTGGATGGAATTCACAGCCCACGAGATCTCTCCTTGATCCCGATCCCGCTAGCCAGGCCGTTACCATCCCCTTATGCCAAGGAGTTAACACCCCAACCACGTCCTGTATAAAGATTTGAAACCCCTTTGCACCAAATGAGCATCCCAGCATTGCACTTTGGGAATGCTCTATGGCATTGCCCGTTCCCCCTGGAAAAGCCCCTTTGGGACATGGTGCGGGACCAGGGCGAGGGCACGGCTGCTCCTTACCCAGTGAGATGCGCTCCTCGGGGCTCAGGGTGATGGCCTCGTGCGCTGGCTGCTCGTGCAGGAGGAGCTGGTAGCGGTGGTACCCGCTGTGGGGAGGCGGCGTGGGACGGACGTAATCTGGGGATGCAAAGGATAACGGCTGAGCATCTCTCTCCACACCGCAACCACGCGTGCACCCCGTCCCTCCAGGCTGGGATCAGTTCTCCCACCCAGCACCAGGAGAGAGAAAACACTGGGCAGCTTGGGTGTTTGATGGGCAAAAGCAGCCCGAAACCCCCTTCCCTTATCACTGCCTGGATCCCCCCTCTGCCTGGGGGCCAGCTCCTGTTTTCCCTTTCCCGAACTAACCCAGCTCCAGCCTCCCACCGTGCCAGCCACTGCCTCTCCTCTTTCAACCTGAGAGCCCCAGGGTGCTTCTCACCTCTGTGCTGAGCACCTTGACCTCTCCTTACCCTTCCCATCCCTGCTTCATCCCTGCAGTACCCCTCCTCACCCTCACCATGCTGGGTGCGTCCTTCCCTGGGTTGCAGGGATCTGCTGGGGGTCAAGCTCGAGACCCCCAGCACCTTGCTAGAGCATAGCCAGCACCTCTCACCCTGCTGCTGCCCCACGGGAGCTGGGGCCTGGCCGAGCTCCAGCTGCCCGTGTTTGAGGTCCTCCCTTGATGCTCCTGCGGTCGGAGCAGTGGTTCTCAGGTGCTGGCAGTTCGGGGTTGATGCCTCCCCTCGCTGCAGACCTCGCGTGCAGGTGGGCACGTCCCCAGCTCTCAGCCAGCTGAAGTGGGAGAGAGCAGCACACAGCTCCCAGGTCATGGCATCACGGAACCCCGGGCTGGTTTGCATTGGAAGGGACCTTAAAGCTCCTCCAGCTCCAACCCCTGCCACAGGCAGGGACCCCTTCCACCGGAGCAGAGTGCTCCAAGCCCCTGTGTCCAACCTGGCCTTGAACACTGCCAGGGATGGGGTTTGACTTTGAAAGATCTCCCATTAACAGACCCCCCCGGTGCAGCCCCTTGCCCTGAATTGAGGATAGGAGGACCCGGTGCCAAGGCACAAGCAGCTGAAGCCCCTCCAGCATTGGTCACCCCCGGCCTCGTTCCCTTGGGATGTAAACTCCGTGAGCCGTGCCTGGCTTGTTTTGAACTCAAAGTCTTTGTTCGTGCAACATCACAGAAGTTGTTGGGATTCACCCGCTTTTATCTCGTGTTTCTCTTTTTGATTGTATCCCCCCGCTCCCTGCACTGCTTTGGAGCCCTTCCAAGCACCGGGGAGTTTCTAAACCACTTCTGCCTCGAGAAAGAGAAGAGAAAAAGCAGCTCCTATTTCAGACAGAGCCCAGCTGCACCCCATGGCAGCCCCTTGTGTCCTCCCCCATGTCCTGTCCCGGCCAGCTCTGCCACCGCCTCATCCCAGCTCCCAGCAGGAGACCCTGTCCCCCGGTTGGGGTCTGCACTCACCTGTCAGCACGTGCCCTTTGACGTCCCCAGTCCTCAGATTCGCACCCTGAAAGGACAAGGAGAAAGGGGGGAGATGCTGCAGGGCCCCCAGGAGAAGGACACGGAGGGAAGGACCCCCCCCCGCCACCCCTGGCTGCTCCTCAGGGATTTGGCTTCCAACATCTTGGCTGTTTTCCTTGCAGGGGTCATTGGGGACCAATCCTCTCCTGTGAAGAAGCACACGGGGGGCTCTCTGTGGCCATTAGGGATGTAGAGGCTCCCTGCATGGTGTCCTGGCATGGTTCACCCTGGTGTTGGGAAGGGTGAATGATGCCGGGTGGGAAGGGGCTGGCAGCGGAGGGTGATGGTGATTTGGACCAGCATCCCCATGGCAAAGCTTTGCTCCATCACGGGGCTTTTGTTCTCAACCAAAACTCCTGCCGGGCGCCCCATCACCCGGTGTGCTTGGATCCCCATCCCTGCCCTGGGATGCTTCCCTGCAGGAGGGAGGCTTTGCCGAGACCACCGAGCATCCCACTGGAATGTGATTAACGGCAAGGAGGCAATGGCAAGACCTCTGGCCACATCCCATCCCTGCACAAGCCACCTCACCCCTGACCTGCTGTGCTATTCCCAGCAGGCCCCCCCCAGCGCTCCTAAATCCTCTCCTACGGCACCCGTTATTCCAGTCCTGCCCACACACTCGCCCTGCCAGGGCTCCTCCGTCCCAACCTGCCCTGGGACTTCTTACCCTGAAAAAGAAAAGGGAGATGCAGCAGATAACTGGAAGCAAAAGGGCACGCGGGGAGCTTGGCTGGGGATCTTCGGGATCAAAGCTCTGCACGGAGCCACCAATGGTGACAGCCTCCTGCGCGTGGCCTGACGCCAGCGGGAAGCCAAGTGCCCGCTCGCGGTCCTTGGATATCGGCTCCCCATGGCTGGCCAGAGCCCAGAATATCCCAGCGGGAAGGAGACAATGACTAAGAGTTTGGGCAGTGACTTGGCAGGTTTGGGTGCTTTGGTTCACAGGAGGAGGAAAAGCCAAAGGAGAAGCACCCTGGGGTGTGCCGGGGGGGACGTGAGGCCACGGGGCTGCCCTCTCCCTGCTTAGTCTGCCCAGATGTGAGAGCGCAACCTGCCCAGATGTGTGTGCCCGCTCCATCCAGATGCATTTACCAGCCCATCCACCCGAGCCAGCCCGCCCTGCCCAGCTGCTGCGCATCCCTCCTCTATCCAGATGTGCACATCTGCTCTACCCAGCTGTGCTGCGCTGTGCTCTACCCAGCTGTGCTGGGCCGGGCTGGCAGGGGAAGCTTGCAGCATGCCCCAAGCTCTTGGTGCGGCCGGGCCGGCTGCCAGCCCCCTGCTCTTCAAAGGCAGGGAGTGAGGCTTTTCCCTGCTCCTGGTAGGGCTGCTCCCGTGCGGGCACCTCGCTGCTATTCCTGGCTTTGCCATGGGCTTATCGGGAGAGGCCGGGCCTCCTCCCTGCTCTCCTGCCTGCTGATGTGGGCTGCCTGCTCGCCCCGAGATGCAGTGGGTTCTGGCTTGCCGCAGGGATGGGAGAGTCAAAGGATAGAGCTCCTTTTAAGAGACGAGAACAGGAAGAGGGAGGGAGGGAGAAAGTTGGGGATGAGCACTTTAAACCCTGCCTCATTTTGTTTGGTAGTAAACAGCTCTTGTGGAGGAGAGCACTGCACACAGTGGGCACCAGCTGCTGGCTGCAGGACGGGTGTGAAGCCCCGCTTGCTCCTGCGAGTTGCCACCCCAGTATGAGAGGGATCTGCAGCTGGTTCCTGCCAGCAGGGAGGAATAAACCCCCCGCTCCAGCCCCTTGCCCCTGTGCTGAAACGCCAGCGAGGGCGAGGGGAGCATCTCATCCCGAAGATCCCTGCCAGGAGTGGAGCTAATGGACGCTGATGAGCTGCCGTGTTTATTAATGCCCTTTTATGAGAGCATTAATAGTTCCTAATGACACCATTTGAGCTTCCCAGCCTTTTATCTTCTCTTTCTCTTTCCCCTGCCGAGGACACAGTGTAGGAGGTGGAATTAGATATTTCCACCCTCCGGTCCATGCTGTGCTGGTGGGGAGCGGGATGCAGGCGGGATGCTCACGCGGAGACCTGGACAACCTTAAAAGCCTGTGCCACACAGTTTCTGTGCCAGGAGCTCCTCTCTGCGCTCTTCCCCTTGGCTAAAAGAGTGAAGGAAACGATTCCCACCCCATTCCCAACACCTCTTTGCCAAGCTGGACGCTGCAGCTCTCTGCGGCCAGCACGTCGCAGCGCGGAGGGGAGGGAATAAATAAATACAAATAAATGAAGAAAGCAATGAGTCACATTCTGTTCGCCTCTTGATCTTCCTTTTTTTCCCCTTTCCCCTCCTTTCCTTTCTTCCCCCTCTCCAGAACGTGTCTGATCCCATCGCAGAGGAGGGGAAAGGGCTGGGTGGCGAGAGCGCCAGCGATGCGCCCGGGCGAGGACGGAGGGTTATGGAAAGTGGGTGTGGGAATCGGCACAATCACTGGCAGGGGACCAGGACAAACAGATGACGGATGGGACCCAGCAGCAGAGCGGGGCCGGGCTGCTGCTGCCTGCCTGGGAGCACGCCCCAGTCGGGACCCGCGCACCCCGGGGACCCCATGGGACCCCATGGGAGCCGTCGGGGTGCTGGGAGCCGCGTCCCACGGGGAGCAGGCGAGGTGCTGATGTGATTAACCAGCAATTAGCCAAGTGGGGAAGTTAATCCCCAAACAAACAGGGCTCCTCCTGCGCTGCTCGCTTGCGGCACGCAGGCTTGACAGGGGGGAAGGCAGCTTCAAAGCCGGCGCAGTCAGGAGCCCAGATTTGCTTTTCCCTCTTTCTGTGATCTTTCTAATGAGGTCAGGATTTATGAATTGGTTCTCAGGAGCATCCCGGGAAGGGCAGAGCTGCCGGGATGGCAATCCAGCCTCCTGCAAGTGGAACACAGCCTGGAACGCGGAGTAAAGGAGTAAGATGCCGATCGCAGCTGGATATGGATCTGTTCAACCATGTCCTTGCAGGGGAATGTGCACACTCTGCATTTGCCTCCTTTCCACCCAAACCAGCACTGCTCCTACCCCAGCTCCCTGGAACATTCAGGCTCATCCTGCATGTGAGGGAAAACCTGGTCCAAGAGAAACTCTCCCTTCAATTATTTCTGCATGGAGAGAGCAGGGAAGGGCCCGGCCGGCTCCCAGCGCTCCCAAACTCCAGCGTTTCCCAGGGTTTCCAGCTGCCTTTCACATGTTAGCTTGGCTTCCATGCTGATCCCTGTGCTGGGGCATGGGATGGACCCGAATCATCCTGTTCCGACCCTCTCCCTGCCAGGGTCTCCCTGCTTTTCCAATCACCATCAAGCCCAAAGGAGACTGTCAGCCCCTTCCATACGAATCCTGGTTTTATTATAAATGTCACATCCCGTTATGCCAACCTGATGCCACTGAATGGTTGTGTTCTTCCCATCGGAAAGGAATTAGTAGAAATAGAAAATGACACAGAAAGACATGGAAGGAGTGGATGGAAGAAAAGCCCCATCCAGAGAAATCTCCCCTTCCCACTGGAACCAGACCAGCTTTCCCAATCCCAGATGTTATCCTCAGCCTGCTGGTGCTTCCCCATAGCCCTGGTTCCTGGATCCTGGGGATGACTCAGGGCTCTCAGCTCCTGCTCAGAGCCAGTTTCACTCCCCTGGCTCGGCTGGAGATGCAGCCCTGGACTGGAGGCAGGGATGCTCCCAGCATCCCACCGGAACACAGATATCCTGTGCTTCCAGCCTAACTCCTAATGGCCCGGACACTTTGCTTTCCATGCGTGCAAATGATTAATAGTAGGAGATTGACCCAGTGCTCCAGAGCCTCCCGCTCCTCTCAGCAGGCTCCAGGGATGTGCGGTCCAGCACTATGTCCTGCCGAGCCAGATACATGCCATTGCCCAGCTGCAAACCCCAAATTGCCCATAGCCCAAGCCCAGGACTTTAATTCCCTTCAACTCCCATGGATTTCCACCATTCCGGGTGCTATTTGGCTCACCCGCTGTCAGTCTGTGCATGGAAGTTGGATAAACTACACCCGAGTGACACAAAGGCACAGAAAGAGTGGAAAAGGTGCATTTCTCTCTGCAGAGAACTTCTCTTTGGGGCAGATCTAAGGCTGCAGTGGGTGAACCCGAGGGGGTTGGTACTGCACAGCTCCTGGATCTGCCTGTCTGTGGAGTGACACGGTTACAAGCATTGGAATTGGGTGTTTTTAACACCAGCATCCTGCCAGGACGCTGCTTCTCATCAGGCAGCCCCCACCGGACAGATGCTGCTGCACAGGTACACGCTGATGCTCTACACAGCCTCATCCTCAAACTCTGAATGAGGCTCGATTGAGCCCGAGGGCCCCCAAGGGGCAGAAGCAGCTTGAGGGGTCCCATTTCCCACCTTGGGTCCGCAATGATCAGGCTGGAGCAGGATATGGTGGCCAGGTTGGAATGTGACCACTCCAGCATGGCTCTGAAGAGCCTCTGCTCCAGCTTCCCGGGGTCAGCATCCCCAACCATTCACCCTGAGGATTATTAGGCAGTGATTACAGCTCCTTGGCGTGGTCTGGCTTTCTGTTGGATTGCTATAAATGGAGAAGGCTCCCATAAAAATATATTAAAGAATAAATATCAGGCACGGTGGTAATTTCAATGACTTGTCTGATACACCCTAATGCCCCAGGGAAGGACGGGCTGCAGGGTTATTAAGTAAGCAAAATAAACCTAAATCACCTCCATGCTGGGCTCTTTGCAAGGTTTTTTAATCTAGGAACGTGGAAGCAGCAGGGCCAAAATGCTGCATTTAATAACCTGAAGCACTGAGGAGCTGCTTGATGCAGAGCCCGGGCTCCTGCTCCCTCCTGGAACTCCAAGGATGGTGTTTCCAGCGCCAGCATATCCCATTTCAAAAGAGGGAGGCTCTGCTGGGTGGATTTCCAGTGAGTGACAGATTCCTGCCCGGCTTAGGCGTTGCTGGCACACACGGTGCCTATCTGCACCTTTCCCTATGGATCTAGGTGAGGGGTCCATGCCTGCGGGGTGGAGGCTGTGATGACACTCGGATGGTTTGGAAACCTCAGCCAAAACCCTTCTGTTGAGAACGGAGGAGGTTTCGTGTGTTTTATTGAAGCACCTGCGCTATGAAGGTTGGGAATGGGGGAAACGGGGTGCAGGATGCTGGGCTCCATCCCCAGACGTGCTGCTGCGGGGGGGCCTGTGAGACGTGGCTTTGCCAGGACACTGGCAGTGATGGATTTGGGAGCTGAGGGTGGCTGGCTTGCCAAGGAACGGCGTGAAGGAGCTTTCCTGCTGCCCCTTTCCCTCCAGGATCCCTGGTGGAGAAGTGTCAGGGTTTGCTTAAGTGAGAAAATTGTGCTCTTTGACTAAAAAGCTCATTTAAATCAGCTTACGGAGAGGGCCACACAAGTTCTGACTGATGTCAACACCGCGCTGCCTTGCTCCTGCTTGCAGTGGCTGGAAGCTGAAGCAGCACCAGGCACACGCAGTGGGGTGGCTGCAACCTGCAGCACCCCAAAAGACCCTTCTGGGGAGCGCTGCAATCGCATGGCTGCAAATGCATGGCTGCCCCTGGGCCTCTGTTGTAAAACCGGGGTGATAAAGGCTGGCTGTGATTGCTCGGAACAGGGACGTTGATTGCAACCCCAGGGGGGTGTTAGGAAGCCGTGCGGATGCTGGGCTCCGTGGCTGCCTGCGTTTAATATCCCGGCGGTGTTGCAACTGCAGGCGAGCTCATGGAGGAGCTGGTTGCCAGATGAGTCAACCTGACCCCGCTGCTGCCGCCGAGGGGAGGGCTGTGGTGGGCTTCATCCCACACAGGATCCAACCAGGACCTCCCATGAGCATCCTCTGCCTCCTCGGTGCCGGTGGGATAATGGCAGATGCCGGCCTGGGAAGTGGAGCTGGGTTCGGAGGAGGAGGAAGGTCTGAGGGTGACTCTGGTGTGGGGGGATGAAGGGGAAGGGCAGGTTTTGCACCTCACTGCTCAAACGCCACTGGCAACTCCGATTTTCCCTGCATCCCGGTGTGCTCCACACTTTGCCTGGTTCTTCTCCAGGAGATCCACCAGGATCTCCCCAGATTCACCCCATGGAAGCAGGAGGCCACTCAGTACCCCCAGCACTCACTGGGGCACCCCCAGTTCTGATGGGAAACCTCCAAAACACCATAAAAACTCCAGAGAAAGGTGAACCACGAGAGGTTTCAAAGCCGTGAGTAAAGGCCTTGAGATTCCAACACAGGGAACAAGCTTGGACTGGCCAGAAAAAGGGCTGGGTAGGACTGGAAAGGTCTTTTCCATCCCAAGTCTCTGCAGTTCTGGAGAGTGGAAAACTTGTTTTCGTGCGTGTAGCTTTAAGATGAGCTTGCTTTTCCAGCAGCAGATTTCCGGAGGATTCTTGGAGAAACACCAAATTTTGCCTAATTCAGTCATTTAAAGGCCTGTAGCCCGATTCCGTGAGGATGAGTGTGGAGACTGTGCTGAAACCAAGCCCTGGGGACAGCCGCGAAGATGTGCCCGTGGGGAGGCTCTGCCGCCCGCTTCGCCTTTGGGGATGGGAATAGATTTGCTGTGGTGGTTGCAAAGCACCAACAAGGACTGTCCAAGCTGTAGTAAACAGCAATAAACACGTCCGTGGGGCGCGTGGGCCTCAACCTCTCCCGTGTGAGCAGCACATCCCTCCGTGAGGCATAACCAGGCTGGCAGAGATGCTCTGAGCTTCAATCTAATCCAAAGGGAAGGGATGGAGAGGAGAGCAGAGCACTGGTGGGTGATGCTCGGTGCACAGGACAAGCAGTGGTTACTCTTAAGGAAGACAATGCAGCCCTGTCACCTTCTATCGTGCTGCAAGGAACACTGAAAACCTCCTGTTTTCCAGCCAGACTTCCCAAAAGCAGCATCTCCAGAGTGGTCTTGCATTTCAGAGCGGGTTTTTGCACTGGCGATCATAAGCATCATGGGATGGTTTGGGTTGAGAGGGACTTTCAGGCTCATTCAGTTCCAGCCCCCTGCCACAGGTAGGGCCACCTTCCACTAGACCAGGTTGCTCCAAGCCCTGATGTGATGCTGCAAAGGCCGGGTCCACACCGCAGCATCAGCAATGGCTGAGATTGAAATCCCAGGGTGTGAAAGGGGGTGGTACCCAATGATGAGCACCAACAAGGCGGGATGCTGCGCGCGACGCGGGTGCTGCATCCCACCCCGGCAGCCACGCAGGGCTGGGGGGCACCTCGGGGCGCACACGCCGCAAACCTCCCCTGCAAATTCCTCCTCCCTGGGGTGTCTGATCCCCATCCCAGCCACCTTCCCAGGCACGGGGGTGGATCAAAGCCCGCGCGTGCCAGCCCTGCTCCCGCTCTGGGCCAATTTGGCTATTTCGGCTTCTCTAATCTGATGGGAGCTGGGGAAGGAGCGTGGGGCTGGGGCGGGGGGAAGGTTGGTTTTATTCTTTCTTTATCTTCTGTGTCTCCCCTTCCGTTGGCCAAAGCCTCCCTTTTGCATCTGATGACAGCAGCCCCCATCCGGGATTTGCCGGGAGGGGAATGTGCTGCCTGGCCCCCGCCAGCGCATCCGGGCTGCCGTGGGCTCGGCCCCGCCATTGTCCCCCCCCTCCCCTTAAGCTGCTTCCTGACAGCGGGACTTGGCAGCACACGGAGGGAGAGTCCAGAGCTGCCCCTGGGACGGGAGAACCTCTAACAGGAAACATCCCTCACTGGAGCAGTGCGAGTTCTTCCCCCCCGCTTCCCTCCCGCTTGTTATTTTTCTGGGGAAGGGGGGGGGATTCTTGAAGGATGAGAGCTTTGGGATGCTCGTGAGTCCTTTGCATTGATTTAAATGATGGGAAAGAGCCAAGCGCGCCTTCTCGCCGGCGTTTTTGGCTGCGGAGCATCCCATAGCCCCTGTCACAAGGCAGACCCGCCCCGGGGCTGCTGACACCCCCCTCCCCCCGCCCCAAACCTGCACCCCAGCAGCTGCCTGGGGGCTGGAATGACGCAGGGAGCAGTTTGGCATCACTCATCCCGAGGATGAGGGGTTAACCCGGCAGCGCTGCTGCACGGCTGCGGCTGCCAAAGCTGCTCCGGCTGTGCCATGGACTTCCCTTTCTTCCATAAAAGTCCACCGGATCCGGGCTCCCGTGGGATGCTCCCGACGCGGGAAGGAGGGGGCTGAGCTGCCCTACCTGGGGAGCGTGTAAGCGCTGGGGGCTGTTTGTGCAATGCCCCATGTGCCTCCCAAGCACTCGCCCTGCTCCCTATTTCCTGCCTTGGGCTCCAGCGAGGGCAAACTGATGGGTTTGGGTATTTTGGGGGTGCTGAGGGCTGTGGGGGCCCCACTTCAGCCTGGCTGGGTGAGGACATGGGGATCATCCCCCAAACAGCCCTGCTCTGGTTTGGGATGGGGCTCAGGCCCACAGCTCCTTGTCCAGGGGATGCAAGGGCATGTGAAGAGCAGGGAGAGGAGAAGCAGAGTGGGTGTCCCCCCAGGGATGCCCATAGGTGCTGCTGGAGGCTGTTCCTGCTCCATCTCCTTGCATGAACCATGCTTTCCTGCCACCAGGGCCATGGCAGCCCCCCCAGCCCCAACAGGAATAGCTCCCCACCTCCAGCCCTGGTTATTTTGGGTCGCTTGTGGGTGGCAGTGCAAATATAAAGACCAAGAGGTCCCTTCCCAGCCCTTTTCCCAAACCAAGGGGTCACAGTTTGGATGGGGCTTGGAGCAACCTGCTCTACTGGAAGCTGTCCCTGCCCATGGCAGGGGTTGGAGCTGGAGGATCTTTAAGGTCCCTTCCAACCCAAATCATTCCAGGATTCTATGGTTCCACAGAACTGTTCCCATGTACCCACATTGAGCGGCAAGGATGATACAAGCTGACTGCAAGAGCTGCAATTGCCTACAGGGATGCTCGAGTTGTCCCCACACAGCACATCCTGATTTGGGTTGAAACCCCACTCATTTAGGACTGATCAACATCCTGACCCCTCCCCAGCCTATTCCCGGGGCCACCAGCAGGAGCCGAAGCGTGTCCCTACATCGTGCGGGTCCTGCAGGCAGCACAATGAGGCCGGTACCAGTTACAGCAGCAGACAAGATGTCATCACCCCAAGAGGCCGGGGCTTGCATCAGCAGTGTCTTGCAACGAAGAAAGCCAAGTTTTCAGAGGAGAAGCTCTCTCTCACACACACGCCAGCCTCAGCAATTAACTTAATAGGTTTCTTACAGAATGCCCCGTGAGTGATGCTCAACATATTCAAGTGTTGACAAGACGGTGCTGAACCCGACGCCTACACAGCGGGCAAAGCAGGCACGGAGCGCAGACACACCTTCATTGTCTGAAACTGGTAGTAAAACTCCAAACCCGCCCTTGTGTAATGGGGAGAGGAGCAGATGGGGCTGCGTAACCCTTCCCTCCCCAGTCCCTGCACTGGGGACACTGCGAGGGGGTGATAGGGGCATCCCCAAGGGGCACAATGGACCTCTCAGTGCCCTGCACGGGCTGGTAGCCACTGCAGAGGTTTCCATCTGGGATACACGTTTCCAGATCCATTCAGGGTATGTTATGGAGGGGTTGGAGCCCACCAGGACCACCAGCAACCTTTTACTCATCTATAATAATTATAGTATTCATCTATAATCTAATATTGACCCCGTAGGAATCTGCTGTGATTCCAGAAGAGGTGAATGTGGAATTGTCCTTTGGATTTGCTCCAGGTCAATATTTAGGTCTCTAATACACAAAAGGGCTGAGCATCCCTTGGCACTGCTGGATGGTCCCTCGCCTGGATTTGCCCAGTTCCCAGAGGAGGCATTCCCTTCCCTTCTTCCTTAGGAAAGCCCTATAAAGGGCAGGATTTGGGCTAATCTGTGCTTGATGCCATGGGTGGCCTCATTCACCAAGGAAAGCCAAACCACGTCAATGCAGCACCCAACACCAAATACCCTCCTGAAGAGCCAAAGGCACCCACGGTCACCCTATAAAAAGAGGGAAAAAAACCATCTTTGGAAGAGGGATCCATGGGGAAACCTGTTTGGATGGAGACGTTTTGTAACAGGCAGCAGAGATCCGTCTCCCCTGGCTTGGGGTGGGATCTTGAGTCAGGAAAATTGCTTAAGAAAGGGTGGTCGTTCCTACAGGTTTCTCCAGGTTGGGAAATGTTCTCCCAGTGGCTGGGACCCGCATGGAGCAATCTCCAGGGCTGTCATCATCATGTTGATGAGCTCCCAAACCCGTCAGGCTCACTCCGTGTCCCTGCTGCCTGCTCCGTGCTGCCTGGGTCTCTCCCTTTCCCTATGGACCGGGCTGGCCCAAGGGAAAAGTCCTTCATCAGATGCTGGTGATGGCTCATGAGCACCCACCAGGACAGGGAATGGGCTCATCCCAAACCGTCACATTTCAGCCAGTTTAGAGGATGGGAGAGCTGGCCTGGAGCTGGGACACTGTGCTTGGATGGCTCCTTCCCTGCCTCCCCTGCCCGCTGCAACCTCAGGGCACTGCAGGGATGCAGGAGCTGCCATTATTCCCATTTTGAAGAGATGCAAAAGGCATTCCAAGGATTTCGATCAACCGAGTTAAAGCTTCAGAACCTGGGACACGGCTATTTTAGGACCATACCCAAAGAGCATGGATGCTGCAACCGACACTGCTCACTACCTGGGCTGCAGAGAGCTGAATTCACGGGGCTCCGGAGCACGGGAATCAGGGATTTAGCTGGGAGTGAGCTCTGCATTGTCAGGGAATTAAAGGTTTACCTGCGTGTTGCAGACAGAGGCTTAAAGGTTTTACAAAGACATTAGATTTACAGCTCTCCCCAGTGTCGACACCACTGGGTTTACCCCGCCAGGGAGGATTTTGACCAGGTTGGGATGGTTCCCACACGAACCACGTGCCGGTGGGAACGGTGATGGAAGCTGGTGCCCAGGCTTTGCCCATGGCCACGTGGCAGCCAAAATCAACACAAACCCTGCAAAGAACCTGCCCAGAGATGGAGCCAAGTGTGACCAAACCCTAACATGAGCCTTGCCCTGCCATGCAGGGTGAAGCCATAGACTTAGCGTTCACTGCAGGAGGAATCTTTGCATTAGGGTCTCTTTTCTGTCTCCACAAAGCACAGCGGTACCCAGGAAGGCTTGTGGGAGCTGGAGCATCCCTTCCACCAGTGATGGGTGCTGGGGGGGCTTCCCTTGGTCCTTAAAGCACGTAACTGAGGTGAGTCCCAGAGAGGTGCAGAGCAGCAAAGGCAGCAAATGCTGCGCACCCAGAGCACCTTCCCGAGAGCTTTCAAGGGTGAAAGTCTATCACAATGCAAGGAGAACGTGTCCCAAACACCCTGCAGAGCTGGAGCTAAGCTGGCTGCACGCAGCCCCGCTATCATCTGCCCATCAGGTGTTGCACATCAGCAATCACAGCCTGCGTGGTGCAAACAGCCTGCAAGCAGAGGTGCAGGAGCTGTGCAATGCCCAGCCCGGGGCTACCCGGCTCACCCACACACTGGGAATGGGAGCTCTCGCTTGCAGCCCGGTGCGAGGATGAGCCCTGATGGCAGGAGGATAAAGCTGCCCTTGCGCAAGGCTCGGGGTTGCGTGGAGGATGCGGCGGGAGCAGACTTGCTCTGGCCCTGGGCTGCCTGCAGCACGGCCTGGATAGAGCCAGGGACCTGGGATGGATCCGGTCACAGAATCATGGAATGTTTGTGTTGGAAGGGAGCTTAAAGCTCATCCAGCTCTGGACTTGCTCCAGCAGCTCCACATCCCTCTTGTCCTGGGTCCCTGATATGCCCATGGACACTGGGACTTGCAGCGCTGAGCACAGCAGCGTCAGCACAGAGGAATCTGAGGGATCCATCCCCTGCTCCATCCCTCACGCTCATGGTCCTCTCCCCACCCTGGTCCCTATGACCGGCTGCTCCCTTCCCACTCCTTTGGTACAGAGAGGTGCAAAATAGGTTGTTGTTCACGAGGGCACTGGTGATTATTAATAATAACTCAGCTCCTTCGTGCTCCAGTTTCCCCAGTGCGCTGGCACCGAGCCACTGGGGCCCAGTGATTTACTGCAACTTAATTATTCCTGCATTTCATCACCTCTTGTTTTTGATGTCTGTGTCTCTGTCAGGGCCTCACCTTCATGACTAAGAGAACCAGGGAAACAAACTGGTGGAAAAGGGAGAGAAAGGGGGAAAAACCCCAAGCTGGCGGGTGTGGAGCTGCTGCTCCATGGCCAGGCAAGGGAGGGAGGCTTGGGAAGTGTCCCATGGGATGCTCAGTGCATCCCACCCTGGCATAAGACCCTGGCCATGGGGTGCAGGAGACTCTCACCACAGCCTCCATGGTTTCAAGCCTTGGCTGTTGCTCCCAGCAGCAATGGTCCATGTCTGCTGCTTGGCAAAGGGAAAGAACAGCGTCAGACCTCGCCTGCCCCCTAAACACCTCCATGGGGAGCAAGCGTCTGGCCTGGCCACAGGAAGTGTTGGATTTGCTGGATTTGGCTTGTGAGCAAAGGGGGCTGCCAGATGGAGGCTGGTAATCGGATTCCTGAGGCTCCTGGCCCTCCATTCCCATGGAGACCGGGCTTGAGGAATCATGAGCAGAGCCAGGACCATCTCCTGGGATGGTGTCTTTCACCCACCCTGCATCCAGTGAGGGTGGTCAGGGGGACACAACACGAATGCAGGGATGTGCATGGGGGACAAGCTGCCCTGGGAAAGCCCACAGGCAGTGTGGCAGCATCCTGCAGGCGTGAGGCTGGATGAGGATTGACGATGCACAGCAGGGCCGGTGCTGACCCCAGTTTGGTGGATCTCCCTGAGATAAAGCCGGGGCAGGCAGGGTGAGGCGGCTGCCATCATCTGCCAGACCCTTTGCCTGGACTGGCAAGGCAGAATTTCTGCCTTATATCCAACCTAAATCTCCCCTGTTCATCAACAGCACGAGCACACCGATGTGGCTTCGCACGGGTAAAGCCACTGTGCTAAGCTGAACTCCATCTGATACAGCAATACTTCCTTTTCCTATAGTATTTCCCATCCATTCATTCCCAAGCATGTTAGGGAAGTGGGTGGGTGTCAGGAACCACATTTTATAGGTGCAGAAGCACTAGTTCAGCGCGTTCAGTCACTAAACTGGTGTCAGTGCTGGGATTAAAGCACCTTCCCTCACTGGCGGGTGCCTGGTCCCAGCCCTGCAGCATTGCCATGCCCACGTCCTGATGGGAATATCCTGAACTGTGGGAGGCTGGAGAATCCCTGCTCTGTCCAGCTGAGCAGCTTGGCCATGAAGCTGGTGCTTCCACGTTCAAGAAAGTACCACGGCACCAACAAATGCTTTCAAAGGGAGTGGTACCATGAGACTTAAGAGCCAAGGGGAATTCAGCTCTGTGGCCCTGTCTGCTTGGAAGGGCACCTGTGGGATGCGGGATGGCATACAGGACAGAGCGACAGGGCTGGGATGTAGCACTGGGATGCAGGGTTGGGATGCAGGGCCAGGATACAGGGCTGGGATCCATGGCCAAGGTGCAGGGTTGGGGTGTAGGTTGGGATGTAGTGCTGGGATATGGGCTGGGATGCAGGGCTGGGATGCGGGCTGGGATGCAGGGCTGGGATGTGTGCTGGGATGCAGGGCTGGGATGTGTGCTGGGTTGCCGGCTGGGATGCAGGGCTGGGATGCAGGGCTGGGATGCAGGGCTAGGATGCAGGGCTGGGATGTGTGCTGGGATGCAGGGCTGGGATGTGTGCTGGGATGCAGGGCTGGGATGCAGGGCTGGGATGCAGGGCTGGGATGCAGGGCTGGGATGCAGGGCTGGGATGTGTGCTAGGATGCCGGCTGGGATGTGGGCTGGGATGCAGAGCTGGGATGCCAGTGGGGATGTGGACTGGGATGCTCACACTCTGGGGTCAGCAGGGCAGCTCAGCAGGTGCCCATCCAGAGCAGCGGATGCTCCATGGAGCAGCCGGGCTGCGGCAGCAGCTCCCTGCAGAGCCGCAGGGTCAGCATTCCCTGGAGGGCGCCCAGCAGCAGGGAAACCCAGGCTCCACTCCAGGCCACACAGAGCTCTGCGAAGCGCCAGCAACCGAGGGAGCGGGGGCTGAGAGAGCCGGGAATTTTCCTTACAGGGGGAGGGAAAAAGAAAGAACCCCCTATTTCCAGTATTTCCCTGTGTGTCTTTGGCCTGGTGCAGCCCTTCTGCTCACTGCTCTGTTTATACATGATAGACAACTAATTAACATCCAAGCCTCTTGAAAGGTCTTTTCAGAGGTAATGTACTGACAGAGGATGTCAGTAAGGAGCAGTGATTTGTCTAAGCAGTGATCACATTGTTTCAGACTGAATGAGGTGAATATTAAACTGCTTTAAATGCACTCTTCATAAAGCACTAATTACATACTCCCGGGGGAGTACGGGCAAGGAATACTAAACAGCAGAAAAGTCAACAGAGTGCTTTTTATAGTATGTTGCTGGGTTCTGTATTTTTCTGTCTTTCTTTCTCTTGTGCGCTCTCGCGCGCTCCCTCTCTCTCTCCCCTTTACAGTAAAATCACAGCACGCTGAAGAATACACATTTATAGCACAATGGTTCACATCTAATTATATGGCAATCATTAGTTTTAACCTGGGTGTATTATATTTCCTTTGATATATTGTGCCCCCCGGCATCTCTTCGGATACAAGATTTCCAATGGCATTTTCTCCCCTCCCTTGGAAAAAAAAGGTGGGTTTTTTTTCCCGTCATTAGCATTTGCTGATAATTTTCTTTCTTCCCCCTACAACCCCCAAACAAAAATTATAAATTGGCAGGAATAAAAGGGGCAAGGAGGGGAGGAGGAGAAATCCGTGAAATCCAAATCAGAATCTGCTCCCTCCCTCCTGGAATCGTGCACTTTAGTATTACCAAGGTAACTCCACTGGGTTTTTAAAGAGGAAAGGAAATACGGAATGGGCCATTAATGAATTCCTGCAGATCCTGCTGCACTCCTGGTCTGGCTCGGCCCAACATCCTCATGGGGTGAACAACCACTCCATGTATTATGTATTCCTTATAGCACAACATGGAGGGAGAGAGACTGAAGTCACCATGAACCAAATCCTCCCTGCACAGAAAACCTCGAGATCCTCTTATCCAATGAGATGGGGAACAAAAAGGAACATGTGGCAGAGCTCAGTGTCCTCGAGGAACCTGCTGCTTCCTCCTGGGCAGCGGAGGAGACGATGGGAACAGGGCCAACGGGACCAATGGCTCCCCAAATGCATAGGGTACAGCTCAAACGCACAAGGTCTGGCTCGTATTCACAGAATGGATTCCATAATCATGGGTTATGGCTCAAATGCACAGAGTAGGATTCATATTCAATTTCTTAAGGTAGGATTTGAATGCATAGGTTTTGGTTCAGGCGCACAGGGTAAGGCTCAAATATAAAGGTGGTGGCTCAAACACATAGGGTATGGCTCAGATGCATAGGGTAGGATCCAGAAATATGGGATATGGCCCAAATGCATAAGGCTTAGGTCCAATGCACAAGGTATGGCTCGAACACATAAAGTATGGCTCAGACACATAGGGTATGGCTCAAATGCATGGAGTAGGCTCAGATGCATAGAGTACAGCTCAAATACATAGGGTACAGCTCAAACATCAAAAGGCTCAAGGACATAAATGATGGCTCCAAGACACATGGTATGGCTTAAATGCATAGGTTCTGGCTCAAACACACGTGTACAGCTCAGACAAGAGTGTATGGTTCAAGTACACTGTCATGGCTCAGTTATAGTGCAATCCATACCCAGCGTGTCATAGGGAGCATTCCTGTGGCCACGCAGCTCCTCCTGCCCATCACCTCTTTGCCTCCGGCATTTCCATCCCATTCCCTGCAGCACCAGTTCCACTCGTCACCTCCACGGACACTGCACCAGCCCTGCTTGAGTTAAACCCAGCACACAAGGCCTTGGATGCTCTGGCTGTGCCCAAAGCATCCCGTTCCCAGGATCACTCCTCGCTTCATATAGCACATGGTGCCCACAAGGTCTGGCCAGGAGCCTCGTGCAAGCCGAGCCCGGAGCTGGCTGGGACCATGCTCTGCCTTCCTTCGAGGTGCAAACTTCCTTGGGAAGGAAGAGGCATGCAGCCTTTAGATGCTTTTTTTTCCTCCTTTAAAGAACATGAAAGAATCTGATAATTACTTCTATCTACCACCCAACTGTACTAATTACCAACCTATTTCTTCACAGTATGACAGACACAGGCTCTCCAAAACACATAGAGATAAATTAGCACTAATTGGTTTTCCTCTGGCTGTTTGAATTAGTATTTAAAGCTCCAATTACAAAGCAGAATAATTACTATTAATGTCCTGTCGCAGTACAAAAGGCAGATATCTCGCGAGCGGGTCCAGGTGTATTATTACACTGATTATGGAATATTTAACCTGGCTCCTTAAGACAAAGACATGGGGAAACTTCATAAAAAAGAGGGAAAAAAAGGCAAGAAAGGGGAAGAAATCCGCAGATGGTGGCAGGTCCCTGCAGGGGATGGAGGGGGGGGCTTAGAAACCTGGGATGAGAAAGGTACGAGGAGGAGTGAGGGAGAAAGAGCAAAAATGGGAGAGACGGGGGATGAGGAAAGAGCAGATCTGTGCAAACCCAAATGAAGGTACTGGGGGATGAGGGGATACAAACGATGCCCTTGCTGGCAGAGCCCACCAGCACTAAAGGCATTACTCCAGCTCACGGGGCTCAGGACCTGCTGTTGCCCTTCACCTCCTCCTCCTCTTTCTCCTCCTCTGTGGGCACTGGAGGCTCTGCATCCCTTGGGATGAGCTCTTTTGCTGGAAGCCAAGCCTGGCTGCCCTCTCCCCAGCTCCCAGGGATGCTGTGGAGCTGGTGCATACTCTGGGATGACGGAAGGGCTCTTGCAGACCCCTGGGAAGAAGTGGGAAGAGGAAGGGCAGGCAGGAGCATTAACAACAGCTGCCGACATCCCTGGTGCCAAACCAGTGATCCCTGTGGTCATCCCAAGTCAGGATGGTCAAGCAGGAACATCCCAAAATGGGACTGCGATCCCATGTGAGCTGGTGGCTTCAGCCATCCCTAAAACATCTGAACTGGGAGATTCCTCTGGGATGAGTTATCAGCACCCACAGCCACAAGGGAGAGCCCAGCATCCCAACCTGACTGTTTCCCACTGGGATGGGGACACCTTGCAGGCAGGGATTCAGCTCCCGCATCCCCATTAGCACAGCAGGAGCGCTCAACACTGCTTGGTGACATCCTCACACCGGCCGGGACAGCATGGAAAAGGGAAGGAGAGGCATTTTTGGGAGTGGACAGGGTGGATATTCCCACCTGGAAGGCTCCAGGGCTTGCAAACGGGGGGCTGGCACTCCCAACTGCCAGCCAGCATCCCCAGCGTGCTGCCTGCCCTCCGGCAGCGTTGGGCAATGCTGCGCCCAGCCTTTCATCACTTGGGTACCGGCATGGCAGGATGCAGGCACACAGACCGGCAGTGCCCTCTGGTGCTCCTGGTCCCCTGCCACCAGCCTGGGACCACAGTGAGGTCCCCACTATCACCCTGGCATCTATACCCGGGCTGGTCCAGCCAGGTCTGTGCCTCCTCAATGAGCATCACTGGGACAGGCGCTTCCCAGGCACCCTCCCACAGCCTCCCTATCCCTGAGAGGACATCCCAGGAAGTTGGGGGCAGCATCAAGAGGGGAACATCCTCCTGTGGTCGGGGATGGGGGGAGCCTGTGGGTGTGTTGAGAAGGGGGGAGGACAGGGAGGGATTTCTTTTTAAGAGATCAGGTGGGTGGCGTGCGGGGATGCCAGCTGGCGATGGGCTATATTTCTACTGACAAGGCTTTACCCTGTAGGTGTGAGGAATTCCAATTAAATATTCAGCCTATTTGTCTGTGTGTGGGAGAGGGTTTGCTGTGCAGGAGGAAAGCCTCACATTCAGCTCAGTAGCTAACCATTAAGAGAGAAATTAGCTCAGTTCATCAAGGGAAGCCAGCGGAGGGTTTTCCTCACTCTCCTACCTTGTTCCGGCCCTCGTTCACAAACAGCGGGGAATAAACCCATCTCATTTTGCAGGGGAGAAGCGAGCCGGTTGGCTGTGCCCATCCGGAGAGGCAGGAGCACATCCCAAGCTGGGAAAAGCTTTTCTTTCCCAATGCCAATGGGATGCGATCCCAGCTCAGCTCCCCCCATCGCTTCCCCAGAGGCTGCGCAGCGCGGTCGATGCAGCGGGAGAGGGGTCGGAGGGGTGCGGGCGCTGCAGCTTTAATTGCTCTCGCATTTACCTGCCACCTCCTTTCCGAGTCATTTGCGATGCACTAATTAATCACTGGGAACTAAAAGCCCTCGCTTGGAGATGATCTTTTTAAGCCTGTTGGGAGAGCTGGTGCTCAATCGACAAAGGGCCCTTTTGCTGGGTTAGGGGCAGACGGGATCGATGGGGCTCCAACGATCGCCTCTGCCCACACATGCGCTTGGGGTCGGGTGCGAGGGGCCCCGGCATCACTGCAAATCCCATGGGAATGCACCCGTGCCACACCTGGTGGAGATACTGGGGTGAAAAAATGGCATTTTGGTACAAAGGATGCTCCTTTGTGCAGCAGTGGAGTGAGGGTGCGATGGGCTGGATCCTGCAATGGCCACAGCACCAATCCAGGGGGATTTGGGGAAAAACTGTTGCCAACTGTATAAAAACAAGCAACCCCCATTGAGCTGATTTCACCATTTTCTGGAACTTGACGTGTTTTTGCCCTTTTGAAACAAGTTTCCATCTCAGAACACCCAAATTTTAAATAGAACCTGAAGCGACAAGAATAAGCAAACAAAATAAGACGAGTTTTTCATGCAACCACAAATGATATCCTGCTTCCCTCCTGCACGGCGCCTTTGGGGAAAAGAAACTGTTCCTGACGGGAATGAAGCCATAATTTCCCTCTCCCGAGGGAAGGGAAACCTCCTGGCTCCCCCCAGTGATGGGCACTCTTGGGTACCCAGCTCCTGGTACCCACTCGCTGCATTTTAAGACACCTGAAAGCTGAGCTCAAGCATCTTTTGGAGCATGGGAGCAAAAAGCCTTGGCTGGATCCTCCTATGGGATGCTTCTGCCACACTGAGCTTTCCTATCCCATCACCACACAGATGCAGGGATGCGTTTTGCTATGCTCTCCCCACACATGGGATGCAGGGACGAGCTTTTCTGCACCCTCCCCATACACAGGGTACAGGAGCCTCATGGGGTTTCTCAACCACTACCAAATCTTTGGCTGTGCTGCCACCTTTATGGGGCAGAAACCACGTTTTTGGGGCTCCATCAAGGAGCAGACCTCCCAGGCCAATCCCTGCACCCTCTCCACCCGGACCACCGGCAGCCTCACAGGTTTGGCACTGGGATTACAACCTATAGTGCTCTGTATTTTGGCTTCCCCTTTCTTTTCCACTCAGAAGCCAGAGGCTCCATAGCAACCCGCAGCTCCCGGGGCCTGACTTGAGAGCTTTGATGGCACTGTCACTTCGTTTAAGGCTACACCCGGGTAGGTGTGAGGAACTCCAATTCAGCATTCAGCTGGCTTGCCTGTGTGGGGGGACAGGCTCTGCTGTGGAGGAGGGAAGCCTCGGCGCGAGCGGTGACTAATCGCTCAGACACCGCTTGTCTGTGGCACCAGGGGAGGGCAGGGAGAGGGTTTTCCTTCACCGTGCAGCTGCCTCTGCATTCCCTTTTCGGGAGATATTGCAGCTCCCCGCCGGGCTCTGGGGCTCCCGAGCGGAAGCTGGAAAGTTCCCAAGCATCTTCCCGGCGTGGCTGGGGCTCCACTGAGATGCTGCTGCCGATCCCGGCAGGGCTTTGCTGCTTCTCCTCACGCAGCCCCAGGGCCACGTTTTCAGAGGGAAACTGATTGCTGAGGGTTTAAGGTCCCTTGTGCATCCCCTTGCCACAGAGGCGCAGTTGGTGCCTCCAGTGTGCACATGCCCTTTGGATGAGCATCCCTCAGTTTGGATTCGCATCCCTCAGTTTGGATGAGCAGCATTAAATTTAGATGTCAAGCCCCAAACTGAGTACGTGGCCCTTGCCTGAGCTCCCATGAGAAGCAGAGCAGAGGATCCCACCCTCAGTCATGAGCCCAGTCCTGGCCCTAGCAGGGATGCGCTGCATCTCCTGCTGACAAGAGCATCATAACGAGCCCTACTGTGAAGTTTGTGGCATCACTTCCTGCATCCTCCTGTTCCCTATGGAGATAGCCGAGCTCTGCACTCCCATCCAACTGATGGTGATGTGGGGCGCACATCCCCAAGAGCACCCCAAAACTGGCTGGAACAAGGACATTTTTCCTGGTGCAACACTGGCTGCGGCACCAACCCTTTGGGGGCCGAGGGTGATGCAGAGGTGGGGATGCAGAGGTGGGGATGCAGGTGCCTGCTCCCAGCCTGGTAACGACGCCCCATTCCAAGAGGGGCACCAAGGACGGGGACCTGCCTTGCTCAGCATCTGCATGAGCACGGCCCGGAGCAGCCCAGCCCCGCGGCATCGCCCCCACTCCCAAAGGAGGCGCGATGGGGGCCGGCAGCCGCCCCCCGCCACCACCGTGGGCAGCGGCAGGATGTGCTGTCCCTCCCCTGCACTTCCCAGCGAGCACTTTACATAACTTGTGCTGCTTAGTCACAGCTCCGAGCCGGGGCTGCGTTTTTTTTCTTTTCTCTTTTTTCCCTTTTCCCTTTTTTTTTTTTTTTTTTTAAATCCTTTTTCTTTTTTTTTTTTTTTTTTTTTTTTTTGGGAGCGATTTTCTCAGCCGCATCAGAGCGCGAGTCATTTCGGCAAGGGAAGTCCCTTCCTTTCTTCCGTTCCCTTGGTAACTGCACAAATTTGCCTTTCAAATGATTCATGACCGGGGTGCTGTAGGAGTTCCCTCCTCCAACACAACTCGCTCCCACACAGCCACACATGCCCGATTAATCACTGATGAGCGTCTCTTCCGCAAGGTAGACCTGGCGAGCGCACGGAGCCGACGCTCTCCTCCGGCCGTTCCCCGGATGCTCGCGGGGGATACGGACAAGAGAAATCCCATCCCCGGGCTCATTCCATAGATTATACATGAAATATCACCAGGGCAGGGCGGCCGGGATGCAGCAGCAACGGGAGCAAAGTGTTCTCATGGGATCAGCAGTGAAATCAAAGCCCGGCTCTGGCTGATGGGGAGGGGTGAAACTGCCCCAAACTCCTCATCGCATCAGCACAACTTTAGTCTTGATCTAATTCTTATTTCCCCCCTTCAGCCGCCTTAGATTAACAAGCAGAGAGCTGAGCTACAGAGCTGGAGGGACAGAGCAGCAGGGAAGAGCCAGAAAAGTCGTTCTGGGGACCTGTGATGAGCAAGAGGCAATAAGGCAGAGCATCAGCCCGGGCTGAGCCATGCCATGATGCACCTCAGCACACTGATACCTGCTATGTGGCTTGGGAAGTGGCTTGGGATGGAGCTGGGAGCATCTCAGCTGGAAAACAGAATTAATCCGCCAAATATCCCCTTCCGGGTTTGGTGTGTTTTATCTGATTTCTTCTCTCCTCATTAAGAGCAGCTAATTAACAAACCATCGTTTAACTAAACAGCAGTGAGCATGTTTGTAACCTCCGCATTATTGAATTGTGACAAATTATTAGCCTTTGCATGTTAAATGAAATAGAATCATCAAGGGAAAAACCTTAATTCCCATCTGTGTGATGATGGTACCTGCTGCAGAGATGAAAGCAAAGGGACCGATTCATGGGGCAGCTCCCAGTGAGTGCAACAGCTCAAATAACCCCCAAACCAAATGGGTTTCTGGGTGCTGAATGCTTCAGCACTGCAGCTTCACCCTGAATTCATCCGCATGCAATGGCAGGGGGAAAAAACCCAAAAGCATCCATGGGATGGGGATGGGGATGGGGATGGGGATGGGGATGGGGATGGGGATGGGCTGGGTGGAAAAGCTGTGAGCAGCTCACTGCAGGCAGTCCCTGGTTACAGGAACCTTTTTGCAGCCATTCCAATCATAGAATCATGGAACCCTAGCCTGGTTTGTGTTGGAAGGGACCTTAAAGCTCATCCAGTTCTGCCACGGACAGGGACACCTTCCTCTAGAGCAGCTTGCTTCAAGCCCCTGTGTCCAACCTGGCCTTGAACACTGCCAGGGATGGGGCAGCCACAGCTTCTCTGCCCCTGGATGTGTTCAAGGCCAGGATGGATGGGGCTTTCCTCTTCCTTCCTAACAGGCTGCAGCAAGCAAAGGTGTGCTCAGACCCAGCAATGGAGCCCCATCCTCACTGCCATTCCCCAAGACACAGCAGAGCCATTGTACATCCCCCCATGTGCTTTCAGCGCTCGCAGCATCCCAGGGGGAGCTGCTTAGTGGCAGCTTTTCAGGGGGTTTGGGAGTGTAATTACCTGGGAACATTAATTACAAGGCAGGCGAACACGAATGCGAGCAGCAGCTCTGCAAGAGCCCAGAGCAGCTCACATGGGCGAGCAAGATGGGATTTGCAGGGATGCAGCGCTGGGATTAACCCCCTTGCACACTGCGGGTTTGCAGGGTGAGTTTCCCCCATGGAAGAGCACAGGAAGGGATGCACGGTCCCGGGATTGATGGACCACAGCAGCAAAGGGAAGCACAAGGACCAAGGACAGGCAGCGAGGCAGGCACCAGGAGTTGTGCCATTGCTCCAAGAGTGGAAAAGGAAACACAAGGAGGGGGTTTCACTGCAGTGGAGAGGCTGAAGCACAGCGGCCAACTCGATGGCCTTGTGCAAACACATGTGCTCATGCAAAGCCACACTCTTGTGCAAGCAGATGTGCTGCTGCAACCAATGCACTTGTGCAAAGAGACTTTCATCACCTTCTGCTCGCCCTGGGCTCTCACCCTTCTCCCCTTCCCCAGGCCCTGGGGTGGCTTTGCAGCATGCACTCACTCCCTGATCCTGCGGCTGTTGCCTGAAGACCATGTTTAAAGGTAATACAAACACTTTGCTCCCTAAAGCACATCTGTGATTTCTGTACATTGCTTCTGAACTCTTATCTTAAAACAATTAGCCAAAGAGCCCTCTTCATGTGATATGTGCTGAGAGCCTGACAGTAACAGCAATTAAACCCATCTGTTTGCTGAGCATGAACAATAGCGGGTGACACTCAACTTGGGATACTGCTCACGGGAAACCTGTCCAACACAAAACTCATCAGGGACACAGGGGCACCAAGGGCTGGCACCAGGGCCTGGCAAAGGCAGCAGTGCCAAGGCTCCCACCACTGCCGGGGTGAGGTGTTTTGGGGGGACATGACCTTGCCATGTGCCTTTGGAGGACCAAAGCAGCTTGAAGAGCAAAGAAAACTACACTGAAGCAGCAACCTCTTCTGCTTCTTCAGTTTCTCCTTGATGAAGGCTTTATTAACCAGCAGCAACAGAAACTCTCACCAGGGAACAGACTATTCCAAGGATCCAAGTCATCAATTAAACCAACGTTTCTCTCTGTTCTTTCCCTTTCAAATCCTGGGCTCAACCACCAAACAGCAGAGTTGAAAGAGCAGCGTGGAGGAACAACACCGCAGCACTATTATGTCTGCCCTGGATGCAGGGCAGCAGATCCCACTGGATTGCTGATCCCGCGGTGTCAACAAGCCAGCCAGTGACCCAGGGACATGGGGACCGCGGATGCTGGATGGGAAACCTGCCCTGGCGCTCCAGCATCTCCCAAAACAAGGATCCCTCCTGCCCGCAGGATACCCAAAAGCTGTTTCTTTTCCCCACTGGCATCGGTTCACCCACTAAAAAGCATCCCCTGCCCCACAAGAGTTTTCTCCTCACTGTCAGAGCTGGTGCTGCGGGGATGCTGAATGCTCCTGGATCACAAGTGCCAAAGCATCCCCAGCGCAGCCGTAGGAGCAGGATGACGATAGCCAGCAATTATCAGCTGCTCTCTGTTATTTTTACTAAATCCAAGCACATTGCAGACACTTGACTCCCAAACCATGCGCTGCATAAACACACTATGGGGGGAAAAGTTAGCTTTGGAGCACCGGTGTCCCTTTGGGATGGGGCCACGGGTGTGCACTGGGGCCAAGTGCCTGGGCGAGCAGCCGGCCGCCCAGAGCTCCCTCCCCAGGCTCTAATTGTGCAAAAATCCTGTAACTTTTAAGGTTAATAAAGCCCTTGTTTGCTTAAGATAGCACCTGTTTCTATGGTGACACTTGCAACCCGGAGCCTGTTTATCAGCCGGTGAGGAGAGATGCACTGATAAATGCACCCGCAGGAGCAGGCGAAGATGCTGGTGGTGCCGGGACCTTTGGGACCAAGCAGGGATGCTCTGGGCCCCCAGCACCCACCTGCACAGGTCCAGCACCCAAGGGAATCCCACTTTGCTCTGCAAAGCCATGGGAGCAACCTCAGTGCATGCGCTGTGAGGGGAGATGTTCAGTGCCATGGTGATGGGGTGGGAATAGCTCTACTTCAACCACATCCGGCACGCTTGGAATCATGGAATCATAAGTTTGGGTTGGAAGGGACCTTAAAGCTCATCCAGCTCCAACCCCTGCCACGGGCAGGGACCCCTTCCACTGGAGCAGGGTGCTCCAAGCCCCTGTGTCCAACCTGGCCTTGAACACTGCCAGGGATGGGGCAGCCACAGCTTCTCTGGGCACCCTGGGCCAGCGCCTCAGCACCCTCACAGGGAAGAGCTTCTGCCTTAGAGTTCATCTCAGTCTCCCCTCTGGCAGGTTAAAGCCATTCCCCTTGCTCTGTCCCTACAGGCCCTTGTCCCAAGCCCCTCTCCAGGTTTCCTGCAGCCCCTTTAGGCCCTGGAGCTGCTCTGAGGTCTCCTCCAGGCTGAACCAGCCCCGGTTTCCCCATCCCACGGTGCCTGGGTCCCGCTCAGCTCCAGCCTGGCGCCGGGTTCCTCCTGCCTGGCAGAACTGGTTTCCATAACGACTTTCTGTTACAAACATATTTTGATAAAAATAAAGTTAAAGCAGCGAGGCTTTAGTGGAGTACAAATTCGCTGCTCTCCCTCCCCCTTCCTCCTCCCCGAGGAGGGGGAATAAAGACGGAAAGCTTTCCATTCGCAGGGCAGTATTTGCTGCCTTCTTTTCTCTTTCCCCTGCTGAATACAAAATGGAAAGCCTTGTTTACTGGATTGCTCTGTAAACTGGTTCCGACTCTGCCTGGTTACCTGATGCTCTACAGTATATACAGGATAATGTGATAAATTCATTTCCAATTCACTGCATTATCCTTTGAATATTTTAATGACTCATTGAATGGAGTAAAAAAAAAAGAGAAGTAAAAAAAAAAGAGAAGTAAAAAAAAAAAAAAGCTATTTCAAATGAACAATTATGCTGCATTAGAGTAAAGGCTGATTATATTTAAACACTGCTTGCATGGATAACGGGACATATCGACCTCCGCCTATAAGAGCTAATTTGGCTCTTATCTCTAAATAATTTTACACTGCAAATTACCATGAAAACCTAAAGGGCTTTAAAAACATTCATCAAAAGATATTATTCCACTTTGTACCAACATTTTTATTTAAATTATTTTGAATGGGAGTGAAAGCATCTCTCGTGTTTGACAATCGGAGCAGCGGCGGGTAAGGAACGGCGAGCGGCACCCCTGGGATGGGGATGCTCCATCCCCAAAACCCCACCTGGGCAAGCAAATTGAGAGCCAAAACCTAACCTTGGGGACGTGCCAATGTACTGCAGCACCTAGAATGGGGTTTAGGGTTGCCAGGGCTGCTTCCCTCCAACCTGGAGGACGCCCAAGCCTGGGTGATGCTGGGGTGATAGGATGCTTTCACAGCCCCCAACCATCGCGCCGGCTGCCCCGTCCCTCCTGGAGAAAGGCACTTGCAAGCCCCTCTCTGCACCAAAGCAACAGAAGGTGTCATGTAAAGCCTACACGGTTATTTTAGAGCCAGTGTGCAAATAAGCCTGTCAGCTGAAGCTCCTCGGAGCCAAGACTTCCATATACCCCCCAACGATCTGCATTTCAACGAGACACCATGTGTCTGAGCCCAGGGAGCCGGCGGCATCACGGAAGAGATTCGGGAATGATCCGGGGGGAGGATGCTGGGACCCCCCCCTCTGCATCCCGAACAGTGAGGACCAGCCACAGGGCTGGGGGAAGATGGTTCTGTCCTGGTGCCCTGCGAGGGTGATGCTGGGATTGGTGGTGTCTTAGGGTGCAAAGGAGATTTATATGCATATATGAGTGCGGGTACGTGAGAGAGATATATATACACACACTATATATGTGGGATATATATATCATTATCTATATTTTTATATATCATCTCTATATTTAATATACAATATATGATAGAAGCATAGAATATCTCAAGTTGGAAGGGATCTGTAAGGATCATCAAGTCCAACCCCCTGCTCATACATACATATACTTATCTCATGAAAGGAAATGTTAGGGAACAGTTGGGGTTGGGGTCAGTCCCAGACCTGCCAGAGACAAGGCACCTGGAGATGGGAAAGCCCTTCTCCTTCACCAAAACATCCTCTTTCCCCCTCATGCATGATCCAGCAAGGAGCTTTCCAACCTTTTATACTTCAAACTGAACTGCCCAGATGCCAGGGGAGAAAAACCTCCTTCCATTAGCACCGGAGAACTGGTTTGAATCCCGCATTTCCCTTCTTCAATGATCTTACACTCAACTCAAAAGCAAGGAAACCCACAAGAATTGGCCATAGCGACTGCCTCGCAAGGACCTGTGTACAGAAAGGAAATCGAGAGCTTGGGCTTCTTTGCATTAAGTGAATATTAGAATTAATGAGAGACTTTCAGGACCCTGCTGTTAGAAATGGCGAAGGTTCCTGTGAAGGATTTAAGGGATAACCCCCCCCCCAAACCCTGTACACAAATCTCTGCAATTCTTCCCGATGCTTTATGTTTTTCAGCCAATTATGAACTGCATGGGAAGTATTAATATCCAATTTTAATTTGCTTAATATTCCCATTAACAATACAAAGCCTAATGAAGGTATCTGTACAAAAAGCCCTTAGCAGTAATTTCGGAGAATAATAGAGGAGAATGACGAGATATTTCTTGTTAAATGCACGCTGCAAATTAATTGATATCTTAATTAGACTTTCGTACTAAGATTATTCGCTAGATTGATACAGGGCTCAAACACCTCATCTCTTAAATGCTAAAAGCAAGCAGCCAAGGAACAAACTGAGCTTCCAAAGGCTTTCTGGAAGCAAAGCAGTGAGATCCTGTCCGTTTGGCCTGCAGACACTGGGATGTTAGAACTGGGATGCAGCAGGAATTCAGCCCAAACCCATTTCCCCCCTGTTTGCTTCCCCGGCTCGGAAATGTTTTGCTCACCCCAAAAAATAAATGAAAGGGAAAATCTGGCACCACGTTCACCAAAACTGCTTTTCTCAACCCCAAACCCAAAGCGGCACAAGAGGTGGTTGAAACGCCGCGGTCTGCAGAGCAAAGTGGTGGTGGGGAGCTTTCAAAGCAGTGCTTTTTCAGCCTTTCCTTAGAAGAAGAAGAAGAAGAAGAAGAAGGAGGGAACAAACCCAAGCAGCAATATTTTGGGATCAGTTTTGCTCTATATAGCCTGAGGAAGCACTCCCCTACCTACACGCCGAGGACCATTTACATTTCTCCCGCAAACATTCATCCTTTGGGATCTCACCAAGATGCTGCCGTACCGACAGAACACGCATCCCATGGGAAACCAACCACACACAGCGCACCCCAGAGCTTGGGAATGCCACGAGCTGCTGGGACCCCAACACACGGACCCGGCGGGGGGACTCACTGGGATGTCGGTGACCAACCAGTGCCTCCAGAAGCGGCTCCTGGGGTTGGCTCTGCTGGGAACGTCGGGGTCCACCAGCATCAGCACGTACTTCTTGTTCTGCAAGAGAGGAGAGAGCTGTGAGCATGGGATGTGGGGTGGGAGCACGCACCCTGTGAGCAAGGTCCCTTCCAACACAAACCACTCCATGAGTCTATGGTCAGAAGGCGAGCAATGAACGTGCACCAGGGGAGCGCAAGGCTCACAAACCCATTCAGGATGATCAAAATCTCTTCAAACAGAGGAAGACCAAGGCAGGTTTCTGCTACCTCCAAATAAAAGGCACCAAAGAGAACTTCCTCCCCTGCCATCCATTCTCTAATCGCATCCTACAGAGGCGCAGGGCAGTGACGCACCACAGCACAGGGGACTTCTGCTGAGGGCTGTGATCCCTGGAGAGGGGAATGGGGTATTCTTAGGATTCAAATGCAGCTCCAGCCCTGGGGTGGTGGCTGGGGACAGCCTGGACACCCCAGTCCCCATAGGGGTGGTTACAAGGAGTTAAGCTCTACGTAACAAACCCCAACCTAACCAGAAGATGCTCCAGGGGTGCTGCAAGAAGGCAAAGCCACTGCCTCCCCATGCACCCAGGTACTTCTCTGGGTGATGGCAAACTGGGCAACAAGCGCAGGACTCACAGATGATGCTGGTTAAGACCCCAAAGCCCACCCCAGGTCCCCACTGAGGCTGTCCAGCACCCAAAGGTGCCACCAGAGCTACGAGACAAGGTGGATATTTCGGTCCCTTGAGGATGGAGCTGGGTTTGAAGTGACCTCTGGAGGCTGTGGATAGAAAACCTGCTGATCTCAAAGGATTTGGCAGGACCTCAGGCACCAGCTTATCCTGCAAGCACCCAGATTAAGGGCTCTATATCCTAATAAAACCTCCAGGTGCATCTGTCAGCTCGCCAGCGGTGCCAGGCGCTGCTCCAGCCGGCCCGAGGCTGAGGTTTCATCAAGGGCTGGAGGATTCAGCCATGCAATTCCCACTGAAATTAGCTGGAGCTCTGTGCCTAAATCCCCTGGTCCCTTGCGACACCAGGCAGGGATTTTCACAGCGAGACTGGTGAGAGGGGCTGAGACAACCCCTTTGCCTTGTTTCCCAAGCCCCGGTTGAGCAAATGGGGCAATGGAGCTCTGGGTTTTTTCCGTACCTCCATACCCCCTGTAGCCCCTTCCCTTTGCAGCCCAGCGGTGCCGGGCATGGCGCAGCCCCTCCTGCAGCCCCCACCTCCGCACCACGCACGGGTTTTAACCAGAAAACCAGGATTTCAACCCATTTAGCAAATGGTTCACAACAGCAACCGAGAAAATCCCAGCCTCACGCAAGCGCCCTGCCTGGGAGCACGGCCAGCAGGGAGCTGCTGCCCTGGTGCACCAATTCCCACCAGGATCAGCACTTCATCCCGGGCAGTGCTCAAACCAGGTTGGATCAACCTGCTCTAGTGGAAGGGGGTTGGAGCTGGATGAGCTTTAAGGTCCCTTCCATCCCAAACCATTCCATGATTTGCACTTCAGGGGGGTGATGCATGCAGATGTGCTCATGGAAAAGGGGTTGTGATGATGCCACCGCGTGAGGACCTCGGAGCAGAGCTGCCCCCTCCCTCCCCACGCTCCTCACAGCTGCATCCCTGCGAGCATCCCGGATAAAAACCATCATTATTCCTTGCCGGTGCTTAATGGGAAGGAGGAGGGGGGGGGAGAAGCAGCCCAAACCAACCCAAAATCCCTGCGCTGGAAGTGTGAAGGAATTTGAGCTCTAACTTTGGGGAGGGTGCGGAGCCGAGCGCGGCGCTTCTGAAGCTCTCGTCTCTGCTCGGTAGCCCAGCTGGTGGGAACAGAACGTGTAGTCATGGGACTGTCATCGTGTGCTGTCCAGGTTAACATGTAGCATTTCTATTACTATTAACAGACTTTCTGCTCCTCACTCCATCTGTTCTTGGAAATAATTGCAGTTGTACAGACCATGCCTTCGCTCCAGGCAGGCTCTGGGGAGAGGGTAGTGCTTTCATGCAAGAAAAAGGGGGGAAAAAGGGAAAAAAAAAGAGGGGAAAAAAAGAAGTGTTAAAAAATAACAGCAAACACGAGAATAGAGTGCAAGGGAAGTTAACAGCAGGCTCACAATGCGGGACAGATTGTGGCCTAGAAAGGTGCTGGCGAGGCCAGACCCCCACAGGGATGGGAGCTGGGGTCAGTGGCCCCACGCCAGGCTGGGACCAAGGGATTTTCCTCTCTCATCACCTGCAGGCCACCCTAAGAGGCACAATCCTTCCCCTTCCACCTAAAGATAGCAAAGCCCTCCACGACCCGAGTTAATCTCCTGGTGCTTAGGTGCTGTCGCATCCCATGCGAGCAGCCGAGCTGCACCAATCCCCCCCATCAGCCCAAAATCACCCCCAAATCCAGGCAAACCCTCAGACCCACGTCCCCAGATGCAGGTTGGGTGGGTTTGGGCTGGTTTTCCCTTGCAAGCAATGGAGCAGCTCGAGTGCTGGGGGTATTTTAATGCTGAAATCCCTCCTTGACACAGGCTAACAGCATTAGCTGCAGTCAGGGCTCCAACAGGAGCCAGCCCGGAGTGACACGGGAGCTGCTCAGCTTTACAAGCATGAAGCAGCCCCGGGGAGCTTTGGGAAGGAGGAAAGTGGGTTTAGAACAGAAAATACAGGCAGCATCTTACACTGCAGGGGGAGAGGGAAGAAAAAGCCATTTTGGGTTAAGACAGCTGAAAATTAGGGGTAGCAAAGCACCCCCAACAACTCATCACCCTTTCCACACGGTGCATCTCGCCAGTGTCCCACCAATGGGGTCACCACTGGGCTCACACATAGGTCACCTTTCCAAGGATCACCCTTCCAAGGGTCCCCCCTTCCAAGGGTCCCCGTTCCCTGCTCTCGCAGCCATTCCTCTCACCAGGCCTTTCACAACCAACCTTTAACCATCCCCACGAGCTGCTGCCTTCCCCACGGGGTCAGTGCTGCAGCTGGATCCATCGCTTCCCCCCTAGCTTTGCACCCCACATCGCTGGGCTCAGGCATCCTGCCCTGCTTCAACACCCGAAACGGAGCCAAAGCGGCAGAGCCGGTGGCAGATGACAGCGCGTCGTGTTTTCCCTGCTAATTGTTTCTAGCGGGAAGCAGCCGCGATATATCCCATTATTCCTGCAGGAAGAAGCAGCTATTCCAATTAGGCACAGGTTTAGGAAGCTAGCTCCGAGCAGGCAGGGACTTTGCAGGAGGCAGGCAGGCAGGAGAGGGATTTGTGCGCTGAGGATACACACACAGCTCCATCAATCCCGCCGAGCCGGGGCTGCACAGGAATTAAAGACTTATCCAAATGAAAGCAAATAGGGTGTTAAGCGACACACATGTAGAGCAAGTGGTTTCCTTGGAAACCAGCACACATGGAAGCAGCACACATGCAGAGCCCCAGCGTTTTCGGCAGTACCGGGGCAGCCGTGGGGCTGTGTCCTACCGGCAATGCCCACACTTGGCTGTGGATGGAGCCGGAGCAAAGCCCCATCCCGTTGGCATGCCTGCTGCAGGGCATGGAGGAACTCTGTGTGAAATGCACTTTCCCCTGGTGCTGAAGGGAAGCCGGATGGTGCCCAGCTTTGCTGCTCCCATTCGCCTCAGGAATTCAATCCCAAAACTAAGGAAAACTGGCAAAGCCCCAGCCTGGTGCCTGCTTCCCAGCACAGGATAGAAATGGGTTTGGTTGGGTTTGGGAAGCCCATCTGGATCCTCCCCAGCTTGTCCATCCCTGTTCTAACTGCTTCTTGCTTCTCCTGCCTGGAGCAAGGGCCGTTACACTGCTCACAGCAAAAGCATCCCCTCACCAAGGGAATAAGTGAGGTTTCCAGTTGACCTAACGCCATCCACATCCTTTACAGTTGCTGAGGAATGTGCCAAGAGAAGAAGCTGTGGCTGCCCCATCCCTGGCAGTGCTCAAGGCCAGGTTGGACACAGGGGCTTGGAGCAAGCTGCTCCAGTGGAAGGGGTCCCTGCCTGTGGCAGGGGTTGGGACTGGAGGAGCTTTAAGGTCCCTTCCAACCTAAACCATTCCATGAATCTATAAGGTAGGAGCTGCTGCAGAAGCAAACCACAGCATTGACAGATCAAGATGGTATCAGAGCCAGAAGTCCCTCTGCCTGCCCTGGGCCTAAAGCTCTTCATTGCACTAGGCCATAGCATCTCACTGCAATCAGGGTGACTGATGGCACGAGACCATACGGACCAAGGTTGGCCAGGCCCTTTGGTGCAGAGATGGGATGTGGCAATGCATCCCGAGCATCTAAACACACCCAAAGCAACCTGCTGGAGTGGGGCAGGAGCTCCTGGACGTGCCCAGCATCCTGGGAAACATCCTCCTGGCTCTCCAGGGTGATGGCTCGAGGGTCCAGCCTGCACCCCTCCGGTGCAAGAGTCAAGGCAGCGCTGCTCCTCCCGCAAGGTGGAAGCGCTGCGAGCACCAGCTGAGAGCTCAGAGTCAATCTGGGCTCTTTTCTTGGCGTGTCCCCAGTACTAAAAAGTTTCTATAACGGGCGCATCGTTAGCGATTCTGCTGCTGACGCTTCGCCAAGGAGAGCTTCCAGCTCCTTCCTCGGTGGCTAACAGCGCGGGGGGTGAGACAGGCAGAGAACTGGTTGCAGCCGAGTCCGTTCTCGTGCCTTTGGGAGCTTGCTGCTGAGCACGGCAGGGTTTCACCTTCCTATTCTAAACCAGCACCTCGCCACCTCCACTCTTTCTCCCCTCGCAAACCAACAGCTCAGCACTATCAACCCTGCTCCGCAGGACTTGCCCAAGGGGACAAGCAGCACTTCCTGAAGGCTCGACCCAGCTCCATCCCCATCCCTGTGCTGCCAAAGGGAACTTCATTGACTTTCCAGCACTCTGCAGCTCTCCCCATCCCTTGGCTCTCCCCTGGGGCTCGCCGCAGCAAAGCCAGCCAAATATTTATGCAGGTTAATGTTCTAATGAGAACAGATTAATCCTGGGTTGTTAAAGCGAGCACGTTAAGGGGCTGTTCCCAGATGAAGGACTTGGAATGCTTTGAGAAATGGTTTCTTTGCTATGAAAGGACAAGAGTTTGTTTTCTCCCCTAGCAGAATAAACCAGCTCCTCGCAAGAGAACTGCACCGGGTGCGTTACACACTTCATGCAATCCAGTGGGAAAGTGGGATAAACCTTTCCTGAGGTCCATGATGCTGTAAACAGAGGTTTGCAAGAGGTTCTGCATCACTTTTGGGGAGGGAGAAGAGCAACAGGTTCCTTGCTCAGAGACCCCACTGCAGATCACACCCTGGGTTTCCCAAAATTGAGGTCCATCTACATCATCACCATCATGATCACCATCATTGTCATCACCTGCAAACTGAGCACCACACATCAGGGGACTGGGGTGCACATTCCAGCTTCCAGCCAGATAAACCCAGAAAACAAAAGAGAAACCAGCAAAAAGGGAATTAATGCCCCAAATCCTTTCCAAGCTGTTGCTTCATCCCCCCCCCCAATCCCAGGAGCTATTTATTGCCATTTGGACACACGGTTTCGGGGACAAGCTAATGAGTGCTTGTCCCTGGGCTGGGGATGCGGGGCCGGCAGCGCTGCTCCGCAGGCAGGGAACAGGGATGGACTCGAGGGAAGTGAGGAGGAGGAGGCGGCGGCGAGCGGCCGCGATGGCAGAGCGCAGCCTTCCAAGCCAATTACTGTCACACGGGGGGACACATGGATTGGTGACATTTGACATTTCCTACACAATATTTTGATGCAGAATGGCACCTCCGTCACAAATTATTTTCAAATCTTGGCTCGGGCTTTGGGTGGGATTTTTTCCTTTTTATTATTTTTGGGGGGGAGGGGAAAAAGGGGAAAAAATTCCCAAGTAAACACCCAACAGGACGAACAGGGTGGCGTTTGGAAACGGGCGAAGGAAAGGGTCATCGGCCCACCACTGAGTGGGCAAAGCAACCAGCGCCACCGAGGGTAAATGCACCCCAAAAAAACCCCAGGTTTTGCTTTGGGGCATCACTTCTGGAAGAGCTCATGCACCCACACTGCCCTTGGGCACCCTCAAACGGGTTTGTACCACTTCCTCCCATCCATGCAAGGGAATGAGCAGCCATGGCCACTGTCCCGGCCTGAGAGCACAAAGGCTGAGCCCATTCCTGGCACAGCAGGGGTTACCAGCACTGGGAATTGCTGAACCCTGTGCTCCCAGACACCTCGGGAAAGCTGAAATGACTTTAAATGCCTAAACATTTTAAAACAAACCCGGCACAATTCCGCTCCCAACTCCTCACTCTCTCTCTCCCATTTTTACGGCTTCCAGAGCTGTTTTACGCCTCATTACCTGCACACTGTGAGTGATGTCTGTCGGTCCTAGAGCTGTAAATACCTTAAATCATGCTTCATTAAGAATATCTATGGTGCTATTAAAGAGCTATAATAGACAACGAGTTAACAGATGATTAAATATGAACTCCATTTGTGTCAGTCACCAGCGTGCAGGAAGAGGCTTTAAGTTTTTTAAACTCATTCTCATTATCTAGGGAAGTGGGGCTGCAGCTGGCAGGGATGGAGGGGGATGGAGGGATGCTCGCACAGGGGTGGAGGGATGCTCGCACAGGGATGGAGGGATGCTCGCACAGGGATGGAGGGATGCTCGCACAGGGATGGAGGGATGCTCGCACAGGGATGGAGGGATGCTCACACAGGGGTGGAGGGATGCTCGCACAGGGATGGAGGGATGCTCGCACAGGGGTGGAGGGATGCTCGCACAGGGGTGGAGGGATGCTCGCACAGGGATGGAGGGATGCTCGCACAGGGATGGAGGGATGCTCGCACAGGGATGGAGGGATGCTCGCACAGGGATGGAGGGATGCTCGCACAGGGGTGGAGGGATGCTCGCACAGGGATGGAGGGATGCTCGCACAGGGATGGAGGGATGCTCGCACAGGGGTGGAGGGATGCTCGCACAGGGATGGAGGGATGCTCGCACAGGGATGGAAGGATGCTCGCACAGGGGTGGAGGGATGCTCGCACAGGGATAGAGGAATGCTCACACACGGATGGAGAGATGCTTGCACTGGGATGGGATGCAGGGATGCTCCTTTATCCAGGGCCACCCAGGAGGGACCAGCTCCTCTGCTTTGTAAGTCCAAGCTGATGATCCTGGCAGCCCTTTACTCAGCTGTTCCCACCCATACAGACAAATAGCACCCAGAGACACATGCAACAGATTGAGCTTTAGGGTCTAGTAGCCAGAGATTGAAAAGAAAACAGAATAAAGGAGGAGGAGGAGGACAACAAGGAGATGTCAGGCTGCTTTGAATGGGACAGGATGGGTACCTGGGAGGAAGGGCAGATGGGACGGAGAGATAGATGGGTACCCAAGAGGAAGGGCTGGAGGCAATGCAACAGCAGACTAAGCATTACTGTCTCTGTGTTAAATCAGAGCTCAGCACCAATGAATTGCCAAAGCACAAATTAACTAATAATTAATACTGTTAGAATCCTGTGAGCACACTGAAATCCTGGGAAAAGAAATGATGAGTTGTCTTGTTTTCTGGATTCGATTTTCCTCTATAAAAATAAAGAAGGGTTTCACAGGCAGCTTCAGCAGAAGTGGATTATCCCACTGCTCCAATCTCACCTTCCTGCCGTGACTCAGGATGATTCCAGAATGCCACCACCACACCAGCCAGAGAGAGAAAGGGGAAGGAGGTGGGAGGCTTTGAGGACCAGGACAGACCCTGACTATGGGAATGCTGAGGGACCTGATAATTCCCCTCTTTAGCAAGGTGGCCATTATCACAGCAGATATTCCCATGGGCTTTGTAAGGACGAAATGGGGCTCACTGGGGATACTGGGGATGAGTGGTGCCTCCTGAGCTCTTCGCCATCCCCTCTCCCATCACCTCTCCCATCCCTTCCTTCTCCAGGATCCAGACATGGACCCGGCTGATGTGGGGACTTGCCAGGCTCTGCCCCATGCCCTGCTCTGTGCTCCTCTTAGGAATGATGCTCATCCCTATGCAGAGAGGGAGACAGAGGATGATGCTGAGCAGGTCCAACACCCCTCCATGGCCACCAAATCCCACCACTACCTCTGTTTCCCTAACTCTAAACAGGAAACCCCTGGCTTGACACCCTATAGGAACAACAGCAGAATAAGCTCCTATTCCTACGAGTGCCCGGCGCTCCGCAGCATCCTGATTCACCATTCCTGAATCCCTCCACCCCTCCTCGCTGCCAGCCACGACCCTGCTCACCGCCCGCCCGCAGGGACCCATGGCCACCGCCGGGGCCATGCGGGAGCGCGGGGGGCCGCAGCGTGGGGCGGTGACACGCGGCTCCCCCGGGACCGCGCGGGCGGGGACGGTAATTGAATCTCGGCGCTCGGACTCAGCCGGAGCCGGCGCAGTGATTGAGTTAACTGGAAATGCCATTTCCGTATTGTTCAAACTCTTCAGTGCCCCGAGCTCCTTATCAGCTGCTGCTGGTCCCCTCTGCTCCTCCGCTCCGACCTCGCTTCCCCTCCGACAGCAGGGTCAGGCTGCAGCGCCCCCAGGGTCACCGAAGGAAATTAATCCTGGAGTCCCTTGGGAAGCGGGACAGCGCCTCAAGTGCGGAGATGGGGAGGGATGAAGAGCTCTGCTCCCTCTTTAGGATGAAATCAAAGCACTTCAGGAGGTGGCGGGAGCTGCTCTGCCCATCGCCAGCACACCCACCGCATCCATCTACACAATTCACCCCCAGCAGCTTGAATTCGCTTGCTCCCGAGTTCCAAGCATCCAAAAGTGCAGCCAGGGCCTTTCCTTTCGCAGCCCTGATGCACCATCACCACCTGTTGATCTGCACCCAGAAACTGCTTTGGCAGAACGACCAAGCACTAACCCTGCCTGCAACGCAAACCGCTCTTGCCAGGAACAGGAGGGAAAAGATGCTCAGCTCAGAACTTCCCTCCCTAGTCAAATATTTAATAATAAACTCAGAGGAGAAGCCAACTGTCTCCCTTGGATGTGGTTTTCACTTGGAAGTCAATGGGATTTGTATTCCCATCCAAAGTTTCTCTCTTGTTTTCAAGGCTAATGTACGTTTTGTTCTAATCCAGCCATCTTGTCACGTTAAATACAACACAAATCACATCGACGTGGCCCACCCGGGGGCGATGAGCACCCGTGTCACACTCTACCTCTCTGCAGCACACACCAGCACCCCTCTCCCGAGGCCCCCATCACTTTGTTAATCGATACCGGTCCAAAGCTTTAAATAACATTTTAAATACCCCAAGTGCGAGAACGTCCACGTTAATGTGTTAATTTCCACGCTGCCTTGTTGCTTTGAAATCCCGGGAAAATGGGAAGCTTAAATGAGTCCTATGAAAAGGAACAGTGCATCATTAACACAGCCAGATCCATATCACAGACTGCAGCAATTACCATGCAGTGAAACACTGCAAGCTGTGAAGAGCTTTCATTACCAAGGGCTTTACAGGTCATGCACCTCTGGCCAATCTTACGCTAAAACAAGCATTTTCTGCACCACAGATTCCAGCTTCATTTAAATCTGTAATTGCTTTGATTTCAGTACATATGGAGCACGGGGACTTCATGACTAAGAAATCTATTAGTCAATAAGTTTGCTACTTTTATGGACCTTTAGTCATCTTGCCTCAATTTCTTCCCAGGTCGGCTGATGGATGGAGATGCTGATTTCCACTGCAGGTGCGATCGGCCCCAGCTCCCCTTTGCTGCAATTACATCCCCGGGTCACCAAGGGGGAATTCAATCAGGGAGCTGGCCCATGGGATGCTGCTTCTGCCTCAGAAACACAATTCCCTGCCGCCAACAGCCCTCCTCTAACCTATAACGACCAATTGATGGGGTTTCATTATTTCCCAGGCTGTGCAGAAGGGGTTTGGGGCACGGATGCTCAGGTGTGAATCAGGCATGATCCCTCCATCCCTATTTTCCCTATTCCTGTATCCTCCCCAGATCAAAGAGCACTTTGTGGACAAAACAAACCTGATTTTTACGGCTTCCTTTTGAATTCATGTGTCTTGAAATTGGCATATTCATTGTGCATCTCTTAGAAAGCTCCCCAGCTTAAGAGCTGTGTTTTACACCTTTGTATAAAACCCCAGGTGAGTTGGTATCGTGGGGTTATCGATCCCTCCACGGGCGCCGGCGGCACCAGGAGACAATAGTCTATTCTCCTCCGTATGGGTTCCTGTATCCAAGTGCCTTCCAGGAGTGCATTAAATGATGCGATTAACATCTGTCACATGCGGTTCAGTCTCTCTTTCAGTCTCTCCCGGGGGAAGCAGCCGCACGTGCTGGGGAAGGGTTTGTTTTGGTGGCTTCATCCGCTCCTTTCCGAAGCACTTAGGACATAGAGGGAAAAGTATCTCTGTGGGTAAGCTGCCCTTTGCGTGCTGGACGGAGCAGGGCTCAGTGGGGTTGGCATCTTGCAGCCAAACCCCTGTTATCTGGGGTTATAACTGGTCCTGGGGTGAAAGAAGGTCTTGGGGAAGATGCTTGCTGGAGGACCCTGCAGCAGCAGCGCTAAGCAAAGCCTCAGCTATGGGGCTGAATTCCCACAGCAGGATCAGCCCAAAAGGCTGAACCCTCCCTTAAATAAAGCCCAATTCCTGCACATTCCCATTTGTGGCACAGCAAGAGCGCAGCCGGGCAGCTTTAAGCATCCCACCCATTCCTTGCTGGTCCAAACCCAAGCCTGAATCCCACCACAATGTGGATGCAAGGGTGCTGCCTCTGTTCTCCATCCCACCAGCACCCAGAGCACTCTTCCCTGCCCAAAACTACTGCCTGCAACACTGGGCAGTAACGATGTGATGCCACCAAGCAGCGATGTTCCAGCATTCTGGAATTTGGGAAGGACAGAGAAAAACCAACACCCTGCCCATCACCACCATGGCAGGGTCAAGCCCTGCTATGGATTTTTGGGTTGGGGGTAGGATGAGTTGGGGTTAGAATGAAGCAGGATGGTTGGGTCCTGTTGCACCTCCAGACAGGCAGGAGGATGGGATGCTGCTCCTGCAGTCGGGATCCTCTTTTAATTGATTTCTCATGGTTTATTGGCTCCGTGCTTTAATTGCAATACAAACGTTTGCTGATGCAATTATGGTGCATATGTGATAAAGCTGTTAGAGGATGTCACTGGGTCGTATTTCTTCAGTTGTTTGAGGGTGTACGAGGAGCTGTGCTTCCTGCACAGATTCCTGGCGATAACATGCAATTCCAAGGTGGGTTTCTTTGTGTCAGAGGGGGTTTTTGGTTCTATATATTAAAAGCAGAAAAAAATTGCCTTACAGCAGCTCATCTGGGGGTGAAATAATCCACTCAACATTCAGATTATCAGCTAATGCGCATTTGCATTAGAATAGGCTAGAAGAGCTCCCGGGATAGAGCAAGATCCCTCTGGATCAGCCATTGCCCTTGCACAAAACAGCAACGGATCCTTGCCCTGAACACAAAACTGCTCATGGATGAGGCCTCTGCCCCCCACCCCAGAGGAATATTCCTTGGGAAGGGGACTCTGCTAAGGGATTTCATTATAAAGTGTTTAAATTTAGGGAGGGGAAAGCAGAATTGTCCAGAATTAGCCCAGAATTGAGCCATGGTGCCAAATCCCAGAGCAATCCCAACGGCTTGCATGTGCCCCACACAGGGATGCTGTTGCTGAGCCCATGGCATCAATGGAAGATCAGCAACATCCCCTCACTCCATGTCCATGCCCACCTTCAAACCATCAGCAAATTCAGGAGCAGAGGCTGCATCCCAGGTGAAAACCCATTGCCCTGCATGGAGCTGTAGGAGCTGACACAGCAAAGGCCAAATCCTGCCCAGGGAACAGCCGGGAACGGCACCGGGAGTGCCGGCAGCCCCTGACGCTGCATCTTCCCCATGGGAGCTGTCAGGATGAAGCTGTGGCCGTGGCAGCCTCCTTGGAGCCTCTTAGAAATGAGCTGGATCCCGAAGGCAACCAGGCCAAACGAGTGAGGATGTGACAGGGTTTGGGGTCAGATCTGACTCCTCTCCCCGTGCCCGGCACAGACCTGGGAGCTGGATGAGAAGGGAATGCTGAGGGAGCACGAGGCGCGCACCAAAAGAGCAACCCTGTCCTTGTCATCATGAATCAGGCACATGTGAGACAAGCAGAACGCGCTCGGCCCCTCCGGGAAGGGAAGAGGATTCAACCTGCACTTCCAAGCCCCCTGGATCTGGCCTTCCCGGGACGCGCCGTGCATGGAGCAGGTTTGCAGACACATCCTCACAGCTCTCCTCTTCACTTCCCCATTGAAAAAGCTATAAATAGGTTTGATTTTTCTGGTTTTAACCCCTTTTCCTTTGCCCAAGCTGGAAAATAACCCCACTTCCAGCAAGGAGATGGACCAGAGACATCACCAGCCAGGAGTGGTTGGGCAAGGAAGGGTTTGCACCCCAAAAATGCACGTTGTTGGTGCAGGCAGCTGCCTAAGACATCGAGCATGGGGGTCCCAGACCAAGCAATGGGGTCTTGGTACCTCCTGAAATGCCTCTTGGCTTCAGAAACCCCAGCCCCTATAGCAGCACATACAGATATAACCCTATAGCCTGTACGAAACATCAGTGAGGGGGTGCCTGGGAGCCCCTCTCTACCCATCAGCAGCATTTGGGGGGACCAGGAGCTTTGGGAAGCACTGAGAGAGCCCTGTTTGAGGGCAGCAAATTCATCCCAACCCCTTAAAACCGAAATAAAGCTCGAAACAATCCTGAACCAACCCCTCGAGCCCAAACAGCAGCAAGATTTGGGAGCCAGTCCAAGCTCTGCAGCTTAGGCCCATCTCCAAATATCTCCCAACAAGTTTATTTATGGAAAATAAAATCAGTCCAAGATGTTCACAGCTCAGGAATATTTAATGCTATTTGGTGAGAAAGTATTTCCAGCAAGGAGGGAAGCACACGGCTCCCTGCATCGCACCGGGGAGGATGCTGGCACCGACCCACACCAGTCACCCTGGGAGCTCGGAACTGGTCCGACTGGATCGAACCCCTCCCTAATTGAATTCATACCCATCCTGCTTAATGAACTGGGGCTGGAGGCACAGCGCTGGGCTGTCTGCGAAGGTGAGCCCTGGGAAGAGCCAAGTGCCAAAGCAGCTCTGATGGGGAGCATCACCCCACCGCAGCACCCATCATCTGGCACTCGAAGATGCCCCAGGGACCCAACCGGATCTATCCCATCACACCTGGAATGGGAAGCACAATTTCCCTGGCTGGGAAGAGGAGGAAGCAGTGGAAGAGTGAGGGATAATGCAGATGATGCTCAGACACAGAAGTAACCCTCACCCTGTGCTGCACCGTGGTCTTCTGCCTGCTGATACCCCTGGAGCCACAGAGGTTACAGCCCAGCCACGGAGCTGTCTGCTGGGACAGCCCTGAGTCAAGGGCAGGCCAGACGCAGCGGTGATGGGAGTCACTTTAATAGACACCTGCCACCTGATGGGGAGCGTTAATGCGTCCCCCTGCTCCCCCTGGACAGGGATGAGCATCCGAGCATCCTCAGCCCGGCGGGGCGGCCGCATCCCTGCTGTCACCTTGGCAAGGAGAAGGGGGGGACACAAAACAACCGTGGAGTGGGGGAGAGCGCCGGGGCAAGGCCTGGCTTTTACAAACAGCTCTAATATCCCTGGAAGACGTCTCGGAGTCATGCTCGGGGTTGGAAATGTCTCCCATTATAATTATGAGTCATTGGTGACTCAGTGACATTTCTGAAATGAAAAAGCAAGAGGCTGGCCCAGCCCTTGGCTGCCCCGCTCGGCGGCCACACGAGAGCCACGCAACTGGGGTTTAATGCTCCTTCCCAGACAAACAGCCCCCCCAGACCCATCACCCCTAACCCCGGCTGTGCATCCGCTCGGGAGCAGTGCCCCGGGATGGAGGGGTTTGCATTCACACCCTGAGCTTTTTAGTTTTCCATGGGGGGAAAGGTGGGATCTGAGCCCAGCTTTGCCACTCGGGCTGCTCCGGAGGCAGCAGGAGCAGCCCCAGGGATGTCATGAGCTGGGCAGGACTTCCTGGAACATTGCATTTTGATGCAAAACCATTGCAGTTAATAAAAGCAACCTGTTGGGGACCCCCAAAAGCCCAGCACCGATGCAGCAGCATGGCACGCCAAGGCTTAGTCCAGACATGGGGCCAAGATGTTGCTGCAAGCATCTGCATGAAAAGGGGTTACAGCGACAGGCACCAGTGCGTGGTCCTCAGGCACAGGCCATTAGGCATATTTTCATTAAGGCAGCCCTACCCTCATGGCTCGGTTTCCTTCTGGGAGCAGCCAAATCCAGGGCAGGAAACACTCTAAAAAGATAATCCTCAATAGCACAATTATTCCCCCCCCCCCCCCCCATGGTCCCTTTACAGCCCGAGGGCTCTGTTATTAAAGCACTAGATTTTAGAGAGCTGCACTCGTGAAAGGCACAGGGCAGGGGTGCTCAGAGGCTGGGATGATTGGAGGCCAGGATGCTCAGAGGCTGGGATGCTCAGGTACCAGGCACAATGCTCCACATTCACAAACCCCAGTTGCCCCACACAGGAGCCTGGCAAGGCTGCAGCAGGGCAGGGTCCAGCACCAAAGCAGAACCAGTCCATGGGGCTGGAAGCTTTGGGATGCTGCAGGAGCCCAGCGCAGCGCAGGAGCCCCTGTGCACATCCCTGTGCCACGCACAGCGGGTGAACGCCGGCTCGGCATCGCGCAGCATGGAATGTGCCGGCAGCGCCAGGACACATCAGAGCAGAAATAGAGCCGGAGCCAGCGTCCCCCCGCCACCCCCTTTTTACTATTATGTCTGAGAAGCGACGTCTCTCCTGGGTTTTTTCCCTTCCCTGTACGATGATTTAATCGCTTGGTGATGAGGGCTGCCTGGCTGGGATACAACTGAGCTCTGGGCATCGCCAAAAGAGATGGGGGATATAAAAAGAGGAGGAAGCATCAGTAGCAGCGACGCTGATTGACAGGGAATGAAATGAAGCGGCCAAATTTCATTGGCGTGGTTTGAAATCCCAGGACGATGCGGAGAGCTGATGGCTCCTTTCCTAGGGTTTTGCCAGAGCTGGCATTTGCCTTTCATCCTCATTTAATTCACTGTTTGGAGGCTGCCACAGGGGTTTTGTGTGTGTGTTTGTGGTGGTATCTTAATTGCATGCTTTTACATACCAGTGTGTGTGCAAAGGAGATGGGTACGAGGGAGGCAAAAGCCATTTGCCCACCACCCCGGCCACAAACTCTTCCTTGTGGCCTCAGGCCTTTGCTGAGAACAGCCCTTAAGTGCCTGTGCAATTTATACCCTGATAATGAAAATTACCCAGATAATGAAAAGACTCAAGGCCGAGCTTTAATAAAGATATTTCCTGGGATAATGGCATCCATTGGAGGGCTGCACAGTTTGCGCAGGGATCCCATAGGAATCCCCCCTCCCTTATCCACCTTCAAGTATTCCTCTCTCAATTACTGGCTCTTTGCTGGGAAAACCAAGTGTGTGAAGGCCACGGTCACTGCAGGGCATGGAGTGACTTCGCACACGCTCTCTAGGAGCATCTCCCTGGGCTCATCACGCAGGCAGCAAGTGGCACCTGCAGTGACATTCCAGCAAGAGAAGGTTCCCAAAGCACTGTTTTCCAAGCCTCCCTTCCCTTTCCAATGGGGAAAGGTGCCAGGTTGGCAGGGCTCTGGTCTCCCCTCTGCTGGCAGCTGAGCCCGGGCTGGCTCATCCCATGGCTGGTCCAGGAGAGGCTGAAGCATCGCTCCAGCAAGCCCAGAGGTGGCCGGGAGCAGGCAGCGACCCCAGCCAAACCCATCTGCTTCCCGGATGCCAAGAGCCCTGCTTCTCCTTGCGGCCGCATTCCCACCCAAATTCCCAGGCCTTTCACTCCAGCTGGAAGAAGTCTGGCAAATCCATCGACTGCGCGCACCTGCGAGGAGGGAGATGTCCTGGGAGCAGCAGCTCCTGGAGGGATGGGATGAGACCCAGCAGCTGCGGAGCAACCAAATCCGGACCCATGGTGCGTGCCCCTATGCTCCCATCCTGCCTCATCACCCCCAAAGAGCGGCTGGGTCCATGCTGTGTGGCCGCAATGACAGGAGGATCCGTAGAGACAAGCTCTGCTTTAGCAGACCTGGTGGGTGCGATGCTGCGCCCCCAGCCCCTGATTCATGCTGCTGTGTGCTTGGGCTGGGGGGGGCAGCACTTTGGGGGCTGCAGCATCGCAGGGGGGCTCAGTATCGCTGCTGCTGCCTCCCACTCTCCCAATATTTGTTTAATGAGGGAATTCCTGTCACACCTACATGGGCTCCGTGCAGGAAGCACGGCAGCCTGAGCATCCTTAAATGTGGGAAAGCCTCCGGAGACAGCTACAAGCCCACCAGTGCACCCACACCAGGCCTGGTGCAAGGGTGACGGCTGCTTGCAGCGGTGCAAGGATATGAGGGTGGAAGCGTGCTGCTTTCCTGCGTGAAGAGCTGATGTCCCCGAGCGTGCCCTGTGTCCCCTGATGCCACCCTGGTACACATCACCCCGGCGGCCACCCCTGCTTTGAGCCCTGGGCTGCAGCACGCGACACAGCCGCTTTGATCCCCTGCTTAATCCTCCCCTCCCATGAGTGCCTGATCAGGCTCCGAACCAACTCGTGGAGATGCTGAGATCAAAAGATCACTTAAGAGGCAGGCAGCGGAACATGAAAGGGAGAAGTTCTGCGTAAGGATCTTAACCCCAGCGAGAAGAACGGGAAGCAGCGGAGCCACGAGCCAAGAGCTCCCTCTGCTCCCAGGAAACCCTCCATGGCCACAAGCGCATCCATTGCACCAGGACCTGCCAGCCCTGGACCTCCCTGCAAGCTCATTGCACCCCAGGGAGAAAAGGGACCTCGGGCACAAGGTGCTGCACAGGGAAGTGTTTGCTCCCAGGGGATGAGCTGCTGCCCACACAGCGTCAACAGAGGGTGAAACGGTCACAACAAGCCCTTGAGCTGGCTGGGACCTTGTGGTACCCCCAGTATGCATCAGTCTCCACAGCAAAGGAGCCCCCCTGGATGCAAACTAATCCCATATAGCATAGAATATCTGATTGATGATTTGATGACAGGCAGCCCAAGGGGAACAGCAGCACTTTAACCATCACACAACAGGGAAAAGGGGGAAAAGGAAGGAATTGGGATTGCCAGCACTGAAACCATCACTTGGGATGAGAAATCAACACGTTAGGCCAGAAAGAGGGACTGGGGGGAAGGAGAGCTCCGGTACCCCAAATACAGGGAGAAAGCAGAAAATTATTTCAATTACAATGGAAATGTATTTGATGAGAAAACGTGGATTCTGCTTTGATGCTCGATGCCAAGAAAAGCAATATCCAGGACTATAACACCCCATCTCCACGCGAGGCGAATGAGTTATTAAAGCAGAAGATGAATGGCTCGCAGCGCAGCTAACTGCGCCTGTTAAGAGAAAAATAGTTATAAACTTACTCCTTGCCCCAAAACGCATTCCTCCCCCTCATCCCCGGGCCCGTCTCTCCCCTTCGGAGCAGCTCAATGCTGTGCCTTGTTTCTATGGCTTAGAAAGATTCAGGAGGGGGGATTTTCATAGGAGTAGAAAAGGTGAATTTAGAGGGTGGTTTCTTAACTCCTCTCCTTCCTGCACCTTGGAATCAAACACAGATACAGGAGGAACAAAAATAACCCACTCGTTCCATTGTGGGGAAGTAGTGGGGATGGAAATGAAGATGCATTCTTATGTATAGCAGTGCACCCGGCAGCCCCGTGGCAGGGCGACTCTGTTCTGCATGAATAAATATGGGTAAAGATGTAAAGAACGCCAATCTGACACAGGAAAGAGTGGTTCTCAGGGGCTGGGAGCAACACAAGGCACCAGCTTTAATTCTTCTTCTTCCATATGTATAGAAAGCAGCATTGAGATGATAATGCAGGGGGATGCGGAGCCTTTTTGAAGTGACGGATGTAACCCCCTGCCTCAGATATTAAGGCTGATGGTGCAAACCCACTGGTGACAGTGGCAACGAGAGGCTTTGCTCACCCCCCTGGAGCTGCAGGGTCAGGCCATCCGCTCCACGAAGGATGGAGGCACTGCACATCCCCTCCTCGAGTCCAGCACTGAGTCTTATCTGCCAGCAAAGTCCCTTTTCCCTCAAGACCCCATGGAATGGAGATGCTGGAAGTTGCCTGATGCCGAGTTTAAAACACGCTGTGGGTGCCCGGGTGCGTGTGCCGACCTCTGGAGCATCCCCATCCCCTGCAGGGAGGCAGCGGCACGCACCGCGCCGCCTCCTCTCCCCGCAGCCCATCACAGCAGATGGATTTTCCCAGCACCACGGACTTTTCCCACTCTTTTACCTCCGGATATCCAAGATATCCCCCAAAAAGGCTCTTCCAGCCCCCCCCCCAGCACCGAGGGGCTGCCTGATTCCCCGTTACACAACCCTGCTCGGGAGATCCTACGTGGGCAGACGTGGGTTTTCCTCTGAATTGACAACAGCTCTCGCTGCAGCTCAGCAGAACATGAGCAGCTTACATAAACAGCGAGCAGAGTTACCCTGCGTGTGGGCTGCACGCAGCCACCCGGGCTTGGGGGGGGGAACAGAGAGATTATCCTTTTTCCCTATAAAACAACCCAAACCCTGGTGGTGGTGGTGATGGGGGGGGGGGGGGGGTTGTGTGTGTGTGTGTGTGATGAGAAAAAAGGCAGCAAGAGAGAAATGACTCAAGTGTTTTGTAACTTGTCACATTCGAAGCTGCAATTTGGAGGCAGGAAGAAGGGATCCAAAATAGTCGCCCCAGCCCCGGCTTGTATAACAGAGATTCCTCATCTCCTCCCCTCCGCCGGGAAAAGGGGGGACATTTCTGCCGCAGATTGGCAGCTGGGAAGAGGCAGCAGAGCTCGGGGTTGTTACCGCGCAGGAAGGAGCCCCCAAATTAGGAAGAATTACTCATGCATGGAAAAGGCTCCTGTGCTGGCGGGGAGGCACCGGGGAAGATGCTGCAGGGGAGGGAAGGCTCCCGGGAATGACTTCTATGGATGCTCTCAGCCCGGCGGTGACGCTGAGCGCCCTGGGATGCCGCCCTGAGCGAGAGGTGATGCTTGGGAAGCGCAGGTGGAGTGGGAGAGCAGGACAGAGCGGCTTTCCCTGCAGGAAAGGGACCCAGCTAGTGCTGCACCCTGATGGGAAGGGCATCAATAACCTCTGCTGCCAAAACTGAGCTCAGAACTGGCTCAAGTTCCCCTAGAGAAGGGACAGGAGATACTCGGGTATTTCCCTGGGAGGGCTCCAGCAGGGTCAGGGGGTGCTTTATGAGTAAATTCCCATACAACGCTTCCCTCCTGGCTCTCCTTGCCCTCCCACACCAAAGCCAGCAGCACCCATCACTTCCCAGGTTTCAAACCCACATCCTCAGCAACTCATCACATCCTAGTGGGAACCACAAGAGCCCAGTTGCACCCAGGCCCCTCTGCAGAGAGCAAAGGGTGATGGAGCAGAGACCCCCTAATGCACCCAACCTACTGCCAGGTCTTGTCCTGGAGCCTTTCCCAGTCCCAACAAGGTCTGAGGCTGGAGCTGTGGATCAGGAATATAATGGAATTGCAGTGTCCCGGTCCAGGTGGGTTCACGAGGTGCAGCAACAGCAGGGAGGCAGCAGGGATGCTTTCCCTTCTGGGTACCAACCCACTATGGAGCCAGCACCAGAAGCACATAGAGAAGCCAGGGAGGATGCAGGGGAAGCTGTGCCCAGCTCACCCCAAATTCAAACCTGTTTTCAAACCCCCACAAATCCATTTTCAATGCACAAGTGCCAGGAGCACCCAGGGGAGCTGCCTCCTGCTATAAACCCTCCTGCCCACCCAAACCACAGCTAATGCCTTTTGAAAGAGCCAAGGCAGGTCCTGGGGATGGCAGGAGATGCAGTAAGTGTGACACCTTCCCTCGGGGCTCATTGATCTGCCATCGACCACAGCGTGGAACCTGACTTTGAAAGCCCAGATGGGCTTTGGCATGTGGATTTGTGGGGGCAGCACTTCCTAAGGGTCTCCTCAACAATGAAATGGGAGCTTAAATGAGGGAAGAGATGAGCTTCAGAGCCTTTTCTCCAGTGTCACCCTAGCTAAAGCTCTTAAAGTGCCCAACACCCACATTGGCACATGGAGCATCCCAGAGAAATCCCAAAATTAGGGTAGGGAAAAGCAGATTCAGGTTCTTTTTCAATAGATTCCTCTTTCTACAATGCAGTTTGCTTTGCAATTAAAAGAATGCCTAAAAATCCCTATTTCTTCATGATAAACCCACCTGAATCACTACCACTGATTACCAGGCTCAAAGCAAAGTGGCTCTAAAGGTGCCCTGTGATGGCAGGGACTTGCTCATCCAATAAACCAGCATCACCAACACAAGAAGCCAAATTCCTGTTCTTGGCCAGTGCACGATCACACACTTCCAAACCCTTCCCACTGGAATCCCATAGATCCCACGGCACATCCCAACTCCGCACAGCCACAAGCAGCGGCTCCGATGCGAACACAGAAAGTGGGTGATTCAATACCAAGTATACATCTGCAGAAGCAACACAATTATCTCACGGAGTTCAATGATGATGGATAGAAGTTTTAATTACCAAACCTTTTCATCCTCCCCCACGCACAAGAAGTATATTTCCCTGGCATGTTTATTTAATAATAAAATATGATAAAATTACATGTTAGTGGAATAAAACGCGCGGCGTGTGTAAAGCACAGACGAGCTGAAGTCTGGTTTGTCACCAAAGCTGAAAACATTAGCTCCTTTGATCTCTTTTGGCTCCAAAGCAGCTCTACAAGGAGCGAGCAGCGCATCCCCTGCTGCAGCCAGCCCGTGGCAGGGGTCAGGGCAGATGAACCCCGGCTCCTGCCGCTCCACGTGCCAGCGCGCTCCCCGCTCACGCAGGGCAGCAGATTGACAGCCTCCGCTCCTGCACACGTCCCCAGCTCTTGATTTACCCAAAGAGAAGAGCAAGCACAAGCCAGCTGCCTTAATTGCCACGGACAGGGCTAACGGGTGGCCCTGTCACCTATCAGTATCATTTAGGGCTTGGGAAGTGCCCAATTCCCATGAGGAATGCCCGTTAGACCTCTGTGTTCATATCAGTCTTAATTTCATTTGGTCCTTAACACCACTGTCTGGTTCATGTGCCCGTGCTGTACAGTAACGCTATCTGATGCATCCCATCCCCTGGCACCCCAGGATGGGGATGCTGCCACAGCACTCTGTGAGCGTTCTCTGCTCCAAAACCCGGCTGTTAACAGGGAACAGCACCAGCTACAGCCTGTTGGAGACCTGGCAGATGCAGGTTACTTCACTTCCCAACATGTGGAGAGTGAAGTCCCCCCCCCCTCCTCCTCACATCGCAGCCTACAAGTAATTCTCCAGCAGGAAATATCCCCCCTCCTCGGATATTCACAGCCAACCTGCTAATGAGCCTTTGTGAAACTTGTGCCTTCTTACCTCTAATTTTACAGCCTGTTAGGATTTGAGCTCTGTGGACAGCCTCACATTTGGTTTGGAATTATAGGCTGAGTGGCTGTTCTCTCCTATTATTGTGCTGTCAATCTTGTATTAGCACATTATAATATGGTACACTGAATGCATCTGTTCTGTATATCACAAGTCCTAATTGTCATTTGTTGAATCACTTTGTCTTATGTGATTGTTAAGCAATTATTTCATCCAAAGCAGCTTAAACTTTGATTACTGTATAGTGCGTACAGGGATCAAAGTAAAACCATCAGCTGCTTCAAACAGTTTCCTGCTGAAATAGGCACAAGTGCCTGTCCCACACCCGGGTGGATGCCAATACATAAGCAATAAGGAGAGCAGGCTTGATGACCTGGAGGTTCTTGCCAGCTCCCAAGCCCATCCTCCCGCCTGAAGGGGAACATTGTTTGTCCAGGATGGTTAAGTGTCCAGCAAACACGTAGGTAATGAAGCAGATGTGAAGTGACAGATCTGCCAGGGCTGCTCACGGAAAGGGGCTCTCATGGAGCGCGGCACCAGCTGTCCCATCAGTCCCTCCTGGAATAACACCCCACACCTCTCCAGTGCTTCCCATCCCCAAGGACGCTCTCGCGCATCCCAGAAGGCACGGAAAGTAAAGCAGTGCTTTGCTCTGAGGTGCACGAGGGGGATCCCATCCCAATCCAGCTCAGATCCGCACCAGAGCAGAGGCACTCGTGTCCTGCCAGCCCCTGCCTGGGAGCGGGTCGGCGGAGGACAGGGCCGAGCCTGCAGCACACACATTGTTCTGCTTCACCACCCCACACTTAAGCCCTCAAAGAGGCACTTTTGGTAGCTCAGAGGCTTCACACCAACCCCTCTGCTCAAAGCCAGGCTGAGCCCAGGCGCCAGGGAGCCGCCGAAGTCCGGGATGCTGCGATGCCACAGGGCCATGGGAACCCAGCATCAGCTCCAGCAGGGCAACAGGGAGGGGTTCATCACCAGGGGCCTGGGCTAATCCCCATAATATCAAGCTGACAGCATGGGGAAGGAATGCTGGACCATTGTTTTTAAGTAGCCCAGACAGGACTGAGGGAAAAACAAGCTGGGGGCTCCTCAACCCCAGACAGATCCAGGAGCCAACAAGGATACACAAACTGTCAGGAATCTTCTGCTTGAAGCCATCTCTAATGAGACCTGACTTTAACCTGAGCACTGCTCCAAAGCCCCTCTTGCAGCCAGCTGCAAAGCACTGCCTGACACAAGTAGAGCACATCCCAATTAGGAGATGAAGCAGGCCTTCTCCTCCCTTTGTGGGAAGCTAATGGGCTCCCTCATCCAAGTCATTTCCCGAATAATGGGCCCCAGATCCTAGAGCACAACCCTTTATAAATCAGGACTGTCCCCAGCCCAGCCACCAAGTGCTCACAAAGGAGCAAAGGCTGGGACATAACCAGCAAATGGAATCTGCTTTGGACTCTTGGGAGAGGCAGGGCATTGCTATGGCTCTCCAGGCCTAGAGCAGCACCCCAGGGTGCTGGTTACAGGTTTAGGCACAAAGAGGACACAGACCTGCTGCTGTGCTAAGCCTGATGCAACCCACAAGGGCATCATCCCATGGTTTGCATGGCTGGGGGGCTTTTCCAGCTCATTCCGCTATGGGAAGGGTTTAAGACACTATGAAAACATGCACAGCTCTTGACAGAGCAGACAAGAGGATCTGTACAGCTGCAGGAAGCAGCTCGAGTTCACGGATGCTCCAAACTGAGCTGGTTTGCACAGGGAAGGGGTCTCACAAATACCATTTAAGGTCCAGAAAGCTCAGTTTGGGACTGTAGCCTTGCGAAAAGCACTTGATTCCCAAGACACTTGCCCCCTGGTCCAGAGAACGAGCCCCATCCCTTCCTCACAGCCCAAAGGAGCCTCTAAGGAAGTTGTCAAACCCTGTGACAAAAGCAGGTCTGGAGGAGCAGGTAAAAGGTAGTGCCCTAAACGGCAGCTCGAGCGCACGGCGGCAGGTAAATTGCTTTTTAACAAGCAGACAACTCCTCTCGATAGCATCTCCCGTATGTTTCTATAAAGGGCAGAAATATGTTTTTAAAGGGCCAGTAAATAAAGTTCCCATCGATTTGATCCCCGGTGTAATCCGTTTTGCTGTCTGCCACCAACAGTGGTAATAAAACAGAATCATGTAACGCGCCGGCCCGAGTAATGTGACTATACATCATGGCAGGGGCGCGGGCGCGCCGTGATCTATCATTTTCCATGGGGATTGCTTAGCCGCAGGATTTATAAACCTGCCCCAAATTGATGCAATGTCCAATTTTCTTTTCCAATTTATTTTCGGTTGAGCAAAGCAATATTGAGGCAGGGCCAGGAGGACGCGTTTCCCCCACTGATGTTTGCCGCTGTTCCCGCGTCCTCCTTGGCCTGGGAAAGGGCTTGGGGTGTTCAGGAAGATGCCAACATACTGTAATGGCTGCGTTTGGTGTTTTGCCCCATGTCACATCATTGCGGTGCTACCCAGAGGTTGCATGGGACACCGTCAGTGTTACCCGATGCTCAGAGGGGTCTTTAGCAAGGACCGAGCATCCTCAGCATCACAAACCTGCATCTCACATCCCCAGAGCTCTGCAACACCAGGACAGACCAAGCGGCTGCTCTGCTCCAGCTCAAGGCTGAGGCAAAGGTACTTCCCCATGCCCAGAGAAGATTTGTGCCTCTGCGCCCAGCAGCTAAAGGATTTCCAGGGTACCTGAACCATCTTTTCCCTCCACCTGAGCACGCTGCTCACAGAGACAGCAGCCAAATGCAACTGCAGCTTTCATTGCGCCAAATAAGGGGTCTTTTGGGAAGGCAAAGTGATGTTTGATCAACCCGGCTGCGATGGCCAGGTGTCTGAACCGGGTGAACACCAAGATATTCAATATTAACATATTTAAACCCCTATAAACACAGGGAAGATGATGCATTGGTTTCCCCAGCAGCGCTGGTGCCTCTCAAAGCTCAGCTTCACAAGCCACCACGCCACTTTGCCCTCCTTCACCCACAAGCCCATTGACTTTGCCTTCACCAAGGAGCGTCAAGGCTGTGAGCAGAGACCTTGGGTACGAGCAGGGTGAAGCGTGGCCCCCAGGAGCATGGAATGAGGATGGGGAATGTCCCATTCCCCCCCACTCAGAGGAGGATTTCCGGAGCTAACACACAAACACGCCGCATTTGGCTGGGTTTGGTGGTTGTTTTTGCGCAGGAGACGCAGTGTTCCACGGGAAGCAGACACTTCCCACACGAGTTTTCATCCTCAAACCCCAGCTCCTCTGCCACCGATTCGGATGGGAAAAGCATCGCCAGCCTTTTGCCCAGCCCATTTCTCACCCCTCCATCCATGGGATCACCGAGCCTCGGCAGGGCGATAGCACCCCACTGTGCTGGGAAGCATCACTTCGGGATGGAGATAACTTTAGCACAGGTTTCCCGTTCTCACTTGGGAATTACGGAAAGACAAATCCAGTTTCCTGACCTCAGAAATCCCATCATAAACCAGAAAAAGCAACCCCATCGCCTGTGCACGCCTCGGCCCTGGCACAGGATGTGGCAACTCTCCTTCCCACTCACTTCAGGGGGATTTTTAGCAGGGAAAAAGATTATCCCAAAGCATCCTGACAGGTTCGGGAGAAAAACCATCCATTCCCATAGAGAAAAACCTGAGGAGTTCAGAACCAGTTCTCTGCAGCCAATTCAAGGCTATCCAGTCCTCCCAAGGACCTGCCCATCCCAGTGCCACAGCGGGCATCCCATCCCATCCCAAGCATGGTGCACACAGACAGCTCTGAAGGCAAAGCTCACCTGCCTTGCTTTCAGGTTCACAGATACAAAGCCTTTATCCCCCCTCAACACATCCCAGGGTCTGGGCCTGCTTAGCCCCTAAATCCTCCCCACAGCACCATTTGCTGGGCAGAGCAACATCCGCCAGCATCAGCACAGCCCAGTCCCTGCCCTTCTCCCTGCTTTCTGGGACAACAACAAGCAGCAAGTGCCTGCATCCCTGGGAAACCTCCAACTCCTGGAAAGCCACACACGAGTGAGGGATGAATCCATGAACAGCATCCAGTGCCAGGGGGGGTGTCTCCTTTGGAGGAATCGGGCATCTTTAAGGGAAGAGTTTTACTTCAACCCATGTGATCAACAGGGGGAAGAGACTTCCAGACAGCAGCGACGCAGCCAGGAAAACCGATTCTTGACACTTCAAGGTAACAACAAGATGCACAAGAGCCAAGTTTCCCCCTTACCAGAGTTGGAGTCAGTGATGGGGGAGCTGCAGTGGGCTGCTGACAAGGATCGCAGTAGGGTTTGGGGACAAGGCTGATGCCACCACATCCTCTGATGGGCACAGCGGGATGCTGTGCTCCCGACACCTAGCACAGACCTGCACGGCTCCACATCTGTCCTCCTCCTCCTCTGCCCAGGGCAACCCCGGGACATCGGGAGCAGTCAGGAGGGGACTCAGCAGCGCCAAGCGCTGGACCTCGGGAAGTTCAATGCTGCCACCCGGTGGCGGCGAGTGGCAACAGCAGCTTCGGGGGCTGGATGGGGGGGGCGGTCAGGACCAAGCTTGGGTTTGCTTTAAGAAGTTCAGGAAAAGTTTAAAACGCGACGGAAACGGCACCAAAGGCGACGAAAATGTTCTCATGGAATGGTTTGGGCTGGAAGGGACCTTAAAGCTCATCCAGCTCCAACCCCTGCCAGGGCAGGGACCCCTTCTACTGGAGCAGCTTGCTCCAAGCCCCTGTGTCCAACCTGGCCTTGAACACTGCCAGGGATGGGGCAGCCACAGCTTCTCTGGGCACCCTGGGCCAGCGCCTCAGCACCCTCCCAGGGAAGAGCTTCTGCCTAAGAGCTCATCTCAGTCTCCCCTCTGGCAGGTTAAAGCCATTCCCCTTGGCCTGTCCCTACATGGCCCCTATCAGCAGCAGTGTGTGGAGTTTCAGTTTACCCACAGCTCAACCTCAAACCAAACCCCTGAAGCACAGGAAAGCAGCTTAGAAAGTCAGCCAATAACCAGCTCCTGTAGCTGATGGCACTTTGCCCACGCAACAAGGGTACCAAGCAATACGCAACACTGCGTAAACACCTCACAGGCCATCCCCAGCACCCAAAGCAAAGGCACTGAGCTTCCCTGCCGAGGCTCAAAGTCCAAGCACACACATGCGTAAGCAACACTTTCCCAATGGATTCGTCCCCTGTGATCCAGCTACACCTTGAGTTAACACAGCAAAGCTGGGAGCAGTGCCCAGGAGCGACGCGGGACTCACCCTGTCAGCCTGCGGGTACCGAACACGGGGGCTGCCCCATTCCCTGCTGATCCGCTCCCGGTACTGGTGGCACTTGGGGATGTACAAGCAGCCCACATCGCCCAGCTCCGGGTAAATGACTTCCAAATCCCCTCTGTGGAGACAAAGGAGGAGAGGACAACAGGATGGGTGAGATGACACCATGCAGTGGATGGGAATTAGAGCCACTTCGCAGCCAGGCTTGAGCACTGGTTCCAATGCTGGGCAAGAGATGCAGGATCCAGCTTGCTGCCACCAAGTGTGGCACCTTGTGCACCAGGATAAGCACCCTCCTGTGCACACCCGAGATGGGCCACATTCTCCATTGGCTTTAAAAGAATCATGGCCTATAGCAGTGAATTTAAGGCTTGAAGACGGGGAGGAGGAGAACAAAGCCACCCTCACCCCCTTGGCTGTAGACAGCAGCTTGAACCGAGCCCCCTTGTGATGCAGGAGCAGGGATGAGCCTGCTCTGTTCTGGGTACTGACAGTGCAGCAGCAGGGCAGGTATCTCCAGCTCCAACCTGAAGCACTTTCCCCTCCACATCATCTAACAGAGGAAGGGGCCACCAGGACAAGCTGTCGGGTACCACAGCGCATGTGCTGCGAGCCTCAAGGCCACCAACATGACATCAGCATCCCCGTGGCACAACCTGAGGTCTGCGGGATGAACTGTTCCAGAACTTCCCTTCCTCCTCCCTCTGGAACCCCCCATGGAAAATCAAAGGAAGAAAGCGATGGATATTTATAGCCCTGGCAAAGGGGAGGGTGGAATTAACTGTCCCAGGAGGTGATGGGACACACGGGGCAGCGCACGGCTGGAGGCAATGGGGAGCCCCTCACCTGCAGAACAAGCTGTCCCCACCGCTGAGCATCTGGAAGAAGCAGGTCCTGGAAGGTTCATCTGGCCAAGGGGCTGCGGCGCCAGTCAGGAGAGCAGCCAGAAACAGAGCACCCAGCGGCCTCATCCTGCCCTGTGGGGAACAAGGGACAGCGAGGGTCAGGGCTGTGACCCAGTGCTGCCCCCCCCAGCAGCCACAGCATCCCCGTCACCATGATGCAGCTCAGCCCCATCAGAAGCCAGCTCCAGGCAGAGCACACCCATCCTTACACATCCATCCCATCCCACCCCAGCTCCACATCATTAACCCCGATAATGACACAGATAAACCATGCTCCCTGCTGCTGCTCCGTTCAGGAAACATGGGACCACCAGCAGGTTTGCAGCAGGACCCCCCCATCTCAGAAGAGCCATTTCTGCTCACCTACAAGGATGGCACCAGGGATACACACATAGGACAGCAGCAGACCAGTTACAGCCACCACAGCCATCACTGCGATGCTGCACTCCAAGCCCAAGCAACACCAAGAGGGAAGAGAGCCCCTGCTCCCTGCTGCTCTTCTCAGGACTCAGATGAGATGGGAAAGATGAAAACTTGGCATCAGGGTTGGTCATGGTCTAACCAAGACCATTTCCAATGGATGCACAACCAGACACCGATCAGCATCCCTGACCCCCAGCACAGCATCTGCATGGGGACAGCACCAGGGTCCAATTGAACCCAGCCACAGCCTCTCCTGCACCAGGACAACGATAACAAAGCACAAGCCAAGCCTCGAGGATGAGGGGAGCGGGGGCACGGGGTGCAGACACCCCCCTCCCTGCCCAGCTCAGCGCCAGCCCTCACCTCCCCTGCAGCATCCTGAGGGCCCCAGGAGCCCGGAGCAGCAGCCAAGGCCCTGCCAAGGCACTTACCAGTCAGGTCCTGGGGATGGGAGAGCAGCTCTGAGGCAGAGCCTGGAGTTCTGAGGTTGCCGTGGAGATGGTTTCCCTGGAAGGAGGGGGAAGAATGGACTGGAAATGAAAACACAGCCTGGGGAAGGGGCAGCTCGTCCCTAAAGGAGCATGGAAACAGGCAACCGTGCTTCCACCCCCCAGTGACTGGTCCCCAGTCCATCCACCAGATTCAGGTCTTCACCTGGCCTGAATCCCCCTCTGCACCTGCAGCTTCCCAGTTCATTATAAAGGATGCTGCCCAAGTATTTGGTAGCACTGGCCTGTCTTCCCCATTGCCTCATCGGTTCTGCGTGAGGCATAGGCAGAAAAGCCCACTGCCAGTTGGGAACGGGTATTACAGCACTGACTGTATCATTATATAATGAAGTACCAGCACGCAGAGCAAGCACGAGCGAGTGCCAGCACCACTGTCATTACGGAGAGGAAAAAGGCATCAGGCTTCACTAATTAGAAACATTAATGCATTGGGAATGATCCGGAGGGTTTAGGGGCTAATCGCTCCGGTTCCCACACTACAACATGGGCAAAGCCCATAATTAGAGCCCTGAGCATGCAGCCAGGCTCACATGAGTAACGCTGCTCCCATCGGAGTCAGGAGCACTGGTTGGATGAGTCAGGATCACCAAAACGGGGCTTACATCCTCTATCACAGGCCAAGGGGGTGATATCCCAGGGAGCCACACAGGCAAGGACACCTAATGTTAATGATGAGAGCTACCAAGAGACTCTGGCATGGGAAGGTGGCTTTGGGAAAAGCAGGATTCCAAGCTCCTGTGCCCAGCCTGGCCTTGAACACTGCCAGGGATGGGGCAGCCACAGCTTCTCTGGGCAAGAAGCATCACCGCAGTGGTTAATATGGGTGACCACTGTGCAGAGGTCACCCAAACAGCAGCAAAAGCCGCAGACGGGGTGAAGTCTGCACAGAAGCAGAGAGAAGCCCTTCACACAGAGACAGAATCAGCCACTCCAATCTGGAGACCTCCCTAGAGGATCCCCAAATGGGATCAGCACAAAGGGTTTGCTGACAGACAAGGCACAGAAGGATCCCCAGGGATGCTCTGGGAGGGAAACCCACGGGAGCAACAATCTCTTGCAGCATCCTTGCTAAGAGGAACTGAGCCTCTCTCTAAGTACTGTTTGCAGAACAATTACAAAGATTCTATTTCTGCTGCTCAGGAGCCTGTTGAAAAGGCAGCGGGAAGCCTCAGCAGCAAACCCACAGCACTGAATGGGTTGGGTGGAAGGGACCTTAAAGCTCATCCAGTTCCAACCCCCTGCCACAGGCAGGGACCCCTTCCACTGGAGCAGGGTGCTCCAAGCCCCTGTGTCCAACCTGGCCTTGAGCACTTCATTACCAGGGTATAAAATGGATGGCAAAGGGATGCAGCCAGAGCACAGCTCCTGCACATCAGATGGGTCCCCAGGGGCATGAAGCCACCAGACTTTGATTTAGACACAGGCACAGATGAGGGTGACTCGGGACCCTCTGGCTCTGCAGCTGACACAGCCCTGCCTGCACCAGTGCTCCAAGCCTCACAAACCCATGCAGGAGATGAGCAGCTTCCCCTCCTGCCTGTGCCTGGAGCTCTCAGAGCCAAGGAGAGCCAACAAACCATGCGCTGAGAGCCCACACTGAGCCGCTTCCCCTCCGGAGCAGGATGCTCCCGTGGGAAAACACACAGAGCGGTGTCAAGCCGGGTGCAGAGCATGAGCCAGCCTCCTCCCCAGCAGCCCCAGTGTGTTTGCATGGCACCTCTCCTGACTAAGCAGTGCGGGACCGCAGGAATCTCGTCTTTCCAGCTGCTGGGAAGCCTCCGGCGCGGTGCTGGGGGAAGCTGTGTTCATCCAGGATTTCCACCCCGCACTCAATGAGATCCTGCCTCCACTTACACGGATGCTTCACACCTTCATGCAAAGCCACTACGGGAAACAGTGCTGTAACCCCCCTCCTGCATCCGAGCTGCTGCCAAGGTCCCAGAGCCTTATCCAGGGATTACTGAGAGCATCAGGACACAGCTCAACCAGAAACCAAAGCATTTCAAGGAACATCAGCTCAACGGGACAGGCCCTCAAAGCTTTCACACACGCAGAACCTCCAGCTCTGCTGCTTTTACTTAATGCTGGGGTTTAACACAAACCAAGTGCTTCCAGGTCAGGAATTCCCCATAAATGTTCATGAGACAGCAGCTTTTCATCCCACCACGAGCCAAAAGCACATTGTTGGAGCTCTGGAATTTCCCACCCAAGCCACAGGCTTCCTGTGGCTGTTAAAGATTAACCAGGGCCATTTACAACCCACTTCAGGGCTTCTTCCAACTTCACCCAGCACCGCATCCCTGCCCCATAAAAACCTGGTTTATTTCATGCAGTCCAAGTTTATCCCATCCCATCGAGTGACCTCAGCTCTCCCCAGCCATTAACTGCCTGCGGGGACAGAACAAGCAGACGGTGCTGGGCCCCCGTTCCCTCAGGGGCAGCCTTGTCCTGGGCTGTTTCTCCGGGCTGGAACTGCGCATCCCCGGCTGCAGCCGTGGGGTGAATCACAGCGAACCACTCCAGCCTGTTAGGAGCTGCCCCCTTCTCACCCGGAGCCAAGGCCGTGGCTTTGCTCTGAAAGCAAAGGTTCCACAGACTCACAGGGTGGGAGAGAGCTTCCCTGTGACCACCCCACAGGGCAGAGCTTCTGCCTAAGAGCTCATCTCAGTCTCCCCTCTGGCAGGTTAAAGCCATTCCCTTTGGCCTGTCCTTACAGGCCCTTGTCCAAAGCCCCCTCCAGGTTTCCTGCAGCCCCCCCTTAAGCTATTTATTGTTGCTGTGCATTAGCAAAGGCATTGCTGGGCTCTAAATGTGCTCCTTGTCCTCACACCCCCCCCCCTCCAAAGTCCAACCCAGCTGCTGCAGAAAGAGCTCAGCCCTTCCTCCAAAGTCCAGCTTTTCCTCTGGCTCGGGCTCCTCCTGACTCAGTTTCCCCATAGAAACCAACTCCTAAAGCCTGAACGACAGCCAAGAGCCATTTATTGACACGGATCCCCACCAGCAAGCACAGGACCGGGCAGAGCCCTGGCCAGGGGAATCCCCTGGATCTTTTCTCCCGAAGGAAGCCCATTCCCAGCTGGTTTTTTCCGTGGCACTCATCAAAGGAAACAAAACCGCATCCGCTCTCCCCATTCACAACCGGCGGCACCCCCAGCCCTGCTCTCACCTCGGCAGAGCCGGTCCTCCCGCTTCCCTCTCTGCCCTGCGAACCGCTCCATTCCCCGCTCCCAGCGAGTGCCCGAGGTCACCCTCACCTTGCCCCAGCCAGCCCCCAGGGCAAGGGCTTTGTGAGTTAAGAGCAGCGCTGGCCCCAGCACACCCCCAGTTTGCATCGCCATTGGTGTCGGGGCCGCTTCTGGGAAGAGTTGAGTGGATTTAGGGAATGCCACAGCTTTATTTTGGCTTGAATTGGCTCCGGTTTCCCCCTGGATCTATCTTAGTGCCACCAAGGATCTGGAGTTAAAGACATGGGCAGAAACCAGCCTGCCCTCAGCTTGCAACCAGAATAAGCTCAATCCAAGCCTACTCAGGAGAGAGCTGGAAAAGCTCCTGAGTGACCAAAGGGCCTCACAAGTGGGCTCAGACCTGCAGCATCCTCCGGGCAGGAATCTTTATGGGATCAGGGAGGGGATGCACGATGCTTTTGCCCTTTGAAGCTGCAGCTCCTGCAGGCTCCTGCACTCACATCCCAACACAAGATGCAGCGCAGCACAAGCTGGGTATCAGAGCAGAGCCAGGGCTGCTGCAAGGCCCCGGAGCCAAACACCAGCCCCTCTCCCTCATGGGCATCACCGGAGCACCCAGGAGAGGAGGAACATTCCCTGTTTCCCAGGCAATAAGCACATGGCTAGGAGCAGCCCCCCAAGCCTGGCAGCAGCACACAGGGACCCCCCCTTCTTCTGCCTGCCCAGCTCCATCCCAAACCTCAGCTCCAGCAGCACTGCAAACAGGAACATGCCAGCCCCTGCAGCATCCAACAGCACCGCGAGCCCAAGGCAGCAGCACCTTCACCCATAGCATCGCATGGAGCAGGGATGGGGTGACCACCTCTGCACCCCATCCACACCCCATGAACCCCAGCAGCAAACAGCACATGTGGGGGGCTTGGAGGTGTCACTGGGTGGCTGCAGAGCCCGGGGTGGTGGCCTTGCTGCAGGCATCCAGCCCATTGCACAAGTAACCATAGCAGAGCCCACCCTGCCACCAGCAGCACCTTGTGACTGCTCCTGCCGGAGCTGCAGCTCTTCCTGGAGAAGGGCTTCTATTTTGGGCAGAGTGTTTTCACTTGGCCTATATTAAGCAGTCACAAGGCAGAGCTGTGCAGAGCCTCCTGCCTTCAGAGCCAGCAGCTCCCAGCGGCGCTGCGCTGCTCACCAGGCTGCTGCCTGATGCCATTATCAGCCTTGAATTCACACCCTTGCTGAGAGGCACCTCTTGGGCTCAAGCTCCAGCACTAAGGACCCTCCATCCCTGCTCCCAGAGACAGGAGAAGGCACCGAGCACTGCTGCAGACACTGACACACAACAGCACCATGGGTGTCTATATGGCACTGAGAAAGCCTCAGGTGTGCCCTCTGCTCAACCTGACCCATCAGGGATGCTGATGGGCACAGGGACCAGGTTATGGAAGGGTCACTCAGGTACTTTCATCTCTCTTCCCCCCCTTCTCCCACCACTGCACCCTGGCAAGAAGACATCTCCCAGCCCCATGGATGCTCCGGTTGTGATTACAGCCCTTTGGGGATGCCAGCAATAAACAAACACCCATTCCCCATCCCTGCCATGGCACGGGCCAGGCTGGGTGCTGCTCGTGGGAAAGCCCTGGGGCAGCAGGATAATGAGGATCTGGGGATGAGGAAGCAGCATCCTCTGCTCTGACTCAGGCTTGGCTAAACCCGGCCCCACCAGTTGCACCATCGGCTCCCAATGGGCTGGCAGGGCTCTGCTGCCCACCCCGTGCCAGCTGGAGCCAGGGATCCGCATGGAATCTGGGCTGGCTGAGCAGGGATGTCTATAAATAGCACCGTGTGGATTCAGCTTGCATGTGGCTCTTCCCTTCAGCCCACAGCCTATTTTCTCCCTCTCTGAGGGGAGCACAGACTGGATGGACCCTGATAAATCACAGACAAAGCAGGGAGACAGACGGGTTCAATTAGTGCAAATCCCCAATGTACTTACACCGGATTAACCCCTGCACCAATACACCACCAAACCACACTGAACTGGCTTAACCCTTCCTTAAATGGGGTTAACTGCTCTACCCTCAGGGGTTGTACAGGTTTACTGGGCTCAGCTGAGCCCCAGCATGAGCCCCCATCACAGCTCCATGCAGAGAGGGGCCCCTGCTCCCCCAAAGCCTGTTTGGGGTTGGAAAGGGGTGAGGGTGCTCCCCACAGGTACCCAGGATTGGGGGAACTCCTGAGCTCGGGTCCCACTTCCAAAAGGCTTCTCCAGCTCCCCCCTCCCCAGACATCCACTCCCAGCTCCCAGCTGTGCAGGGGACCCCAAGGTGACCCCTGTTTGCAGCTCCCCACACCAAGAGGGCTCCCACGTCCCCAACAACCCAACCAGCAGCAAACCAGGAGGGGAAACAGCCCAAGACCCCCCCAGACACAGCACAACAGCCCCCCCCTTCCCACCTACCACCGGTATCCCCAGGCCCGCACCAGCAGAGCGGCAGCAGGGGGGAGCCTGTGCCCAGGCAGGTCTGGCACAGCCCCAGCCCCACAGCAGCTCCTTGGCAGGGCTGAGGCTGGAGCTGGCTCAGGGCTGAGCATGGGGCAGGGAAGGCTGAGACCTCCTTATGCAGGGCCTGGGCCAACGCTGCACCCTGCAGAGGTCAAGGCTGCTCTCGGGATGCTCCACGCCAGGCATTGCTCCAGGCTGGGAACATTTTCCTTGCTCCATGACCCAGCAGAAAGGAGCCCTCTTAGACCCTGCACCAAGTCAAGCATGAAAATGCCCCTCATGCCCTTCCAGCTTCGCTTTTTGCCTCTGGTAAGGACACACTGGAGGTGTGAGCGAGCCCTGGGTGCCAGCCACACGCAGCACCAGAGGTGCCTGGGGCACAAAAGCAGCTCCATTACAAGGCGAGGCAAGACCTGGCCAGCAAAACCCCCAGTGCCTGTGCTGCAGAGCACGTTCCTACCTGTTATCAGTTGCATCTGTACCTACAGAAGGCATCCTCCAAGGGAAATAGAGCTGGGGGTGGGCTCCTCCTGCCTCTTTTTAAGCCTGGTGGGCACCTGCAGCCCATCACCCATCAGCTCCCTCCTTTCCCATTGACTCACAGCTGGTCCCACTGAATCACCCCTGCCAAACACCTTGCCGTGGCCCGTGGCCGTTTCCCTGGTCCCTTGGTTCCCATTGACTCATCCAGAGCTCGCCCTCCCCTTTCCATTCCCATCCTGCTCACGTTGACTCACCCTGCCCTGGGACCTGCCTTCAGTGTCACCAGCACCACGCCGGCAGCATCCCAGAGGAGCATCCCAGTGAGGGACCCCAGCTTGTGGCTCCCAAAAGCACCTCCCGGCCCGTGCCCAAGTGCCACTGCCAAGCCCCAAGGCTGCAGGGAGGGTTTGGTTTTCCAGGGACAAAGGATTCCCTCTTATTTCTCACCCTGGCTGGCATCTTCTGCTGTGTTTTCTTCCACAGACCATGGGAGAAACAAGAGATTTGCAGGCTTCAGATGGAACCAACGGCTTAAACACATTCCTTCCCCCTTCCCATCCATCCCTCCCTCCATCCAGGTCCATTTTCTCCAGCTGCGATGCTGGAAGCATTTAGGAATGAGTCTGGAGCGCTTTGGGAAGCGGGAACAATGGGGAGCGGGCCCCGGCGCGTGCCGCTGGCGCACCCAGAGTGGAAAATTCCCTTGTGTGGAGCTCGGATTGTGGTCCAACAGGTTTCAGTCCCGGCCCCTTTATTTGTGTCAGTGCAAAAACTCATCCTTAGGGCATTTGTTTGGATCACATGGGTGAGCGTATAAAAACGGGTCCTCCCTGCCCTGGCCGGTTGGCACCTTTGGGAAGCGAAGGGACCGGAGGGGATCGCTGCGGACGGAGCCAAGCCAGAGCTCACAGGTAACCACAGCTCCTGCACCCCGCACCTTCAGCTCTGTTTCCCCCACCCCAGGGCTCTGCGAGGGCTGGCCCCAGGCACAGCAATGGGATAAGGTGAGGCAGAGGGGGTTTTCCCCATCTCTTTTCCCTCTGGACTGGGTGATGCTCTCAGCTCCTCATCCCCTCGTTGCCCCTTTGCTCCCCTTTGAGCTGCGGGACCCCAGCGGGGCTCCATGGGTCGTACTGGTGGCAACTGGAGTTGGCATTGTGGGCAGAGAGCCACGTGCAAGGAGACACCAAAGGGACTTGTGCCATGGGGCCAATGCTGCCCCATGGGAACGGATCACACCAGAGGCTCCCCATGGCTGCTCTTTGCTGCCTCAATAAGGGGTGCTGATGTCTCCTGGCAGGTAGTCAAGGGCGTCCATGCAGCACCAGCGCTGCCTGCCTGGCTCGTGCTGCCTGCGGTCGGGCAGGGGGAGCCGTTGGGGCAGGAAGTGGTTTTGGGGCTCAGGCGCTGCTCCCCAAGCAGGGGCACGAGGTGCAGATGCTCTCCCGTGGGCTGTGGTGGGGAAAGGGGGTGATGCTCCCACCCATCGCCCTCTGCCCTGCCCCAGCGCTGCTGCTGCTGCTGCTGCTGGTCCCACACCCCCATGGCCCCTCTTTTCCTGCCTTTTGAGCAGCCACCATGGATGAGATGGACCCAAGCAGCTCTTCTGCTCCATCCCTCACCTCCCGGCTGCTGCCGGGGGCTGTGGGACCACAGAAGTTTCCTCTCTCCCCATCACTGCTTCTCTCTCTGCTCTCCATCCCCACTGGAGACAGTTGCTTAGAAACAGACTCCTTCTTTGAGTTTTTAATTATCCTTTCTTAAGATGGAGATAACAGCACCCCCAACCCCTCCCAGCCCTACGCCACGGGACAAGACCCAGGAAGGTCCCACTTCCCCTTCTCTCCGAGCATTGGTCCCCAAGCTGCAGCAAGCCAGGCTGGGCCCCCCCTGCACCCATAGCAGGGCACCATGTGAGAACGGATTCCTTTGGCGGGGGTTATTTCCCCTCCCTGCTGACAAGCCCGGGCTTGCTGGCGATGTTAGCAGCCTGTTCCTGCAGCCCTTCCCGTAGCAGGAGCAAAGGGAAGCAGTGAAGCCACAGGATGCACCGTTACAAGAGGAACTTTCCCCAAATAGCAGCTTTTCACAGTGTTTTCAGGAGGCGTCAGCAGCTCCTGACGCTGTGAATGCTGCATGGAGCAGCCTGAGCCTCTGAGTGCTCCTGGCTGCAGCCCTTCTGTGAGCGTGGGGCCGGCCCTGCATCCCCAAACCTGGCTGAGGTGATGGGAAGCAGGCGGAGGAGCAGCAGGAGCTGGGATTTCATCTCACTCCGTGGGGTAAATCCCACACGTCCCAGCTGAAGGGTGCAGGAATCCAGTACACGCAGGCTGGGACCTTGACCCCATTCCTAGAGCCCCAGATGTTCACTAGCTCTGCTAGAGGAGGATGCTTTGCTTGGAGGACACGTGGCATTAAACAGCACTAAAATGGCTCCTTCTGGGTTTAAATATTGATGGAGGGAGTGAAGGATCCCTGGGATGCTGCGCGGTGTCGATGGCAGGGTGAGCTATCACCCGTGGCCTATCAGGTGCCTTGTTTCAGGGCTGGCAGACGGGAGCTGGGTCAGAGGATGCATGTGCAGTGAATTTCCAGAGCATCCCATCTCCTGGCTCAGGGATAGACCCTGCTGCTGTGGCAGGACATGAGATGAAAGGTGCAGAAATGCTCTTTTGGCCTGTTCTTGACCTTCTCCTCCAGTTTTCTGGCCTCTCCTTCCCAGCCCACAGAGGCACATCCATGGGGATTGGGGTTTGGCAGCATTTGGCAGGGTGCTGGTTGGAGGCTTCTCCTGCCCGCTGGGTCCACATGGATATTAAGCCCATAAACAACACTTACATGAGCTGCCACCTCCCTCCATGGTGAGGGAAGGCCGATGGAGCCTGCATGGATGCCTGGGGGATGCTAGAGATCCCTTGCAGCAGAGCAGAGCAGCACATTGGAGGGGTGACCCTCACTGCTCCTCCTGGCTGGATCCAGAGAAGGACCCAGCACCACGGTGGGTCTCTGAACCCCATTCCCAGCAGGAGCCAGGGATCGAAACCCGGGCTGGACTCTGCTCCAGCCTGACGTGTGCAGGCACCGGTGATGCAGAGCTGGGGAAGGAGGGGACAGTCTCGCTGCCCTGCCTTGCTCTGGAGCCTTGGCCAAGGCAAACATGCTTGGTGCTGGCACCAGGCACTGCCAGGGTTCCATGTGCCTGCAGGGAAGGCTCCCACTCCCAGGGTAAGATGCTTGGAGCAGGGAATGGGGACTCCCCCTTGACCACTGGGGCTGCGAGGAGGCTGTGGCTGGGATTCAGTGGAAGGGATGGGTCTGTGCATGCCTGTTGCATGTATCCGTGCATCTCGCCCTCGGCTGCTCTGTGTGGTGAAGGCAGTGGCATGGCGAGAGCAGATCTTGTGCCTGAGAACAGGCTTTCTGTGCCCTGGGTAGCGGGGCTAGAGGGCAGGGGGTGGCTGCAGGATGTGACTCCATGTGTGGGGTGTTTTCACAGAGCCCTTCTGCCCTTCTCCATCGGGATCTGCCAGGAGAAAGAGATGGAAACCCAAGGGAAAGGCAGCCCCACCGGGAAGATGACAGCCATGGCCCGCAGCCTGTGAGTACCCTCTGATCCTCCGCACGCGCTCTTCCTCCAGCCACTTTCTCTAGGGGACTTTGCTCTTTGCTCCCCTCTGCCACCACCCCCCGATGCCCTCATTCCCGCATGGATGAGGCAGAAAACCCACAGCAGGGCTTAGGGCAGAGCAAGGCAAAGGCAGGTTCACAGCAGCAGGGGCTGCTGGGGGGTATTGGGGTGTCCCCCCCCGAAATCCGCTGTTCCCGGGGTGCTGCAGGCAAGGGATGCTGCCCTCTGCAAGGTGAATACCACTGAGCTCAGCCTTATATGGGGACCAGGATGGGGGGCACTTGGAGGGGCAGCCCTGTTACAGCTCCGGTGGTGGCAGAGCTGCAAATGGGTTTGCATCCCTGCATCCAGCCCCCAGAGAGGCTGGACACAGGGAGCCCCTGGGAAGGGATGGGAGTGCTCTGGCATTAGAGTCATAAAGTTTAATCAGGGAGGGCATGGAATCATGGAACCAATTAGGTTGGAAAACACGTTTAAGATTAACAAGTCCAACCTTTACCCCATGATTGCCAATGGCTGGAGCAACATGTGCTCGTGTCTGATAGCCAGAGAGCTTCCTCTTTCCTTGCTGGGAAGGAGGAGATGGAGGTAGGAGGATGCTACGGAGTGCAAAGTGTGAGCTTCCTGGTGTGAAACCCCTGTAGCGCTCAGCATCGGCTCTGGAGCTCCGTGCCTGGGAATGAGGGTGATTATGGGCAGATGAGAGCCCTCTGGGACAAGTTCAAGAGGCTTAAGTCAGAGAGAGCCATGGGAGCAGGGAGAGAACAGGTTTGTAATCACAGCCCTGACAGGGGCAGCGGTGCTGGCCTCGCCATCCCTGGGGAGCAGCGGGATGCAGCGCATCAGCTGAGACGCGTTTCTCCTCCCATGGAGATGCTCCGGAGCCCATTCCCATGCCCGGAGCCCTCCATGGTGCTTCTCACCACCGTGTCCCTGCTCCTCCTGCCGGGAAAAGGGCCCGGGAGCCCCGCGAGCGACAATCGTGCTGTTGTTGTGCCTGGCACGGAGGGCACAGGCGGGATTCGGCTGCCCAGAAAGCTGCCGGGAGCTCTTTATGCCACAATTAAGCACCTGCTACAAGAGAGCAAATAAGCCAAATCATGCGGCTCCAAACCAGCCTTACGTGTTCCTTCCCCGTGACCCACTCCAGGCAGGAGAAGGCCCGGAGCTGCGGCTCGGCTGCTCGCAGCTCCCGTTGCAGGGCACGGAACAGCTTCCTTGGGAAGCCAAAAGCTTCTCCACCGGCTCACGGAGCCGGCGCGGGCACGGAGGCAGCACCGGGAGCTGCCTATGCCCGGCTCAGACCCCCCCCTTCCTCAGTAAGCGACTCCATCTCCTTCTGCTATGGAGAGAGAGATCCCGGTCCTGCGAGTTAGGTGAGGCGGGGGGCGATGCCGGGGGGCGGGATGTGGCGCTGGGATGGGGAGCAGGGATCGGGGGCCGCTGGAGCTGCGAGGTGAGCGCCGGGGTTTGACGCCGGCTGACGCGGTGTTGCATCAGTGCCACGGGCTGGGGGGAGCGGCAGCGGAGCGGGAGGCCGAGCTTAGCCCGGCGCCAGGAAAAGGGGGGGGAAAGGCGGCCGAAAGCCTTGGGAAGGGATGGCGAAGCATCACATGATGCGGATGTTTGGGGTCAAGGCAGCGGGGCTGGGCGCCTTCCCGGCAGCCGCGCTGCGGGGATGACTTTGGGGTTTGATGTGCCCTGAGCTGGGGGTTTGGGGCAGCCCGGGGGGGGGGCTGTGGGGTGAGGAGGGGGCTGTGAGGAGCGTTATGGGCTGGGGTTCAAGGGCAGCACTGCAGCGTGTGGATGGATGGGTCACATCTGCCCCACATACAGGAGAACAGCCCCGGGTGCTGGGAGGGGGGAGGTCTGGGAGCTGGGAGTAGCCACATGAGGGGTCTGCCTTGGTGCAGCCCCTTCCTCAGCTAAAGTGATGGCCTGCAGCAGCACACATGGCCTGGCTGAGAGCTGTGGGGCTGGAAGAACCTGAATAGCCCCCATCCAACAAGGGTTGGGGGGAAAGGTGGTCCAAGGAGGGGGCAGGCAGAGGGTGAACCCCTTCCCAGCGGCAGGAGTGCACGGAGAGGAGGGAGGATGGAGGTGGGATGCAGGGAGAGGATGAGGGTTGGAGGCAGCAGATGATGGAGGCTGAGATGGGGGTATAGGGCTGGAGTCCCACACACGTGTGGATTAAGGGCAGGATGGAGACCAATCCATGGCAAAACTGGGGGGCAAAATGAGGGTTCCCTTTCAAGGCAGGATTGGGGGCGCAGGATGGGGGTCCTTATCAAGGGCAGGACTGGGGTGGCAGGACAAGGGTCCCCATGCGGCGCAGATGGTGGGGAGCAGGATGAAGACCCCTGCAAGGGAGGGCAGGAGGTGGGTCCCGCAGCCCCCCAGGGGTACCCCCCCCAGGTCTCTCTCAGCCAATGGGCGGCGGCGGGGGGCCGGGGGCGGGGCCTCGGTGGGGCCGGTTGTTTTTTGTGAATGAAAGGCGGGGCGGGCGCGACTGCAGCGCGCAGGGTTCGTCCGCGCAGGGCTCCGCGCAGCGCAGCGGGCCGCGGATGCTGAGCGCGGGGCGGCCGAGGTGCCGGCATGGGCCCCCCCGCCCCAGGCCCTGAGCCGCGCAGCGCAGCGCCGAGCCCCGCCGAGCCGAGCCGCGCAACCTGCGCCGTGGCCATGTCCGGAGGGGCGAGCCCGGCCCCGGCCCCTGGGAGCCGCCGCTTCGTCTGTGTTGGTGTAAGTACCGGGGAGCCCCCACCCCCCCCCGCTTCCCGAGCCCCGCTCCGCGCATCCTGCCCCGCCAAGGCCTCCGGCCCCGTCCCGCTGCACCCGCAGCTGCCTTGCAATGCCCCGCATCCCGGCCTGGGAGTCCCGAGCACCGCCGACCCCACTGCTGTGCCCTCCATCCCTGGCCTGGGTCTAACCCAGCCTCCTTGAGATGTCCCACCCCCGATATGGGTGCTCCGAGCACCTCCGGCCCCTTGCAGTGCCCCGCACCCCGATCCGGGTCCTCCGAGCATCCCTGGCCCCTTTGCAGTGCCCTGCTCCGACTCCTGATGCCCTGAAGCCCCAGTCTTGGTGCTCCGAGCATCTCTGGCCTCATAGCAATGCCCTGCACCCCCAGCGTGGGCTCTCCGAGCACTCCCATCCTCGCTGTACAGCCCCGCACCCAATCCCGGTGCTCCTCAGCCCCCTTGCAATGCTCTGCACCCCCGATATGGGTGCTCCGAGGGCCCTCGGCCCCATCGCAGTGCCCCACATCCCCGATGTGGGTCTTCCGAGCACCCCCGGCCCCATCGCAATGCCCCGCTCCCGGTGCTCCGGGTCCCCTGTGCCGCGGCCGGGCCCGTCCGTGCCGCAGCCCTGCTCGGGGCCCCGCTCCCTCCCATCGCGGCCTGCACAGCCCCGGCTCCTTCCTCCGGGCCCCGTCTCCCCCCCACCCCACGGCTGCCGGTCCGTGGGTCCCGGGAGGGGCCGCGTTATTTTTGTGCATCGCTGCCGTTTTGGGGCGGTTTCCCCCCGCTTTGGGGCTTCTCCTCCGCTCGCGAGGTGCGGGATGGAGGATTTTTTAGCCTGGGAGTTGCTAGGCGACGGTCTGGGGGTGATGGTGCAGTTGCCTTGGTAACAGCGGGCTGGGCAGCCTGGAAGGAGCGATGCTGGGGTGTCCCCTTGGGGTGAATTGGGTGCCCGTGGTTTGGGTTGGGGGCTGCGGTTGGCAGGGAGAGCAGTGCCGGGGGCTGCTGCAGGCTGAAGCATCCCTGCTCCACAGGGAAAGGCTTTTCCTGGGGGGGGGATCTCTGATGTTTTGGCATCTCGGGTTATTGCTTGCTCTCTGGTGGGTTTTGGAGAGATGGGGGGAAGGTGGTTGCGGAGGTGGCTACGTGGTGCTGTTGGAATTGTCCCTGCAAAGAGGCTCAGCCCCCTCCGGGGGTGATGGGAGCTCCCCAGCGTGCTTCTGCTTTATTCCAAGCCCATATTTCATGCCTGCTGCTGTCCCCCTCTTCCTCCCCTCCACACAGGCACTGATCCCATTAGGATTTAGCCCTTAATTCCCTTGGAGCACCAGACTTTCCCCTGTGCTTGGCTGGGTGCAGGATGAGCATCCAAAGAGCCACCCGCAGTTGTCATCTCCATGTGCCTTCTCCCCATCTGAATGAGCTCGTCCCGCCTGGGAGCACGGCTGGTCCTAAAAATAACTGCAGTGAAGCTCCATGAGCACTGATGACCCCCCCAGAGATCTCCTGGTCCCACAGGGCAAAGCTGATCCCGGGAAGAGCAGGGACAGTGGTGGAGGGGGATGTGTGAGATGGAAACAGATTTCCACGGGTTAACAGCGAAGGAGGGAACCTGCCCTGACTCCTTTGTGCCGTGCAGAGCCCATGGAGGTGGCAATTCCCAGTTTTCAATGCCCTCAGCAGATAGAACTCCCCGCATCCCAAAGGATGGAGGGGATGAGGCAACTTAGAGAACTTTTGCCTTGGGACCAGCCGATGCCTCAGCACTGGCACCTAAAGCGGCCTGGACCGGTGCCACCCGCCTCTGCCTACGCTTGCCCTGTGGCTCGATGCTGCTCGGTGCGGAGCCCTCTCACGTGCCCTCTCGGCTGCCTGGTGTAGCTCAGGTGTGCTCAGGGAGCCTGCGCACGGGAGGGAGGTGCTAACATTGGGAAGTCCTTGCCAGGCTGGTTTGGGGCGCTGCGGCCGTGGTCCCCGCGCTCCGTTGCCATCGTTACCGGGTGCTTTAGCTCACTTCGCGCTGGTGGTTTATTATAGCAGCTCGCGAGGCCGGGGCCAGGAGGGGGTGATGAGGGGGAAGAGATCTGTGGCTTTGGGAAGTTCAAAGCAATTGGGATGTGAGGTGGTTTCTTTTTGTCCTTTTCCCCCTTGGTTCAATCTCCTCCCTGCTTTTCCTCCTGGAAACCACATAAATCCCTGTCTTAATGCTGTGGTGAGTTCATTCTGGCTGGTTTAGGGGGCTTTGAGCAGGCAAAGGGTGTTACACCTCAGGGGATACGGGTGCTTTGCATCGGCTTCGCAGCACCCACAGCACCAACCTCTCTCTTGGGAGTATCCGGGAAGGTTGGAGATGCTGGGAGCCTTCCCAAACCCGATGACTCCTGATCCTCCTGGAAACGTGATGAGTTTCTCCTTTGCTGCTCGTAGCTGGGAGCAAACATTCCCTCTGGGAATGGGGTGGGAGGTCAGCGCCGAGGGCGAGACCCCCCCAGGCCAGGCTGGCAGTGCCCGTGTGTGCGCGCTCGGTCAGTCGGATCTGGAAGCTTCGCTTGCAAAGGCTGGAAAGGGAGAAAGGGGAAAGGAAGAAGGGGGGGGAAGGAAGAAGCCTCATCTCACATGAACAAGCGTGAGGCAGAGCGGGGAGGGAGGAGGGGATGAAACGCAGGGCATGTGTCTGACGCGCGCGGCACAGCGACGCACGCTGCCTCGGGCATCACAGTGTTACAGGGGACTGGTGGGGAGCTTTGGGAGCTGCCTGCGCTCTGCCTGCACTCTGCCTGCATTCCTGCCTTCACCGGGGCACCCGGTCACTGCAGTGCTTCCCCTGTGCTGTCAGGGGCTTGTGGCTCTGAGTGTGAGTGTCGGCGTCGCATTGTTGCTTCACCCCCCTTGGCATCCCATCGCATCCCCTCTGGAGACAACCCACCCTGGCTTCTCCCCAGCATATTTCCGACCCCCCTTTTCCCCTCCAGGTCCCAATTAATGGATTCTGACATGGATTATGAGAGGCCAAACGTAGAAACTATCAAGTGCGTCGTGGTCGGGGACAACGCGGTGGGCAAGACCCGACTCATCTGCGCCCGCGCCTGCAACGCCACTTTGACCCAGTACCAGCTCCTTGCCACCCATGTGCCCACAGTGTGGGCCATCGACCAGTACCGTGTCTGCCAGGAGGTGAGGGTGATGCGCAGCTCATGGGTACTCCAAGGGAACCCCAAGGAGAGGGAGTTGCATCCTCCCCATGGGGGAATTGGGGATGACTCCTCTGTATCTTGCATGCGGTGGGGACAACCCCGCTCTTGCAGGGCTCAAGGACTAAGGAGCTGGATGGTGCTTCTGTTCCCACAGGTGCTGGAGCGCTCCCGGGATGTGGTAGATGATGTCAGTGTGTCCCTGCGGCTCTGGGACACCTTTGGTGACCACCACAAAGACAGGCGCTTTGCCTATGGCAGGTAGGAGAGAGGCAGAGCCTTGTGCTACCCTGGGCATGGCGGGAGAGCAAAGCTCCATCACCAACCTGCGCCTTCCCCTTCCTCGCAGGTCCGACGTTGTGGTTTTGTGCTTCTCCATCGCCAACCCCAACTCCCTGCACCACGTGAAGACCATGTGGTACCCAGAGATCAAGCACTTCTGTCCCCGTGCGCCCGTCATCCTGGTGGGCTGCCAGCTCGACCTGCGCTACGCCGACCTGGAGGCCGTCAATCGGGCACGGCGACCCTTGGCCAGGTAGGACTCGTGCCGTGAGGATGTCCGTGCCTGCCCAACGCGTTCTCCTTAGCACACATCTCTTCATTCTCCCCCTTCTTTTCTAGGCCAATCAAACCCAATGAGATCCTTCCCCCAGAGAAGGGGAGGGAGGTGGCCAAGGAGCTGGGGATCCCCTATTACGAGACGAGCGTGGTGGCCCAGTTCGGCATCAAGGACGTCTTCGACAACGCCATCCGCGCCGCCCTCATCTCCCGCCGTCACCTCCAGTTCTGGAAGTCCCACCTCCGCAACGTGCAGCGGCCTCTTCTCCAAGCCCCCTTCCTGCCCCCTAAGCCCCCTCCACCCATCATCATTGTCCCGGACCCCCCTTCCAACAACGAGGAGCGTCCTGCCCACCTCTTGGAGGACCCGCTCTGCGCGGATGTCATCCTGGTGCTGCAAGAGAAGATCAAAATCTACGCACACAAGATCTACCTCTCCACCTCCTCCTCCAAGTTTTACGACCTGTTCCTCATGGACCTGAGCGAGGAGGACCAGCAGAGCACCGCGGGGCACGGCTTCGGGGTGGCCGTCACCGCGGCCGCCGAGAGGATGCTGCACCAAGAGGAGAGGCACCACGGGCGGGAGTTCCTCCTCCGTGCTGCGAGCTTTGATATCTGCGAGAGCACCGAGGAGGCCGGGTCTGGCCAGAGAAAACCGTGCCTTAGAGCCTCCACCAGTGATGGGATCCTGCGGGGCAACCGCTATGAGAACGGGGAGCATGGGCTGCGGCGGGGAAGGAACCTGTCCTCTTGGAGCCGGGCTTTCACCAGCATCCAGGAGGAGATGGCAGAAGACCCCCTGACCTACAAGTCCAAGCTGATGGTGGTGGTGAAGATGGACGCTTCCATCCAGCCAGGTCCTTTCCGGGCCGTGCTGAAGTACCTGTACACAGGGGAGCTGGATGAGAATGAGCGGGACCTCATGCACATCGCTCACATCGCTGAGCTGCTGGAGGTGTTCGACCTCCGCATGATGGTGGCCAACATCCTCAACAACGAGGCGTTCATGAACCAGGAGATCACCAAAGCCTTCCACGTCCGGAGGACCAACCGGGTGAAGGAATGCCTGGCCAAGGGGACTTTCTCGGGTACAACTGCGGGCCGAGGGGGAGGACCACATCTCCCTTGCGGGGGGCTCTAATGGAAGGATGGGGGCGCGGAGCTGCGGGTCGGCAGGAGCTGACGTCCCTTCCCCAGGGTCACGCTGTGGGTGCCTGGCAGCTCCGTAGCTTTGTGTTTTACCCTGCGAATGATGCTCCTTCCACCGGGGTTGCTGCTCCCCAGCCCGACCCAGAGCTCTGTTTGTCCACAGAGAGCAGCAAAGGCGACTTCCTGCCCCCCCCCCCCCCCGGGTCTGGATTTCACGGGGCCATCTGATTTATGAGCAGCAACGTGCCCTTGATGGGCCTTCCCCAGCACCACGTGCCACCGGCGTGTGCTGTGCTGCTGCGGGGTGATGTCCCAAGGGGGGTCAGTGTCCCGGCATCCCTCCGGCTGGATGAGGCCGAGCTGTTGCTGTTAGGGACAAACGTGTGCTGGCCTTGGGGAGAAGCCGTGGTCCAGGGTGGAGAGCAGAGCAGGAGGTGGGAAATCCCCAGCAATTCTGAGCTCTTTCCCAAGGTTCAAGCTTGGGCGAGACTTTTGGTTCCTGGGATTTCCACTTTGCTTCCCAATGTGTTGTGTTGTGCCTTGGGAAAACCACTTGGAAGAGGCAGAGCCCGAGCAAGGCCCTTCCCTGAACTCCTCTGAGCGATCAGGAGATGCTGGGAAATGAAATAGGGATCTTTAGGGAGAAAACACAGGATGTGCCAGGCTCTGTTCCCTTCCTTCTGTGGTCCCCAGTGTGAGACAGGGGGTGCCTGAGCCCTGGGTGACAGGGATGGTCCCAGCAGCATCCCTCTGCTTGTCCCCAGATGTCACCTTCGTGCTGGATGATGGTGCTATCAGTGCCCACAAGCCCCTGCTCATCTCCAGCTGTGACTGGATGGCCGCGATGTTCGGCGGCCCCTTCGTGGAGAGCTCCACCAACGAGGTGAGGACGGAGCCCGCAGGGAGGGGGGGACAGGCGGGGACGGTGGCAGGGTGATGACGGTGCGCGTCTCGTAGGTGGCACTTCCTTACACCAGCAAGAGCTGCATGCGGGCGGTGCTGGAGTACCTCTACACCGGGCAGTTCAGCTCCAGCCCCGACCTCGACGACATGAAGCTCATCATCCTCGCCAACCGCCTCTGCCTGCCGCATCTGGTGGCTCTCACTGGTAAGTCTCACCGCCTGCGCCGCGATGCTGTCCCCATGCTCCTGGGTCACCCGGTCCCAGCCGTTCTAACCCCGTGTGTCCCCCACAGAGCAGTACACGGTCACCGGCCTGATGGAGGCGGCGCAGATGATGGTGGACATCGATGGGGACGTGCTCGTGTTCCTGGAGCTGGCTCAGGTAGGAGAAAGGGCTGGAAGGAGAAGAGAAGGCTCCTGAAGGGGAGACCTTAGAGCAGCTCCAGTGCCTGAAGGGGCTGCAGGAAACCTGGAGAGGAGCTTTGGACAAGGGCCTGTAGGGACAGGACAAGGGGAATGGCTTTAACCTGCCCAAGGGTGGCTCTGACGTGGGCTCCATCTCTCCCAGTTCCACTGCGCCTACCAGCTCGCGGACTGGTGCCTGCATCACATCTGCACCAACTACAACAACGTCTGCCGCAAGTTCCCCCGGGACATGAAGGCCATGTCGGGAGGTGAGTGGGGGCCGGGGCGGGGAGAAGGGGGTTCCAGGGGTCCCAGCACTGCCCTCACCCCCCGTCTCCCTGCAGAGAACCAGGAGTACTTTGAGAAGCACCGCTGGCCGCCGGTGTGGTACCTGAAGGAGGAGGATCACTACCAGCGGGCGAAGAAGGAGCGGGAGAAGGAAGACTACCTCCACCTCAAACGGCAGCCCAAGAGGCGCTGGCTCTTCTGGAACGCCTCCTCCTCCCCTTCCTCCTCTCCTTCATCGTCGGCAGCCACAGCCTCCTCTTCCTCCTCCTCTTCCTCCTCCTCGGCTGTGGTTTGAGAGCCCGTCCTCGCCCTGGCTCCAGCATCCCGGGGAGGAGGAGGAGGAGGAGGAACGGGGGTGACCTGCCCCAGCGCCAGGCGTGGAGCGGACGCCACCAGCCGAAGCCCTGGAGGAGACGATGGCAGCAGGGGCTCATCCCTGTGGATGCGCAGCAGCAGCTCCTGGAGCCCTGCTCTCCCCGTGCACGCTGCAGGGACCGAGCAGCAGGAGAAACTCCCGTTTACAGGAGCACGAGGGCTGGCGTGGGGTTATTTTGGGGGTGTTTTTGTTTCTTCTGATGAACATCAGCAGCGTGAGGAAGAAGAAGAACCCATCGGCTTCCACTCTGATGTGTGAGCAGGAGCGGTGGGACGTGGTTGGTTTGATGGAATCTCACCACCCTGGGCAGCCGGAGCCACCGGGGGGGCTCTGCCACCCCCTTTGACTTGCAGCGGGGTCAGGCACAGTGCAGGGGACCCTGGTCCCCCGCTGCCTGCAGGCACTGCATCATCCCTTCTGCTCACCAGTGGGGTCTGTCCCTGTTCGGGAGCAGGAGCTCCCTCATTCCTGCCTCCCAACTCCGTTTTGTTCAACAGGAAAACCTACAGCAAAAACCAAGCCCCAGCCCCAACCCCACGGCCCCGTCACAGCCTGCCACAGCGGAAACCAACCCCAGGCCCTTGGCTTGGGATTTTAGCCTGGAAGGCTCCATTGTAATAAATGGTGTTTTCAAAGCCCAGCGTGGTCCCTGTGTGTTTGGGAGGAAGCGGCTGGACACGGGGCTTCCTTGTGCCCTGCTTGGGGTGACACCAGCACCCCCCAACCAGCGCTCCTGGGACGGACAGGGACAGGGAAGCTCGGCAGGACCCAGCCATCAACACCTTGTACAACGAGAGGTGGTTTCCCATCGGACTGACTTTGCATGTCCCATCCCACAAGCACAGCAGGTACCTACCGCAGGAGGAGGCAGCGTGGCCCCAGGGCTCTGCAGGACTGACAGGCAGGGGGGTGAGCAGGAGAGACCCAGGCCTCCGCTCGCCTTCCTCAGCTGGGAATGGAGATGCTCCTTTAAGCCCCATCCCTGGGAGAAGCCGTTGCTGGAGGGATGCTCCCAGCAGGGATGCTCCGGGTGATGTCCTCCTGCTTTTCATTGCTCCTCCTCCCGCCTGGCCTCAGTAGAGCACCTTGGGAGTCCCTCGTTCCGCATGCTCATGCTCATCCTCAGCTGCAGGAGCAAGGCTGCAGCTCCAGGTAGGATGAAAGTTTCTTTCCCTTCGAATCCAGGCTGCTTCCGAGTCCCATTTGCCTTCCCCAGGCTGGGAGCTGAGCCTGCATCCCGGCACTATCCCCTGCATGTGCCTGGCTCTGCAGGAGCCTCCTGCCCAGGTTTGCATGCACAGAGGCGCACTGGGGCTGCCCGGGACAGGACCCTGGGCACGAAGCCTCCTGGCAGGTCCCTGAGAGCTCCTGCTTTGACCGCTCGCCTCCGAGCGCTGTTATGGATCAAACCGCAGTGCAAAGGCTGGGGGGAAGCTCAAAGGGGCACTCAGGGCGGGCAGAGCCCTTCTCTCACTGAGCACTGCATGGACTGCAACACAGCTTGACAGCAATAGAGCCCTGGTGGGGTGTTGCTGGACCCCCTCTGCAGCAGCAGCCCCAGCACGGGCTCACAGCATCGCTCGGGCCCAGGGTCCCAACCCTGTGCACCCAAGGGACCGAGGTCTCGGCCTCCTGCAGGCACCTCAAGAGCACAGGACTCATGGTGCAGGTGTAAAGGCATAACCCAGGTTGCTGCTGAGGGCTCTTCCTGGCAGCATAGCTGGGGGGAGCATTCCCAGCGGGATGCTGGCGTGATGGCTGCATCCTCAGTGCTGAGCATCTGGTCCAGCTCCTTTGGTGCCCTTGGCAGAGCAAAGCAAAGGGGGAAGAAACCCAGGTGAGGAATCAGGAGGCTTTTTTAAATGTTTGTTCTTCCTTGATAAAGAGACATGTAAAAACTGGACATAAGAAACTGGCTGGGCCAGAGCTCTGTATAAAAACACACCCATGCATAAAGAAACAACACTATTTTTATATCCGCTTTTAAGTTAAGATCCGTACAGGTTTACATTACTTAATAAATACATAAATACAACCTTGCTGCTTGTGCTTGATCGTTTGGGGGTTTTAAATGTGTGGGAGAAGGGGCAGCAGTGGGAGGGATGCCAGAGAGGGGTTGGTGATGACCCTCATGCTCTCCCAGCACACTGGGGAGGGCAGGTCCTGGTGGGCTGGGTTGTACTGGGATGCAGCACACACCAGCTCCAGTAATGCAGTAGTTGTGTTTTCCAGCCAAGTTGTCCCTGAGCAATGGGTGAGAGCCAGAGCAAGAGGCACAGTGAGGAGCAATCCATTGAGCTGGAGGATGGATGGCAGGTACCCACCGTCATGCTCGGACCTCAGTGCATTCATCTTTCCAAGCTGGCTGAGACAGGGACAGCAGAGCCTGCAACCCCAGGGATCACCAATGTAAACCATTCCCATTCTCCCCTCAAAGTCGAGTTTCAAGCTGATTCCTAGCAGCAAGCAGAAGCACTACCACCTACAATGCATTCGGTCAACAGCTTTGAGAAGGTAACCCCAGAACCCAGTTAATGCTTGCCCACTGAGCATACAGTATTGACCTTGCTGACCAGCTTAGAAATGTCCTACAAGCAGAAGATAGGAACCCTCCCAAAAAGGATGATCCAGTTAAAAGCCACAGGGATGCCTGCATCCTGCCCTCTCTGCACTGGTCCTGAAGACATCCATATAGTACCAGAGCTCCCACGTGAGACCATGCCAGAGGCAGCTTGCAGTAGTTTAAGGCTCTTTGCATTGACCCAGTGAATTCCAAGCCCCATCTTGGATTTCATAGGGAAGCACCAACATTGAGCCCATAGCTTCAGCAGAGAGGACCACGAGGTTTGCACTTCATGAGAGGATCAACTCCTGGCTCCAGCTGTGCGATGGCTACCAAAGAGTCACAGCAGAGCTACAAGATAAAACTCCAGTGTTCTTAGAGGTATTTGTGGCCTCAGCTTGAAGCAGGGAGATGCAGGGCTTGCCCTGCTCCTCAGCTCACTTCATACTGGAAAGATCCCTCCTTGACCAGCTCGATGGAGATGTCCTCCGCAACCCCGCCGAGATTGATCTGGTGCAGGGTGTCCAGCAGCGTGTTCACGGACGCGCCGATCGTTTCTTTCTCCTGCCACTTCTTGAGCATCTCAATCAACACCTCCAGCCCGACCTCCTTCTCTGCCAGGGCAATGTCGTTCTCCAGCAGATTCAGGGCTCGGCCGAACCTCTTCCAGAGGTCGTGGGGCACCTTCTGGGCAAAGGTGTAAAAGCTGCTTCGCAAACCTGGAGGGGGAAAAGGGAAAAGCTCAGAGGACAGGGCAGAGCCTGGAGAGCTGGTTCACCCCCAGCACACCCCCTGGGCCCCAGCACTTACGGGCATAAGGCTCTGCTCCTTCCACTGGAACCAGTTTCTTCCTGGGCTTCACAGTGGGCTGCACGGTCCCCGGCACCATCACCTGGAAAGACCACGTCCTCTAGCACCCACAAAGCCCCAGCACAAACGCTGTCCCCAAACCCCGTTCATGGGGGGGTTGGAGACCTTCTCCCTGTCTCCAGGGGCTCTTGGGGCAGGACATCACCACACACCCCAAAGACACCCATCGCTTCTTTTGGGAGGCTTTGGGAGGAGAGCAGGCCACGAGCAGGAGAGAGGGGCCCTGTGGGTCCCGGTTCCTGGCTGTCTGCCCAGCAGCCGTGTTAAACCTGCAGAGGACTGTGGCAGCCGGCTGCAATGAGCAGACTTCAGTCTTGAGCCCAGAGCAAGGACAGGGAACCCCTCACTGTCTCCATACAGGAACCAGGGTCCAGCCCTGCAAGCCCCTAAGCTGATGAGCTTGGTGAAGGCAGAGGAAAGCATCAGACCTCGGCCAAGTGGGATGGAGCAGAGGGGCACGCTCACGTACCTCTGGTCCCGGAGCACTGGGACTCCCCCCTTCCAGGGTCTTGGAGAGCAGCGGATTCTGGGAGAAGCTGTCATTGAACTTGTTGTCCTGAGTCCCCAGGCTCCTGCTCCGGAACCTTATCAAGCGCTGCAGCAGGTAGTCCTGGGGCCGGAGAGAAGCACAAACCAGCTGAGCTGGGTGCTCCTGGGAGGGCAGGGCTCACGTTGACCCCTCAAAGATGCCACCTACGGCACCAGCATCTGCCCTGCCATGCTTCCAAGGGCATGGCTTGTGTGCTCATCTTGAGCTTGAAAGGACCCCAGGAGAGCACAGCCCTCCCTTCAAACTGGGGTCCCCACTGGGGACCCCGGATGTGCCAACACCACTGCCGGGGAAGGGTTAAAGGCCCTGGGAAGGGGGCTGCAGGCACTCCACATGGAGCCTTGACTTTCCTCTGCTTAGCCCAGCTCTACCACACCACTGCAGGGAGGAGACTCATCCCCCTGCGCCTTCAGCCTTCCCAGGAGCCACGGGCAACACGGGGAGCAGAAGACATGGGACAGCCACCATCCCAGCGACTCACCATCACGCTGCAGGGCTTCCCGCTCAGGTCTGTCCTGTCTCCTGGAAGGTGAAAGCAGTGTTGTGAGCCCTCATCCTCCAGAGCAGGCCCTTCTTCCCACTCATGCAGAGCCCGTGGTGAGGGTGGGATGATGCCGTGCTCACCTGTGGAACGGCAGCAGCAGTATATCCCGAAACAGAGGAGCACCACGACAACCACAGTTACTGTCACTGAGATGATCACGATCCAGCGGGCTGGAAGGGGACAACACAGGGCATGTGGGGAGATGCTCCAGGTCTCAGGAGCAGCTCAGCCCCATCCCTCAGCCCATCGCCCCTCCAACAGCAGCCCCACACTTACTGGGGAGGCTGTGGAAGGTGGTGGTGGGAGGCCCGCAGCGGCGGTCACTGTACGGCGTGCAGGGAGCCAGCTCCACCTCACCCTTGGGACACCTGCAGAGGGAGCACAGGGCAGGCTCAGCGCCGGGGGTCCCAGCACCCATGGCAGAGGCACCCAGCGCCTCACCCAGCTCACCGGGGCCGGCACTTCTGGCACATCTCGCAGGGGTGCTCTGGGGAGCAGAAGGTGCCGTTCCTGCAGGCGCATTGTGTGTCCTGGACGGCTCGGCAGGGACTCAGCTCCACCTCATCTGTGGGTGACAGGAGACAGCGCTGTACCCAGTGCACTCCACACTCGGTCCCTCAGGCTCATTAACTGAGCTGGAGCAAGGCCATGGAGCTGCTGCGAGGGCTGGAGCAGCTCTGCTCTGGAGCCAGGCTGGGAGAGCTGGGCTGGGGCAGCCTGGAGAAGAGAAGGCTCCTGAAGGGGAGACCTGAGAGCAGCTCCAGTGCCTAAAGGGGCTGCAGGAAACCTGGAGAGGGGCTTGGGACAAGGGCCTGTAGGGACAGGCCAAGGGGAATGGCTTTAACCTGCCAGAGGGGAGACTGAGATGAGCTCTTAGGCAGAAGCTCTTCCCTGTGAGGGTGCTGAGGGTTCATCACTTTGTACCTTCCCGACACGTCCGGCAGCCGAAGCAGATGGGGAGGTCATTGGGGTACTCGATGTATTCATTGTCTTTACAGGGCAAACACTTGCTGAAGCCGTTTTGCTCTTTACAGTACTCTTCAACATAGGTGCCTGCAAGGAGGGCAGGAGAAAGACAGGGTGTTTGGGTGAACATACAGGTCAGGAGGGAGATGTCTTTGCAGACAGGGAGGAAAATGTTCCCATAATGAGTCCTTAGATCTCATAATGAGACAAACCCCCATTCTGCCAACCATATCCTGCCCTGTAGGGACAGGACAAGGGGGAATGGCTTTAACCTGCCAGGCGGCTGGAACTGGATGAGCTTTAAGGTCCTTTCCAACCCAGATCATTTCAGGATTCTATGAGAGTGGAGCACGGGAGAGCTGGAGCTCCCACTGCCTCCTCACAAGCAGCAAGGACACACCATGGTGACGGGGTGAGGCTGCACAGGCAGTGATGGATGTTGAGACCACCTTACCCGCAGCGCATTTCCTGCAGTAGATATTGCTGTTCTGGATGAGGTAAAACTCTTCCTCTCCCCTGCCTGCCTCGGACAGATCCAACTTGTCCCTCCTATGCAGCGCTGATGCAGCCGTTCCCAAAGAAGCTTCCTGTTAAAGCAATCGAGAAAAGCCTGCTTTAAAACCCACCCCAAATCCATGGGGCAAGGGGAGAAAGAGACGGGGCAAGGGCTCTGCCCACTGCGCTCAGACCAAGTGGGAGAGGAGGCCTGGGATGGCTCAGAGCTGCTGGACCCAGGGACCAAACCTCCCCTCCATGCAGATGAAAGGCACTTCCCGCATCCAGGGTGGTTATTTCCTTGGAGAAGGAGAAGGTTTGCAGAGGGGTTCCCGCTGCCAGGTTATCAGCAAGGCCAAGGCTCCCTAACGCTTCCTCAGGATAACATCAGGCCCCTTTTCCTTCCCCAGCTGCCGAGTGCCTGAACCCACAGCACCAAAGAAAGTGGAAGAGGGATGGGGAGGGTGTTTGTGGGGAGGAAACCAGTCCCACGGCCGGGATGTGGCTTCTGTGCCCACCAGAAGCACCCTGGGCTGCTCCAGGCTCCCAGTTTCCGCCTTATCTGTGTTATCTTGCAGATCAGGAAAACAAGGGCCACAATTCCACTGGCTCCCGAGCACCTTTCCCTGGCTCAGCTCTTCCTGTACTGGGTCACTCCAGCTGCGGGGGGACAACGCTCGCCAGTGACAGCCGCTCACCCCATGGGGGCTGGGGGGCTTTGGGGCATCCCAATGTCCTCACGCTGCTCCAGGGGGATAAACCTGCTCCTGCCTCCTGCCTCTGCCCCTGTAATGCTGGGATGCAGGGGGGCAATGCCCGGCCACGCTGCAGTGACGGCCTGGCAGAGGCATTTCCTCCTTCCCCTCCCACTCTGAGCATGAAACCTGCTTCTTGAAGGAAATATTTCTGCTGTGACTCAGAAGCTGCTTTAAAGGTTAAAACAATGGAGACAACAGAGCTCCGGCCTCCCCCCGGCCAGCCTGGCCGTGCACAGAGCTGCTCCCCTCCTCTTCCTCCCAGGACACTTCCCAAGTGGCTGCAGCAGGTCACGGGGCTGCACAGCCTGGCCCAGACCAGACACCGCTGCTGAGACCCTGTCCTTTACCACCAAGGCCAGGTTGGACACAGGGGCTTGGAGCAAGCTGCTCTGGTGGAAGGTGCCCCTGCCTGTGCAGGGGTTGGAGCTGGAGGAGGTTCCTTCAACCCCACACAGTCTGATTCTATTCAGACTCCGCCAGGCCACGAGGGTGATCACAGCAGCACCACGCAGCAATGTGCTCTCCGAAAGGCCCCTTGCGAGCAGGGGGAGCTTTTCATGAAGCTCAGGCAGAGTCTGCCCAAGTGCACGATAAGGCTATCAGCCCACAGCACCTGCGGGCGCAGCACAAACACATCAGCCCAGCACAAAGCCCTTGGCAGCTCTGACTAACCCTGACTAAGCTATCGGTCCCCCAAAGCACAGGCTGGGAGCTGTGGGTGAAACCAAGAGTAGCTTTCACCCAGCGTAAACATCCCAAAGCCACGCTGCCTCCAGGCAGACGAATCCGGGTACCCTCAGCAGGGAAAAAGCCTCTTCCTTCGGGATGATCAAAGCCTGGAGGCAAAGCTCTGGGAAGCACCAAGCATTGAACTTTCCCTTCCTCCATCCCCAATGTGGTTTTGTCCTGAAGGGATCCCAAGGAAGGAGCTGGACCCTACAGCGGAGGACAGAGCCCTCCCTGAGCTCCTGAGCGTCCATAGCCCTCGGTCATGAGAGGCTCTGAGCCAACTGCGTGAAGGACCAGGGACAAAGGAGGTGCCAGCAGACGCCGAGTGCTGCTCCTCCATGGGCATGGTGTGACTAACACAGGGGGGCTCCTCCCGTTCCTGACTTCCCGCAGATGGAATGTGAGCTCCCACAAAAGCACGGATCCAAGCCGCATTCCTTCTCAGCAGCCCATTAGGGTGGCCAAAGTCCAGGCATGATGCAACAGGCAAGAGCTGCAGCTACGACATCATGTGTTATTACGTCGGCATCGTCAGTCCCAACAGGTCCCTCCTCCCCTTTTGTTGCATTAAATAGAAGATGGGAGAAAAAGGGAGAGAAAAGGGATCTTAGGTGAGGGCTTTGGTAAGGCCTGGCTTTCCCAGGCACATGTAAATGAACTCTGATAGATGGAAGGAACTGGATGAGGAGCTGACTCCTTTCAACCAGCTACGGCAGTGCCGATTTCAATGAGAGGAATTCCAGTGTGGAGCAAGCAACCACATGTCCTTGGGCCACAGCTCCACTGCGATCCCTCGTGGCAGCAGGAACCTAAAACTCAGGGCGGGATCCAAGCGCCTTGAGGTGAGACAAGACTTTAGGTATGTCTGAGCTCTGCGCCAACACCCAGTGCATGGGCAAACACGATCCACGCAGGCAGGACTTTCTGTCCCAAAAGGCAGCGGCACGCAGGGTTTGGGCATCATTTGGGTGAGTTGGAGAGGCAGCGTTCCTGCACCAGGCAGCGTTCCTGCACCAGGCAGCGTTCCTGCACCAGGCAGCGTTCCTGCCCGCATCCGACCCCGATGCCTTCAAACACCCTGCACAGCCTCGGCATTGCCAACAGATCCCAACACTGAAATGACGCTCAAGGCCGGGAAGCGCAGGGACTGGAAATCCCCCCCCGGCGCAGGCCTCCAGCCCCACATGGAGCCTCATGGCCCTCACTCAGCCGCTCGCCCGCAGCCCCACACCGGGGAGGCTGAGATCACCGTTCCCGTTCCACCTCCATGCTGCTGCTCCCACTGTGCCCCACAGGCTCCCCATGCGCTGCTGAACCCCCACAACGCTGCTGCCCTCCATCAGCGCGGATGAACCCCCTGACCCCCACCTGCCCGCTGAGCCCCGCTGTACCCTCAGCTCTCCCCATAGCCCCTGTGCCATAGGGGACACCCTACAGCCTCAGCCCCCCCAGTCCCAAGGACCAGGCGAGCCCCTATAGCCCTCACGCTTCCCACAGCCCCCAGGCTAAGTGAGACCCCCATAACCTCGCTCCCACCATGGTCCCTGGCGCAGGTGACCCCATCATTGCCTCAGCTTCCCCCCAGTTGGGGGGGAACCCTATGAACCCCACGCCCCGACCCCCCCCATATCGCTGGTTAAGGGGTCGCTGCCCCCTCCCCTGCTCTCTCCAGGCAAGCCCTAACCCCTGCTCCCCTACACCAGCGGCACCCCCCATTCCCACCCCCCCCGGCTGAACCCGCACCCCCATCCCAGGGCACCCCTGTTGCCCCCCCCCAATTCATTGCGTGTCCCCCCAGCCCCTTCTCAAGACCCCTCCCCAGCGCGGCAGCCGGGGCCTCTCGATGGCGCGGCAAGCCCGGGCATGCCTCGGCAGCACCGGGCAGCGCCAACGGGGGTCCCGGACCCCTCCACACAGCCCCACGCAGCCCCAGAGAGCCCCCCACGGCCCGGGCCCGGCCCCACGTACCGTGACCAGCACCAGCAGCACCAGCAGCACCAGCAGCAGCGGCGGGCAGAGCCGTCGGGGCGCGCAGCGCAGCAACGAGGGCACCTTGCGCGGCAGGGAGCGGAGCGGAGCGGAGCGCGGCAGCCCCGCAGGTGAGCGCGGCCCCGGGCACGGCTCGGTGAAGGTCCCCGGACATGGCATGGTCTGGACGGGATGCGCAGCGCCGGGCACGGTGAATGGCACTCTGCGTGGAGCGGCGCGATGAAGGCGCTTATCAAGGCTGTAGGAGGGATCGGAGAGGAGGGGCAGGGGCAGGGAGCGCCACGGAGGCGGCCCAGAGCTCTGCCAAGTCCCGTGCTCCTGTCCGGAAGCGCTCGGGGTTTCGCTGGGGTTGGTGGCAGCCGAAGGGGCCGGACTCGGCTTTCGCAGAACTTTCCTTTTCTCATCCCTTATTTCCCTTCCCATTCATTCCTTTTCCCGTCCTCGACTCGTTTTCCAAGCTCCCCATTTAGCCAGGAGGCACCAGGAATGCTTCCCGCGGGGTGTTCTCGCTTTGTCGCCATCACACAGGAGCCACCTTGAGCGAGGAAAGTCGCAAGATTTGGTTTTCCAGGGAAAAGGGGTTTATACAAACACGTCCGGGTGCTAAATCCCGGAGGCGCAAAGGCAAGGAAACGCTCACCCCCTTTGCAAAATAGCCATCCTTTCCCAACAAGCTGGGAAGTGAGGAAAGTCACCTCGGGTTGGGGTTTGGGGTGGTTTTGTGCGGGGGAACTTGTGTTGGAAGGGAACAAACCCTGTTTAATGTAAAGCTTTGGACGTTGCGCAACGTCTGCGCTCGGATGATCTGGACCCTCCCTCAGACACGTGGTGACCCACTGAGGCTGTGCTGTGAGTAATGGGAATCTCCCTGAGCCTTCGCTAATCGCAGCCCAAAGCAGAGGCAAAGGCAGGTGACATCCTGAGAACGGGGAGCAGCATTCCCATGGTGCTGCAGGGAAAAAGCGGCTCAGCAGGAAAACTGCTGCTCGCCAGGGAAAGGGCGCAGTGCATTGAACACCTTTGTGCCAACAGGGCTGCTGAGCAGCTCCCCTCCCTCATCATCATCCCCGGGTCTTGGAGGAAGGCAGCGAGGCTCCTCAGCTCCAGCCAGATGAGCAGAGCTGTAGCTAACCCATTCAAGATGTGGATATTTGGGAAGCATCTTCTCTTTGGTGGCCACACTCATGGCAGAATGAACACTTGTGCTCCCAGCCATGGTGGGCATTGCAAACCTGGGTTTCTCCTTGCAGCAGTTTGTGCCCGTCTATGCCAAAAATAGTTAAACTGAATTGGGATTTGAAGGGGAATAATTCCTGCTTGTTTCCTGGGTGGGTACTTCTATTACAAGCCCCAAAAGTATGCAGGGCCTTTTGTTTAACCAAAACCATGTGTTCTGGGCTCTAGATACCACTGACTTCAGCTGCAGTCATTTGGCTCCTTAGAGAGCAATGAATTTTCCAGTTAGCTCACAGCCAGTGCCAGTGCACTGCTCTGTGCACGTCCAGCGGGATGGGGAAGGACCTGCTCCATCCTCTCCCTGAAAAGTCCCCCTAATGCCCCTTAGGGAATGGCTGTGCAGAAACCCAGGATGGGAGGAGGTTTCCCAGTTTGCCCCATGGTTTATACTGGGCGCTCAGACACATCCCAGCAGCGGGAGGTCAACTGTCAGCATCCAGCCCCCGGTGACCACATGCTCCTCCTGGCAAACACTTGTTACAAAGCCCCAGTGCCTGCTCCACGCATCTCAACCACGGATAAAACGGGACCGTCGGAGCTGTCTGCGCTGCCAAACCACAGAGATAACATTGATAGAGAGCTCCAGACAAAGGCAGCTTTGTGTTGGGCTGAGGGTGCTGAAGCTCGGGAGCGATGCTCGCCCTCTCCCACTCTCCAGGCTCTGGGACATGCCGGCAGATACGTCATTCCCCCATCAATTCAAGCCGGAATTTCCACTGCAGCCATGCTGCACGCTGCTTCCATTTAAGGCTGACTTACAGGGCAGGCTCTGGGCAAGAGAAGGGTGTGTGTTTATCACCAGGGGACAGGCCTTCCTGCAGGCACCCAGTCCGTATTGCAGGCAGCCTGCTCATCCCTAAAGCACCCCCTGAACCAGGACCCCCCAGGAGCCAGCCCAACAGAAGCATTGGGGGTAAATTAACCCCATCAAGAAGAAGAGGGGGGTTAGGATACCGAATTCCTTGCCTTCTTCCTCAGTTCTGTTGTGAGTGGGTATTAAAAGGAGAACCAGGGTCTGAGCAGGACCAGGGCTGGTGTCCCACTCCATGGCAATAGGGAGAAGGGAGATGAGAGCCCGAGCTGCCCACAGAGAACGGCTGTAAGGAGCTGTAATGAATGGCTGCTGGCTGGGGAAGCCTGCTCTTATCAGCCAGGGTTAGCGGTTAACTTCATGTGAGCTGGTGCCCTGCAACGCCGCACAGCCCAGCCCCTTGGAATTCTTGTGTCCTTGTAGCGTCTCTTTGCTCATGCTCCACCTTGAAAGGAGATTGAGGAGGTGAAAGAGGCTCTAATCTCCCCTTCCAGAGCATCTTGCTTGTAACTGTGACCCTTGGCACACGCCGGGGAGGTGATGGGGTACGTGCCCTTGTATCTGTTATTTTTGAACAGCCGCATCCAGTTTTACCTTCAGCTCTTTGTTCCCTCTGGGCTGTTCGCATGCCTGGGAGGGATCTGAAGCCACCCGATAACTTTGACCGTCCCCCATCCAGATTACCAAGTGATTTGTCCCATAAATGCCAGCGCTTTGAAATGCCTTTTTTAAAGGTTCCTCTTTCAAAGAGGGAGGGAAAAGCCTTGTGCTGTGACCTTCCAGGGAGCTCAATTCCCCGCAGCACGGCACTGTCACCCCCTCCCTCCATGCCTCAGTTTCCCCTCTGAAACAGAGGCAGAGGAGTGCTCAGACTTCTGTCTTCATTCACTTTTTCTGCCTTATCCGGGAGAAAGGATAAGGAAATCCAAGTGGGTGATTTCCTCATCCTTTCTCCCTTCACCCCTCCTGAGGCAGCTTCCCTGCCTCCGAGCGTGCAGCCGCTGGCAAGGGAAAGTGTTAAATCCCTCCTTTGCCTGCCAGGCCAGACAGCTCCTGAAAGCAGGAGGAAGCTTTCAACAGCAAATGGAGTCTGAACTATGATCTACCCCCTTCGCTGCCCTCCTCCCTTTCCTCCCCTTGAAGCAGGACTTAAAAGGAGCTCTGGGATGAAGGAGAGGGGTGAGGGTGTTGGAGGCTGAGCTGCAGCCCAGGCTCCAAATCCAAACCAAGGTATCTGCCAGGCTTTGAAACTGGGACAGGATCCCAGACTGGTTTGGGTTGGAAGGGACCTTAAAGCTCCTCCAGCTCCAAACCCCTGCTACGGGCAGGGACCCCTTCCACTGGAGCAGCCACAGCTTCTCTGGGCACCCTGTGCCAGCGCCTCAGCACCCTCATAGGGAACAACTGTCTTATATCCAGCCTGAACTTCCCCTGTTTCAGTTTGAACCCGTTACCCCTTGTCCTATCACTACAGTCCCTGATGAAGAGCCCCTCTCCAGCATCCTTGTAGCCCCCTTCAGACACTGGAAGCTGCTCTGAGGTCTCCGTGCAGCTTCTCTTCTCCAGGCTGAGCAGCCCCAATGTTCTCAGCCTGGCTCCATACGGGACCTGCTCCAGTCCCTGAGCATCCTCGTGGCCTCCTCTGGACTTGCTCCAACAGCTCCTTGTCCTTCTCATGTTGAGGACCCCCGCACTGCTCACAGGGCTGCAGGGGGGGTCTCATGAGAGCAGAGGGGCAGGATCCCCTCCCTGAGCTGCTGCTCACGCTCTGGGGGTGCAGCCCAGCACATGGGGGGGTTCTGGGCTCAAGCGGACACTGAAGCTGGGTCATGGGGAGCTTCTCCTCACCCAGCACCCCCAAGTCCTTCTCAGGGCTGCTCTGGATCACATCACATCTCACCTCGTATCACAGCTTCTCCTGTGCTGCTTGTGCCTGGAGTACAGGCAATTTCCTTCGTAGTAGCTGCTCTGTGGCTATGCCTGGGTTCTGTGCTGGAAACCCTGATGATGACCCTGGGACATTTCAGACACCACTGAGCAGCACTTACACAGAGCCAAGGCCTTTTCTGCTCCCCACAGAAGGAGCTGGGAGGGCACACGGCCGGGACATCTGACCCCAACTGATCCAGGGCTATTCCCAACCATATGACATCCTGTTTGGTGTATAGAGCCGGGAGAAGAATTGAGGAGGAAGGAAAGGACGTTCGAAGCGATGGTGTTTGTTCTCCCAAGTCGCTGTTCCTCGTGACAGAGCCCTGTTCCTCTGGGAATGGCTGGACTCCTGCCTGGCTATGGGAAGTGGCAAATGCATTCCTTGTTTTGCTCTGCTTTACCTATTAAACTGCATCTCAACCCATGAGTTTTCTCACTTTTACCCTTTTCTATCCCCAAGTCATGTGTGGGGCTGGGGTTGAACCACAACAGGGAGCTTCTCATCTGGAACAGGAGCAGGATGAGCCCGTCACTTGGCTCTTTCATCACCAAGCATGTGATGCCCATCTAACAGCCTCCAGCACCGCAGGGTCAAGGCTCATTCCCCAGGTGTATAAACGCGGCTGCTTTGAACAAGCCTCGTGCTCAGATGCCACCGTTGGGCTTCCTGAACGCAGCGTTTGCTCTGCTGCCTGCAGCCAAACTGTGCTCTCCCGAGCAGGAAAGAGCAGGTCCTGGGGTGTGATTCGCTTCAGTCCAAAGGTGCCGTGGGTTTGGGGCTTTTGGAAAGGATTAATGTGAAATTCCAGCTTGACAGAGAATGCTTGAATTGGGTAAAAATAGACTCTGGCTCTGCTGAGTCATCAGCATGCTCAGACATGGGGCAGGGTGCGTTTCAAGGCTGCTCTTTGCCTTCCCTGCAGCACTTCGGTCTGGCCAGGGGAAGGGAGCCAAGGCTGTCCCTTCAAATGGACCTCCTCTGGCACTGATTTACCGGTATCAATGTGAATCAGCAGGGCTGCGTCAAGGATTCTGACTGTGAATGGGAAAAGGAACCCATCACCCACAGTGGCTGTGAGCAGCCCCATGACGTGTGCACCGCATCGGCAGCGGCAGCGGCAACCCCTCGCAGTAACAGAACCAGGGTGACCCAAGCTCCACAGCCCTGTCGGGGGGAGCTGGCTGCTTCCCAGCTCCTGGGAAAGAGCTGCAGGCACAGGGCGGCTCTGGCATGCAGCAGCTCCGGGGTTCAGCCCATGAGTGCACAGCACGGGAGCCCTGCCAGAGGGATGGAAGCAGGCTGACAAAAGCGATCCCTCCGGAGGAAGCCAAACACATCTGAGAAGCTTGGGAAGTCAACAGCAGCCCAGAAAGCAACCGTATCCTGGGCTGCATCAAGAGGAGCGTGACCAGCAGGTCCAAGGAGGTGATCCTGCCCCTCTGCTCTGCTCTCGTGAGACCTCACTTGGAGCATTGTGTGCAGTTCTGGTGTCCTCAACATAAAAAGGACATGGAACTGTTGGAACAAGTCCAGAGGAGGGCCACGAGGATGATCAGGGGCTGGAGCACCTCCTGTATGGAGACAGGCTGAGAAAGTTGGGGCTGTTCAGCCTGGAGAAGAGAAGCTGCGTGGAGACCTCAGAGCAGCCTTCCAGTATCTGAAGGGGGGCTATAGGGATGCTGGGGAGGGACTCTTCATCAGGGACTGTAGTGACAGGACAAGGGATAACGGGTTCAAACTGAAACAGGGGAAGTTTAGATTGGATCTAAGGAAGAAATTCTTTACTGTGAGGGTGCTGAGGCACTGGAATGGGTTGCCCAGGGAGGTTGTGAATAATCCATCCCTGGCAGTGTTCAAGGCCAGGTTGGACAAAGCCTTGGGTGCCATGGTTTAGTGTGGGGTGTCCCTGCCCATGGCAGGGGGTTGGAACTGGATGATCTTAAGGTCCTTTCCAACCCAAACCGTTCCATGATTCGAAGTCCCTTAAGTGAGCCCATTCCGGTGCCGAGGTCCCAGACACAGTTTGATGCCTCCCCATTCCGCACGGAATAAGAAGTGTCATGTATGTTGAATACAGACACACAGCAGTACCCAGAACGTGGCAGCTCTGCTTAAGCAGTGGTGTTTGTCATGAGCCAGCCTGTGCCCTGGCAGCCAGGGATTCCACCAGCATCCTGGCCTGTACCAGCACCAGTGCGGCAGCAGGGCCAGGGCAGAGACTGTGCCCCTGCGCAGGGCACTGGTGAGGCCGCACCTCGAGTCCTGTGTTCAGTTCTGGGCCCCTCACTACAAGAGAGACATTGAGGTGGTGGAGCAGGGCCAGAGAAGGGAACAGAGCTGGTGCACAAGTGATGGGGAAGGGCTGAGGGACCTGGGGGGGTTCAGTCTGGAGAAGAGAAGGTTCAGGGGGGACCTGATGGCTCCTTACAACCGCCTGACAGGAGGATGGAGCCAGGAGGGGGCTGGTCCCTGCTCCCAAGTGACAGGACAAGGGGAAACGGCCTCAAGCTGCGCCAGGGGAGGTTCGGTTGGAGACTGGAACAACGTCTTCACACAGCGGGGTCGTCAAGCACTGGAACAGGCTGCCCAGTGATGGAACCACCACCCATGGAGGTGTTTGCGCTGTGCGGATGTGGTGCTGGGTGCCACGGATTGATGCTGGCCGTGGCACCGGTTGCACTGCGGGCTCTAAGGCTCTTTCCAGCCGCGCTCACTGTACTGTCGCCTCCACGACTCCATGATCACACAGCCCCAAGACGACGACCAGTGCGCAGGCGCAGGCCCGTACCACTGCAGGCCGGGGCGGGGGGAAGGCGGCGCGGCGCGGCCCACACAAAGGCGGCGGTTGGGGGGGGAGCAGTGCGCCTGCGCGGTGCGCGGCTCCCCGGCAGCCAGGCGGGTCCCGGCCGCGCGCTAGGCCGCGGCGCAGCCGGGGGCTCGCGTAGATGTGCAGCCCGGGGAGGGAGCCGCCTGGGCCGGCCCCGGCGGGGGACCTGCCGCCCGAGTGGGAGACGGACGACGAGCGTATGGCCTTCCTGTTCTCGGCCTTTAAGCAGAGCCGCGAGGTGAACAGCACCGAGTGGGACAGTAAGATGGCTTTCTGGGTCGGGCTGGTGCTGGCCCGCGGCCGCCGCCGGGGAGCGGTGCGGACCTGCCTGCGAGAGCTGCAGCACGGCTTCGAGCGGCGCGGCAGCCTCCCGCTCGGCCTCGGCACCGTCCTCCGGGAGCTCCTCAGGTACCGGCGGCGGGCAGGCCGCGGAGGGGTCTCTGTGAGGGGAATGGTGCTTTGAGCCATGGATGTGGGCAAGGAGAGCTCCGTGTCGTGCCAGAAGGAAGATGCCGGCTGTGTGCACGGCAGGGAGAGCGGTGGGGGGTGCTGGGTGAACGGGGGGTGCAGGGGCACATGAGGAAAAGCGTGGTGCTGTTCTTGGAGGAGAGCACAGAGAGGCCCGGGGGAATATGGGGTTATATTGTGTGTGTGATAGGGAATTTGGGAGCTCTGTGCAAGGAAAAGCACGGACAGGGAGTTAGAGCTCACCCTGGGGTTCACAGAGGTGCAGGGGGAGCGCAGGGCATCCCAAGGGAATACCGTGGTGTAGGTGCAGGGGTAGCTTTGTGTTCAGTTGAGTTACATTCCCTAAAGCGGTTGTTGCGATGCACACAGCTGCATGTGGGGATGTGGTGAGTGATGGTGTTTGCAACCAAGGGCTCTGTAGTGTGAAACGAGAGCCCGGGGCTGGTACCCTGGAAAGATCCAAGAGCAGCAGGAGACAGGTGAGACTGTAACATGAACCCCAGGCCTGTGGGTATGAGACAAGCTATGTGTGCAGTTTAATGCCCCACTGAAATACCCCCAGGTGTCCAGCGGAGCCTCCCATTGATTTCCTTCTTTGCTTATCAGTTTCAAGTCAGAAACCTGGGAGAAACTTTGGAAACTGGAAAATGGTAAACAAAAGACCCTTGTGTCCAGGGGAAGTGGGGAGGCAGGGAGACCTCTGTGCACTTTCATACCCAGTAGTAACACCTCGCGCTTCAGCTGGAACCTGGTGTTGGGAAACGCCACCAGCACCGTGGATGTACAAAGCACAGAGTAGTGTTTCAGTCCATAGTTCTCTGTGCTGGTGGAAGGGTGTAGAATGACAGTATTCAGTTCTGCATGCGTGTCTCTCCTCCAGACGTGGCAAGATGCAGAGGGAGTCAGACTTCATGGCCAGTGTAGACAGCAGCTGGATCTCCTGGGGTGTGGGAGTCTTCATTTTGAAGCCCCTGAAGTGGACTCTCTCTAGCGTGCTGGGTGACAGTAAGATACCTGAAGAAGAAGAAGTTCTGATTTATGTGGAGCTGCTTCAGGTGAGTGTTGTTGGGAGCCTGCTTGAGATCGTGCATCTCCAGAGACATCATGACTCAGTTTGTGCACTAGGGAGGAAAGATCAGCATGGAACAGATCTTCCTTTGTACTCCTTAGGTGGCTAAAGGTGGATGGGATAACTCAGGGCTAAGAAATAGTTCATATCTACAGATTTTCCTTGAAACATAATGGCTGCGCACTGGCTTCTAAGAAACAGGAGGGGCAGGCTTGCTTGTCGAGGGGAGCCAGGAGTGTGCTGTGAGGCTCAGGTTTGAGTCTGGGCAAGTGTGGTACACGAGAGGAGCTTGCATGTTGAGTGCCACCCGTTGCAGGGACACACAGGTGATGCAGCAGTTGCTGTCACGGCAGCGTATCACCGAGTGCAGCTTGCAGGAGGGTTATTAAAGGTCGCTTTTGCCTCTGAGCTTTCAGCCCTTGGATCCTGTCAAAGCCCCTTTCCTTTGGCACATTGTTAGTGGTAGAGCTGTGGGTTGCGTTCTGTAACTCATTGACTGACTTGAGCAGAGTGTGTGTCCCTCTTTGTGTTGCTGTGCCTTAGCCCCAAGACTTGCTGCTGTTGCATGCAAGTAACATTTAAGTGAGTGGGACCAGCAGAAATGTGAGAACTCTTTGGCTGGGTTCCTTTATTTGTAGGTACTCTGATAGCAGACAGTGCCTTCCCTCTGCAGTGGGTATTCCACAGCTCTTTCAGAAGGGATGTGCACGGGAGAGGAGGGAAAACGTTTTAGAAGCCACAAGCCTTGATGTGGAGTCTGGAGCTGTTTCAATGGTCTGAAGTGGATCAATAACTCTCACTTGAAATGGGGAAAACTTTTTCCTCTGCTTATGTCCAAATGATGCAAAATGACTTGGTGAGCTCAACTCTAGTGTGGGTTAATGGCTTTAAGCTGAAACAGGAGAGCCTAAGATGAGATCTTAGGCAGAAGCTCTTCCCTGTGAGGGTGCTGAGGTGCTGGCACAGGGTGCCCAGAGAAGCTGTGGCTGCCCCATCCCTGGCAGTGTTCAAGGCCAGGTTGGACACAGGAGCTTGGAGCAAGCTGCTCTAGTGGAAGGTGTCCCTGCCCATGGCAGGGGTTGGAGCTGGAGGAGCTTTAAGGTCCCTTCAACCACAAACCATTCCAGGATTCTATGATTAAAGAAAAGCTTCTGTTGGTTTTAAACAGGGGGTGGGAGGTGGGATTTCGAGACGTGCCGAGGAAGCCAAGGCACTGCCTGTGTGGTTCCTGTGTTACTCCATCCGTCGCATTTGCACGGGGAAAGTGAGTGGTGTGGTTCTGATTCTCATGAAAACGCGCTGTTTTTTCATCCCATTAATGGTGATATTTGAAAGCATTGCAGCTGCTTCTGATTGTTGATGTACAACTCGCTCTGTGAGTCTGTCTGGCTCAGAATGTGTCTGGCTTTTCACCTTCAGTGCGTAGGAGGAAGCAGGTGTGGATTTGCAGTTGTTGTGAGAGGAGGCAGAGTGCTGTGTACACTCACAGCCCGCTCTGCTGCTTCCTTCCAGGAGAAGGCAGAGGAAGTTTATCGCCTCTATCAGAACTCTGCACTTTCTTCTCACCCCGTTGTTGCCCTCTCGGAGCTGCGTTCCCTCTGTGCCAGTGTTTGTCCGGATGAAAGGACGTTCTACTTGCTGCTTCTCCAGCTGCAAAAGGAAAAGAGGGTCACGATCCTGGAACAGAATGGAGAGAAGGTACAGGGTAAAGGTGACTGCTTTCGGGTGGTATAATCCCTGTCTTGCATTTCATCTGGCTGGGAAGAATACCTTATTGGATCAATGTGGGTGTTCTTCATTTGGGAAAGTAAATTCTGAGGGCTCCAACATTGTAACCTGGTTATAGATGAGACTAAATCTTCAGTCTTGCACAACAGGTTCTTAAACATTTATGCTGTTACTAGCTAGCTAATGGGCAGGTACTGTAGTTGTCTACCTGCAGGTTGACTGTCCCTAGCTACCCAAATTCAAATCATTCCACACCACTAGAATCACTGTTCTGCTTTCTATGAGAAGGGTTTCCTGTCTGTCAGGACCTGCAGAGATACAGTCTTGTCTCTAAGATGGCACTTTTCCCTGTGATGCCGCACTGTGCAGTTCAATACTGAAGTGCTTGGAAGTGTGACACTGCCATACGCTGGTCAGTGCACCAGGGCAGCTTTAGGGTGTTCCAGTAAAGCTTTCTGTTTTCACACTGATGTTACTTGATCCTGGCTAGTTCAATATTTGATTATACAGTGATTGATACGTCCTCATCACTATTACGAGGCTTAAACTGAGGGTAAAAACATCTTCTCTTTCACCAGAGTTGGAGTATATCTAGTGCAGGCACAGACTGTGAAGACAAGTGACTCGAGTGTGTGGTTTTCTCCCTTTAGATAGTGAAGTTTGCCCGAGGGCTTCATGCCAAAGTCTCCCCGATGAATGATGTGGACATTGGAGTTTATCAGTTGATGCAGAGTGAACAGCTGCTGTCACAGAAGGTGGAGTCCCTTTCCCAGGAAGCAGAGAAGTAATTTGGGGAAGGGTGGTGGGAAGAACTTCTGTGTGATGTGGAACTTTGAATTCCGGTGACTTACTTAGAATGAAACCGTTTCTGAAGGTGCAGGCTTCTTCCTGTTCTGTAAACACAGTAGTCACAGTCATGTGAATGGGCAGGTTTTCCAGTCTTTGTTCCTTATCCCCATAAAAACAACGCGCAGTGAATGGATGCCTGAAACTTTTGCAAAGGTTTGGAATGAATTCAAGGACAACTGCTGAGGAGCAACAATGGGTTAAGGGTGGCAGTGTCTGAAATGCACTGTTGCTCAGTTGTCTTTGGGTTAGAGCAAAGCAGTGAGGATGATTGCTGATTTGTAAAATAGCTACTGCTTGCAAAGAACTGAGCTTCTTTTCCTTCATACGTCTGTACAGGTGTAAAGAGGATGCCCGGAGTGCTTGTAGAGCTGGGAAGAAACAATTGGTAAGTCACATTCTACTTGGAACTACAAGTGCCTTGGAGCTGGTCCATAACTGCAGATAATGGCCAGGGTGAGAAATTGTATGCTTGATCTTAGGTGTGTTGAAGTGAGGTTCCTGAGGCTAAAGGTCTCCTTAAGGTGAAGATAAGAATGTATTTGTCCAGAGTGAGGTGGTGAAGCGAAATGGAAGCATCCAACTCTTAAAACCAGCTGTTGTGTGTGTGCTTTGCTGCAGAGGGCTTTCTGGTTTTGATTCCTTCACACTTTCTTTGGCTGCTGCCTGATTGGTGATCCCAGGCTATGTCTCCCATGTCCCCAGGCACTGAGATGTTTGAAGTCCAAACGAAGGACAGAGAGGCGCATTGAAGAGCTTCACTCCAAGCTGGATGCAGTGCAGGGGATCTTGGACAGGATTTACGCCTCCCAAACTGACCAGATGGTAGTGTGTTCATATTGTCATGTGCTTCTTGCTCTAGCCCTGCTCTTCCCATTGTGTGTTGCTTTACCTGCTTGTCAGAGCTCATGTCTGAGGGGTGGGTGCAGGCTGGCTGATGAGACTTGATTCTCTGCTCTAGGAGACAGCAGATCTGCTGTTGGGGTATTGCTCTAAATGGCTTAATTTTCTACTTGGATGCTAATGCTTCTCTAAGGTCCTGCTTGGATACCAGGTGTTGAGAGAAGGTGGTGTTTGTTCTTAGCATTGTACATCTTTCTCCTTTTTATGGATTTTTAAAGGTATTTAATGCCTATCAGGCTGGTGTGGGAGCTCTGAAACTGTCAATGAAGGATGTTACTGTGGAGAAGGCAGAAAACCTGGTGGATCAGATACAAGAGGTACTGACATGAGAGCTTATCTAGATAAATAAGTGGTGTGTAGATGTACACAGCAAGCTTGCCCAGCTACTAATGTTGAGGCTGTTTGGTTTCTGTCCCATATGTCACCAGAGAAAACTTAATCCTGATCTTTTTAGATCAGCAAGCAGAGGTCTTCAGATAACTGGCTTTATATATTTGCATTTATTGCTAGCCAGTAATCACAGCTTCCCTGAAATCTGTGCATTTTATGTGTTCTTTTGGTTAGAGCATTGCACAAGCTCCCAGCTTTCCTAGAAAACGTTCAGCAGGATGTATTGAAATGAAATACAAGCTGGAATGCAACTGTGCATGAAAACAGGGTCTTAAAACTGCCTAATCCATAATCTTCTGCAGTTCAGGATGGGAAAGGAGATGGGATTGTTACAAATTGAAATGAAGAGACCAATCTGTCTGCATAAGCTGGTGTAAAAAGCAGGAAAGGATTACTTCTTTGAGCAACTTCAGCTCTGTGTACTTGGAGTGACTCTGCCTTTAACTCAACTTTGGGACTTTAGTTTGTGTTTTGTTACCTACTTTTGACACAAGTGGCTGCAGTAAGACATAAGATGAGGTTTTATTCAATATCAAACACTGTGTTTTTCCTCAGCTTTGTGATACTCAAGATGAAGTAGCCCAGACTCTGGCTGGAGTGGGGATCAATGGTCTAGGTATGTGCTGGGCTCTTTATGCTTTGCTCGTCTTCTCTTGCCACTGCTGGCCCTTTGTGCTGCTTCCTTTCCCTGCTCCCTCCCAACATATAAGTATTCCTTCCTGGAAGGATAATTGCTCACTGAAATACCAAAGCTGTTGCTACTGGTGGCTTGAGAGGGGATGAGAACTGACAGTGAATTGTCTCCTCTGGCAGTGGGTATTTTTGCATCTCCAGATCCTTGTAGTCTCTTAAGTGCTGGTGGCTTTCAGTTCAGAGTTGTGTCTTGTTGATTTAGCTCTATTTTTAGACTGGCTACTGCTTTGTTTTATAAGAGAAAATCTTGTTCCTCTGGCCTGTGTGTTGCTGCAGTTTGTTTGTCTCTGCTGAAACACAGTCTGTGCTATGAAGGTGCTGCTTAATTCTTTGTGGAACTGAATGTTTCCTTTAATCAGCAGAGATGGACACTGAAGAGCTTGAGAAGGAGCTGGACAGTCTTCTGCAGGACTCAACTAAGGAGCCTGTGGATCTGCCTCCTGTTCCCCAGAAGGTGCTGAATCCACCCATTTCTGATGCTGAGCTGGAAGCTGAGCTGGAGAAGCTCTCTCTGTCTGATGGAGGTATGAATGTCAGCAAGTTGTGTTAGCTAACTGCTATCAGCCTTACAAAACCAAAGAGGTCCAGAACTGAAGTCTGAGCCAGAATCCTTCCTACTTCCAGTTACAGGGTTGAAAGGAAGCTCTCCTGTATCCCTGCTCAGTGATGACTTTCACTACCAGCCTTGGTCTCTTTGCTAGGAGTTCTGCCTGGCCAAGCACACAGCATCTTTTCTGTCTCACAGTATTTATTATGTCCTATGTTATAGGTACGATGTCTGCTAGAACCACTACTAATCTAGTCTTTATTTAGGAACAGTCTTTATTTAGGAACAGTGAGTGACCAGAGCTTAAGGGTTGTGCAGTGAGTTTTCCATAGACCTGTCTTGGACAGGGATAAATAGGTTTTAATTTTCCTTTCAGGAATCAGTTAATGAACAGTTGCACAGGACTGTCCATACAGTTTTCTTCCTATTTGGGCACATGACATTCCCAAGTTTCAGAGCAGAAGAATGCTCAGCATCCCATATCAAACAAAACCCATGAGTTTCCAAGAGAACACAATTGAATACTGAAGCACTGAGGCTCTCTGAGATTGTATTTGTTAGTTATAGAGGTGGTTGATGTAGTTCATCTTACTGATGAAAACTGGTCTCTTTCTGTTGTGATTGTCTTTATAGATGTGGCACAAAAGACTCCCTCTACTTCATCTGAACCCAAAACAGCTCTGGGACTGAATCTCTAAAGACCCAACAGCATCCTGTTGCTGCAGTGTGAGAAGTTGTCTTAAGGTTCCTTAACTAATGACTAGAACTTCTGGGGAGAGGAGTAACACTCTCCTGTTCTTCATGGATATCACTTTGCTCAGCAACAGGATCTCCTGCCATGACAATCCACTCTGGAACTGGCCCCAGCTGGTGTTTGTCATCTCTGTGCCAACATCTGCGCTGGTCTCAATTTGACTTGTGATCCCAAGTCACTGCAACATCCAGTCTTCCCTCTGGGAATGCCCTTCACTATTCAGCCCAGCGAAAACAAACTCTTCTATGTCCATAACAGTGCTCGTTTTTCATTTTCCCTTTGCTGTGGCTGATGTTGAGAACCTGAGTTGCAGCAGTATTGCAGTTGCTCAACATTTGGCTGTTTGTGTGGTTGTTTAAAACACTTGGCACCTAAGTGCTGTCCTTGCCATAAGTTACCTGCAACAAGCTTACACACCCGTTGGTAGTTCTATCCCTCCCTGTCTGTATTTTGCACGGTCGTGGGCAACTAGACACTGTAAGTGTTTAATTGTAGGAGATTTTGTTGCTGCTCTAGAGGGCAGCAATTGCAAGCACAAGACAAAAAGAATTCCTCTTTCTGTAATGACATTAAGGCCTTAAAAGGGAGACCTGCAAAAGATCTGTAGCTGAAGGCGGTCCTGACGCTGCCGGTTGGGACACAGGCTCGTGGGCACTGCAATACAACTTGCTGCTCACTCTTACTTGAAATCTGAGCTATTTTTGTATCTCCCCTGCTTGCAAAACTTGCTGGGAGCTGCAGGGTGATCTTTGAGCTCTCATATTGAGTGAGTTGGGATGGGAGGAGAAGGGATGCATCATTTTCCCTTTCCATGAGGCCAGTTTCCTACAACAGCCTTGTCTTTGCCTTCAGTCTTGATGTTGCTATTCCACGAGATTATAGATGACCAGAAAGCCCCAAACCAAAACCCTGGCAGTGTTTCTAATGCAAACCCACCTGAGCACAGCAGCTGAAGACGTTTTTAGAGGCTTTCTTTACCCATCAGAAATGAAATGCTCATCTTTTGCAGGTCACTTTTTTATTACATGTATGCACAGGGGAGAGCAGAAAGCCGGATCCTGAACATGGAGAAGTGAATTCTTTTAGGAGAGGAACGTGCTAGAAACTGGGCTTTCTGTGCACAGAGCCTGTGTGTGGCAGGGGAGGGACCAGCTCCATGTTGGTGTGTAACCAGTCCTCCCTGCCCCTCTCCCTGACTCGGAATGTATTCCCATATTCCCATCACCATTTCTCTGCTGCTTCCTGCACCAAGCTCTGTTGCTCGAGCCATGTGGATGGCAGGTTGGGTGAACAGTAAAGGAGGGCTGGAGTTCCCATGCCCATTACTGGTGACCCAGCTTTAGTCCCAGAGGGCAAGGGAAGCAATTCCAGGTGTCACTATGGTACTGTGTTCTCTCTTGCCTTCGTTGTTGCTTTGTTGGTGAGTGGACTCCTGCCACAGGAGGTGTGCTGGAACAGTTCACCCAGGCTGCACATGGAATTACGTGAAATGACTTGAAGCTTTGTAAGTAAATGGGAGAAAAACCACTGTGTTTTCTGCCTACGTGTAATAAAAGGGAAGGGAGGAAACATAGTCCCTTGTGGTGCCTCCTTTTCTTTCCCTGTGCCACAGGTCACTGCGTGTTAGTGCTGTTCCAGCTGTGCTGCTGCATCGATAAAACTTGTGTGCTGACAGTAAACAGGCAGATTCTTGGGCTGCTTTGTCACAACCCAAGCTGTTTAACTGCTCTAGTGCACTTTGACTGCCTCCAGTCTTTTCTCTGCCTTTAAAAAGGCCCAGCAATTCCTATGTGGAAGAAGTTGTCTGTGCTGGGTTTGGGGTTGTACAGCCTTTGTGTTCAGTATCATTTGGGAAAGGGTCACTTCCTTTTCTTTGCTTCAGCTCATCTTGTTCCACCATTGTGCAGCTAACAAAGGTGCAGCTTCAAGGCTCACATGGCTGCAGGGAGCCCGCAGATCTGCCTGCCCCTCATTTCTCCCCTGCTATCACCTGTACCTTCCCTGGAAGGGAAGCTCCAAGTGATTCCTCTAGGAACAAATGCTCTCCTGTCATTCTGTGCTGCATCTGGCTGAGGCAGCCCTTCTGGAAGAGGCTTTGAAGAGTTAAACCCAAGCAGCTGCTGCTTTAGATGAAGTGGCTGGCAATTTTCTCCCTTTGATGCGAAGTGGGGAATGTAATCAAGATGGCTGAATGGAGAATGGGAAGGATATTTTGGTGCGACAGCAGGGAAGGGAAATCGAGGGCAGCTTCTCGCTGGGTGAGGAAATGAAATATGAAAACCTAGAGCTGAATTGTCACCAAACTGGAATCTTCTCCTATTTGAGTGCTGGTTAAAATAGGACTTTACTTGAGTCTCAGCAAAAATAGCAGCTGCTTATGTGAGGAAATGGAGCAACAGTTTAGTGATAGAAGGCAGCAAACAGTGCTCTCGGTAGAGATCACAGCCAGCCGGTGGGAGGGGTTAACCTGGGAACAGCAGGGACTGCCTGGGGTCTGGTTGAGGAGCTGTGTTTTGGCTGCCTCTGACAGCAGAGTTAATGGGTCCTGTCTTCATTAGGTGTGTTCCGAAATGCCCAGAAACTGGGTAGTGGCTTGGATCCCTTCCCATCTGCTTGCTCCTGCCAACGCAGCTTCCAATGCCTGCTTCAGCGTGAGTTGTGCGCGAGGGCGAGAGCCTTTCTGAGGTGTTTTTAAGCCCCTAAGGAGGAAGAAAGCTCCTTGTATCTCCAGGAATGATTTCCTGGAACGCCTCCTGGCTTAGCATGTGCATCCTAAGTGTGCCATGAGCTCCCACTCCAAGCCTCTGCCGTGGCCTAATGCCATAGGACAGATTACTTGCCATTGTTGCTCTCTCTTGAGCAATGAAGACATCCTCTTTGTGTCCTGCAACTTAGATGTGGAAACTCTTTGTTCCTAATATAGGGAATATGTGGAAAAATGCCCTTTGAGGTGCAGAGGACAGTGCACTGCTCTGGGCAATGAGAGAGCCCTCTTCTGATGTAACTCTGGTAAGGATTACAGAAGGGAGGGAGCTGGCCTGACACAAAGACCCAAGTGAGGGTGCTGAGCCATGAGCCGGTGGCTGGTGCCATCTAGCTGCTCCTCCCGGCATAGGCACTTGGCAGGAGAAGGCTGCAGACGGTGGAACTAATGAGGCTTAATGAAACAAAGCCTTCGAAGTCACTGCTGTGACACGCTGGCACCGAGCTCCTGTAACCTGCCACAAAGCGAGCGTGCTGTTTGCTTCGGGAATAAGCTGCTTGGTGCTGTGTCTTCAAGGGAAGAATTGCTCTCTTGTTTGGAAGTTGTTCTTGGGCAGCTCCTGCTCGCTGTGGGCTTGTGCAAAGCCTGGGGTGCAAGGTCAGGGTAATTAAATCTCAGTGCAGCTGAGCTGCCTCTGTGGAGCTTGGCTGCTGCTTGCTTCAGAAGTGCTGTTGGGGCAGGCAGGGGTCATCACGATCCACTCCAGTAACTACCAGTGTGGTGTGAACTCATGCTCAGCTGCCTGCTTGTGCCTTCAGTTTGATTTGGAAAGCTGCTGCTGCTCTGTCCCATCTTGGCTGGTTTTCCAGCAAGGCATTTCCCAAAAGCAGGTCCCCATTGAGCAGAGTCAGTTCTGGTGGAAACTTGTTTCCTGGAAGAGTTTGCTGACATTTCTCAATCAAAGGAGCCCCTTTGCGGCCAGGAAGCTTGGGACAGGGGGAACAACTGATGTAGGGTCATACATGTGAGCTGTGACTCAGTGAATTTAGGTGTCTGTTATTGAGAGCTCAAGCACACTGAATTTCCTGCTGATTTGCATTGAAGAGCCTCAAATCCCACTTGAATGTTTGTTATTTTACCCCTTCAATCCTATCGCCTAATTCCTGAGCAACTTCCCCTGTCAGCTGCAGCCTCCCACTGCCATCGTCTTGGCTTGCAGCGGATGGACCTGGTGTGAAATCCAGAGGCACAGCGGGATGAGCAGAGAGCAGAGCAGCCTGATCTCTGCGCAGAGAAGGTCCGGACGTCTGCAAGAGCAGAGAGAGCTCTGATTCCCTCTTGCGTCTGGCAGCAAGTCCCAGTGCGGAAGGGATTGACTGGGCTCCTGTAGCAGGCACCACATCAACAGTGGATGAGGAGCTGCTGAGGGAGAAGAGGGAGGAAGGCTTGATGCAATGCAGGAGGTGAGTGCCAGCCCTCTGCGAGCTGCGAGGAGAGCAAAGTGGGGTGGCAAGAGGGGAAAATCGCTGTCATCAGCAGACGGGGAAAGCGGTGAGAGCTGCAGGCACTTCTGGTGCTATGAGAGCTGGAAGGATTGCTGGTGCTGCTTCTGAGCAGGGAAAAGGGGTTTTGGGTGCTGATGGGGACTTGAAGAGCTGTGGAACCTCTCGAGGGACTTGAAACAAAGGGGAACCCATGGATGGTTTTTACTCCTCCACAGAAGGAGGGGGGCAGGATGTGATCAATGGCACCAGCAGCAGGAAGAGCTGGGTGGAGGAAAGCAGCTCCAAGTTGTCCTTCCGTGTGGTGGCAGCCACCTTGCTTTCCCTTCTCATCCTCTCCACGCTCCTGGGCAATGCCCTGGTGTGTGTGGCCGTGGTGAAGTTCAGACACTTGCGCTCTAAGGTCACCAATTTCTTCGTCATCTCCTTGGCGGTGTCCGACCTCTTTGTGGCTGTCCTGGTGATGCCCTGGAAGGCTGCCACCGAGGTGGTGGGGTTCTGGCCTTTTGGGGCTTTCTGTGATGTTTGGGTGGCTTTTGACATCATGTGCTCCACAGCCTCGATCCTCAACTTGTGCATCATCAGCGTGGACCGGTACTGGGCCATTTCCAACCCCTTCCGCTATGAGAGGAGAATGACGCAGCGCGTGGCTTCCATCATGATCGCGCTTGCTTGGCTGCTGTCCCTCTTGATCTCTTTCATCCCCGTGCAGCTGAAGTGGCACAAGGATTGGGAGCTCCTTACCCAACAGGACCCAGGTTTTAACATCACGGGGGAGGAGGAGAACTGTGATTTCAGCCTCAACAGGACTTACGCCATCTCGTCTTCTCTCATCAGCTTCTACATCCCTGTTGCCATCATGCTGGTGACGTACACCCGCATCTTCCGCATCGCCCGGCGGCAGATCCGCAGCATCTCCTCCCTGGAGAGGGCAGTGGAACATGCCCAAAGCTGCCACAGCAGCAGCTGCCCTCACGAAGCTTCCCTGAAGAACTCCTTCAAGAAGGAGACCAAGGTCCTCAAAACCCTCTCCATCATCATGGGTGTCTTTGTCTTCTGCTGGCTGCCCTTCTTCGTGCTCAACTGCATGGTGCCCTTCTGTGATCCTGACGTGCATGAGCCCAGAGAGCTGCCTTGTGTCAGCGAGACCGTCTTCGACATCTTTGTCTGGTTTGGGTGGGCCAACTCTTCCCTCAATCCTATCATCTACGCCTTCAACGCAGACTTCAGGAGAGCTTTTGCAACCCTCTTGGGCTGTGGCTGCCTTTGCCCCAGCAATGCGGTGGAGACAGTGAACTTCAGCAATGAGCTGGTCTCCTACCACCACGACACCACGTACCAGAAGGAAGTGGTGACCCTCAGTTACCACCAGCTTCTCCCCCACGTTGCTCTGCACATGGAGAGCAATGAGCTGTCGTTTGGCAGGGCTTCTCAGGCCTCTGAGCCTTCTCCCACCAGCAGCCCTGCAGTGATGCACGTGGAGTGTGAAGTGGCTGTCTCACTGGAGAAGATCACCCCTTTCACCAGCAACGTGTTCAATTGAGACAGGGCTGGGAAAAGGGTGGTGGGATGGCCTCGAGGAGGGATGGAACCAGGGACTGTTGCACTTGCCTGTTTTCTGAGGACTTTGTGGATAATGTGAGTATTGCATTCTCTGGGCAAGAGCCCTGGCTGCTCAACAGGCACAAGCCAAAGGCAACTGCTCACGTGGGACAGTGCTGCAAAGCAGCCTTTAGTGAGGGAAACCCAGGTTTGTGGTGGGCTTTGCAGGAAGGAGGTGATGGCTTTGCTGGGATAACGCTCTTGGGCTCTCCTCTGACTGTGTCTCTTGCTCAGGTAAATCATCCTGCAGGTCTGGACAGGAACGCAGCCACCTCTCCTGGAGCCCTGAGGCTGTGCATGGTAGCGGCTTGTCCTGAGCGTGTTGCAGGGAAGGACTGGGTGTGTAAAGGCCCCTGGAGCAGGAGCCAGCCTCTCTAAGCTGGGACACGCACAGCTGAGGGGTGCATGAACATAAACTGAGGTTTAGCCCTAGGATGTTGGACCTTTTGCTTTGGGGATGAGAGTGTCTGAGCCCTTCAGACTGTGAGGGTAGAGAAGAAAATGAGATGTTAGAGCAAGAACATTGCTGTTCTGGTTTCTGTGCCCTCATCAGTCGGGTCCTCCTGCTTTTCCTGGACTGTTTCTTCCCTTTTTCACTCTAAATCTTCCCCTTTCCCTCTAATTCCCTTCCTCCCCCATTTCATTACGGATCCTTCCCCACTGCCTCCCTTGCTGGCCCATTTCAATAGTAAGAATGGCTTCTTAAGCAGCACTCTGTGCTCACCTGTACTCTTTAATGAGCCTCTCCTGCACATTGGGAGCTTGTGTTTGCTTAGCTGGGGGCAGAAACAGCAACTGAGCAGCCCCCAGCATCTCCCTGCAGGCTGCTTGCCTTGGGAGAGGGGTTTTGCTCCGTGCCTGGTGAAACACCGCAGCAGCAAGTGGCACGTCTGTGTTGTCTTGAAGCCGAGACATCTTTAGCTCCCTGCACAGCAGAAAGGCCTCTCCCCCTCCCTGCAAATGTTAACAGAGAAATCAGCAAGGGGTAATTACAGAGTGAGGGTAATTATTAACTGGAGCCCAGTTACAGTCAAGTTACAGCACAATCAGTGTGGGAGGGGAGCAGAGCTCGCTGCATCTCCAAGGTCAATGCTTGGATTTCACTTGGGAAGCACCAGGAGGACTGAACTCCATGTACAACCATCTCCCCATGCAGCAGGGGTGGCTGGCTGGCAGAACCAAGGCAAGCTCTGCGAGTGTGGTAAATCCCAGCTCAGGAAAGGAGTTCAGAGGAGGGGACGATCGTCTGGCATGGTCCTGGGAGATCCAATGCAATTCCATTTGCATGTTCCTGCAATACATGCATGTCCCTCACTAAAGGCAGGGTGTTGTAGCATATATGCTGTGGTTGGGCTTTACTTCAGGGCTCCTTTCTTGGTGCATAGAGGGGGTCAGGCTGAAGATGCAGCTTTTCCCAGTGTCCTGGTTGCCCTGGGTTTGATGTTTGCTGATGCTCATCTTGTGGCGAAGTTCTGGAGCTTTATCCGTGCCTGCTTGTAGGGACTGGAGTAGGGCTCGGTGTATCACTGTTATCTGTCATGGGTTGCAGGGCTGAACCTGCAAAGGCAAAGGAGAGGGTGATGTGATCCTTCTTTTTTGTCCAGTTATTGTCTTCGTTAACTTCTAGCTTATGGACCAGGTCTCTGCCCAGCACAGACATTCCTGTGGTCAGGCTGGGAAATGGCAACAGCTCCAAACTAGTGTAACTGTGGCTTGCTTTGGCAAAAATACCCCTTGTTTACCTGGCTTCAGAATGGGTTTCTTTAGTTCCTGCTGTGGGTTTCCTGCACTGTCCTCCCCTGCAGTTCCACCAGGAAGCATCCTCCTCCCATCCTAAAGCCATACAGTACTGCTCCATCGCTGCAAATGAATTCCTACCTGGGACTGCTCCTGGAGCCAGGACTATGAGTCAGGACCCATGCATGTGGGTGCAGCTCTGCTCCTGCCCTGTAAGCCCAGGTAAGGCAGTTCACTTTCTGGAGCTCTGGTTTGGTCATGGGTGAAGGGAGGGCAGCACCCAGCAGGCAGGGTGTGAAGAGGGATGGCTTTCGGCAGGGTGAGCAGAGCTGTCAGTGCTGAGCAGGCCAGGGAATTCCAGCCTGGTTTGGGTTGGAAGGGACCTTAAAGCTCCTCCAGCTCCAACCCCTGCCACAGGCAGGGACCCCTTCCACTGGAGCAGCTTGCTCCAAGCCCCTGTGTCCAACCTGGCCTTGAACACTGCCAGGGGTGGGGCAGCCACAGCTTCTCTGGGCACCCTGTGCCAGCGCCTCAGCACCCTCCCAGGGAAGAGCTTCTGCCTAAGAGCTCATCTCAGTCTCCCCTTGGGCAGGTTAAAGCCATTCCCCTTGGCCTGTCCCTACAGGCCCTTGTCCAAAGCCCCTGTCCCGTGTATTCTGGTGGGCAGCGTGGGGCAGGGGATGGCTGCTTCCCTTGAAGTGATGTTTCAGGTTTGGGAGGAATGGGTTTAGTGGAGAAAGGTGGAAATAGTGTGTATGGGGAGGGGGCAATGGGAGGTGGCTGCTGCAGGCTGCTGCCTTGCCTGATTTTGCTTCCAAATTGAGATCATCAACTGCTCCTCGCATCAGGCAGAGGCGAGGGCTGGCCTTGCAGGAAGGAGCTCCAGGCGCAGGGGTCAAGCCTGGCTGAGGGTCTCCAGATGCCTGGAGGAGCCTGGCAGAAGCTCTTGTGAAATCACAGCCCTGCCTTTCCCAATCTATATGATAATTCCCAGCCATCAGCCGGCTGACGGGGAAGAGGCAGGAGGGATTAACCCTGCCGAGGAGGAGGCTGTGAGAGCTCAAAGACACCCAGGGAAGGCGGTTGGTCAAAGTGATGCTCCCCTTGTCTCTATTCTGTGCCATGGTTGAACTTCTGGAGACCTTTCCTCTTGCAGCAGCTGTCACCTGGGGCAAAAGGTGCCCCCAGGACCTGTGCATTAACTTATTAAGGTGAAACCACACTTAGAAACGATGAGCACCTGTGAGGCTCATTGGCTTCACCTGAAACAAGCCCAAAGTGCTCTTTATTCCCCGCCCAGAGCTCCAGCTCTTGGCATCATTTGGACTCATTTAGTGCTTTGTGCTGCTGTGTGCCCAAGAAAGGAGAGGAAATGGCTCAAAACTGGGAATTTTGGCTGGAAGAACCTTTGTGATGAGGGAAAAAGGTGAGTATTACCCAGAGAAAGGAACAGAGCTGGTGCAGGGCCTGGAGCACAAGTGATGGGGAAGGGCTGAGGGACCTGGGGGGTTCAGCCTGGAGAAGAGAAGGCTCTGGAGGGACCTTATTGTTCCTTACAACTGCCTGACAGGAGGATGGAGCCAGGAGGGGCTGGGCTCTGCTCCCAAGGAACAAGGGACAAGAGGAAACGGCCTCAAGGTGCATCGGGGAAGGTTTAGATGGAGCTGAGGAACAATTCCTTCCGCAAAGGGTGCTCAGGCATTGGAACAGGCTGCCCGGTGATGGAACCACCACCCATGGAGGTGTTTGAGCTGTGTGGATGTGGTGCTGGGTGCTGTGGGTTAGTGCTGGGGCACGGCTGCACCTGATGATCCAGGCCTTTTCCAGCCTGGTTGATCCAGGGATTCCTCCTGGGGCGATGGGTAAAGCACCACGAGGAGCTCAGCGCTGCCCCAGCACTGGAGCCATCCCGGCTGTCGGCTGCTCCATGGGCTCACTGCTGGGGATGGGGCGAGTGGTGAAGGTTGGGGTTAGATTTGGGGTGAAGGCGGGGACTTGGGGTGGTTTGGGTATTTTGAGGGTGGTTTAGGGGTATTTTGGGGATGTTTTAGAGTGGTTTTAGGGGTATTTTGGGGGTGTTTTAGGATGCCTTCGGGTGTCCATCGTTTGCGGGTACCCCCCCGTATCCGCGCACCGCGGAGGGGCGGGGTCTGCCGGGGGGCGGGGCCGGGCCTGGCGCATGCGCAGCGCCGGTAGCTGCCGTTGGGACCGGGCCTGGCGGTGAGCGGCGGGGATGGGGGGTCGGGAAATGGGGGTTCAGGGGGTGCTGGGGGGCAATGGGGGCTCGGAGCAGGAGAGGGGGTGAGGAAAGAGGGAGGTGCGGGGGAAAGCAGCGCGGGGGTGGGGGAAACGGGGAACCGAGCGGCTGAGGGGGTGTCCGGGAGTGCCTGGGGCCTTGAGGGGTGCCGGGGGACCGGAGCGGGGTGCACAGGGAAAGGGGTAACGTGCAAAGAGCAGCTCTGTGCTGGGGTGCATGGGGAAGGGGCACAGCGGGGTGCCGGGGGTGCACAGCCGTGATGGGGGGGCTCACAGCTGTGTTTAGGGGTGCACAGGGATGTCGAGAGGAGCAGGGTGTCTTGGTTCGGGTCAGGGCTGCACCAGGGTCCATGCATGCAGCTGCAGGGGAGGTCCGCAGCGTGTGGGGCACCCCGGGGTGCTGCTGTGGGTGCCTCCATGCGCCCCTGTCCCCCCCAGACCCGCTGCCACGCTGGCGCTGCGCTGCATGGATGGGGTTTTCCTCTCGCCCAACGAGGATGAGTTCGTGGGCAGGATCACGGAGGAGCTGGAGCGCTTCGTGCTGCAGGGGCAGCTCCACAGGTGGGTGTTGGGCCGTGGGTGCAGGGGTGACCCTCTCCTGCACCCCTGGGTGGTGACACAGGGCACTGCACACACAGCACTGCACACACAGCAGCACGTGGGGACTCTTGTCTCCTGTTTTACATCGGTTCTCTGCCTGTGGGGTTTGAAGCCCGACTGCAGGGTCCAGCCTGGCTCGGAGCATCCCTGCAGGCCAAGGATCACCAGAGAGCTGTGGCCTGTGCCCTTCTCCATTAAGGGCACATTATACACCATTATACACCATTCATTATACACCTTCAAAGCAGCGTCAACCCTTGCCACAGGTAGGGACACCTTCAATTAGAGCAGCTTGCTCCAAGCCCCTGTGTCCAACCTGGCCTTGAACACTGCCAGGGATGGGGCAGCCATTGTGGGATGCTGAGGAAAGGAACTGAAGTTGTAAGAATGTGACTAAATGCAATGAAGTCAAATGGGGTCTGTATTCATCCAGTCATGTTCATAGTTCATGGTTTCTGGAGTGCATTCATACTGGGCGGAATGGGACCAGGAGCTTGTGCTGGTGATCTCCCACCATTCCCAGCATGGACACAGGCAGCACTGGGATCCCCAGGCAAAGGCTGGGTGCTCCCACTGCTGTATGCAAAGCAAGCTCATGTAGACATCTGGGATGAGGAGGGGGTTTGGGCTCTTTAATATCAGAATGTCCTGCTTGGCTTTTGGGCTTGGATTTAAGCCCTACTCTGGGAATGACCTGGGAAGAGGGATAGATAAATCCTTCCTATGTGCCTGTCCTTTGCCTTCCTACAAGTTGCTGATGCCCTGGATCCCCTCTCTCCTTTCAGCGTGCTCCTATTCCCTCCCCTGTCCAGCCGCCTCAGGTACCTGATCCATCGAACTGTGGACAGCATGGATCTGTTGAGCAGCTTTTCAGTGGGAGAAGGCTGGAGGAGGAGGACGGTGATCTGCCACTCGGCTGTAAGGTGCAGTAGCTCTCTCGGTGCTTCTCTTTCCATGGGCACGGGGTTTGTTTGAGCTTACAAGCACAAAGTGTGTGTATGGTGCCTGTCTTCAAAGAGGGGGTGTCTGATGGCATCTTCCAGTCATTGAGGAAGCAGAGGCTCTTCTGCACAAGAATAGCACAAGTGTGATAAGGAGTGGCTGAGGGACCTAGGCAGGTTTAGTCTGGAGAAGATAAGGTTCGGGGGAGAGCTTACTGCTTTCTACAACTGTCTGAGTGCCATGGGTTAGTGGTGGCCTTGGCAGTGCTGGACTGGATGATCTTGAAGGTCTTTTCCAACCCAGCTGATTCCGTGATTCTTTTTCCCTGTCTTCTGACTTGCCATGGACGTGATGCTTTCCCTCCTCTCTTTTACGTGCACCGCGTTACTTGGCTTCCTCTGCTCACCTCTTGCTGTTCTCTTGTTCCCAGGCTGCCCACTGAAACCAGCGACCAAAAACCCAGCACCAACCCCCCGAGACCAGCCCGGGCTCCGCAGCCGTGGGGCCGGGGGAGCCGAGGGGGGCGGCTGCGGCACCCCGGGGACGTGCATGGGGACAACCCTCGAGCCTCCGTGGGCTCCGGCAGGATCAGGAGGCCGCCCAGGAAGAAGCCGGATAAAGCCCTGTATGTGCCTAAGGCCATGCGCAAGAGGGAGGAATGGGGCGAGCAGGAGAACCCGGTGGCTGCTGGGAGGGATGCAGCACAGGAGGAAGAGAGCTGCCCCAAAGAGACTGCCCAGGAGGAGCTGGGCAGGTGTGAAGGAAGCTCAGGTGATGTCTCCTTGGCCTTTGGTGAGCAGGAGGAGCCTGGTGAAGGGTGTGTTCCAGGAGATAATAATGCTGAGTGTCCCCCATGTTGTAGGGATGTCCCATTGTTACAGAGCAACAAGGATTTCTCTGGGCAGGAAGGTCAGGATAAAGACTGTTCAGATTCCCTTTCTTCTGTACACAATAAACCCCCAACTGAAGCAGAAGAGCAAGATTTGAGCTGTGACAACACTGTTACACCAGAAGGTACCAAAATCCTGTGCCAAGTGCAAGCTGAAGACCAAAGCAGCTGGAATGCCGGTGTATTGGAGCGTGCCAAAACCTCCTCCTTTACAGCCAGTAACTGTGGTGCAGACCCAGCTGAAGCAGAGTCAAGTGCAGGGTCACGGATGCTGGAAAACCAGGATGAGAGCCACACCACTGCCAAGGGCCTGGAGAGCAGCAGAATTGTGTCACTGCCTGAAGAACAGGGCAAGGACTTGAATGCTGGCACCGTGGAGGAAGGGAAGAGTTCTTCCAACTTGGAAAGCCAAGATGAGTGCGCCAGCGTTGCCCAGGTGGAGCAGACCCAGTGCCAGAACCCCACAGAAACCCCAGATGAGCCTCTCCCTGCAGCTGAGCCCGTGTGTGGTGCTGAGCCATCATCTTCTGAGGACCAGACTGAGCACGGGACAGATGGTCTGGTGCAGAACCGCAGCGGGAAGGAGTCCGTGGTGGAAGGGGAGGACAAGGAGGGATCGTGCTTAGCCGATGCTCTGTGGCATGAGCTGCACTTGCCTGCAGGTGACAGAGAGGAGAACGTGGCCATGTGCAGGAGGAGCAGCCTCGAGGACGACTGTACCACAGAGCTCTTGGCAGAGGTAGTGTTCCGCAACCCATGGGGAGCGACTGTGGGGAAAGGATGTGGCTGAGGCTGGGCCCCAGGGCATGGGAATAGTCCCTGTGCTGGGGCTGAACCTGGTGGCAGCAGCCACAGAAGTGGTTTGCAGGGACCGAGGTGGAACCTGGCGGGTTGTTCTTTGTGGTGAAACCTCATCTTTTTAATGGTTTTCTTCTTTAATCCCCTCAGATTGTGGGTTATTTAACTGTGAAGAGCATAAGCGTTGAGAAGATCAGTGTAGACTATTCCAGCTACAGGGATGCCCAGGTCAGCGAGGGGGATTTTGGCCACGTGACTGAAATCTATGACTTCTCCCCATCACTGAAGACAGAGGACCTGGTGGAAATGTTCTCCGACTTCCAGTGAGTATCTCTGAGAGCCTGAGCGCAGCAGGGGCATGAAGGGAACAGCCTTCACACTGGAATGAGACAGCCTGATGGAGCTGGAATCTTAGTTTCACCTTTGTGCCCTTGTGTCAGGCTCTTTCTGTGCCTTAAAGGACATTTCCTGCAGTTTATGTGTGATTTAAACCACAGCTGGTTCTTCAGGGCTCTCTCCTGGTTAGCTGCGTGCAGACTTGTTCGCACTTACTCCTACAGGCATCAATGAGGCTTCAGGTGCTTTCTAGGAGCATCTTGGTTCCTGCACTTGGGTGCCCGGATGAAATTACAATGAGATTACATGCTTGCAAAGACTTATGTAAGAAAAAGGGCTTGATTCTGCGGCTGGAGATCAGATTTAATATGTAAATCCAGGGAACAGAGCCTTGTGCCTGAGGGAGTGACGCTGCATCAGGAGTGGAACAAAGTTCAGCCCTGGTTAGTGATAAAGGTCCAGCCCTGAACTGGTTTGGTGTCTGCAGGAGGGTGTCTTCCTCCCACCACCATCCTCCTCCTTTCTTGCTATCCCTGGTGGATCAGATGGGAACTCTTCCCTCTGCAGATCCCTTAACACAGCCATAATTTATGTTTCAAATAAGCTCCTCTGTGTGTGTTTCCCCTCATGTGCTATTTCCATTTGCTGCGATGGAGCAATGCCTGCAATGGAGGTTGCTTTTGGCTGAGGGAAAAGGAGAGCTCTTGGGGGCAGCTGAGGGGGTAATTGCACATTGTGGCCTTGAAGGGGGCACACCTGATCTTCTGCTCCTTTCCTTCTCTTTCCCTTTGTGTCAAATAGGTGTAATGCTTTGAAAAGCACCACCTACCTGTGTGAAAACACTTCAGTCCTTGTGATAGCTCAAGGTGGTTGATGGGGTTTAGTGTGTGGGGAGCTTTTTTCTCTCATTAACCAATATCATTCCATTGTCTCTTCATTTCAGCGAGAGCGGGTTCAAAATCCAGTGGGTTGATGATACACACGCCCTGGGCATCTTCTCCAGCCTCTCCACAGGTAGAGTGACTTGGTTCATGTTCAACGGCACTATGGAGCTGCTGAGGTCTCTGATCATACACAGTGCCCCTGCACTGACCTGTGTTGAGTTGGTTTGCCAAGGGCAGTCGTGGTTCGTCGTGATGTTCTTCCCGCACGCTTCCAACTTGAAAGGCTTTTCCAGCTGGAGAAGCTGGAATTCTGTGGTGGGTGTGGAAATGCTGCTCTGCCAGAGCAGCAGGTTTGTAACTGGTTTGGATGGGCACCAGGGCACCTCTTGCATAGAGAGTGACTCATGCTGTGTTTCTAGTAATGAATCTGTGTTGCTGCTGCAGGTTTATTCCTCCTTTAACTCGGCAGAAAGTCCTGCCTGGGGTACAGTGAGCTCCTGGGGACCTCCTGAGCATGGTGGCATGCAGGGCAGCCACCAACCTTCCTGCCCAACCTGCCTTCTTGGGGACAAACACCCAAGCTCAGCTCTGAGCCATCCCAAGAGATGTTTCCATCCAGCAGGCCCAAAGCTTATGCTCTTTTCTTGGGATTTAGAATCACAGAGTGGTTTGTGTTGGAAGTGACCTTAAAGCTCATCCAGGGGAGAACTTCCTTGTAACTTCCTTCTTATTTAGCCTAATAATGTCAGAGTTGTCTTTGAAAACATGTCTATATTTTCATGGGACTCTCCCTGTGCTCCTGTAAGCCTGAGATGACCAGAATGAGCTTAGCACAAGGCTTGAAATAACACAGCAGCTGCTGGAGCTCAAATTATTCACTGTTATTATACCACGTACTGATTTTTACCATATTCAGTCTGCTGATTTCAACACTCTTTGTCCTTTGAAGCATCTCAAGCCCTGGGACGACGTTATCCTGCTTTAAAGATCCGACCATTGATCCATGCCACAAAGCAGTCCAAAATCAAGGCCCTTCAGCGACCAAGTAAGTCAATCTTGTCATTATTAGTAGTAGTATTTCTTGGTTTGCCAGCCTTTTACATCCTGAGTGGTCACCATGACATGTTAAATGGGGAAGTACATAATAAAGAGCTGTATTTCTTGGGGTTAGTTGGTGGTTTAGAGCCTCATTGGCACTGCAGGACATGGAGCTGTTGTGTGGAGTCTTTAGTAGAAGCCTGAAGGTGAATTTATATTTTTAACAGTGTTTGCAGCCAACTTGTATCCTATTCCTGGTAAAACTTCCTGCCTCAGCAATGCTGGTTGTGCCCATGTGCAGCAGCAAGGGTGGATGTGATGACAAGGATGAAATGGCAGCACAAGATGACATTATATCCTGCTTACAGGAAGGAGAGCTACAGCTATTACCTATGGGTGTGTGTTCAGTCCCTTTTCTTCTCCTGCTACGCAGGGACGGAAGCAAAATGCACCAAATCCTGTTGCTTTTTGTTCTCTCATCAGCTAAGTGGGCTGCTAGAACTCAGGCTGAGTCTTTCTTGTGATGTTTGCTTCTCTTATGGGAAGCTTGAAGTGAAGGGGTTGTGTGCAGCAGGGAGGTGAAGCTGTAGCTGTGAGCACAGGAAGACCAAAGCAATAACAGTGCCCTTTTCTGGCTGGTGTCATTTTATTCAGTATCAGGTGAAGGTAAAAGAATTGTTAAGCTTAGCCATTAACATTGGTTTATTTCTTTTATTGCCTTTTAAAATCATATTGTAATCAGTTATACTTGCCACAGTAAAGAAATGCCATGAACCTGGTAGCAGCAGAGACTTTGCTGAAGGTACAATGATGCTGTTACTTCTCCAGTACACTGCAGTTAAACAAGTTTCAGTATGAATGGGTTCAAGGGACACTGTTACAGTTGGAATTTCCTGAGTTTTAAAGACTGGTAGATTTCAGTGGCACATCAAAGGATGCAATTTGGGTTTACCACACTCCCCAGCATCTCTTTTCACTCCCACTTCCTGATTCTCGGTGCTGGAACACTTCTGAATCAGGTTATAAACTCCTGCTGGGGAACATCATCTGTAAACTCTTGTATTCAATTCCAATAGCAGTTATTTTCCAAACACAGATTTGGCTCTTTAGCTGACACTGTCTCTTATCTTTTAGTGTTTTCCTTTGTTCCTGTCAAGAAAGAGTGGCAAGTTTATTTCCCAAGCTTTGCGTTGCCCGTTTTGCTTTTTATTAAGTAAACCTCTGAGAAAGCCAAGCCTCATTACTGGCTGGATAATAGATTTGCACCCAGTTGCTGATAAATGAGTAGGAAACCACCAAATCCAGCCCACTGTGCCCTTGGCAAAGGTTTGGTGTATTCATTTCTTGGAAGGTGAGACTGGAGCCAAGCCAGGCATCTACCAGAAACTAGAAGTAAGTGGCCAAAGGGCTTTCCCAAAGCATCTGCTGTAGCCAAGTAGTCTTTAAGAAATGCAGATTTTTCTTCCCTTGCTGCATTGTTCGGTCTAAATTGAGCTCAAACACCCCCAAGTGTGGAGAAACTTGGTTCTATTTGGTTGGACTGTGTGGCTTCATTTTGTTTGCAGAGATGCTGAAGGTGGCCAGGAAGCTGTTCCTGAAAGCTAATAGGGAATGATTCTCTCTACCACTGCAGAAGAGCTGGAGCTTAGTTAGAGCCAAGCAGCTTTTGAACTGCCATTGGACTATCTTGAAGTATAAAGCAGGGAGGGGTATTTGCTAAAAGAAAAGGCAGTTTACTGGCTATGCATAGAATGATTGCTGTGCTCCTTCACTGAATGTGTAAAGGAACAAAGGAAATAGACATCAGCCCTTCTGTCTGCCAGGCCCCTGGGTTAGCCACCAGCCTGCTCCTGAACAAGCACTAACTTGATGGTTTCTCACCCATTTCTACCTAGAACTCCTTCACTTGGCAAAAGAGAGACCCCAGACAGACACGGCGGTGGCCAAGCGGCTGGTGACCCGTGCCTTGGGCTTGAAGCACAAGCAGCAGGAGGGCTCAGGCACCGACGTGCTCCTGCCAGAAAGCTTGGACCAGGAGGAATAAACCATCTCAGCTAAAACAAAAAGCTGTATAGATGAGCATGGCTGTGATATTAAACTGCATGCAGAACAGTGAGTTGTCATGGGGGTGTTCTCTTATGGACTAGCACCATTGTTTCTGAAGTTGGGAAGGGGAAAGTTTTACTACTAATGAGATCTTGCACTTGAAGCCAAACCCTGTGAGGGTTCTGTTAGCTCTTTGTTATGGAGAGCATGCTGCTGGACTCTGATTCAAAGCATCTGTTAACACTGGGGCACTTGCAGAAAGGGAGTCTGCATACAGTAAAGCCTGCTTTATGTTTAAAAAGCAGCCATTAGGTGAAGGGAATTGTACCTTGTTGGCCAAAACTGAGCTGTAAGCAAGAGCAGAGCATCTGCAGGGGTCAGAAAAAGCTGTTTAATGTTTACACTTTGTTGTAATGTTATTGTTAAAATAATATCCCATCAAAATGACAGGCATTGAATGCAAGTGAGGTTCAGGGATTTCCTTATTTGCATGGTGTTTAAAGAGCCTGTACTTGCTGCCTAGCACTGGTAGCAAGGCAAGTTGTACACTGATTAGGACACTTAGAACTTGACAGTTTTGATATTCCCAGAGCCTGGTGGTAGGAGATGCTGTGAGACACGTTGTGGTAGCAGCAACAGAGCATCCAACGCAGCTCAGGCTCTGCTTCTGCTACACAGTCCAGCACCTTGAGACCAAAATGGAGTTTTCCAGCTTACAGGAGGCTGGATGCCACCATCTGGGCAACTGGGTAAATAAATGACAGACATACTCTTGACAGGCATTAGCAAAAGTCCTTCTGCATTCTTTAAGCCTCACAACATCCCTGTGAGGTAGGTTTTTTGGGGAGCACGTGTTGGATGCAGCCAGTTTCAGTTCCCCTGTGGATTGAAATGGACAGCTTTAAGTATTCAGTGACTTATAGAAGTTTTTTGTATATATAGAGAAAAAACTTCAGTACCAGGGATTGTGACCAAGTCCCTAAACTTTCATGGAGTAGAAATAGACAAATGGCATGTCAAACGTGTTCTGGGTAAAAGGCTTTTATTCAAGTAGCTGTGTCTGCAGATCTGTAGCAACGTGTGGCCTCAAACAAACAGAGGAGCACACTTAGCACCATTGTGAATTTACCAAGTGTTCAAATCCTTTAAAGTCAACTTACACAGGTGGGTCTGTGACAGCACAGGTCCAGATCCCTGATGAGAAAAGCCATGAAGTTACCTCTGTAAGGTACAGTGATGATACAATGCCTTAACTAAATGCATCCTTTAAAGAACAGAATGAATATGCAGCTTAGAAGGTAATATTTAGATGTATGTAGAATCTATGGGGTGAAAAGCTTACTGTGTAATGGAAATTGTGTCCAGCGGATCATCGTTGGGTCTGCAGAGTCTTGGAGATGTTCCAAGGGAGGTGTAGCTTCATGGAGCCCTGATCCACTTGCAGAAGGAGTGTCCTGCATTAGCTGCTCCACATACGAGACTGTGTTGGGAGTTGATTGTTGAATACAAGAGTTTCACTGCAGTATTAAATGATGCTTTACACTGTTCTGCTCAGAAAAGCTGCTCCATTTCTTTCCTTTCCTGTATTCTTTGCTAAAATGAAGAAGTCCTGCCATGGGAGCGCTGAGGATTAGCTGCGGTCACGAAGCAGTGTCACCAGTGCGCCAACAGTGTGTTCAAGCTTGAGTCAAAGAGCTTAAAGATACCAAGATTAAGGCCTTGAGGAAAATGAATGGTAAAGACATATTTAGGTTGTTGGCACCTAAAGACAAATTGTGCTTGCTGCAGCCTGGACCTACATCTGTGAATAAAGATGGTGCTGCAAAGTGGAGGGAGAAGTCTTTGTGGCGAAGGTTGGAATGGTGAAGATACGGAGCCGAGTAGAGTCTAAAAGCCTGCTCCTAACTACCTGGGGTAGTTACAGGAGACACACGGTGGTCTGAGCACCTAAACTGGGGAGGAAGGCATCTGCAGGAAATAATTTACCTTGCTACTGCAGCGTTTGATTGTTTGCTTGATTTGTGTGTGTGCAGTGGTTCGGGAAACCTCGCTTCTTTAAATAGTGGGGTGGGAGGCACTGCCCGTCTATCGGGTGGACACCCTGTTGTTTGTGAGGCCACTGAAGTGATCGAACTTCTGCTCTGTCTCCTCGCTGAAAGAGCCACCTGGGGAGCACACGTGAAGGGGACAGGGATGAGCAGGAGGCACCGAAAGCAGCTCGCAACATAAAGCAGGGAACACAGGGGCTCTGTGCAAGCTGCGACCATCGCAGAGCAAAGGGCTCAAAGCAAGGACGAGGAGAGCAAAGATTTTCCTGGGCTAATAAATTTAAGCATTAGTTAAGTTTTACCATTTGCTGTTTAAATCCAGCCAAGAGTCCTTGATCTTGGCTCTCATTGTAATAGGAAGACCATAAACTACCCTCAATTCACTGCTAACTTTTCTTGCTTGAAAGAACTAGGTGATGCTGAGCAGGACCTGGGAATGGTCTCTTTGAGGCTGATGGTAAGCGGGTGCTGGTGGCTCATCTCCCATAGGACCGTGCCTTAGTTTTAGCTTCCATTGCCTCTCATCTAGCAGCATCCATTGATTTGTAAAGAGAAATCCCTGCAAGCTGAGCTGGAGCCTACCCAGCACTGAAGTGCCTGTTCATCCACGTGAAGTGGGTTTGGCTTTGCAGAACTAGGTCACAGCTGAAGCATGACACACGAGAAGTCTTCTTGTGAAAAAAACCAGCAAATTAATCGGAAAAATCCATGGTGACGTGGAATTTTGTCAGGAAAAATATTCCTTGAAGGACTGGAGCCAGCTCTGGAGCTTGCCTTCCCCGCTGGCTTTGCTGGGAGGGTGGCAGGCACTTGCTGTTAATCTCTGTGTTAAAAACAGTTTATCTCGCAAAGCCCCAACTTAGCTTCATTACATTTTTAACTGGCCTTGACTCCAACTGGTTTGGCTTTGATATTTCCACAGTTTTCCCTCCCATTCCAAGGCCACGAAGGCATTTTGTGGCTCAAGCAGAAGCTCTTCTCCACTGCTCTTGTTTGCGTTGCAAGGAAAGAGAAGCTTCGGGGTCTAAGAGAACCAGGTTGAGAATAGCCTGAGTCTGGGAAGAAGGTGGAGCTCTTTGCCTGGACCTATGCAGGCACAAGCTCTGTGATTGCACAAGAGCTTTCCTTGCATCTGATGGTCTTGGGAGGGAAAACTGCTCCTTTCGCAACGGAAGGGACGCAGCTGGACCATCTGCTCTCCCCATTCTACCAAGCCTGAGGCCTTTCCTTCAGAGCTTGACCAGTGCTGTGCTTGCTGCTCCAGTAACCTGTACGATGCAGCACTACTGAACCCTCCTGCCACCTTACTCCTTGCAACCTGTAACAGGGACACGGTGGTGTCTGCTTTGCACAGCCTACACCAAACAGCGCCTCTGTTTGGGCTCTGTCTCCTCTTTCCAAGCACCTACAAAGTGATAAACCAGCACATAAACACCTTGCCATGGAAGCACAGAGAAGTCCTAGGGAGGAGCCAGTGCTGCGGTGGGATCCCTGCATTCCCTGCACAAGGACTCTCACCTATGTGGCAGTTGTACATCCAGATGCGCTGCCCATCGTAGCGGCTCCTGCATTTCATCACGTTGTTCGAGTAGTCAGATTCAGCAACCTCGTAGTTGGGGTTGATGACAACCTGAGCAGGGAGGGAGGAACACAAAGTTACTGCAAATGGGCTCATGGTGACACTTCCCATTACACCATAATACTTGGTAACAGGAAAACCCCAAGTCACTTTGCAGGGGGAAGCAAATGACTTGATTAAAGGTGGATCAAGCTCACACCTTCCACCATGCACCAAGCTACACCCTCATCCTCCTCATTTCACACCAGAGCAGTGCAGACAGAACTAACTCCTCTTCCCTTTGCTCCTATTCACTTCAAGTGGCTCTTTTTAGAACCATAGAATTCCCCCCTCTTGCACAGAGCAGACTGGAGGCACAGCCCTAACTCCTGCAAGCACCACAACAGCACCATTTAATCCCCACATGAAGTGAGCTTGGCTCACAAACAGCTCAAAAGCTTAGCACAAGCCTACAGTGGCTGTGCAGAATATGACATTTAATGCAGCGTGCTAACAACAGTACCTGCACATGGATTGTGTGGGACTAGCAAGCATTAGCTGGATGTGGGTGTCTTAGTGTGGTTGTTAGAAGTGATTTCTCACTTGGGGATGGGATCGCTGTCGCCCTGGTGGGTAATCCTTTCTCTTTCAGGTATGGGAACATCATCTCTTTGTAATCAGAGGTTTCATAGAATCATGGAATGGTTTGGGTTGGAAAGGACCTTAAAGCTCATCCAGCTCCAATCCGTGCCACGGGCAGGGACACCTTTCACTGGAGCAGCTTGCTCCAAGCCCCTGTGTCCAAGCTGGCCAGGGATGGGGCAGGTTTATAGCCCAATTAAATCAGTTGTATTCCTCTCTAATGGCTGAGATAAAAGCAACGGCAGCAGCTCCTACCTGGAAGAGGTAATCCCCTGGTGGGACATCAGTAACGTCAATCCACTGGCAGTCGATGTCGTGCCGATACACGTCCCAGCAGCCCACGGTGATGCCTTGCTCCCCAAAGTTGGCACATTCATACTGCTTCTGCACATCTGAAGGAGCAGAGCCAAAGGCACAAAGGGTTAGAGGCACAAAGGCGCATCCCGGCAGCTCAGGCTGGGAATTTCCCACCCGCAGGCACAGCAGAGGAAGGTGCAGTTGTTGTCCAGCTCCACGTTCACTGATGAGCCACTGGTGCCTTGTGCTGCCATAGCTGGACCGTTCAGCTGCAGGGGAGGAGCGGCCGCCTTCATCCCTCATCACCCAGAGGTGTGTTTTGGAAGCTGAACATGCACATTTGGCTCTTTAGAGCAGCTCAGAATAGGGATGTAAGGAGCAGATGGGGCCCTCAGGGATTCTTACACTTGTAGAGACCACTCCATACCTATATAACCTCAGGACTGGTTTCTGGCTCCTGTCAGGCCACATTTGAGCCCTGCTTAGGACTGTGAGAGCATCTCTGAAGCCTTTCACCTGGATGGGGCCAGCAGTAAACTCCCAGCACAAGTGGCTCTGGCATTTACCTGCTTCACATTCGGTGTCTTCCAGACAGAAGCTGGCCTTGTGCCCTTCGGCCACCTTGGTTCCGTTGAGGTTCAGCAGATCATAGTGGGTGAACACCTCCATGCTGTGGTAATGCCTGCAAGGCACAGACAGGGAGAGTTATCCTTAGGGAAAAGAGGCATCCCTGTAATCCCCAGCTGTAAGGGCAGCACAGCCCGGCCCAGAAGAGCTGGCTCCAGCAGGAGGACTGGGATGTGAGCAGCCTGGACTCTGTGCTGTTGCATCCCTCAGGCCCAGCATTCCACCTCCCAGCCCCATTCCCATGCAGCTGAATACACAACAACCATGAGGTGCTATGGACCAAGCAGTGCTGCAAGAGGTAGAGAGAAACCACAGCCAGGGGCTATTCCCTGTGGCACCATCACCCATCCTGCCTGCACGCTGCCTCCCAGCCCAGGTACCATTTACACACCAAGGGCTAAAGCTGCTCCAGGGGAGAGCCTTGCCCCAGCCTTTGGAGAATGACACCATGTTCTGTAATGGCAAGGAAGGGAGAAAACACGGAATCAAAGGCATCAGCAGCCAGGGCATCGCTTCCAGCAGCCCCAAACAAGGAATATTTCACTGCGAAGGGAGCTGGAGGCATCAAAGCAGCGCCGTGGCTATGGGGATTGATCTGGGTTTCAGCAACAGAATGGAGATCTATTGGCAGGAAACCCATAGCAGATGGAAGCAGCTCCTTTGAGCACTCGATTCGGAGCTGAGCAGCCTGGCAGCTGGGTTCACACAGGATGGGCGGCATCATTTCAAACAGGGAAGTGTTGGTGTCAACTCAGGCTGGGCTGGGCTCCAACAGCAGCACTGCTGGGTGCAGCAGGCAGGAGAGAGCACACAGCCTGTGCTGCAGCCCCTGCACTATCAAACCTGCACCACAGCAGCGTTTGGGTGATGCTGAATGTGGGAAGATCGAGCTTTGCTGCCACAAAGGTGAGGGCTGGGCGCACAAGCGTGGTCACGCTGATGGAACACGCTGGATTCGATGCCAGGCTTGGAACTGGGAGCAAAGCTGCAGCAGGAGCACACTATGGGGAGCAGCGCGGGTCCTTAAATCACTGCGTGGCTGTCCCAGCGATGGGACATTGCATTGGGACACACCAGAGTCAAACCCAGTGCTCGGGAGCTTAAATAAGAACCACTCAAGTGCAGCTGTAGAGATAATCACGGCTCAAACACCCCAGCTCCCATTATTGCAGCGGCACAGATTTACAAGGGAGGGAGCTTCGCCTCCTCCTGCCTTTCCCCTAGCCACATCTATGTCTATGTATGCATAGAACTGCCACCTGCCAGCAGTTCATCACTGTTCCCTGCCTGCTACAGGCCTGCCCCGTCTCTGTTCTCCTTCCACCTCCAAAGCCAACCACACAGAAGCTCCCAGCGCAGGGAGGAGGCAGCGCTCTGCAGCGGGTGGTGCATTCGGCTGCCTCCGCTGAGGCTGAGCTTCTCCGAGGCTCTGACTCAGTGCTGAGCTATGTCTGAATCACCCAAAGGGCTGTTTACACGCTGGTGTTTACAGACTGGAAAGACTGAAGAGGAACTGAGTTCATCCCGCCCCGTACAAACGGGATCCAGTTGAAAGCACGCAGATGGCTCCAGGCCTCTTCCTGATCCAGGTCTCTCCCAAAGAGCTCCACGTGCCCAGCCTGCAACGTGCTCAGAGAAGCCTTGTGGTACCCAAGCGTTCCCTCAGCCCATCCCAGCAGGGCCAGGGAAGCAGCCCCGCTGGAGCGGTACCTGCCCCTCTCCCCTGGACCACAAATAACTGAGCCCTGAGCATCGGCTGGTTTCACACAAGCAGTGGCAGCAGTTACTCAGCTCCCTTTTACCCCCCATTAGAGAGAATCAACCTTGTAACAAGCCACCAGTTCAGAAGCAAACATCTGGATGGCTGCGCTCCAGCTGCCTTTCCTCCCCATGGTTTACTTTGGCTCAAACTGTCCGTTTCTCCCTCAAAAACGACGCTTTTATGGCTGTGAATTCCCTGTTTGTCACAAATAGGCCTCAAACAACCTCCCAGCTGCACACAGTGTAAGTGCAGTCGGGATGTGTTTAAAAGATGCAGGATCCCAGCATGTCCTCAAGTCCTTTCCCAGGTGAGGGGTGTAGCTCAGACGGCTGCATCTTTCTACTCCCTCTGTGTGCACACCCACGGCCCTTGCGCATCCACCTTATCTTAACCCATACATTTCGGGTTCAAACTGAAACAGGGGATGCTTAGGTTGGATCTAAGAAAGCTTTTCCCCTGTGAGGGTGCTGAGGCGCTGGCACAGGGTGCCCAGAGAAGCTGTGGCTGCCCCATCCCTGGCAGTGCTCAAGGCCAGGTTGGACACAGGGGCTTGGAGCACCCTGCTCCAGTGGAAGGGGTCCCTGTCCGTGGCAGGGGTTGGAGCTGGAGGAGCTTTAAGCTCCCTTCATCCCAAACCAGTCTGGGATCATTCACCAGCTCTTACCCATAACTCCCACTGTAAGAGGCTGCGGGAGGGTGACATCTGCCCTAACACCCATCACCGCTCCAGCACTGCAGCCCCCTGCTCCCATAACAGAGCCCGCTTTGGGCACGGCCGGGGGCTCCCCGTGCACCCACCGGTGGCAGTCGTGCCAGACCCAGGCGTGGCGGCCGTTCTTGGGCCGGAAGTCGGACTGGCCGTTGTTGTGGATCTGCGAGGAGAAGCGCAGGAGGCGGCGGTAGCCCGAGGTGATGGAGGTGTTGGCGGCCGAGCTGGCCAGGCAGTTCTCCTCCAGGGCACACTGCAGCATGAACATGGGCCGGTCCTCCAGGTACGCCGTCTGCTCCACCAGCTCCGCGTTCAGCACCAGGTCAGGCGCGGCTGGAAGGGAGGGCTGGGGTTACCGAGGGGGTTACGGACCCCCCCCCCCCCCCGGGGTCACCGATGCTAAGGGGAAATCAAAGCCGCGTTACTCACTCTCCGAGCAGGACACCCCAGCCCCGAAGCGACCGCCTCCTCTGGGGCAGGAGACGTGGGCTCCGTCGTGCCGGCAGTGGGCCAGGGACATCTCTGTCCCCGAGCACTTGACGCCGCTCATGACGACGCTGTCGGCGCTGACGTCCCCGTGCCAGTACCAGGTTTCCTGGGAAGAACAAGGCATTTCACCCCCTCCTTGGTGTTCAGGGACTGCTGGTTCCTCCCCCTCTACCTTGCAGTCTCCCTCCAGGGAGAGCGGTGCAAGAGCACACAAGGATTCAGATGATGCCAAAGGATGCTGAGGCAGGGAAGAGTAACTTGGGGAATGAGCCCAGGTCTGTTTAAGCAGAAGACTGGGGTTTAATCCCAGCCCCATGTGCCCTGCCCAGTGTTCAGCAAATTTCCTTGTTTTGAGCTGGTTTAAGTCTCTCTTTGGTTTTAACCCAGCTGTAAACTCACTTTTCCACCCTGACGCATTCATCCTCAGGCTGTTCTAAGCCATTTAGGCCGTGCTTTGGGAGAGATGCCCAGCAATCAAAGCACTTCTGTCTTGCGACATCTGCGCACTGGGGAGGGCCACGAGTAATGCCAGCGCCTGCTTGCACAGGAGGGGAGGCAGCATCCGCAGCCGCACTGGAATGCCACAGGAACCAATGCATTTGAGGAGAACCAGGACTAAACCTCCTGGTCTCAAGGGGGGATTCGGTGATGCTCAAACCCTCATCCCCATCACCAGCTCTCCATAACGATGGGAATAACAGGACATTAACTCCCAACATCCAAACCCTGAGGAAGCTGCAATCGCAAAGCTTGGGAGAAGGGGAGGAAGGAAAGAAGAAAACATCCCTCAGCTCTGCTGGTGTCAGAGCCCGTTTCCAGGAGGAGAAATCCCCTCTGTATGACCGCTCCCATCGCAGCAGCCTGGTTGTGAGCCCCGCAGCAGCACTTTGCACACCCGCACACAGGGCTGCCCTGTTCCACACAGTGCATCTTTATGCTCGTGGGGCTGCTGCAGCCGGGATACACAGAAAGGCTTTTTCTGCCCTAAATACCAGCAGCCTCAGCCAGAGGAAAAAACGTCTTGTTCCTCGCTGGCCTCTCGGGGCTGTGTCAATAGAGGCAGGCGGCTGGAGAGGCCGCGCTGCAGGGACGTGGCTCTCCTCAGCTCCTGCGCTCTGCTTGGCATCCGCACAGGAGATCAGCTGGAGGAACCAGGCTGCGCATGGGGATCACTCCAACAGCGGCTGCAGCCTCCTGCCTCCTGAACCAACCCCTGCCTGGACCCGCACATCCCCTCTGGCAATGGGTAACACTGGAACGGGTTGGAATCCGCCTGCCCATGAGCCCCTTGTGTCCTCCTGGACCCAGCCCTCAGGAGCAAAAGCAACCTGGTTTCAAGTGATCTGACACCAGATTAAACTCAGCTCCCACACATCAGGCAGCCTGAGGAGTTCAACTCCCTGATGGCTCCGGCAGGGCCAAGAAACCACATGGAACCACAGCCCAACCAGGGATAAGGGAGTCAGGCTTCCCGGGAAACCTGAGCTGTGAAAACAGCGGCTTTGCAGCAGCTTCCGCTCCGCATTCCCCCCAGGGGCTGCTGTGAACAAGCTTTAACCTCCAGGACCTCTCTAGATAACGCCCTGAAGTGGAAGGCTGTGATTTGTTGGGTTTTGCTTCCTTCCTCCCCCTGCAGCATCCCCAGCCGAGCACACCGGTACCAGCACCGCGCAGCGCGGGCACAAGAGGGCAGCGGGCTCACCTGGAAGGCATGGCTGGCAAAGCCCAGCCCCAGCTGCCTGCACACCACCATGGCCTCCACCGTGCTCCAGTTCTCGCTGCACACCGTGCCCCACCGCAGGGTCCCGTTGCGCTCGGCCAGCACCTCCACCCGGCCCTCGTAGGGGTTGCGGCCGCCGCTCAGCCGCAGCTGCAGGGCACAGCAGAGCACAATGAGAACCAGCACAGCTCGGGGGGAAGAGGCAGCAGCTGGGGCTTCTCGAGGCCACAGAACCGCGCTTCCGGATCCCATCACAACAGGGATGGGCACCAGCGTTATTGGCTTGCAGTGATTGCAGCTAAAGTGGTCCTTCCCCCCTTTATCAGCCTCTGTCGAGTTTGGAGGAGCTCAAAGCGTGGTACAAAAAGCGAGCATCACCCTCGTTTGCCCTCCTGGCCAATACAATGCAATGTTAACATCACAGCTTAGGTGAAGTGATTCCTGCACAGCGAGGGAGGGCAGATGATGCGTCAGGTTGAGCACATCTCACCATGCTCACTCCCATCTGGACCCCTTGGTTTCTCACCTGATTCTGGAAGCCCATTGCTGGGACGTTGCATCTCACAGCAGCATCTTCTTCATGGTTGCAGCCCTGGGACTCCATGTTGAACTTGCAGTCTGTGACTGACTTCTCGAAGCCAGTGCAATCAATTTCGTTTAGATGGATCGGACCCATGCCTTGGGAGGGAAGGGAAAGAGAGGTTTCACCTTCTGCCCACGCTGCTGTGTGGTGAAGGGGTACCCAGTACCGGTCGGTCACACAGTGCGGGCATCAGAGCCCAGTAATCCTGCAAACATTCCAGGCATTTCTTGTAAAATCCAGGCGAAAGCTGCAGGATAAAAGTCTTCATTTTACCAGTGAATTCTTTCCAGCATCCCTGCGGCTCCAGCACCAAAAACCTGCAGGGGAAGCCAAAACGTCCCATTGTTCCAGAACTCACAGACCTCAGCTGTAGGAATCCTTCTGGCTGGGCCCGTGAGTGGGAATCTGCTCCCAATCAAGGCCTGACATTTAAATGGGACAACAAAATGCAACAGCGCGGGGATGCGTGGGGAGGCAGAGGAACAGCTCGGGGCAGGTTTGCACTACAGGCTCCAACACCACTGATGCAAACAGGAGCGAGCATCATTTTGTGCCACAGAGAATGGCCTCGAGGTGTTGGGAGCTGAAGGGGATAACCTGGATCCTCTTTGGACAAGTTCTCTCCCAAAGAGAACCAGCACGAGAAGAGGGGCACATGGGACGAATCCTGCCTGCAAAGCTCTCAGGTCCCATTTCCAACGCTGGTTAGAAAGGGGTTCTTGGGGGATGAATCAGAGGCTCCAGCCTTCTTTGCTCACAAAGAACGACCCGAGTCTTTCCGGGAATACGCATAATCCACTCCTCATCCTAAAGGGAATGACATGGGAAGAAATACAACTTGGATCGCAAGCAGCACTTACTGCCCCCATGGCCTAAAGGAGCTTCCCCCAAAGATGAGATGTGCCCAGGCTGGTGGCTCAGCACCATGGCCCTGCCCTCTTGCTTTGGCATTCCATTGGGATGACTTTGCTGGGCCATTTCAGTGGGGAATGTGAGGCTGGATCCATGCTGCATTCCTGGGGCATCACCCTCCAACTCGGGTCAGCATCAAGGCATTCCTCCTACTCCAACTGCTCGGTGGCTTGCAAAATGACTGGGTCAGTGTCAGCGTTTCCAGATGTAGACCACAAACAGGGTTTTAATGAGGGAGAAGCAAAAAGAGCCTGGATTGACATTCCCTGGAAGCCTCAGCCTCGGAGTCTGCTCCTTCGTTGTATGGATCTTGTGCGATGCTGCCTGAACACTCATCTCCCACAGGTCACCTTGTCTTACCTGGGACCTCCAAACACTGCCCACTGATGGAACCTGGAGCCCTGTGACACTGAATCTCCATCCCAGCAACGATGAGCCTGATCCTTCCCATTACTCTTTGACCCCACAAATACATCAAGATGCAGCTGTACCAAGGCACATGCACAGACACCAAGGCATGGGAGTGGGGAGGTGAGTTTGGGCCAAAAGAGCTCCTTTTCCTACCACGATGTAATGATCCGGCTGCTAAGGGGAGTTCCTGTGGGCTCGCCCTCCCAAAGGCCAGCTCTGAGTGGGTGCAGTGATTGATGCCCAGTGTTCCATGGTAAAAGGAAGGAAAGCGAGTGGGAATCAGCAGCCGCTGCTGAGATTCCAGGCTATGGGAGAGGGAACAGCACGTCCTGCTCCCTCCCGTGGCAGCTGCTTTCCGCAGTGATGACCCTGCTGTTTCCTGGATGCAGCTGAACACATCAGCAGCTCCCTGCATCCCTCTGCAAGATCCAATGGGCAGGTCACGTTTTGAAGCTTCCCAGCTCCTGGCCACCACCACTGTGCTTTACATGCGCTGTTAGGCTCTGAGTTACCCTTTACCACAGTTTGGGATTTAAACCAACTCCCACCTACAGGAAATCCAAAGCCAAACCTGGCTCTGAACTGTTCAAATGCCCTTTTATTTATAATGGGCTAAATTCACGTTCTGGACTTCAGCTGGAGAGTGGTTGAGGTCCAGATCCAGAACCCATTTTTGCCAGGAGCCTCCAGTAGTGCCTTACACCAGGATGTGGATCTGGAGAAGTTGCAAAGAGCGTTGGGAGCAGCCGATGTGATAACGAAGAGGCAATTACTGGAAGAGCTGCTGGAGGGAAGGGTTGAACCCATCACCAGGAGCCTTCTTTCAAGGATCTGTTCCCAAGTCACATATTCCAGTCCAGCCTCAAGCTCCTGACTCCAGAGACTTATAAAGGGCAGAGAACAAATTCCCGGTCCCCCCAAATAAAGATCCCATTAAAACCAGGCTCTGCCCTGGGCAATGAAAGGGCTCTTGGAGGTGGACAAGGCACGACCGGTCCCTGAGCTCCCATTGCTCTTACCTTGCCCGAGCCTGGCTCCTGTTATGGCCTCCTTGGCGCTGCCGAAGCCCAGCTCCCGGCACACCACGCTGGCCGACACCAGGTTCCAGTTGTCATCACAAACCGTGCCCCATTCCCCGTTCTTCAGCACTTCCACTCGGCCCTCGCCAGTGTTGGCTCCTCCTTTCAGCCTCACCAGTGGTTGCTGGAAGACACAGACAGAGGAGGGGTTCCCACTGCCCGGGACCAGAGCATCCTTTCCTAAAGCCCTTCCTTATGGCACACGGCTGCAGGCAAGCTGTGGCCCAACAAGTGTTACCCTGCGGTACCTTAAACCAAGCAGCACGTAATAGAAAGGGCTAAAAGTGCTGGGTGAAAGTAGATTTTCACCTGTTAGGACTCATGGCACGCGCAGACACGTTTCTTGCATGGCTATTCATGGGCACAGAATAAAGACATTTTACTGCTCTGAAGTTCTGGTGCTTGGATTTAGGAGCCTTTTCCACACAAGCAGTTTTGCAGCACCACAAGGGGTTGGTTGGCCATGGGACAGCCCAGTCCTCATAGCATCTCCTGGGAGCCTTAGAGGAGGCTTGGGAATCGCCCTGAGCCAATTCACACAAGGCTTTTCCCACTTGCTGCCTGTGGTGCAACCACTGGATGGGTTCATTTCCTGCACACATCTCCAGCCAGGGGTCCTGGGAAGACCAACATAGACCTCAAGCCACGTAAACCCTGTCTGCTGCAGTTACAACTGGTGGGATAAGTGATCTGCCAGCTCACACACAGCTCCAGTTCCATCAATCCCTGCTCTTTACTCTATTGCCAACCACCCATCGCTTACAGCCTTGCCCAGTACCAAGCAGAGACCTGCCAATTGCTGCTGCACCCAAGAGATGCAGCAGGAGTCTCAGCTATGGGAGCACCATGGGACCATCTGGGACCAGAAGCCCCTTGAACTTCCCAAGCTGGAAGCACAGGCAGCTCTCCAGGCTGGGGTCACACCAAGGACGCCCAAAGCCCACACAAAGGCTTAAGGGATCACTCGGCAGCGTGCATGGCTCCGGGGATGAGCAGTGATTTACAAGACCTTTCACCTCGGAGGCCTGCATCCTGCAAACTCCAGGGGACTCCAGGCTGGCAAAGCAGGGCCAGGAGGGTGCCATTCCCACCACAGCAGTGGCCTGAGGTGGGGTCAAGATGAAGCCCACTCCTCAAGTCACAGACTGAGGGCTGGGGGATGCAGGCTGCACCCGAGGGCAATCAACACCTTGGGAAATAACCCCCTGAGCCAGCATTAGGAGCCTCCAAACCTCGAGACCACCCCTGTGTCCTAAGGCACATCCCTTACAACTGCAATATTGCCCTTGGCATCAACCTAAACAACATTTGCTGCAAGTTCAACGGCTCTTTCCTGTGCAGTCACCCTGAGAAAACTGAATCCAGGGTCATTTTCTAGGGCTTTTGCACATCTTCTTGTGCTACCCTCAGCCCTCTCCTTGCTGGACTGAACACACAGAGCTCATTCAACCCTTCTGCCTAAGAGCTCGTTGCTGTTGCACGACAGAGCATCTCCTCACCTCCTGCCTGAAGGCTTTTCGGAAGCCACTGTGGCTGCTGGGGGCAAAGGCACGTCCCGGGACACAGCTGACTACTGCAGGCATCCCATTGTCACACGTGGCGTTCTTCTCCGCATCCACATTGAGGTGGTTGCCCAGTTTGCAGCTGGAGATGTGAGCTTCGCTCCCGCTGCAGTCCATGGAGTACGCCCAGTAAAGCTGCTTCCTCCGGCTGGCAAACATCCTGCAAGGAATGGATGGGAAAAGGAAAGGGAGCCCATAGGAACTGCACTGAGATGGGGCTGAGCAGCGTTATTTGAAGGCTCAGCCATGCATACCCACAATGACTCTCTGCTAAGGTGTCACTTGGGAGTAAATAGGTCATCTCCTTCAGCATGAATCAACAGGGAAGCTGGAGCAACAATGACAGGCACATAATGAAGATCCCTGCATCATGTATGGGTCAGAAATCAGCTCACTCATTCACAGTGCCCGAATCTGCCCCTTGCTCTGCCATTGAGAAGAGCGGTTGATGCTCAGGTGCTGAGCTCCAGCAGCCCAGGGGCAGAGGCTTCCACGGCTTTTTGACACGTGTGCAGTATCCTGGAAAGCATCCGGTCCAGCACCACCACTGCAAATTCTTCCTGCACAAGCCAGCTCTGCCCCACCAGCCTCCGTGCTCCTGCATGTGCTCAGCATGGAAGTGGGAACCGGAGGGAATATTCCCCTCTGCAGACACATGAGGAGAACTCCGAAGCAGACAAGAAACACAGCCTGCCTTCGAGCACTCAGTGTGGGGATGCCTTATAACAGCAAACAGTGACCTCATCCTGGAAACTTCAGGAGGCTTTAACATCTGGTTGGCATTAGCAGCCCGTGGTAGGCTGGGGAGGAAGAGCTGGAGAAAGCCCCACCTCATTTCCCGGGATAAGGAGTGGAATAGCACTGATTTGTGCAGACAGAGACCCGGGGCATCCTTGTTCATCACCTTTTAACACAGAAAGGCTGCAACCCCCCCTCTCCCCCGCCTTGGTGTAAGCCAAGAGCAGAGGTGTAAGAGAGCAGTCACACTACGAGAGTTCAGCCACCTCCAGGGCAAGCTGGAGTCCAAATCATTCCTGCTGGTGAGGAGGCAGGGACCTTCCTCACATGAGCTCTAATCAAAGACACAGATTGAGCCCAAGGGCTGTGGGAAGTGGCTGCAGCTTTAGCTAAAGGAGCCTTGTGATGGAAGAAAGCATCCGAGGGGAATCTGGGAGCACAAAACCAATCACTGCCACATTCCCGCAGGGAAAACTCACCCAAACACAATGAACTGGGGAACTCCTCGCAGGGCTGCGAGCATCAAGCCTGCACCTTGTGGTGTTCTCCAAGCCTTTACTGCTGCTGCCTTCAGCCTCAGGGAGGCAGAAGAGGAGCCAGACTTGCCACCTCCTGCCAAAGCCTTTGAGATCCTGGCTTTGCCAGAGAGAACCCAAACCATGAGGATTCCTATACAAGCGTGGCAGGGATTGACTGCCCCACGCATCTGAGCAGCTTTATAGTGCTGGGAGAGCACTGGGGAAACTGGGTGATGCTGTTTGGGCTGATGTTGAACCAAGTATCCTGGAAGTGCTGAGCTCCTCCCTGCATTTATGTGACCCATCACAAAGCTGGAAGGGCTCAGGAAGGCACCGGGTCCAGCTCCCGGCCTGAGGCATCGCCAGCCGGAGCCTTCTCCTCTCCCCATCAGCAAAATGCATTTAGTCCTGCTCTGCTCCCTCAAGCAGAGCAGGGATCGGGAGGAGGAGCTCACAAGCAGTGCCCACAGCAAATCGCTTTGAAGAATGAACAAGAACATGGAAACAAGGCTGAGATTTGTTCCGTTTCCTACCATAAATCATGCTGTCAGCTGCCGAGCCTTGGTTATGGTCAGGAATAAACCCTTGGCACCGGGACAGCCGTGAACTAAGTTGTTTTCTTTCAAGCAAGATCCATCTGCAAATCATTTCACCTCCCACCCTTGTGCAGGAGCAGGGGATCAGCAAGCTCAGCATGCGGGCAATGGGGCTGGTGGGGATGTGGGAAGGGGCACTCAGCCCCAGCCAGCAGAACCCCCATTCCAGCCCATCTCCCATCTGCAGAGCAGGAGCAGGGAAGGATCCGCTCTTGGAGAATGGGATTTACAAACGAGGGAGAGCAAAGCCTGGGAAACAAGAGGGACGTTTCTGAGGCTTCACTCACAATAAATAGGATTTGCTGGATAACTGTGCCTCAGTTTTTCCATCTCTATTGCAAGAGATGGGACAATTACCAAGCACCCTCTTATTGAAGGCAGATGGCTCCAGCTGCTCCAGTTAATGCTGTTCTTGGAAACACCACAGCTAAGAAGCAGGAAAAGTCTCCTCTGTGCTACCAGGGCTCATTTATCCTTCCTGCTCCGATGCAGGGGATGGGAATCTCGGAGAGGAGTTCACTGCACTGATGGAAGCAACACTCCTCAGAGTGGTGTCCAGGGCATGAGGCTGCCTGGTACCAATCATGGATCCACTGCTCATGTCCCTGGGAAGCCTGAAAGCAGAGTTCCACCCGGGTTATTTACCCGATGCTCTCTGTGCCGTGTGGCTTTGCACTGTTCCAACCCCAGGACCTCCTCAATTGATCACGACCTGGCTAATGAAAGCAATGAAACGTGGCCAGGCAGCTCCAGGGGAAGCGCTCAGAAAGAGCAATTCCACAGGCCAAAAGGGGCAGGCAGGAAAACCTCATTCCTGCCTGGAGAGCTCAGCTCTCCCCCCAGCATCGCCGCTTTCCCCCTCCCCAGGTCACAGCGGAGGGAAGGAATGAGACAGGATTTCACTTAAACTGTTCTGCATCTGCTTTAGGGTGTTATTTCTAGGGAAAAGTGTGGGAAGAGCCACGTCCGTGATGGAGGCTGGTGATGAAACGCAAACTGAAGCAGTGATAAAAGAGCCCAGAGCTCCTGGCGCTCCAGAAACAGGAAACACAGCCTAAAGCCATCAGCTTGCAACAACGTTCTCCCTATGAATCACTGGTTTCTTCTCTCGTTTTAAAGCCATCTACAGCTACAGGGAGAAAAAGCAACACTAAAATCACAACTGCATCTTTCTGCAAGCACCATCTGAGCTGCACAGGCAGGAGCGATGCTGGAGGAGGAACGGGGATGTGCTACTGATATTCTTAGCTCAGTGTCCGGTTCAGAGCAGGCTGGAATGGACAGAGCAAGCCACACATGGTTAGAGATGGCTGCAGCAATTCCAGGCTGGGACCTGGAGGGATAGGATCCAAAGGAGCTGAGGTGAGGTGAACAACAGTGGGAGATACACGGGGAAATGTCCTTTGTGGCAGCTGGACCCCCCCAAACCACGGCTGGTGAGAGCCAGAGCAGCTCCCACGTGGGTAAAACACATCCTATGAGAGGTGGGAGACCAAGAACTGCAGGGGTGGGAAGGAGGAACCTGGGCACCGAAGCACAAAGACCTGGTTTATTGCAAAGTGGCTTGGTTGGAGCTTCCAGCACAAGCCAGGCCTGATCCTGCAGCTGCTTCTGCCCAGGGATGGGGTCACTTGGCAACTTCAACCCAAGCGTGCAAAGGAACCCACCGGTGCCCTCGCACCAAGCCCCGCTCTTACTTGTAGACGTTGGTGTTGTATTTCCTCTCGCTCGGGAACCCAAACATGCCACAGACGACGCGGGAATTCTTCATGGTCCAGTGCTTGTCACAGATCTGCTTCCAGGCCCCTTCATCCTTCACCTCCACGTAACCCTCCGTGACGGGCACCCGCTTGCGGTAGGTGGCGAGGATGGGACGGATCCTGATGTCCTCCACTTGGATGTTCATGTTCTGCAACCATAAAGGAAACAGAGGTGATGCTGCATTGCAAGGAAACGGCTTCGAGGTGGGAGCAAAACCCAGCCCTGCTTAGAGAGGCACAGTAGGAAAAGACACAACAGGGAAGCGACGCAACCTTTCCACCCTGTGCAAATCCATCCTCCAGCCCGTGCAAGAGGATGCTGTTCCTCATTTAGAAAGAAACCCCATGATTTCACAAACGCCTGTGTAAGAAATCTCCCTTGCTACTTAAATTCACTGGAGGGCTGGTTTCAGAAGCACAGGGGCGTTAGTTTGGCCTCAGCTCCTATGGAAGTGAACCCAGCTCAGCTTTGCTACGGCCACCTTCATGCTGGCAAGATGCAGGGAAGCGGGAGTCTCATGTTGGGGGGTTCTCATCAAGCCCATGGGAATCCCTCCCCTTCCTGGCCTGGGCAGGCATTGGAAAAGCTGGAATCCTGCTGTGCTGACACCACCACTTTGCTGCTCCCCCAAGCCAGGGTCCTCCTCCAGCCGCAGCATTCCTTGGGACAGCAAATGAGTCACGGAGATTGAATGGATTTCATATTCGGAGCCTACGTGAGGGCACGGCACAAACCAGCGTTGCAGGGACCTGAGCCCAGGAGCAAAGTCGGGCTGGAAAATCGCTGCTGTACAAAAGAGCTACTGAAAACGTTATAAGTTGCTTCCAAGGAGACCTTTTCTTGTCAAAACCGGCATAACCCACGTGGTCCTGCTGACGGTTACATCAGAGCTCAGGAATTCTCTCCTCTGCTCAAATCCAATGACTTGGAAAAGAAGAATGCCCAAAGCTTTAAAGAGACACAAGCTCCTGGTTAGGCAGAGGTGCTAAGGCAGGAGGAGATGGCAGCAGGACGGGCAGGGTCCTGCAGGTGACACGTGGCACATCCATCTCCAGCCACTTCCCCAGCACTGATGCCACTGACAGCAGCCAGGCAAGCGGAGACCAAGTGGGCATCTCCCCCTCATCCCTAGCTCTGCTCCTGCTCTGCCTGCACTACCTGGGGCAAGTCACTTGAGGCTTTTCTTCTTCCTTGTTTCCCCTTTATTATCTCTATTTACCACCTATTTTACAGCAAAACACATGACTGATGCCTCCTTTCCTTCAGCTGCAGGAATTCAGTCCTGCAGCAGCTCAGCATCCGTGGGAAAACTGGAAAACGAACTGCTGTGATTTACCCCTTGGGATAGTGCTGCTCATACCGGGTTCAAGCTTTGGGCTTAGGTTCTTAGAATCAGCACAGCAAGACCTGACTTTGTTAGATCTGAGGCACTTCAAGGTGCTCAGAGGGTCTGGTGCCAGAGCAAACTTGCATCCTGTGTAGCCTGGGAAGTCCATTTGCAATGCAGAGAGTTTCTCCTAAGCAAGGTCCCACAACGCATCTCTCTTCCCCCAGAGATGCTGACATAGACACAAACCCAAACCCTGCTCTGCCCTGGGATTCTTCAGTGAGTCCAACTCCTTTGTCATGGGGTTTTTTGCCTGTATTTGCCAAGGATGAAAAAGGCAAGCGAGCAAATCAGCAAGAATTGAGCCCTCATTTCCCTCCCTGGAGGGTATTTCAGTCCTCAGATAGCTGTAGCAGACCTGCACGCAATGACATCTTCATGATGTGGCTGAGAGCAAACCCAGTCCTCATCCATTCCCCTTCCCTCTCCCAGAGGGGAGCGTTAGAGCAGAGCACTATCGATAGAGCAGCTCAGGGCTTTACCCAGAGTCTGAACTCAAGGCGTTGTAGAGCTCAGCTTTATAGTGGAAGGCTCAAGACCAAAGGATTAAGCTGAGGAAGCTGCAGGTTTCCCAAGGAGCAAGAACCAGGAGTTTTCTCCCTCTAATTCTGCAGCTTTTGATGGCTTCACTGCAGAGGTTCTGTTACACTGAGAGCACTCAATAACACACATAGAGGCAGATGTATTGTATCATCCAACACCAGCGGGCAGAGCCCCTGATGGGGAAAACAGGCTCCACGTAAAAATCAGAAGCAAACAATCCTTAATGGCTACAACAGACTCTACAATCACCCTCCCCATGCTTTGTGCACACGTAGAGACAGACATCCCCAACAAGCTGTCCCTTCAACAGGGAAAACCCATCTCTGAAAGCTTTATCTCTGCTCACATTGAAGCCACGCACTGCAGCCACAAGGGAGACCGGTTAAATCCTCTCAAGGATCACAAAGCAATGGACTCGGCACCTGAATGGATGCTTGGTGAGCTCCCACCTCACCTTGTCATAAAGCAAAGCCTTCAGCAGCACTGCAGGAGCCAAGCAGTCATTCAGAGAGCAATGTAACACAACCGGGTTGGCTGCACCCCTGATTGTAGGCATAGAAACAGAGACTCAAGCCCCAGAGCTGATGGGATGCGGTTGGCTCAGTGTGAGGGGCACAAAGCAGGGAGGGAGGGAGAAAACCCGGCCCAGACCCAGAGCCCAGCTCCCTCAGTGCAAGGGGAAAGCGCTGGGGGGGATTTCTATCCACAAAGCACAAGAAGAGACCTGGTTCAGGAGTGAGCTCAAGAGGATCTTAGCACTCACTTGAAACACCCCCCATGCACACTGATGCTGGTCAGGAAGCAGCAAGAGACCTGCATGGGATGGGTCTGAACAGCCAAGGACAGAGAAACTGCCCAAAACAGGCAGAAAAGGCATCAGGATGGAGCCCATCCCCAGTGGTGATGCTGAGGAGAGCAGGGCAGAGGATGGAGGTGCTCTCTCCATCCCTGCCTAACCCATATTCATCGCTCTCCTGCTTTAAGATGCAGAAACCCATGCAGATCATCATTTCTCCTGTATAGTGAAGCTCCAGCTATGGCTTCCCAAACACGGAGGCTTTAAGGCTGCAGCTTGGACCAGAAGTGATTTCTTTTGCACTATTAAAACCACAAACTCCTTCCACAAACTTTATCCCCGGAGCATCTTCTCTCCCCTCGTCAAACCCTGCGCTCACTTCCACTGAAGTCCCAGCTCCCAAGTCTTGCCCCCTGAAGCTGACTTCTCACAAAGCTCTCTCTCCACATCCCGAGGAATGGGTGGAATCTGTTTTGCTTTAACCATCTGGAGCTGTGCCTCTGAGCCACTGACAAAGTCCCAGCTGTTAAATAAACACAGGGAGATGGATGCTGCGAGACCAAGGCTGGTTGCCAATGGGGGACAGCGATCCCCTGGGAATGTGATGCTGCATTGGACCGCAAGCACTTTTTGTTCTGGGTTTGCGCAGTACAAAAGGGTAAGGGCTGAGAGAGCAACCCCGGATTAGGGGCCAGGGTTGGAAAGGACAAAAGCCAAGGCCTTTGCTGAGCTGTGAACTGCTCCAGCAGCAGCCTCACCGTTGCTAATGCAGAGCAGGACAATGAAAAGCACCAGAGCAACGAAACTGGTGACAGGAGCAAGAGAAGGCAGGAGCAGAGCCCTGGAGTTGCTGTGGGAGGCTCAGCTCCAGGCAGGATGCTGCTCAGTCCTGTGCACATCATGGTCAGAGGGTTTCTGGCGGAGCCAAGCTTTTACCTTCCCTGTTTTCTTTCTCCTGATCCAGACAAGCTGGATCGGACGCTGCAAAGAAACCTCCTTTATTGCCTGATCTCCCCACTGCAAACCACCACAAGATCATACCCTGCTCCCAGGCTCAGTTAAACATTGTCTTGTGTAATAGAGAGATGGTGCCACATCCAGCGCGATGGCTGGGTGCAGCCAGGGCAAGGAGACAAGCAGGAACCGCAGCCTTGGTGCTTCCTCAGCCCTACCTATGAAGTTCATGGCTTCTACCTCCAGGTAGGCGACAAGCACCAGGTCTCTGCCCAGCAAACCCAGCACCCCAACATGCCACAAGCCATCACAAAGAGCCCATTGAGGAGAGCAGCTCCAAACTATCACCCTCCCCCTTTGAACTACAGCGCTAAAGAAAAGCAGTGATTTACCCCAAAGCAGCTTCATTAATAGCGGCTGGAGTTTGCTGCAGAGGAGATGCTGAAGACCCCTTCTAGGCTCACAAAGCATCAGCACTGATGTTGCACATGGGCTTATGCTGAGAGAAGTAAACATTTACACCAAGGGGACAAAAATTAAGCCACTGTTGTCATAACAAACAGGCAAAGAAACCTTTCATTGCCAAATGTCCTGAGAACTGGACGGCCAAGACAGAGCTGAAGCCCGAGATAGGATAACCAGAGCCTTTGAGCCACTGGGTTTGGAAGTGAGGTTCCTTTATGCTTCACATACCCCCAGAAAGAAGAAGGCGGCCAGAAATAGCTGCTATGTTTAGCTAGACTTTGCCTGCCCACCGTCTGGCCAAAGCTGGGGCTGGTCTCAGGTACCAGAGCTGTTTGTGAGCATGTAATGTGCTCAGGAATGTGGTATATTTAGAGTATGTCCTATTTGCAGCCTCTCTGTGCACCTGGAGGAAGAGGGTGGACAACAAATATTTTGTTAGGGATGTTTTTGGGTTAAGATGAATTCGCTTTGGTGCATTTATGTAAGAAATCCTTTAAGGGCAGGAGTTGGTTCCTGTGGTCTTCAAACTGGTGCTCAGCCCATTTAGGCACTTGCAGGAGGGCCTGTGCTGTGTCTGGACAACCCCAAGTGGCTGCATGGCCTGTTTGGAGAAGCAGGGAGAGCATTCCCAGCTCCTGGGTTTGTGAGCACTCATTAGATCACTTTGATTTCAGAGCTTCTGGCATCCTGCAAAGACCTGGGGAAGCACTGGAGCCTGTGCACGCGTTCAAACTGCAGCCCCTGGCACCCTATAAAGGAGCTTAAGGCAGGACCACGCTGCCCACTCGGCCACTTTCAGACACTTGTGTACTGCAAGGCAAGAACCCGAGCTGCTCTGTCAAGCCATTGATGTGAACTGGAGCACACGGGGTCTGGAAGAAGGGAGACGATGCGATTCCAGCAGGATTTGTACCTGCTTTCCCCCTCCTAATGCTGCCAGAGGCAGAGAGGCAATAACAAAGTCAAACCACAAGCCCTGCTCTCTCCATTCATGAGGGGCTGCCTGTGCAGCCCAGATGCTTTAAAGAGCAGAGGGAAAAACCCCTCTGAGAAATGCACTTGATGCCATTACACATCAGTGCTGAACAAACACTGCTCCCCTGCTCTGCCAAGGTGAGCGACCTCCGGTGTTTGTGCAGCCCCTGAGCTAAAAGGGGACCAGGCTAATTCCGAGCTGGCAGCAGCCCATGAAAGGGCTGCTCTGCTCTGCCCATTCATCACACTCCCAGGCAGAACCCTTTGAACAAGCCCCAAGGCTAAAAGCTGCAGAAAACAGCAAGCAAAAGTGATGGAGCTTCGCTGCCCTTTACAAGAGACCGATGGATTTCAGACCTGTCCCAACCTCCGTCCTGTGAAAGGATTAACCTCTTCCTGCCCGTCTCCCACCTCCTTATCACCACCTCCCATCACTCACCCTCGAGTGAAACCTTCCACTCTGGGCTGTGACGAGCACCTTGTCTTACAGAAGCAGGGTCAGGCACTGCCCCTTCCCAACAGGCAGGGAATGGAAAAGCTCAGGGACAGGAAGAGAAGTGACTTAACCCTCAAAATATGAGCTGTGATGGGAAAAGATCTGAGCATACACATGTGTAAGGTTTACAGGGATGGAAAAATTCATCCTATACCACTTATCTGCTGCATTTCTAGACTGGGAGATGGAGAGATGTGCATTGTCCAGGCCTAACAAACAGCTCAAGGGCTATCGTGCTGCTTTCATAAGTGTGAACTCTGCCTGTCAGAAGCAAAGGGAGGTAAAACTGAATACATAAGCTCTGAGCATCACCATAACCAGGCCTATTTCGAGTCAAGCCTGGTTTTAGAAGCAGTTTAAGGGCGATCTGAAATGTTTCCATGGGAAATCTCAGTGGGATTGGGAGGGTTTAGCTCTGTCAGTGCAATGAGTGAAGCCAGTGGGGCTGGTGGAGAGACCTGACCACTGCAGAGAATTCCAGGCCCCTCAACCCTCGGTCTCATTCCGAAGAGCAAACATCACTTGGGCAAGCTTTGGGCCACAAAGAACCAGCAGCTCACAAAGCAGTGCTGTTTCCTCCGGTGAATGGGAGGTACGATGTGCAGGATTCCCAGGCAGGGTGGAGAGAGCAAAGACTTCAGCATACGTTCACACAAGCCTTTTGACCTCCCTGGTCTGGAGTTTGTGACCCTATGAGTAACCCTGCTCATCAGCTTTGGCTCAAACTGTGGCACAGCAGCTGCTAATGAGAGAAAGCAAAGATTAAGAGGAGGAAGGCTGAGAAAGGGGAATGGAGTTTAACCATTTGGCAGGGAGCTGTGATGGAAGAGTGCATCCACGATGGCATCTTAGAAACGTACATAGCGCATCACCTTCAGCCTTGGTCCTGCTGCAAAGAAACCAGCGGGAAAAGAACCCTTCAGCTGCCAGTGATCTTACAGGGATCCAAGAAAAGTCAGCTGGGTTTTGTAAAGCAGAAGCAACAACTTTCCTCCCCCTGTGAATACTGTTGCTGATCCCATCAGTGGACGCCTTCATCCATCCACAGCTCCCAAGCACCATCAGGACATGGGGAATACGGCTTCTCTTCCATCTATTTCTCCTATTGATGACCCAGGCTTCTGCTCCATGAACTGCTTCAACCTTCTGATTCATTTTACTTCTCATACGTGAAGCTCAAGCACCCACACAGCACCAGCTGGCCCTGCATTACCCAATGTGCTCAACTCATTAGTCAAACCCCGGGGCTGAGCTAATGGAAAAGCAGACCCTCTAAAGCCTTTATGATTAATACAAGAGAGAAGTGACCTCTGTCTAGACGAAAGCATCTTTTCTTCCAGGCCTCTGTTGTGAGGCTTCCCTGTGGCTTTGGGGAAGCACACGTCTGCCAAAGCCATCACTGATGTTCCATGAGCTCGCCTCATTCCCCGAGCAACAACGGTGCCATTGACAGAGGCAGCTTGGGATGCCTTCGGAAAGCTGCCTTTCCCTCCTGAGCCAAGCAAGGGCAAGGCGAGGAAGGACGTTTTGGCTCTCACATCCCACATCTACCCCCTCGCACAGGAGCTTTCCATGGCAGTGGTGAATGGTGCCTGCTCACCCATGCTTCCTGAAGGAGAAGGAAATGCTGGGAAGCAGCGGCTGTGCTGTAACTGCCAGAGTGATTTGGGTTTAAAGTGATGAAGGCAGCTGTATCCATTGTTTCAGACCATGAACAAAGCCAAGATTCAGCCATGGAAACCTCGCTGTGATGGCATACATCCTGGCTTCCCTGTCTGCTTGAAAGGATTTGGCTGTAGTAACTGGATGGGCTCTTTTGACCAAGAGCAGCCACTGAACACACTGACACACCGGAGCACCTCAAACAAGGGAGCTGGTGGCGGAGTCACCACAAATACTTTCCAACCTGAAAATCTCAAGGAAAAACACCACTTTCTTCGCCAGATTCTCCCCAGCTCCTTATTCTGCAGGAATCCAACGAATCCTGGATGATGACTCAAGCACTTAGTCTCAGCCTAACCCAGTCGCAATCCAGAGCCTTTCCCCCAGTGACCAGCCCACGTTTTCCCCTCTTCAATCCCTTTCAGCACTTCCTGCACACTAATCCCCCATTCCCACAAATATTTCCATCCAGTTATCACGGTTATTTCAGCTCTGCTTAACCAAACTGTGCAAAAATAGCTTTCTCTCTCTCCTAAATGCTCCCATTCCACGCCATGGCTGTAAGCCCTATTCACCTCCAAAGCCAACCCTACCTGCTCACCCCGTTATGCCAGAGACCTCCTAACTGTTCCCAGTACCAAAAGGGAGGTAAAGAGAGGAAGAAAACTCATTGCTTAGTCCTGTGAACCGACAAAGTCACCCAGATGGAAGGTCTATGAGCACAGCACCCATTGTGTCTCTCTAAATCCATTCTTAGAAATGCAATAAATCAGTTTGCAATTGAGCAGTGATTGCAGAACAGCAGTAACCTATTTTCCCATTCCTTATGCTGTTAAAACCAACCCCCAAAACCCGCTTTCAAACTCTTATTATACATAGAGTGGTCTGAGCAGCTGAAAATTGCATCTTCAGCCAGTGTCTAGGGGCACTGCTGAGTTTGCTTTAACCATAGCGCGCAGCTGCGGTAACCCGCGGTGCCCAGCAGCAGGCAGGGATGTCTCTGGAGCAGCAGCCTGCAGTCGTAAGCACCTTTACCTCTATTTGGTTAAGCAAGGAGTTGTCAAACTTGAAGCCAGGGATTCTCTTTTCACTGCAGACCACTCCCACGTCCTCGGTGTGTTTGCAGTCAGTTACTCCCCAGCCATTTGAGGTGCATGCAGCCAGGGTGGGCTCCTTCCCGTTGCAGTGGACGTTGTCCATCCAGATCTTCCCTGAAGGGGAAAGAAAACAGAACTGAGACTCGTGGAAGGGGTAAATCTGGGTTGCACTGAAAGCAAGCAAGGGGCTGTGCTCTGTGGCAGGGGAAGAGAGCGCTGCTAAAGCGAGCTTGAGCAAACCAGCCAAGGAACATCCATAACTCACTTTAAGTGCTTCCTAACTGGAACCAGCTCTGCCCCACAGCTTTCCCTTTCCCTTATCTGCATGGTAATGATCAGTAGGCTCACAGTGAAGCAGATCCTTGATGCAGTCAGTGCTGACCTCCTGATGACAGCCCCTTCGGAGCATACAGCATCACCAGTGCCCTCGGCTTGGCCCGATTACACCCTTGCCCTCTGATCACACCACATCAGCCTTCTCTTTCCACCATGTTTCCAATCCTCATCACAGCTCTTGGAGGAAAAGCTCAAGCTTTGCTTGAACACCCCAGCTTCTCATAAAGCAGGTCCTTGCCTAAGCTTTAACACAGCCCCATGGAATGGAACCTGCTGGGGTTTAGGTGCTCCTTGAAAGCAAACGGCCAGGTCCAGTTTTCAGACTGCCATTTTCCCTCCAGCCAAAAGCGCATGCACATGCACATATATACACATGTAATGTATTAGATATTCTTTAATCAGGTCCCTCAGGACTCACTTCCAAGTTAAGCAGACAAAAATCAACAGATGCCACCTCCAAAATGTAGGAGCAAAAGCCTCAGCGGCATCTCTGAGATTCCCCTTCTCAAAGTGCTCGCTTTCCCTATGGATATGTGCTGGGCACATGGTGCTCCCCTGCACCTTGCTCCCTACATTGCAGGGTTCAAAAGCCAACAAGCAATTCCCCTGCTTTGGGGTACCAAGTGCTTTGCTTGTCTGAAGAGTACCGTGGCAGAAGGGGCTGCCTTGGGGATGCTTGTGGGAGCATCACTGCATCTTAACCCGGACGGAGAGCCCAGGAACTCCTGGGAGTTGCAGACATCCAGCCTCTGCTTCCCTGGCACGTCCTTACCTTCTCCCTTCCCATACTTGGAGCTGGGTAGCCAAGACACCGCCTCCACGTAGCCCAGCTCCCTGCAGACCACGTGCGCAGCGTGGATGGAGAAGTCATCGTCGCACACGGTGCCCCATTCGCCGCTGTAGAACACCTCCACCCGGCCCTCGTTGTGCTTCCTCTTCTGCCCCGCGAGCCGGAGCTGGATCTTGGGCACGTTTGCTGGTCTCTGGGGGGGCTGGTACACTTGGGGGGGTGGCTCAGGGTACCCGGGGAGGTAGGGCCAGTGTTCGTACTGGGCAAGGCTCAGCGGGCTCAAGGAGGTGAGGAACAGCGCGATGAAACAGTGGTTATGGATGAAACCCAGGAATCTGCCCATCTTCAGTGCTCAGAGCCAAAGCCTCTGCTAGCAGCTGCCAGTCAGTGCAGGGAGGTGCTGCGTGTCTGGCCTGGAAGGGAACAAAAGCTTGGGTAAGGCTTGGTAATGACGTGGACTTTGTAGCTCTTGCTTCTGCAGGGAACAGAGCTGAGGAATAGGCCATGTCCAATGATACCTGCTATAACCAAAGTCAAGTATAGGATTTCTTGTGGGGAGGAGGAGCTGCAAACCCCCTCCCATTAAAGCAATCTGTAAGTTCAGGGCAGCTTGTCAAATCATTTCAGCTGGAAAACCCTTTTTTCCTATAGAAACAGGTTGCAAGCGCAATGGATTTTCCTATTTCTCTGCAGATCCGGTAGTTCGGTGGCTCCAGCAAACCTCAGGTCAAATCCTACCAGGACACAACTGAACCCTTTTTCTCCCATACCTGCTTCAAGAAAGAAGCCAAAACCATCACTTAAACAGTGGAAAAGCAGAAGGCAATGAGATGCGTTACAATCTGCTATTCCTAATGAAGTCTGTTTTCCCAATCCAGTGATGGATGTATTTCTCTTGCTGCACGTCTGGTTCCATCTATAGAGAATCAACAGGTTACTGTACACAGACACTTTGCTCACCTTGTCTGTCAATGGAGTAGTGACTAATGGTCTCCAGCTTTGGGTTGCTGAGTGTGGATAGGGCGTTGCTTGTCAGACAAGTGCTCCATCCTTCCATACGCTTGGCATTGGGAGTAGGAACCAGCAATTTACTGACTCGTTTGAGGGATTCCATGCAGAGTTAAATCCTGGTCCCTGTCTGCCTGCTCCCATCGTCCCCAGCCTCACTCAGCGCACGGAGCGGACAAGCAGCACACGGGGGGTTGAGGATTCCATAGTTTCCAAATGAAGCAATGCCAGAGTGTGGTGGGAAACAGCTCCCAGCCCTATAAAGCTCTCTTATTTCCTGGCAACCACCAGAGGGGAGGGAGAAGGGGAAAGACTTGGCTCCAAACCCGGTGGTCTAGAAACTGAAACCCTCCCGTATTCCTGCTCTCTGCTATCCCCAAAACACACAGCAGCCTTCCAGGTTGTTCTACCTGATACCGAGCTCAGCCTGGGAGATGCCCATTGGGATTCTGGTCAATACAGGAGGTGTAATCGTCACTCTTGGCAAAGCCAAAGGGGTCGAACACCCCCTGAACTGCACCACGTTTATTCCTGTTCCCCCAAAGCTTAGAGCAGAAAACCTGGCCCTGAGGATAAGGTTGTCCCAGAGGCCCCTCTCAAGGAGCAGCAAAAAGGGATTTGAACGAGCCTGCATGAGCACAATCCCAAACCTTTCCCGAGGAAGACGACTTGGACGCCCATTGTGTGCTCAGGTCATGGAGCATCGCAGCTCATCTTTGTCAGGGAAAGGACTGGAAAAGCATCCCGGAATCTCCCTTCCAGTTCTATTCCAGTCGTGGAAGCGAATCCTAAAGGAACTCTCTGCAGGGTCTGAGCAGCGCTCCAGGAGACAGCAGTGCAGTGAGCACCAGCAACCAGAGCCCACCTCGCCTCCAGGTCCTGTCTCCATCCGCTTCACACAGCCACACATTCACACAGCAGGAGACAAAGCTTCCCCAGTGCTCGCATCGCCCCCGAAACAGAACCTCCCGTACCCGGAGGCCTCATTTATTGAGGTGTTCAAGGGAAACTGCTCAGACTCAGTCATGAGGTCAGGAAAAGCAGAATCCAGTGGAATAAGAGCACAGGGATATTATTGGCACAAGGAACAGCAGCCCAGGTACAGCGGGGAAGCTTCAGGAGCCCAGCGTGACCAGAGGAGCCATCTAACACCATGGCACTGAGAAGGGCTCTTGGCTTTCTGCCTCCATTCAAGGCTGGTCAGGAGGGACCAGGGAGATGCGACACTGGAGAGGTGGCAGCATCCATCCAATCTATCCCTCCATCCATCCATCCATCCCTCCCATCCATCCGTCCATCACATCCATCCATCCATCCATCCATCCTATCCAGGCCACTTCCCACTGGAGGCAAGCCAAGCAGCAGCAGAATGATGTCAAAACAAGCAGCCCCAAAGAACAACAGGGAAAACACTGGGAAGTCTCAACAGAACAAATTCCCCACTATTCCCTGGGATGAGATGTATGGGCTATGAAACAGCTTCTTCCACCTCTGGCTCTTGGGACCCATTACAGCCGCATCCAACACACAAGACCTGGTCTAGAGGGTTGATAAAGCAGCACAGGACGTTCGGTTTGGGCTGACTATTCCCTTTATTGCAGGGCTCATTCCTCCCCTCACACCCTTTCCTTAATGGCCTCCAGATTTAATAATGATGTCATCCTAAAAGTATATATTTTGGTCTCCCCATTCAAAAGCCTCCAAGAGAGAACATGAAAAATCCCATTGAATAAAGCCAGTGGAAAAGCCAGCAAAATGCTCCCGGTCTCCTGGCTCCCCATCCTCTACTTGAGGCCACAGGATGATTCTCCATCACTGCATTACTGTGTAATTGAAGGCTTTAAGGCATGCTCCTGCTGGCTGCTGACTCAGCCCTTTTCAGGCTCAGTCTGGAAGGGACCAGACACAGGCTTATAAGGAAGCAACAGTTTCATTGTGAGATAACATTGATCTTCTTCAGAGGCTTCACTGGTGCAGCCAATGGGATTCGGATCTCCCCAAAGCCAAACCTGTTCCTACCAATGGGAATTCCTTTTTGAACATCACCAAATGACCCAAACAAGAGATGAGCTCAGATCAATCCAGGAACCGGCTTCCTGCTTCCATCCTTATCCAGACAACCAAGGGAAGTCTGGAGGGGTTGATTTGAGTCCTTTGTGCCTGGAGAGCCAGCAATGCTGCATGTGGCTTGGCATCCATTGGGAGGAAGAGGCAATTGGCACTCGGACCATGCTGCATGCCTGCCTCTCAGCCAGGAGCACCAAGCAGGAATCCTCCCCCTGCATTTCCAGCTCCGTGCCCCATTGCCCAAAGAGCATTCCTCGGGCACAGCCGTGGGACAGGAGCAGGATTCCCACTGCTGTAGGAGCAGTTCTCCAGCCAAATCAACGGCAATTCACATGGGCCCCTCTCCAGAGCTGTTACAGTGAACAGAGATGCTACCACTCGCTTGGGTACATTCCCCACTGCTTCAAGAGGTTAAATCCCCACTGATGACAACCCTGGTGTAAGATCCCCTCTTGTTCACATCCTCCCCTTAAAGCACTAAGCCATACATGTCACTGGCAGGCCCAGATACACCAAGCAATGGCAATAAACTCAAATCTACAGCAGAGACCCATAGGGTAGAGGAGCAGGATTTACCCCAGTGGATAAGGAGCTCAGGAGAAGACCATGTGCCCCATCAAAGCCCAAGCCCCACAGTCACTTTAAAGAGCTGCCACTGCTCAGGAACCAAAACCTGCTACCAGGGAGCAGAGACCTGCCTTAAGGAAGGCATTTTCACATTGCTGCAGGCTGGTCAAGGGCAACCGGTACCAAATTCAACTGCTGGGAAGCATCAGGGGAGCTTCCAAATGCAATTTGCTGCTTCTGGTCTGCTGGGATGCTGCAGAGAAAGAGACAGCAAAGTCTCACTGTGCCTTCTCACAGAAGGAAAGCTCACACAAGGCAAAGCTAGAGCCCTGCCATGACTTTACCAGCCACAAGATCTCACTCAAGAGAGAAACATCACTTGATAACAACTGAAGAACTTCCTGGCCTCTACTTCACACTCAAACATACCTACATAGACACCCAATTCTTTCATTTCCTCCCAAAACTCAATGAAATATGTGCTATCGGGAAGAGAAAACAGTCTGCAGTGTTTGCCAAGTGATGAGGATGAACTACAACAGACAGCACTTTGGACAGACAGCAAACACACATCTACAGCCCAGGGATGGATGCTGCTTGCCATCACTTGCTGCTGAAGCTAGAGAAGCCCTGATGGACAAACACACCAGTTAGGAAAGAAAAGGCTCTTGGCTTGTGCTTTCTCTTAAAGACAGCTACAGGTCTAACACCAAAGATTCAGTGTCTGGGGCAATTGCCCAACCAAAGCCCTTTACACCACTGATAACACCTATGAGATCCGTGTTCAGCAGTGCGCTGCTCTCCAAAGGATGCAGTGAATTCTGCAGGCCAAAACAGCCCGGTCCATGGCCAGCACGTTTCATGCAAGGGCTCAGCTGAACACTTCCTACAGCTTCCAAATGCAGGCCTCTTCCCAGATCCATTTCTTCAAGGGAAGCAATGCACATCTGCTTTCAGATTTAGCCCCTGGATGCATTCATTGCTCTTTAAAAGGCAATAAAAGCAGCCTGGGGAAGGGTCGGCGCAGAGAGAAACCTCCCCTGGTTCCGAGTATTCTGGAGTCATCCTGAGCACCCCTGTGATGAACCAGCCTAAGGAACGGTGCTGTCAGGCTGAGGGCTGCAAATCCCAAGCAATGACAGCAGGAAAGTTCCTTAACCAGGGACAGAACTGAGTTGCCAATGGGAAACATCTGCTGCACTGAAGCCTTTCCTCTGAAAGAGCAGCTCTGCAGAGAGGAGAACTTCAGCTGCTCCTGAAGCGTACCCGGTATCGTGTACCCAGGGCTGCAGCTTTCTGCTCTGAATCAAGCTGATTTTAGCGATGTCACAGCACAGGCATTGCCTGGGCTTGTTTGCAGCATGGCTTTTACTTCACCTTGTGAGCAAGGGGGGAAGACCTTTAAGCTGCTCACAACACCTTTGCAATCAGCACTGAGCATCTGTGCTGTCCCACAGCAAGTCTTGGGGGCCAGGATTAGAAGGAGCAGCCCTGCTCTATCCGAACATCCCACTGCAGAACCAACCGATGGGAGAGAAGGAAAACAGCTCCGAGAGAGAAGGGAAGAAGCGCTCCAACTCCCAGCCCCGAAGCAAGAGAGGGTTAGAAACGCTCCAAGCACTCATCAACCCCCCCAGCTCCAGCGCCGCAGCTCTAGCTTGCCGTTACCTTGGCGTTAGTGGTGGGCTGTGCCGGGGGGGAGCGATGCCCTGTCCTGCCGCATGGAGCTCTTCGTCCCGGGCTGAGCCGAGCGGTCCCCGCGGCGCCGGGAGCCTCCCGCAGCCGGAGCGATGTGGTGCGGGAAGCGGCTGCTTCCTGGCCAATTTCACTGGAGCCAGGGAAGCAAACCCCTCCCAAGAGCCGGCCCCTCCAGGCTCAGTGAGCGGTGATATCATGGGCTTGCCTTGTAACCCGAGCAGAAGGGCTGCAGGCAGGGCAGAAATGGGGGGGGATCGGGGCAGAGGCGCAGTGAAGGAGCTGGGTCAGGAGCGGGGATGTTTCCTTCAGGACAGACCCTGGGAATTGCGCCCATGCAGGGTTCAATCACAGCGAGCACAGGTTCTGAGCACCCCAGTTCAGCTCAGAGCCTCCCAGGGCTTGAGCACTCTGCAAAGACAGAGGAGCGCAGGGTCCTAGGGCAGAGCATCCTCACACTCAGACCCCTTCCCACAGCGTGCAGAGTCTGCAGCTTCCATCTCCCCTTGAATACCTCGAATTCTTCAATACTCCATTGAAGCTATTGCCCCCCTTAACCCTTCAGCAGCCAGAAAGTGCTTTCAGAGCTCTTCAATACCCTTAAGCTCAAAGCAAGCCATGTAAACCTGCAGCAAGTCACTCCATGCTCTTTGATGTCCCAAAGGCTAAGCAGATAGAGCAAACTGCTCTTCCTAGAACAACTCAAACAGCCTGAGCTCTGCTTTGTCAGAAGGTTCAGAGCATCTGTGGTGTGAGCAGGGACCGAGAAACACTGCTCGGAGCTGGTTCAAACAGTTCTGCTATCAACAACAAGCAGCTAAATCAATTGGACGTGAGTCAGACACAACTTCTGCAACCTTTCAAAGGCACAAACCCCCCCTTTTGGTGGAAAACTGGCCTCTTCATTGGGTTTTAGCCCATCACAGCAGTTGTCTCTTCTGTACCCATGCAAATACCAAGAGCACAGTGGCTTTCCCATCTCTGCCACACAGGAATTACCTTTGAATTGGGTTTCCTGGCCTGGTTTTGGACAGCACTGAAGCATCAGCATGTCCCAAAGAACGGAAATGGATTTTCTCCCTGGCTTTGGGTATCAAAACCTACGTTCAGTCAGCAGAGAGTCAAGAGGCACAGGAAGCACAGCAGGGATTCCCACAGGGATTCCCAAAGGCATAGCCCGTTAATTTCAGTCTATGCATATTTATAAAGGACTTCCCAGCAAGCCCTTCCCTAGCACGAGCCTGATTCCACATCGAGCCTCCAAGGAGTCCTATTAATTACCTGGAAAAGCTCAGGTGCTTAACCCACATCCCTGCATCCATTCCCAGCCATACAATGACAAACCCTACACGACCACGGCTGTCCCCAGGCTTTTCAGCACTGTTCCCCTCACCAAGTGATGTCTGCTTCCTATCCAGAGCACGGCTCCACTTCCTCAACCCCAGGCACAGGAGAAGCAGCATTCCCAGCTGCCCTGGCACTGCTGTGCGGAGCTTCCCCACTCTCTGATGCCACCTCTTATTGGAGAGGGATATTGCGGGCAATGGAGCTGGGCATCAGCAGGAAAGGAAGCTGCAAACAGAAGGGAAGCCAGTCTGGAGGTAACGCAGCTTGGGATAACTTGAGGTCAGAGCCCTTTGCTGGATGATACCAGAGAAGATGGGGTACCACAGGAGGCGGGAAGGTGCCCAGCAAAGCCTCTTGCTCTCTGCTTTGGACTCCACATGAAGCGGTTCGGTCCAGAACTGATGACTCAGCACGGGAACAGCCTCGTTACTCACTGACATCACAGGCTTCCGAGATCCCCACCAAGAGTGGCCTTTACCAGCTCACAAGATGGGCTGAGTGATGACAGCCACATCCCCAGTGCTGGCAAAGCCTCCTGCAGGGCATCCCCAGCATCAATTGCGCTGTTAATGGAGAAGAAACACACCAGAAAGCAGTGAAACACCACAAATGGCACCGTGGCTCCCAGCAGAGCCCTATGGGGAGGCTCAAGCCTGGCTGGACCGGTCAGCACTGGGGGCATGAGGGATAAAACATGTCCCAGCAGCAGCTCCACGGAGCAGAGCTCTTTGAGAGTGGCAGGAAGCTGGAAGCCGCTTGGCCAGAGGAAGGAATGTGTGAGCGTCTGCCGAGCAGGGCATGGAGGAACATGACAGCCTGCCCCAGGAATGTCTGCCGGGTGCCCGGGTCGGGTAAGGATACAGCAGCAAATGCCATGAGGGCTTCCAGCTGATGGAAGAGCTTGCTGGTTGCATAAAGCGCAACACCCAGCAGGAATCCAGCAGAGCTTCCCAAAGTAATCCAGGGAATTTGCTGCCCCCTTCGTCCTGTAGCTGGGTAAGACCAGAAGAGAAGCACCCAGCAAAAAAGAACAGGAAAACCTCCCAAAATCGTGGAATCTACAGCAAAAAGTGCTCCAAGTGGATGGGCATCATCTGATCATGCAAACAGGCAACCAGCCATCCCATCCCAGCACCTCCCAACCTGTTTAACTGCCCCCTCACTGCTCTTTGGGCTCCCATTCCCTGCGTGCAGTGATTCCACACTGAATTGATGGCGATGTACAAGTCCCAGCTCCGGCTGAATCCATCCCTTGGCTGTGCCAAGTCCCCATTTCAGGCCCACCTCTCTTGCCTACATGTTTTCTGCAGCAGCCTGAAGGCCACACCTTGCCCCTTGGACAAGTCAAGGCTGGTTTGGCCCAAGGAGGCACAGTCATGGTCCGTGCTCCCGAAGATTAGGTACACGCTATTAGGCGCTGTAATCTCTGCTCTCCAGTCCTCAGCTCCTTTGAAAGGGGAAGGCTCATTGCCTCCCAAACTGGGCTTTTCACACCCTAGACTCTCTGGAGCCACAGGGCAACTTGGCCTTGCACATTCAGAGAGCAGATACACTCAGCCCCGTGCCGAGATGGGCTTGGTGATAATAAAGACCTGAAGGACCTGAGAGCGCTGCGGGGTGTTACTGACACCAAGGTGGAGCTGAAGAGCTGGAGCCCTGCTTTGAGCTCACGCCAGCAGCTCTGGAGTAGGGCCATGCTTCCCTCAAGGGCATTAAACCAACTGATAGGTTTAATCCTGCTGGAATTTCTATGATCAGGAGTTTGGAAGTGACGGAACTGCCCATCCCCTGCTGTTTGGTAGCTACAAGTTGCTGTTAAAAGGACTGTAAAGAGGTGCTGGTTCTATTGAGGGACGGCCTCGTGCACATCACAGCTCTTCTGCAGCCAGGAAAATTGGAAGAAGGCTGCTCATTTTGTCTAGGAAATAACCTCAGTCCTTTGAGCTCTCCCCTCCTTTCCATGGGTTCCAGTCCCAGGGTCAATGCAATGCACACAACGACCACCTCATGCTCACTTCCCATCAGCAGCTTCGCTCTCCGTGCTCTGCAGCCCCCATAATGAGGCCACCAAGGCACAGCTCTACAAAAGCATCCCAAGCTCTCTGCTGGAGTCCAGGCTCCCACCAAAGAGCCCATGCAAACACATCATCCTCATGGGGGATATGGGATAGACCCGGCTCAGTTTGATGCAATGCATCCTCAACGCCCATTGACTACAGCAGCCTCTGAGCAAGTGGAGGGCCCATGCACCACAGTGTGTGCAAACCTGGGGCCCTGAGAAACACCCGCAGCAGATCCGTGTCTATGGGATGACGTCTCCTTGGCCATGAGAGCAGCTGCTCCTTCTCAGCCCGGGCAGCCTGGACACGGAGCGGCGCGTTCCCAGGGGCAGCACATTCATCTTCCTTGGATTTCTCTCTTTAACCTTTCACAAAAGGGGTGAGGAGGGGCCGGTTCGGGCTGAGATTTCCCAACTGGAATGCGAGTTTCCGGTTTTCCTCCACCAAGGAAGAGCCGAGCACAGGGCCCTTTGCCGGCACTTGTCATTCCCTGTCTGCAAGGGCTGTGGCTGGGATCCGAGCACCGATTCAAGGAGTCAGCTGTTGAAAGGCAGCTTCCCTCAGCAATGCCCTGACACAATGTCTGAGCAGCGCGCACCAGCATCCTTCCCATGCATCCCGGTTCCTGACACGTTCTCATGCAGCCATCCAGGACGCAAGTATAAAAGGGCATGAGGAAAGGTTTGCCCCTAAAAAGTGTGAAAAGAGGGAGAATTCCAACAAGGAAAAGCGTTTGAGAAACGCAGCTTCCCCAATTGGAACAGCAGCGAGAGCTCATCCCGCATGTGCAGGGAGCTGCGTTTTGTCTTCATATCCTAAGGGATAACAGAGGGCCTGGAGGCTTACCATCCCCTCCCACTAGATGGCAAGAGTCCCCCTCCGAGCAGCAGGGCCTCTGCGAGCACAGCTTTTGCATGCAGGGGTCAAGAGCTGGAGAAGGGAATTCCGGCCCCAAAGAGCACTGAGCAGAGGGCAGTCCGTCGGGATTTAGTGTGCGGGGATTAAGCAAGATCCATCCAAGAGAAAGGGAGAAAAGGGGAGGAATGACCCGAAGAAGGTAACTTGGTTGTTAAAGGGGAGGATGCTCAAGAACAGCGTCCTGGGCTCCATCACTCCCAAGCAAAAGCAGCAAATCCCTCCCCATCCTTACAGGCGTTAGGATTCACTGTGCCAGGGCAAAGAACATGGCCCAGCAAGGACAGTCCCTGCCAGCAGCTCTGCTCTATGCAGCAGCCCCACAAGCAGCTCAAGGACATGGACTCCAGCTCCTGAATCCACAGAACTCCCTGCAGGGCCAGGCCTTGGGAGGGAATCCATGGCAGACCCTGGCATCTGCTCCCACCACTTCATTCACACCCTTCATGCCCCTGTATCAGCAGGGAGCAATGCACTCGGCTTCCATAGCAGGCAATGCCCTGGGTTAGCCGAGGCTGCTCCCTTCCACCATCTATTGCTGCCTGCCAAGATTTGGCCGTGGCAACTGAAAGGGCCCCATGGGGAAAAGCCTGGCACCGCTGGAATCCTGTCCGTAAGTCACCATGGAATTGTCAGCACAAGGAAATGCTGGTAAGCACCACACACATGAAACCCAGGGACAGAAAACAGCTGCAATGCATAGGTTCAGATCCGCCCCTGCTCCGTACATAGAGCAGGGAACATAGAACAGTGATGCCCAGGACCCTGGAAAACGTTTGGAGTTCAGGAACACCTGGGCATCACCTTTGTGTCTTCAGTTCCTTTCTATGCTGTGCAGTACAAGTGTGCCGAGTGCTCTCTGTTGTAGATCAGGGCTCTAAGGAGCACCTCCAGCAGCACATCTCACTTGCCACCTCTAAGACATTGCTAACCCAGGGCCAAGCAATTCCCAGGCCTTCAAGCACAAGCAGGTGAGAAAGTGATTATCACCCATTGAACAAAGGGAGGGTGACCCTGGCAGGACCAGGTCCCCTGCACACACAGAGGCTGATGCCCAGGGACACAGCGAGTCCTCACGAGGCTCATTTGGGCTCTCAATGAGCTTCATGCATTATTTAGTAGCAACAATGGCAGGAACAATGGGACAAGCAGAACAAGGTGCCCCCGCTCAGTTGTGCCACCAACCACTGCTATTGACTGTCCCCTTCCATAAGTGCTGCAGGGACAGAAACCCTTTTGTTTCCACCCTCTCCATCATACCCTGTATGCTTTTGTCTCCCAGCCACTTCTTCCATTAGGGACCACATTTGGCCTTATTTGCTCTGGATGCTCCCCACACCCAAAAGCACAGTGACAAAAGGAAGAGTGATGTGTTTAAGAGGCCATGAAGCCAAAAGCATCAGTGACATTCACCTGTCCATCCCAGGTCACTGGGATAGGGCAAAGAGCAGTGCCCTTGCCTCCCCTCTGTGCTTTTCTGCATGCCCTTCCCTGTCCTTAATGGACCTGGAGAAAGGAAAATGTACATAGGAGAAGCAGGGGAAAGAAGCTAAAGCATGTTAATGCAGAAAGAGACACAAGCAGATAAACATCACCATTGTGAGCTGGGAATCCGAACGCAGGAACAGGCACCGAGTGAAAACAGGCATTGCTGAGGCTCTTACAGGAATCACGCTGCCCGTTGCTTAGTGCAGGCTCTCTGGAGCAGGCTTGTCCAGGCTGGGATGCAAAGGCTTCCTTTTGCCTTTCCCCTTCATGTAGAGCAGGCACCAAGGTGATGAACTCAACAGAGCCCTCAAAGGAAGGGCCTCACACAGTCCATGTGCTGCACCACAGAGGACGGTGCACGGCCCAAGCTGCACAGGGGGTGGACACCAAAGTCTCATTCCCCATCGATGAGCAGCACCCCAGAGGAGATGCCCATGAGGAGCAGATTGTTCCCCATCCCAATCCTACCCCTCAGGCCATCCCATTGGCCTCACAAACACACCAGCAGCAAGGCTATGGGAGCAGAGGGATCTGCAGGGTGCTCCATGCACAGAGGTACTCTCTGATCACACTACAAACCTGTTCTGCACTGCCCTGATGGCCAGGCTGGGCCTCCAAGCTGCTTTTTAATGTCCTTTCTTCTAAAACACAGCTCCCCAGGACTAAATTCGTCTCTTCTACTACCCCAACCCCAACTCTACTATACCCCAAGCACACCCCAATTACAGCATTAAAACCACCCACAGCATCCCACCCCGCTTCTACTGCGCCTTCCCCACTGTTCCACAAGGAAAACACAATCCCACCCCTTCTCCAACAGGGCTGAAAACCTTTACCTGGAAGCTGGAATACCTCAGGTAAGCAATAACACATCCAGAAAGCACAGCACCATCTCTTCTTTCTCAGCCCTTTGTTCTCCTGGCTCTTATGGGCTCTTGCTCCTAATGAGGATGATGGCTCTCTCCTGTGCATCTTTAGGACACTTAATGAACTCAGCTGCTTCTTGATGTGGCCTGAGTGAGACCAAGGGGCTTAACTCCCTGCTTGCTGGATGGAAACAGGGTCCCAGCCCTGCTTCCCCAGTGTATGCAACCCCTGTGCTCCTCCGAGGGTTAAAGAGTGGGTCATGGGTTAAACATCTGAGAGACAGGGCTTAAAGCAACTCAGCCCATTCCCCTCATGTCTCTGTGAGCACCACAACCATAAAGACGTAATGGAGGAGAAAACCTGCCCAAAGAAATAGAAACCCAAGAACAAGGAGTTTATTGGAAGAAAACCACCCCCAATCCAGCCCAAGGTGTGAATGTGGGGCTCAGAGCCTGGTATCACCATGACAAATTGCCCCTTCTCATGTACAGGGATGCACCTAAAGACCTTAAGGAAGTGAGGAAAGCAAGTCCTCAACCAGAGAAGAGCCAGGTGGCTTTGGTTTTGAAGAAGCCAGGGTGCTGAAGCACTCTCTGCTCACCTTCTCCAGCAGTCACCTCCTGATAGCTGAATGAGCAGGAAAAGTACAGATGGAAACCAGGGCTTGGTGCCCTATTTTGCATGACTGAAGCCGAGCTTGTTCACATTTCCAGGCCTTTGACTTGTTGGAATCTGTTCTTCATGCACTGATTTGATCTCTTCATCAGTGCAGGATGAAATTGGTCACCTTCATTCTGCTCTTCCTAAACCAAACCACCAGAAGCAGCAGGACAACAGTGCCAGGAGCCTGAGGCACAGAAAAGGCAAGGACAAACTAAAGCCTGGACACTGCAGAGCAGTCCCTGGTACATGGGAAGCTTCCTGGCCCTTTTTCCTGATCCTTTCTCACCCTAGGAATGTCACAATAGCTTTTTTTAGCCCAGACTGTCCATTAGTTAATAAAAAAAAGCTGATTCTATTACAGAATCAATGTTACAGTTGTTCATTGTCTTTTTCTTTACTGCATTTTACACATTATCTCTTCTGCTAAGAGATGCTTGGTATCTGCCTGGACTTTGCCAAGTCACACACTGATACTTCCTCGCCACTTCACCACTAACCTCAGCCCTTGCCTGCTTTATCTCAGCCTGCAATTAGAGGCTCTGTGCTCTGGTGTTGGGTATCTCTAAAGCAGGAAGCAGAGGCTCTCTAACAATTGGCACTGGGAGTTGTCTGATAGCTCTTATCAGCTTAGGAGTGCAACAGGTTTGTACCAGACATCAGAAGTGAGAGGTGGATTATCTAAGCGCTCACTCAGATGCTGCTCAAAAAATAGCAAGCTGCAGAACAGGCTGGGAAGTGCTTGGATTTGCCAGGTACAAAGGATCCTTTAGGAAAAGAAAGATGCTGTTTGGTATTTCTGAACACTCTGCTTAAGATTCCATCGGTGTTTCAAAGTTAATCCTGTGACTGCATCTCCCAGACACTGGATGGAAGGAGCAGGAATGCAGCTGCAGTTCAGCAGATCAAGCTTAAGTTCCCTGTAGTCCTAGGCAAAAGCAGGCGTATCAAAAGGAGACAATAAAACAACTCAAACTCCCTAGATTTGAGACAAATAAGCTGTACCTTAATGACAAACACGGTATCAACGTGTCTAGTTCTCCAGTGAAAACAGCACCCAGTTTTCCAGCATTCTCACACCTACTAGAAGAGAAAGCGGTGCCAGTTGGCCCACAGAGAACAGAAGTGATAGCGTGCAGTGAAGCATCCGTACACCCAAAGTTCATATAAATCCCACTTTTAATCATGGACAAATTTACTTTCAAGTAAAATCAACAGTTTTAAATAAAATATAAATTAACAAATCATCGTACTCCAAACAAAGAAGACACTGTGCATTGTCTACTCCAGCGGAAACAAAAGCTCAGGCATATTCCAGTTCTCTTCACCTACTGTGGAGTGTCAGGAGATCTCCGAGTGATTATGAAAGAGAAATCAAGGATTAAAAAGTGGTGACTTTTGCCACTACGAGGATTGAGCTTCCAAGACAAAAGGGAAACTGTCCCAGAGAAACAAAACTGATTTAAGCAGTTTTGTGGAAGCACAGCATTGGGTGCAAGAGATTCTTCTTCTCCATCACAGAACTCGTTCCAGAATATGAAACTCAGACCAGCTGTCCTAAAAGGTGTTTTCTTACTGCTTTGGAAAACCCTGCACTTCCTTTTCTTTGACTGAGGAGGCTCAGAATTGAGAAGTGATATCAACCCTGGAAGCTGCAAAAGAAATTGAACACAGTCCTTATTCATCTGACCTTAACAGTATCTCACAGCCTCACCCCTAGGATGAGAACTCACACTCATTCTCTTACCATACAGAGCTTAAGCTGCTGCTACTCATTTACTGAGGACGAGGCTTTTGCTCGTCTCATTACACACAAAAGTGCAATATTTCAACGAAAAAGGTAATTTTTGGCAAATATTGTCTAATGAGACTAAGCCAAGTTGACCCCATTTTCCCATATTTCTGCATGACATCCTGCTTCTTCAACGGTTTAAAGGGACAAAAAGGAGGAACCCTGAGGCAAAAATGGCTTTTTGTGTAGCGAGTCCAAGAAAAGCTCTCTCCATCACAGCATCTCATAAGGCTCCTGCAATCTTCTGTGGTGGGAGGCCTTCCTCCATCCATAGGGAAGTAGAGGAGGTGCTGCGCAGCATCCGCCGGTGGATGCGCCTGAGCCTCAGCAGGTAGAGCAGGATGGAGAACAGCACGACCAGAAAACACACAAAGAACAAATAGTGATTGTGAACAAAGGAGAAGCTCCTCCAGTGGGAGTGATTTCCACGGAAGTTTTCCTGCTGGATGTCTCTGAAAAGAAGCAAAGGGATACCAGACACCAGGTGCAAATCTAAGTTTGTCTCCAAACTATCTCACCACAGGAAACAGCCAGAATAGTCTTCATAAAGCATTCACTGAGCTACCTGAAATACATCCTGAGGTTATATATAATGCACCAGGAACAACATCTTGTCTCCCTCTATCTGTCAGCTCCTTTGCTATCACCATGGAACCCCAGACTGGTTTGTGTTGGAAAGGACCTTAAAGCCCATCCAGCTCCAACCCCTGCCACAGGCAGGGACCCCTTCCACTGGAGCAGCTTGCTCCAAGCCCCTGTGTCCAACCTGGCCTTGAGCACTGCCAGGGATGGGGCAGCCACAGCTTCTCTGGGCACCCTGGGCCAGCGCCTCAGCACCCTCCCAGGGAAGAGCTTCTGCCTAAGAGCTCATCTCAGTCTCCCCTCTGGCAGGTTAAAGCCATTCCCCTTGGCCTGTCCCTACAGGCCCTTGTCCAAAGCCCCTCTCCAGGTTTCTTGTAGCCCCTTTAGGCACTGGGAGCTGCTCTAAGGTCTCCCCTTAAGGAGCCTTCTCTTCTCAGCCTGAACCAGCCCAGCTCTCTCAGCCTATCAACCACGTTTCTTCCTTTCACAAACCTCCCACACCTTCCCACCCAAATGCTCTTTCTGGACACCCCAGAAAACAACTGGTACCTTAAAGGTAAAAACCGTGTTCGGTAAAGAATGGCTCCCAAGGTCCATTGCACTTCTTTATCATAAACCTGCAGAGCTGTTTTCAAATTGCTGTAACTCACAGGAAAAGAGAAGCCACTGTGAAATACTTCATACATCCAGGCAGACTTGAAACACTGGTACCTATAGAAAGAGTAGCATAAAGTCAGGCCAGCATTTAGAGTCCCAGAGGACTGGGGAGCACAATTAGACACAATTATCAGTACCTTTTCATGGCTGATGCAATATTTAAGGTTATATTCACACTTTCAATGACTTAATTACATGGATCAGTTAGGCATGACCTTGACCTCTCTTCTAACAACTCTGTGTGAAGGAGTTTACTGTACAAACACACTCACTTCAATCTGTGGAGATCAGCATGTGATGCATAAAGACCACGGTCAAACCGCTCCCGGAGGACAGACCACTTAGTGGCACAATAATCCTTCAAGGAAAGGGAAGAAAAGAAAGCACAAAGATTTCAACATCGCTTCTGCCTTGAGAAGAATGCCACTAGATAAGACACTCTGCAAATACCAAAAGGAAAAGTAACAAATAACAGCTTCCCTTGCACTGTTAATAAGTCAGAGCACAAATTTCACAGTATTTTCTGCAACATTTTGGTCCATTTGTGATTAAATTAATATTCAGTAGCACTTAAACTCTTTGGGCACATACGTGGAGGTGGAAAAATAGACAACTTATTTTTAAGGCATTGACAAAAAAAAAAAAAGCAATCCCTACTTTATGCTGTAGCCTTACTTTATACTGTCCCCAACAGATGGACCCTGTTCGGAGTAACACCCCAGAAACTGGCACAAAATGGATAAAGCCAGAGGAAAAGGATCTGTATCCAACAATGCAGCCATTCCTAAAAAGAAGCAAGGGATGGCAGCAGCGTGGATTTTCCCATTATCAGTAGTTCTGCTGGAACTGACTACCATGAATCTCACTCCCTCTACGGTCAATGTTACTATTGTGCCTTAAAACAAGTACTCTAAAAGGAAAACTAAAGAGGAAAAGGGATTCCCTGTGATAGTTCATTGCAGGGTAAAAGGATTTGGGATCTTCAAAGTTAAAGTTTTGGGGCAAGACTATCAGAATAAAATGCTTCTACAGAATAGTTGTGTTGAATTAGAAGTTTCTCTCCAGATCACTTTACCTTTGCAGCTTTAGTGAATTTAGCAGCATTGTAATCTCCTCCCATCCGTAACACGTCCTCAGTGCAGTAGTAGAACTCTGAGAAACCATAGAACTCACTGTTCTGAAAGTGCACAGCAGGCTGATAGACACCATTGAGAGATGTCTGTGTTTCATTAGTCTTATTCATGAAGGGCTGGATCATCTCCCGACACAGGTTAAAGTCTCCTGTTCCTCGCAAATACACAGTCTGTCCGTTCTGCTGGATCTCATCCTGAGCATCCAGGGGCAGGCAAGGATCTAGGTAGGGCGAGTCAGAAGTCATGCCAGTCTGTTTGCCCAGCAGTCTGTATAAAAGAGCAAGCACAGTAACAACTGCATATCAGAAACATCAGGCTCTAAGAGCATCAAACCAGCCTCATTTAAAGACACTTCAGCACTGCACGCTGTAGAAGTTTTATATCAGGACACTTTACTAAATATATTTAACTTAGGAAGTTATAGCCTGGTGACGCACAGAACCCATAACTCCAAGCCAGCTACCTGTTTTTAAGCACTGTACTGGTAAATAGATTGTCTTCGTATCTCTGACGTGCTGCATTTCCCCCAAAGCCGAGGAACGTTGCGACGTAGACTCTATACACGTGCTCAGTTTGGTGAGCATCACAGCCCAAGTTGAATTCTGCAAGTAGGTTTTTGGCTACTTCCTCCTGTACGAACACAAGCACCAAGATTAGGTACAAACAATATGAACCAGAACCTAAAGACAAGTTCTTTGAACAACTGGATGCCCTTGACATCTTTAAACTTCACTCCCTACTCATCTATTTTGCTTTTCACAGGTCCACATTACCTTCTACTTCATAGGGTAGAATAGAGCAAAGAATATCAATTGCACTATCACTGTTGATACTCAAGGAACTGCAAAGGCCAGGGCTGCTCCTATGGACACTAAAGTACCTTCTCCTACGAAAAAGGAGATACTAATCTCAGTTCTTCATTTCCCAATCTGGGGTTTTCAAGCTTTTCAGGAGACCCGGCAGTCACTCTGCTCTCCTCACATACCACACAGTAGTCACTTGCAGTAGCTTTTCAGATAGTTAAAGAGATGTGCAGCAGAAGCACTTCATATGTAACATGCTCAGAAATGTAGCATTAACATGGCATGGATTCCACCCAATGCTGGAAATGAAAACCAGCACTAGCACTGCAAACCTCACAGAGCTGTGTGACTCTTGTCATTCTCTGTCTGGGAACCTGGACAGGTTCCATGACCAAATACCTATTTTATATCAGCTTATGTTCAGACAGAGCCATGCAACAGTCATCATCAGTTGTCTGCAGCTCTATTTCTAATTCACATTGGCCTGGGACAATCTGCTCCTAGTCTCTCAAGAGACTCCAGAATACACTTTCTTAAGCAGAGCACATTTAACATACATGTAGACACACACAGAATGCATGTGGCAAATCATACTAACTGAAATAAGCTTTCTGAATGACCAAAACACAAATGAATTGCTCAGCTGATGAAGGACTTGGATTTGCCATCTTCTCATGCCTTGGGTTTGGAATGTGATGTCGTGAAGAAGACTCAACACAAAGAAAACAACAAAAAGTATGCATTAAAACGAATCGAAAGGAAAAGAAGAAAGTTGCACAGATAATAACCTGCTGTGAAGAGGCAAAGCTTACAGTTTTAGGGACTTCATACGCTATCTGGGTTGACACTCCGCCCATGTCAAGGACACCCACTGTCCTCTTGCGAAAGATGGCCTCTTGGTTCTCACTGCCTGGGACATGCACCTCCACAATGGCCTCATCCTCTGCATACAACAGCAAACAGGCAGTGAGAACTACACCCAGGGTGGGCCTGAAGCAGCAGTACACTGCCAGTTAGCTTATTGTTTGCAGCAATGTAGATCAGTGGGCTCAGGTACAAATGAAGTCAACATTGGCTGCACACACACAATTCACCGACATCTTGGTCTAAAACCAGACCAGCACCAGGGAAAGGCACCCAAGTCCTTTCTAAAATCCAATTCACAATTAAGTTACTTACCATCATCTGTATGTTCAAATCTTCCAAGAACAAAGTTGATGCCAATCCATGCATATACTCCTACATGCATAAGAAAACATGTTTCTCCTCTTAGAAACAAAAAGGGGTTTTTTGCACATGTATTAAGATATATCACTGATCATATTTTATTATATAGAATGCTCAGAAGCTAAACATTCCTGAAGTTATTCTAGCTGTTCTCTCCCAAGTCAATGCTACGATAAAACTCCTGATTCACTGTATTAAAGTCAGCCTGATGTGGGATTTTCAGACCAAGCAAGCACATTCGATTTTAAAGTGATTTTTAAGCTGATCACATGGAAACATCCCTCCTTTAGAAACCGTTTTCCCCTGCAAATTTTCTCCCATTATGTGGCTCCCTCCTTAAAGCCAAGAAAATGGCCTAGAATTCCTGCTAAACACAGAGAAGTTATTTTCAGTGCTAATTAGAAAACATTTAGACAAGTTGGAAGCTCCCAGCAGATGATCATCTCCACACTCCATATGTTGCTACTGAGGAATAAGGTCTCTCAACCAACCCAGAATTTTAAGAGGCAACAAAATAGATCCAATATATTTGGACCATGAAAGCAATAACCAATCCAAAGGTCATTTTCCCAACACTGACCTACCTTCCTGCTTCCCTGAAATAACCTCTGCATGCGAGTCCGAGAACAGGAAATCAAAGTGCACGGGAATATCAGTGAGCAGATCTTCAAGTATTGCCTTCTGCTGGCTGCAAAGTTACATGTGAGCAGTTATAAATAGCCACACGCACCAGGACTGCTATTCTAAATGCTAAAAATACAACAGGCAATAACCTTTCTGGCAGAATCCTCATTCCTGCAGTACACAGAATATAAAGAGGAGTCTCTTTGTGCTTTGCACGTGGCACGTGTTGGGCAGCAAAGCTCAGAAGTGGAGAAATGTAATCACTGACCTTTTCAGGAGAGCTGGCAAACTCCGAGATGCCTGGTGAAAGAGAGACATGGGAAGCTGAAGCAGCCCAAGGCACTTCCTGGAAAATCTTGATAGTCAACACACAGAGGAGAAACCAACCACCCAAATCCAAACATGCCTGTGGCAGGGGGCTGGAACTGGATGAGCTTTAAGGTCCCTTCCAACCCAAACCACTCCATGATTCTAAGAAAGCCAGGAAATGAACTACAGAAATAAGGATGAAGTTCACAATAATCCTCTAAACAACAAACAAAAACCTGTATTAGATATATTATGTATTTATATAATTGGCTCAAAGAGCTTTACAGAAAGCCAATACAAACAGAACTGAGTTAACTGATAACTGAACCAGCAACCATCTTACTCCAGAGAAGCCTCTCCCTCCTGCCCATCAATGCCGTATTTCAAGCTTTAAAGCTGAACAAAGCTGTCTGCAAACCAAGCCCAAAGAAATCTGGAGGGGAGCCGTGCTGACAGCTTGCAAATGGCCTTTATCCAGACACTTCAGACATGGGGCTGGACAAAGCAACGTCAGGACAGGCAACTAGCTGCAAAACCTCATCTCAAGTTAACTTCTTTCCAGTACCTGGTTTAATTTTCATAACCACTGGTTTTCTGGTTTTGTCCCTCATCTGTTTTATGTCCAATAGATCGTGTGGATTCCCATTGTGCCTTGGCCAACAATACACAAAAATCCTGGAGCCACTGCTGCCACAGTCCACAACGATTCCATAGTTCAGGTTGGGGTTGCTGGTATCTGTAGCTTCAGTGTCAGTCACTCGGGCAAGATACCTGGGAGAAAACTAAGCATTATTACATGGCAATTAAATTCCATATGGAAGCTTTTTCTCAGACTAACTTATTAGAAGATCGAAGTATTGATAAATTAAAGTCCCCTTAGATAAAGAAAGCTTTGTAAAGAAAGCAGGAAGTTTGACTCGTACTTTTTCCACCCCATTCATGTGTGTTCTCTTTCACACCTCAGCCCTTTCCGGCTCTCACCTGTGGAATCTTTTGTCCCTGTGTGCACGCCCATACTTATTGCGGATGACCACCAGGGAGTAGTAAAGCACAGAGACAGCAGCAGCAAGAATTCCTATCACCAGGATCTGTCGCAAGGTGGTGTTGAGAAGCCGTGGGCATCCAACCGGAGAGATGCTGAAGTGCCAAGAAGCAGGAAGCAAACACGAGATGCTGATCCTACAATTCAAAGAGGAGAACCTGCTTTAAAAATGGGCTTCAGGACCAAAAAGCAGCACACTGCATTTCAAAACAAGCTCAGGATAAAGAGATGCTCCACACAGCTTTTCACTTTGCTCTGCTCTCACTTTGCTCGTGCTCTCAAGAGTGTACTCAAGACACTATTCCCACCTTTGAATTTATGATTTGCCAGGAATTCATGCTCAGGTTCCCTGTACTTCACTCAACAGACATCACAATTGAATTTGACCGCTCCTTTTGGATTCTTACCTCCCCATTCTGGGATATGAGCAGCAGAAAGAAAGACCAGCTGGTGTTCAAGCATCAGCCGGTCACCTCACACTGACAAGGCACAGGGACCATTCTCAAAGCCATTGCTCTTCTGCTCCTGAATTAAACAGAAAACAAAGATGAGCTTGTAGCCAGCACTGCCAGCAGGTCGAGGGAGGCGATCCCTCCCCTCTGCCCAGCACTGGTGAGGCTGCATCTGGAGTGTGGGGCCAGTTTTGGGCTCCCTAATAAGGAGAAATACAAAGACCTGCTGGCAAAACCAGGGCTGGGCCATAAAGAAAGCTACAATACTGAAGCACCTCTCACATGGTGAGAGACTGAGAAAGCTGGGCCTGTTTTGCCTGGAGAGAGCATGGTTCTCATCAATGCATATAGATATCTGGGTGGAGAATGTAAAGGAAGCAAACTCACTGGGGCCAGTGAGAGGATAAGAAGCAACAGGTACAAACCAAACCACATGAAATTCCATCTGCACGTAAGGAAAACCTGTGAGGATGCTGGGACACTGGAACAGGGTGCTCAGGGAGGCTGCGCAGTCTCCATCCTTGGAAGCATTCAAAGGCCTGACTGGACACAGACCCAGGGAGCTGCTGCAGCTGACCCAGCTCAGCGAGAATCACAGCATCAACCAGGCTAGCAAAGACCTTTAAGCTCATCCAGTCCAACCATTCCTCCATCACTGCCAAGGCCACCACTAAACCATGGCACTGAGACCTCGTCTACACGGTGTGTGACCACTTGCAGGGACAGTGACTCCAGCACTGCCCTGGGCAGCCTGTTCCAATGCCTGAGCACCCTTAACGCCATGCCCAGCCAGCAGCAGCCTGCTGTAACACAGCATCTCCAACTCTGCTGCCACCCTCAAGGGCAGAGGATGCAATAAACCATCAGCAGCACTTAAAGACCAACCACAGAGAGCCCAGGGCTGACACCCGTGTCCCACCACCCCCCGCAGGTCTCACAGCCCTTCCCCACACACCGCACCCCTACAAACACCACCCCGAGCGGCCACCAAGGGCGCAACGCGGGGCGGGGAGCGCACCGGGCTGGAGACCCGGCCCGGGCCCTCCTCACGGAGCAGGCCGCAGGGCTCGGCCCGCTCTCACCCCCCACCGCTCTCCCCACCCGCGGCCTGGCCGCGGCCTGGCCCGGGGACCCGGCGGCGCTCGCCCCACGCCCCTCAGGCCGCTCTCCGAAGCCGCTGAACCGGGGCAGCCACCAGGACCACCGCGACCGCCACACTCACCGCACCGCCAGCCGCATAGCAACCGGCCACGACGCCACTTCCGGGTCCCGCCGCCGGACCTGACGCACGCACGCACGTGGCGCTGCAGCTGGCGGGGAAGGGATTCCCCCGGGGGCGTGGCCATGCGTGAGGGGGCGTGGTCATGGGTGGGGGCGTGGCCAGGGAGGGTTCATGTTAAGCTATAGGTCGGTTATAATGCTCAGCCCTATATAATTTATAGGGCGGGTATAAGGGCCAGCCCTAAGACAAGCGCTGCAGGCTGAGCATAGCAATGGGTTACAAACAAAGCTATATAAGTATGTTTGTATAAGCATATAAATATAAACTTATTAGTAAAAATACATAATTACAAATATTTCATTATATACTATGAATATACAACGGTTGTAGCACCGGGAGTGAGCATATAAATATTATAAGTAATAAATAAATCAATCTGGTTAAGAAAAATCAAGCAAAAAGCCTCTCCTTGCCCTAAAGGGGCTGCAAATGCGCTGGCAAAGCAGGAACCCTCTTGCTCGTTGCCACTGAGTGGCAGCACAGCTTGTGCCCACGCGGCTCCAGGATGCCATCAAAGAAGTGGAAAGAAGAGGTTTATCCTGGTAGTTATAATGTGTTAATAACAGGAATAACCTGCTGGGAAGCGTGGCTGGGGTCTCACCTCTCCCTGCGGGGTCCTGTGGGTATATATTTCTTGTTAGTTTGGACCAAAGCACAGCAGACAGTATTAACTTGCTGGGAAAGCTGTGTTTGGTGTGCAAGGCATTCCCAACATGGCTGGATGTGGCCCTGGGCAAAAAAGCATGTGCTTTGGGATGGCAAATTACATAGAGTTAATGATGAGACCTCCAGGAACTCTTAGACCTGCCTTTGGTTTGCAAGAGAAACACAGAACCCTGAGGCAGCCGCTGGAGCTGGTGTCAGCACAAAGGTGCAAACCTCTGCTATGGGTTCAGCCCAGGGAAGGTGCTGAGATGGTTGTCCCATGGGATGAGAAGCAAATGTCCCTTCAGGGCATCCCTCTCTCAGCATGGTGGCCATTCAACCGCAGGGCTGGAAGGACCCATCCTGGCTTTCCACAGGCTAAATCCCAGCGGCTGTGGGCAGCCCCTCAGTCCCTTTCCAAGCTGAATTCCACCCAAAAGTCATTGCTGCAGCTGGTTCCGTCATCTCCAGAGACAAAGGCACAAGTAGGAGCATGTCAGCGGCGGCGAGGGCTCTGTGGGCAAGAGAGAAAACAAGGAAAGGAATAAAAGGCAGCGCTGCCATCAAAGCAGAGCCAGAAAAGCTGCTCTGGGGGGTGGTTTGAGGGGGGCCGAGTGGTTTCTGTGTCACCCACAGGCTTTGGGCTGCAAGGGGTGTTAGAAACACTGAAGAATGTGTAGAAATGGAGAGCTGCTGCTGAAACCAGAGTCAGCAGGCGGCAAAAGGGGAAGCCCAGGAGGAATGCGCAAGTTGGCTTTGTGCATGCTAACCATTTCCAGATGCAAGGGGTTGGAACTGGATGAGCTCTAAGGCCCCTTCAACCCAAACCAGGCTGGGATTCTGGCTCGGATGCTCAAGAGCTCCCAGCGTTTTGCACAGGAGGAAAGTTTCCTCCAAGCACCAAATCCTGCTTTATTCCCCCTCCATTATCCTAAGGATAATGCTAAAACCATCACAGAATCATTAGGGTTGGAATGGACCCTTGGAGACCACCCCTGCTCTAAGTTGCTCCCCGGTGAAAGCAGCTTGATGGTGCCATTTCCAAAGGAGAAAAACCACCCCTGGGACATGTTTGGGTCGACCCTGACAGCCCAAGTGAGGTGTGTGCAGGGTGCCCAGCCCCTATCTCAGGGCAGCACATCACCCACCCCACCGCACCCTCCCAGTATCAGCCCACGGTGGGACACCGGGGCGAGCAGATAGGGCAGCAGCAGGGGCTGTTGTTGCTGATGCAGGGTGAGCAGCGGGGTTCTTGGCTGGCAAAGGTGTGAAGGGTGATGTGCAGGAGGCAGGGCTGGGCTGTGCCTCCCACATGGGCTTTTCTTCTTGTATGTTTGTGTTGATTTCTTAAACCATCCCGCTTCCCATTTTGCCATCTCCGCAGCCCGACCCCCCCGAATGAAGTTGATCTTTCATTTGCTTGCATTGTGGCAGCAGGCTATGACTGCCCCCCAGCCACAGCCCTGCTTGCAGGGGCCTCATTTCACCCTGGTTTTCATCCTTACTCTCTTCGAGTCACACAAAACCTTACCCAGAAGTGAAACCCATCTGAATTCAACCATTTGACCAAGGCCATGCAAGGAGTCGGTGGCAGAGCAGGATCATCCCCAGCTGTAAACACATCCTCTCACCAAGCCAAAGCTTTCCCTCTGTTTTCTGGATCTGGTTTTGCTGACTGCCAGAAACAAAGCCAAAACAACCCAACTCCAGCAAACCTTGTGGCATCCTTTCAGCCTCCTCTGCGCAGTGCCACCAGTCCACCCCAAAGCACTTTTCCCCCTGTTTCCTCAGGGCTTCAAACCAGAAAGGCGAGTTGATGAAAAGAATTCGGTCCAGGAAGTAACACAAAAGGCAGGTTTCATGATGCTCATTGGGTATCGCCTCTCCCTGTTCCATTAATCCATGGAGCTGGGTAATGGTAAATTAGGTCAGATTATGTGAGCACTGAAATAAAACCCAGAGGCCAAATTCCTCGCATCCACACCTCCTTTACCTCTGAGGTTGCATAAATGTTAATGGGTGCTGGATCTGTCTGTGGAGCTGTAATGCTGAGTTTTCAGATTTGGGCTGTTTTGGCATAGGAATAACCCCGCAGCATCATTGGGACCCAATTCCCTCTAATTCCCTTTGCATTCATGTTCATAGCCCTCACTGGCATCAACTGAATACACTGCAGTTGAGCTGTTACACATAAACCTGTTATGCATATGCTGACCATTAAATGAATACCTTGGGAATCTGGAGTGCTGGGGAATCAAGGCAAAGAGATGCTCTCAGTTGTGTGCCAGAGCAGGGATTAATGTTCTTGCTTTTGCAGCATTAACTCACCTGCCAGCACCTCGGTGTGCTCAGCAAGGGCTTAACACCAGAGGCTGCTTTACACTGCTGCTCACAGAAGTGGGTCAGTCCAACCTGAAGACAAAACAACATTGCTTGCTTATTTTCTGTGGCATTGGCTAATACGGAGATAATGAAATAAAGGGGAGCACATCAGGTTTCCCAGTAAGTGCTGCATCCCCATAGCTGCCTTTTCCCAGGGAAACAGGTCCAGAGCTGCTGACTGAAACCCATTTTGAGCACTGAACATGTCTAAGGAGGGATGGGGCTGGGGGTGGCAAAGTGCTGGTGTGCCGGGAAGGGGCTGCATCCACATCACGAGATGGGACCTTAGGAAGTTTTTCCCTATGAGAGTGCTGAGGCACTTGGAGCACCCTGCTCTAGTGGAAGGTGTCCCTGCCCATGGCAGGGGTTGGAACTGGAGGAGCTTTAAGGTCCTTTCCAACACAAACCATTTGATGAGTCTGGGTGCCTTTTCCTCACCCCAGTTCAGCACCCATGGCTCTGCACCGCTGCTGGCAGCCCCGTGATGGTGGCAGCTACAACACACCCTAAGCCAAGGTGTTGCTCAGCTGTTAGAGAGCTTGTACATTTGGAAAGTGAAGAAGAAAATGACATCCCTCCCACTGCATGGTGTAGATAACCCACAGCTTGTGTGGTTCCAGAAGGTGGCTGCCTCCCAGGAGGACACTCCTGCCTTATCACCATGGGTGCAGCCATGTGCTGCACCTCCTGCCCCGCGAGGGACCAGGATAAGCAAACTGGGTGCTCCTAATCATCTGTGGAGCACCAAGCAGATGGCCTGGGGGCTGCAGACACCTTCTTTGGGCCAGGTCTTAGGAAAGCCAAGAGCATTTCCCTTCATTTTGCAGGTTATTTTGCATTCCTCATCATGTTTTTGGTCTTGGGTTCTATTTCTGCCGGTTCAAAGCTGTCCTGCAGTGCACAGGCCCCATGAAGAAGGTTACGCACCAGTGAGGACTCAGATCTGTGGCTCTGATTCATCATCTTTAGCTGCTCGCTGTGATGCAATGCACATGCAGATTGCGATGGTGTCTTCTGCATCAACTTGTTGGTGTAGAAATGAATGTGCTCCATGCAGCCTGCAGCCAGGTTGTGCTCTTAGCAGCATAAATAGCTTCGTCCTTTGCTGCTTCTCTGCTGTGATGGAGTTTGGGGCTCGCAGAGGGACCTGGGGAGCTCCAGCACAGGGAGGGGATGCACTGAGCTGTGGCTGTGCCCTGGAAGGCAGCAAGGGAATCATTGCACAAGATCTGTTTCAAAGGAAGGGTTTGTAAATCAAGCTCACTCTGGTGATGCTCTGCAGGGGATGACTCTTATTTGCCAGGCAGGGATGGCAGGAAACCATCCAGGAGACACTGGGCTGCTCCTTTTCCTGCTGGCGGGGCATGTGACATGGCAAAACCACAAGCCAGACCAGCTTCCCTGCCCCATCGTGCCTCCACAAATGATGAATGATTTAATCTCTTCTTCACGAACACGGGGAGAATCACGCAGGGAAACCCCTGCATCTCTGCTCTGACACCTCTGGCTGAAGCAGCTTCCTGTGCCCTACGGTGGCTCTTGGGGCACAGAGCAGGAGCAGAAAGGATTCCTTGTGCCTGTGCTCCTCAGGGTTAAATTATAACCTGTTCCTACCTGGAACCAGCACCGTATTTCAGACTGATTCATACTAATGCTTATCAGGGAGCCAGACTTAAGACTGTAGGGGAAAGGGCTCATTAAGGTGACACTGTAATTTCCCCACCCTCCTCTGCCCTGCCAAAAGCACTGGGAGGAATCAGCTCCTGTTGACTGCTGTTTATGGAGCAGAAACCCCAGATAAACTGCATGGAGCAATACTGGAAAGCGCTCCCCTTCGAGCCGGAGCTTGGGCACTTCCTTGAACAAGGCTGCCTTACAGAAAGGAAGCTCTTGTGCCCGGCGTTGATTTACATCCCGCAGACGTGGGTGATCACCCGGAGCGCTGTCTGCCGGAGTTACGTCTGTGCACGTGGCTGCCTGGCTCCACAGTGTCAGAACGTGGTGTCAAACCGGGCCAGCGACATGGAGACGAAGCTGTGATAATCCAGCGCCTTCTTCCAGGGGAAAGGAAAGAGACCTTTAGAAATCTCTGTGTTAAATCCCATGTTGGTGAAGGACTTCGTACACTCTCTGATTCCTGCAGGTCGCAGGGCACTTGGTGATGCCTACTCTCATGGGATCACCATGATTCCATGTCAGTGTCATGGCTTGGACACGCAGGACAGCGCCCAGGTCTCGCTCCATCTCTCCCACCCCCCCCACAAGCACTGCTCTGGGTCCCAGGTACCCAAAATCAAACAGGAGCAAGTCACACATCGTGTTCCCATCGGGAATGGAGGCTTCCCAGCACAAACATGGGGCGGGAGGAAGGAGGATGGCACACACCAATGCTGCAGCCCCTCTCGAAGTACCTGGGTGAGAACAGACCAGGCTCTTCCCACCTCACGTGTATTCATTTCATGGTTAATGGGAAACCCAAGCACTTCATTTGCCTGCTTTTCCAGGCTCGCAGAGGCTGGTTTCCTTACGTGCTTCCCAAGGCTTCAGCAGCCATAAGCTGTTTTGCAGTATCATGGTGCTCCACGCGAATGGTTAACCTTGATTTCAGTGCAGGCCACGCAATGCCACCGTCCCAGCGAGGTCGAATTCCAAGTAATCCTTCCAGGAGGAATGGAATGAAGGCAGCGCTGTGCCTGGAGAAGACGCCGTCGCCTCTGTCTCTTTAAGAGTGTCAAATGCAGTTGGTTTGGGCTGATTTCATGGTGGGACAAAGGGATGTTACCAAGGGAGCGGTTGGGGGTGCAGGGGCATGGGGTGAGCTCAATCCTGGTGTGGAAAGGCCAGTATTAATGGCTGTGCTGTGGGGCTGGAGCTGCATAGAGAGGCGATGCATGCAAAAAGGCTTTGCAGGGAAGGGCAGGAAGCTCTCCTGAGCTCTTCCACAAGCTTCCCTTCCCCATGGTGAGGCTCAAACCCATACAGAGCAGCTGTCCAGCCTGGGGAAGAGAAGGCTCCTGAAGGGGAGGCCTTAGAGCAGCTCCAGGGCCTAAAGGGGCTGCAGGAAACCTGGAGAGGGGCTTGGGACAAGGGCCTGTAGGGACAGGCCAAGGGGAATGGCTTGAACCTGCCAGAGGGGAGACTGAGATGAGCTCTTAGGCAGAAGCTCTTCCCTGTGAGGGTGCTGAGGCGCTGGCACAGGGTGCCCAGAGAAGCTGTGGCTGCCCCATCCCTGGCAGTGCTCAAGGCCAGGTTGGACACAGGGGCTTGGAGCACCCTGCTCCAGTGTAAGGGGTCCCTGCCTGTGGCAGAACTGGGTGAGCTTTAAGCTCCCTTCATCCCAACCCGCTCCATGACTCCACCATGCGGTGCCTCATCCTGACGGGACACGGTGACAGGCGCAGCGCTGCAGGACCCGACCCCCCCGGTGAGGGCCTTGTGCCTGCGGGGAAACCACGCTCCTGCCCGGCCGTGCCCGGGGGTCTCTGCCGGTGCAACGGGCGCAGCCCCGGGCGAGCCCCGCTCGCACCACGAGCGGCTGCCACCACGAGGCCCGCGCGCCTCAAACCGGGCTGGGCTGTTGCCCCCCTCAGCGCGCCTGCACAGCAGTCCCGCCCCCCGCACCCGAGAGCAGCCAATCACGCTCCACCAGCTCACCCGCCTCTCCTTCCTATTCGTCTGCTTCCCTGTCAATCATCCGCTACCGGTGGCCGGCGGCGTGTGACGTCACGCCCGGCGGGGCGGTGGGAAGCGGCGGCGACGGCTTCCTATTGGCTGGCGCGGCGCGGGGCGGGGCGGGGCGCGGGCGCGGCTTTAAAGCGGGGCCGGGGCGGCGCGCGGGCCCCGTGCGGGCCCTCCCCGTCCCCGTTAACCACCCGTTACCCCCCGCTGCCGCCGCCGGTACCGGGCGGATGGAGCTGAGCTGCGGAGTGGGGGGCAGCGCGGCCGCACCCCCGGGGCCCGGCCCCCCGCCCGCAGCTGCCGCCGTTCCGCCGGTGCCGCCTATGGAGGGCGAGGAGTACGAGAGCCTGCCCAGCGGCGCCTCGCTCGGCACTCACATGGTAGCCGGGGCGGTGGCGGGCATCATGGAGCACACGGTCATGTACCCGGTGGACTCGGTCAAGGTGCGTGGCGGAGGCCCCCGGTACCTCCGAGGAGGTGCTCCGACGGCTGCCGGTGTCGGGGTGCACGGGGGTCCCGGCGTGCGCGATGCTCATAGCGGGGAGCAGGGTACGGAGCTGCTGGGGGTGTGCGGGAGTGCAGGGGTGGGTGCGAAGAGGGGTGTTGCGGTGCAGAGGGTCCCCCCGGGGGTCCCTCGAGGTCTCGCCGATGGAAGCACCATCCCGGCAGCACCGGTGCCCTCGGCCCCGTTGAGCTTTGCGCAACCCGCGGTGCAAAGGTGTGCACCAAGGCCCGCTGCAGCAAGCAAAGTCCTTGTGCTGCTCCCGCCTCGGGGCAGAGATGCCACCGGTGCCCTCCTGGAGCAGCTTTTCCTTCCTGGAGTGTTGGAATCCCAAGGCCGGGTGGGAAACGCCGGTGTTGTTGTGTCCGTCCACACACGAGGATGGTTGTGAGCAGCGTGAACCCGACCTCCTGCCACCCCAGTGCCGTGGCCATGGTGGCTTTACCGGGGTCAGGGCTTTACAAAGGGGTTTGTGTGGCTGCTGGTGGTTGGGTTCGATGCTAATGAGCTCCAGGCTAACGAGCGTGCTGTTGGGTGCACATGAGGGAGGACTTCACAGTGTCTCCAGCATGGTCGGAAGCATCACGAAGGGTATTTCCTCCCTGTGCCCTGCCAGCGTGCTATTAAAAGAGAGGGAAGGTTGGGAAAAGCCAAGCACCCTCGATGCTGTGTTGCTGGTGCTGATGGACCCTCACTGGTCCACTCAGGAAAGGCTGCAAGGAGATGCTCTAATTCTCCTCTTCCCAATACAGGGCTCCTGAAAGAGTAGCGAGAGGAGAGGAAATGCCTTCGCTTTGAGGCACTGGAGATCTTGCCCGTGTGCTGCGATAAGCACTTAAAGGAAACATTTTCTGCTGCTTTCCTGTGTTTTCCCTCTGGGTTTGTGCCCATTGGACCTGGCTCCAGGGCTGGGGCTGCTTTGAGGTGCAGGGTCTGAGCCCAGCCTGGCTCCTGTCCCAGTCAAGCCGGGTGCTTTGTGCCAAGTCACGCTCAGAGCAGCGTCACTCGGGCCTCCGTGGTGTGGTTGAAGAGGGCATTTCCTCTGCAGGGAATAGGGAGAAAACGAAAGCCGTGCCTGGTTTTCCCGGGCGGGAGGTGCTTTGGAGGAAGGCGAAAGTGCTGCTTTCCCCAGGCAGTGAATTCCCTCCTTGCCGGTGCTGGGATTGCACCGGGGCAGTGCCTTACTCCGGGAATAATCCCGCTCAGCAACTGCCTTGAAGTGCTCGGGAGCTGATAAAACACTGGGAGAACTTTGAAGAGTGGCCAAGGTCACCCCGTGCGTTTGGGGCAGAGTGGAATCCGGAGCCGCAGGATTTGGGTGCTGTGATGGGCGCTCTCCACTGCTCTGTCCATGTGGGAAAGGTGAGAACTGACCCAAAAAGGGCTTTTTTATTGTAATGGGAGTAACCAAACACTAATGGAGGCTTGTAAAAGCAGCTGTGGGAAATGTGCTGCTCACCTCCTGCAGCAAAGCTCCTTCCTTTGTGGGTAACACTCACTGGGATCCGCGGTGGCTGAGCAGAGCCTGAGGAGGAGATCAGGGGTTGTGGATGCTGCAGCAAGAGACGTTTCAGGCACCTGGCTGACGAGGTGATGTTGTGGCTCCAACAAGTCATTTCCTCCTGAAGAGAAACTGAAAATGCTTTAATTTGGGAAATGGCTTGCTTCAGATGCTTGCACAATTCCTGGGGTAGGGCAGGGCCGTGATGGTGGTGTCCTGGTGAGGTGAGTCAAGGGAAGCGCCCAAGAGAGCACCCGATGGACCTCTGTGAAGCTCATCGACACTCGTGTGGCAGTGTTGGGAATACCCAAAGTGCCGTTGGTGCTTGTGTAATGTGTAAATCCATGGTGCACATCCCTGTGTGCAGCCTCCTTGCTGTGATAACGTGCTGCCACTGAAGTCATCACTAGTTGGGTGTTTTGCAGCAGTGTTTCTTCATAGAGGGGGAATGAGTTACGGGTTGTATTTACCCCCTAAACCTGGAGGCTTGTGGTTATTGAGGCTTGCTTGGTGCCTTTTCCTTCTGATGCTAAAGACCCCCATGCAGCTTCAGCCTTGGTTATGTGTTGACCTCTGTCTTACGCACCTAACGCTGTGGTTGTATTAAAGCACTGGCTGTAGGGTTTTAGATGTGTGTCTCATAGTCCTTAGGCTCGTTCTGTTTGATCAGGCAAGCCTGATCAGCCTCCAAATGAATGGTAGAGATCAGCATGTCAGGGGCTTCAGGAGGACTCCGCTGGAGCATCCTCTTAAGCTGTGTAGTGGCTTCCCTGCAGTGCTGCTGGAGCTGGCTTCCCAAGGTGGGTGAAGTGGCTGCCTGGAGGATGGAGGATGTGGAGTTGTCCTCACGTGGGAGCTGATTGCTTCAGACAGCTTGGTGAGACACTGCATGTGCTTGAGCCTCCCTTCCTCGCAGTGGCACTAATGACAAAGTCCTTTCTCCAGCCCCAACCATGCTGCAGTCACCTGTGAAAGCCTCAACTGCTCCTACCCAGTGGGTATGGGAGGTCCTGGGCTGTAATGGGAATTCCTAGGGTGAAGGGTAGGAGGAACATGGAGCCTACATCTGTGATGCCAGAGAGGGGAATGGACAGGAAAGGATAGGTACAATGAGGGTTGATGGGAGGGAATGGAGTGTTTCCATGGCTTTAGGTAGGACAATCCACCATGGGTGACCTGCCTGGAGCAAGGAAGCTTTGGAGCTTCCCTGCTTGTAGCAGCTTGAAAGCACAAGTGTGACTGAGCAGGGCAGATGAGCACCTGTGAGCTGTTTTACTGCAATTTAGTCAGGCTTTGGAGTTAAGTGATGCTTGCCTGGGGTTTGGTGGTGGGAGGTTCTGCATCCAATGCAGGTCTAGGAGGAGCAGTTCCTCTTGTTTCAGTGTTGGGGTGCTGGAAAGTCATGGCTAACCTGGCTGGCCCCATATTCCCCTTCTGTGGGCCTTTGCAGACAGGGGTGGGTACCACATTGCTTGGGAGCAGCAAAAGGGAGCTCCGAGCTTGAGCATGGCATGGGTTGTGCAGCAGCAAAGCCTTCTGTGGACAGCAGGATCTGCCCAGGTTGCTGCAGAAACACTGCTTATCTCCTGGTGAAAGCATACAGTGCTCTCTGTGTCTTTTGTTGGCCTCAGGGAGCTGTTTGTCTGTCACATGAACTTGGAGAAAGCGTGCTGTGTCCAGGAAGGAAAACAAGGGCGAATGAGATCCCAGCCTGTTTGTACAGCGGCATGTCAAACCGTGACCCTTGGAGAGTGTGCAAAGCCAGAGACTCACCTTAGTAAAGCAGCTCTAGGTAGAAACCAGCCCTGGGCTATTGACGTGCTTCTGGGTGCTCTCCCCCAAACAGCACCTATAAAGGCAGCGCTGGTTCACAAACAGGTAACCTGATGGAGCTGAAGCCGTGACTTCTGCTGTTGCTTCTCATGCCCAAGCTGAAACCAGGACTGCCAGGATGCTTGTGGTTGTCAGTGCCTTATGCAATGAGGATTAATCTCAGTAGGTGGAGAAGTGTTTCTTGGCTGGGTAACAGGGCGTGAGGCTCCTGGAGGAACTTGATGGCTTCAGATAGGTGGCAGGAGATGGGGGGGTAAGGACTGCAGAGCTGGTGGCAAATCATTGTTCACACCACAAGAAACCTGGTGCACCCGGCTGTGCTGGTGGTGATGCAAACCGCAGACCCATGCGTGGGTTAGGTGGGTCCAGCACCCTTCCCACCCACTCTGGGGTGCTGAGTGGGAAAACATTTATCCCCTGTGATATGAAAGCAACTGGATCCTTAGTGAGGGTGGAGGTACCCAGGGCTGGGCTGGCAGTTTACTGCTTTAGAGGAGTGGTTATTCCTCATTCCCTTTCTGCTGAGATGAAGGCATCCCAGCAGCAGAGCGGGGTGAGATGGGGATCTCTGGGTCAGCTCCGGCCTCTGAAGCAATGCCTTCAAGTTAAAACTAGCAGAGAAGAGGAGAAACCGAGCGAAGCCCAGCCCCGGCTGGATGGGACCAGCTCGGCAGCGGTGGGTCTGCTGAGTCACGCTGACGGCGGAGCCGCTGCCGGGAGCTTCTTGGCAGCATCACGAAATCCAGCCCCTCCTGACGAGCATCCATAGGATGGGAATGTGCTGGGACTCATGGTGAGGGGGTCAAGACCCTCGTGCCTGCTCAGAGGTGGCTCCGAGCTGGGTTTAAAGCCTGGTTTTAAGCTCAAAGATAACCCAGTGCTGTTGCTGCATTTACAGAAGGGTTTTCCTCAACCTTTGGGTCCATTTCCAGTGCTGTTCATAGGTTACAATGCCTTTAGTGCTCTGAAACAGGAAGCTTTGCTCGAGGCTGCCAAATCCCCTGCTGCAGGGTGGTGATGCCTTGTCGTGGACACTGGCTGATGCTCAAGTCTGCCGCACTAAGTCACTTTGCAGATGTAATTCCTGTGCCCTTTTTTTAGGCTATTTACTACAAATACAGCAGTTTGTTTGGTTCAGCCTCAAAGCGTTGCTTTGCTGCTTGCATGGCTTGGTTTTATTGTACTGGGTTAAAGTCTTGCACTGGGCCCTGAGCTCTTCCTTGGTCCTAGAAAGTGTATCTGAAAGTGCTGCAGTTTGCAGTGACTGGAGTGGTTTGGGGAATGGAAGGTCCAAACCTTAATTATTGGCATAATCTTGCCTGAAAGCTTGGCTGTAGTATTACCTCCCGGCTAATTGCTGATGGGAAATGATAAGCTTGAAGGGATGTGTCCCCATGAGGAAGTGTGGAGGTGGCACGGGCAGCCCTTGCTTTCTCAAGGGCTAAGGAATCTCTGCTGAGGACTGAGCTGCTTTGCCTATGTTCTGCCACATTGATGGGTGGGGAAACTTCAGTCAGAGGGTGGGGTGTCCCAGGTGATGGGGTGGGAGGCATCCTTCCTGTCAAACCCATGTGTCAGGGACCTGTTCATTGCAATTCCCAAGCTTCTCCTTGAGAGAGCATTAGTTTGGTGCCTGTTGCAGGGTGCTGAACACTCCTCTGCCATGGCTATTCCCTGACTGTGGTTCCAGGTGTGAGGCTGCACTGGAGGCTGTATCCCTTCAGTCTGGGATCGCAGACCAGCAGGAGCACCAGAGCCCTTTGCATCTTCGATGCTCTACATGTGCTTGATCTTGCTGGGATGTTCGCAGAGGTTTAAGCCTTGTCAGCAGCTCTCCTGTTGATGGTGGGAAGCAGCTCATGTCTGCGCCCTGCAAACACCACTGCGGGTTGGCATCATCCCTGCAAGGGCTTTGGGTGTCGCTGGTGTGTGATGGCATCAGCCTGCGGAAGCCTGAAACAGACCAAAAGGAGTCATTTTTCACATGGTGCCTAATAGACAGCAGTGAGAGCGATGGGAGGATTTGGGTGCCAGCAGCTCAGCTGACTTCCAAAGTATTGTTCCTCAGCTCCATCTAACCCTGCCCTGGTGCAGCTTGAGGCCGGTTCCTCTTGTCCCATCCCTTGTTCCTTGGGAGCAGAGCCCAGCCCCTCCTGGCTCCATCCTCCTGTCAGGCGGTTGTAGGGAGCGATCAGGTCCCCCCTGAGCCTTCTTTTCCCCATCTGAACCCCGCAGGTCCCTCAGCCCTTCCCCATCACTTGGGCTCCAGGCCCTGCACCAGCTCCGGTGCCCTTTACCTGTCTCTATGGGGGGGTTACTGTGGGTGCCCAGTTTTCTCAGCTTGCCCTTCTAGGAAAGCTGTTTCCCAATGGACCAGACAAGCGCTGCACACAAGTGTCACAAGCAGCTGAGCAACAGCAGGAGGAACAAGCTGGGGCAGAGAGCTGGGAGTGTTGTAAGCAAGAGGCAATTACAGACCTAACTGTATTTCTTCACCCAGGCTTTTGAACGACTGCGCGAGCTTAATTCCCTGTGTTTTCCCTGCAGAAACAGGAGCAGAGGTTACACGTCCCTCCTGAGCACTTGTCTGAGCAGCCTCGTAACGTTGTGGTGTTGCAATGGGAGCATGGGCTTAATCTTGCTGCCCTGAATAGCGCCGTGGGTGCAGCTGGGGACTGAATGATGGAGCCCACTCATGATCCTGGGAGCCTCGTGGCTCTTTCACTCTCTGCCTCGTGCTTGTTGCATTCAGGATGGGTTAAGTGAGGCCTCTCCCTTCGTGTGCTTTGTTGCAGACCAGGATGCAGAGCTTGCAGCCGGACCCCAAAGCCCAGTACAGGGGCGTGTATGAAGCGCTGAAGAAGATTGTCCTGACAGAGGGTTTCTGGAGGCCTTTACGTGGGATCAATGTCACCATGCTGGGGGCTGGCCCTGCCCATGCCATGTACTTTGCCTGCTATGAGAAGATGAAAAAGTCTCTAAGTGACACTTTCCAGCATGGAGGAAACAGCCACTTGGCCAATGGTATTTCCAGGGGGGGTTATGCACAAAATAAGCTTGCAGTTACCAGCCTGTCCCTTGCTTGCTTGATGTGCTTAGCCTGGCATCCCTCGCTGTTCTTTGCTCTGGGAAGGGCTGCTGTAGGCAGCCAGCGTTCAGAATGCTGCTGTTAATACGTGGATGGGAGGACGTGGGATGGAAATGTCATCCCAGGCTTGCCGGTCTCTGCTTTGGAAGGGCTGGGGAGGCAGGGACTGTCAGACAGGCAAGTGTGGTACCTGCCACCACTGTGGTGGTCCTTGACACAATGCGATGGTGGGAAGCTGCCATGGCAGGCCCCACTTGACTCAACCACCTCAGTTAAGGGTATGTAACAGCTTTCTGGCTTGCTGCTTTTTGCTGGCAATGTGCTTCCTGGGTTTGCCTTTCAAGTAGCTACAGGCTTTTGGTTCCAGTGGGAAGAGTGAAGCGCTGCCTTAATGAGAAATGACCGAAAGTCATTTGGGCAAGAGAGAATTTGAGATGGAAACCTACATCAAAGGAGAAGGTGTGGCTCGAGAGGCCCATCCTTGAGCCAACTGCACAATCATTAATGGCTGGCTGGATGCTGGCAGAATCTGGGCAATTTGTGTTTAGAACTAGGCTGAGTAAACGGATGAAAATGCCTCATTATGGATGCACTGAGCCAGTGCTAAACATTGCTCAGGCCTCAGTCCAGCACAGGCTGAGTGCATCTGGTGCTTTCCTGCACAGACAAAACCTTGGGAGTTGTCGTAGGGAGTAGCAAAGGTGATGGTTGGGATCCTGGTTCCTATTAGGCTGCTTTGGATGGGGTTTTTCTGCACTGGGAGTGAGTTGTGTTGCTGGGCGCTTCCTTGGGCTGCAGCATCGCAGGCAGCGGCACCCAGGTTGGACAGGGCTTGGAGCAAGCTGCTCCAGTGGAAGGTGTCCCTGCCCATGCGGGGGGTTGGAACTGAATGAGCTTTAAGGTCCCTTCCAACCCAAACCATCCCATGATGATGTTGGCTGCTGCCTCTGCAGATGGCAGTGCCCAGGCAAGCCCTGGCTTCTGAATACCCTTCTTAAAGGATGCTCTTGTGTCTTGCAGGTATAGCTGGGAGCGTGGCCACGCTACTCCATGACGCAGTGATGAATCCTGCTGAAGGTAATGCCCTGTGCTGTTGGGAAGTGCTGCACCCCGTTAGCCTGGGAAGACACCCTGTGCCATCTCAGCACCTTAAGCCCTTTGCTTTAGTGACTCTGCCCAACTTTTAACGAGCTCAGGCAGGTCAGTGCATAGGGATAGATTCTGCCTGGCTGCTCTCCCTTGCTTGCCAAGGGGGTGCACAGCATCTGCATGGCATGTTGTGATTTCTTAGGAAAGCTGGTGTCCCCTTTACTAACATGATGCTGTTACTACTCTGCTAGTGCTTCCTGGGTAGGTAGAGTCCAGCATGAAGAGGGCTAATGGTAAAATGCAGCTAAACTGAAGACAGTCAGCTGGGCTGCCAGCTCTTTACTGTTAATGTATGGGGCTTCTGAATTGGCCAGGATCAGTTTTTTCTGAAGGAAAAGATGTCTCTAGTGTTTGAAATCCTTTTAATCACACCCTGATCAAATGAATTGGCTTTTGCTTAAGTCAGTGGAAGTTGTTCCATTTCTGGACTGGGGTCTGTTATACTTCCCAGGTGATTCAATCACCTTTCTGCCCCTGTCCTCTTGGTGTGTCAGTGTTTCAGCACTTATGGGTGCATCTGAGGGTCCTTACCAGTCTGTCTCAGTGCCTTTCTAGCCCGAATTAAAGGCACTGGGCAGGCTGAGGGGAAGCAGAGGCTCTATGCAGCTTTTTGATGGAAGCCTGTTGACAAGGAGCTCATTGCTACAGAAATACCTGCTTTATGTTGTAGCAATTGGGACTCGGAAGGGGGAGGTTGGCTCTGGATGGTTGGGGCTTGGAGCAGGGCTGGGTGTTGGGATGACCAGGAAAGATGTGCTTTAGCTAACAAGTCTATGTCCCTGTGCCTGTCCTGCCTGGTGCTGCCCACCCTGTGGCCATCGCCTGGACCAGTGGTGAAGCAGCGGATGCAGATGTTCAACTCCCCTTACAAGTCCGTCCTGGCGTGCATAAGGACAGTGCAGAAGACGGAAGGGTTTGGTGCCTTCTACCGCAGCTACACCACGCAGCTCACCATGAACGTGCCCTTCCAGGCCATTCACTTCATCACCTACGAGTTCATGCAGGAGCAGATCAACCCGCACAGGGAGTACAACCCGTGGTCCCACATCGTCTCCGGCGCCGTCGCAGGGGCCGTGGCCGCCGCCGCCACCACTCCTCTGGATGTCTGCAAGACCCTGCTCAACACCCAGGAGAACATGGCCTTGAGCTCTGTGAACATCAGCGGGCACCTCACGGGCATGGTGAATGCCTTCAAGACTGTCTATCAGCTGCGGGGTGTCTCGGGGTATTTCAGGGGGGTGCAAGCCCGTGTCATTTACCAGATGCCCTCCACAGCCATTGCCTGGTCCGTGTACGAGTTCTTCAAGTACTTTCTCACAAAGCACAAGCAGGAGAAGAGAGCGTCCTAGTGAAGGACTCCCAGGGTGAATGCAAGCCTCCGTGTCCCTTCTGTGTGTGTGTGTGTGTGTGTGTGTGCGTGTACCTGCAAGCCAGCCAGCTCTGGGTCTCTGCTAAGGGAAGTACCAGGTTCGTGGTGGATTCGCGGCTGACGTCCACTTCTCCCTTCCTCAGGGATTCAAGTGCTCCTCAGCCACGTGTTCCCCTCCTTGCTCCATGAAAAGATTTATAAAGACTCATCATAATAATATATATATTTAATAACTTTATTTTGGAGAAGTGAAATTGCTGACTGATATTTTTCTCTATGAATAAGTTGAAGATGCAGTTTACTCCTCACCGCAAAGCTTGGGTCGGACAACCCAGGCTGGGGCGGTGGCTTTTTTTACAGCAAAGAAGCAAAATATCCTGTCACAGAGCTTAGTTTTTATATGAATATGAAATAGATGGATAATGTTTATCCTTTATTTTTCTATAGAGGCGTTGGGGTTGGGTTTGTAACTACTCTTACAGCTGGATGCTGTTTAAAAAGGGCTCGATTCTTCCATCCTGTGCGAGGAAGACACAAAAGCATTTATTTTTATAGCCAGATTGGCTTTAATTCTCCAGCATTGAACCCCCAAACGGTGGCCTGGATTCTCGTGGGGGTGTCAAGGTACTTGGTACCCCCTTGAGACTCCTTGGGATGGGGAGGAGAAGGACCAGGGGCACCACCAAGGAAGAACATCCCAAAACACGTTGTGGGGGAAAGGGGGAAACAATTCCATTGTATTTTACAAGGAGACTTAAAAAATGTGGATTTTAATCAGAAAAGTCCTTTTTCTTCGCAGATGCTTTTTTAAAGGTACATTCTGGTGGTGCGTGGTGGCTGCACAGCCTCATCCTCCCTTAACTTATTCATCCTTTCCCACCAAGGCCCCATTCCCGCTCGCAGGAGCGACCGTGCGCATCCCCATAGCTGGAGCTGGGGTGCATGGAGCTGCTCTGCTCCCTAAGGGGGGACCTGGGGCTTCTGTTTACAGGTTGGCTACACAGTCACAAGGGTCACATCCTGGCAGCACCAAACCAGCAGCAGGCAGGGAAATCCATAGGGAATTCTGCCCTACGGAACCGAAGGCACCTCCCAGCCCCATGTTTGACAATAAGCTGCTGCTCATCTCTGCTGGGGAGGGGAGAAAACATCAAAAAGACCACCTAGAGAGGTTCCTCTGGTTTGCTGCTGTGGGATGCTGAGCTTTGCAGTGGCCAGCAAAGCTGTGCCTGCTCCTACTGGGAATGGCTTTTCCATCCCAAAAATGCAGCCTTTAACCAGTTACTTGGGTGATCAGGAGCCAGTGAGGGATTTTAGGGGCCTGGATGTGTAAATCTAAGTGACAGGACACCAGGCGGCACATCCCCATCCTCCTTGGAAGTGATGGCTCCAGCTGGCACCATCTCCATGGTGCAGCTTGTGGAGATGTGGCTTCAGCTTGCTGTCAGCGCTGGGTGGGATGTCTCTGGGGGAGCTGCAATGTGATGGGCAGCTTCTGGGCTGGCCTGTGTCACTGGATGTGTCCCATCAGCCAGGCACCCTGGGTAGGATGACACTAAACAGACCTAAACCTCTTGCTGTGTTACTTGGAGAAGGTAAATCAAAGCGCACCTCTCTGGGTGGTGTTGCATGTGCCTTGTGTAAATTAGCCTTGTACCATTGCTGATGGTGAAATGAGCTTCTTGATGCCTTTTTTTTTGTCACTTAAACTGAATGAATCACTGTGTCAAATGCACCGTGTTGTCTTAAAAGTGTACAAATTGTGAGCTTGAGGCCACTGATGGTGGTGGTGCAGCTGGAGAGAGCTCTCAGCTGTCTCTGCATGCAGGGGCTGGAGGTCTCCGAGCTGTCTCTTAGCCTTGGATGTCTTTTTCTGTTGAGAAACTGGAGTTATCACTAACAGGAACCGGAACTGCACCAAATATTTCCTTTTGAGATGGGCAGAAACAGGAACATTTTTGGGTCACTTTAATACTAAGGGGCAAACTGTAGCATCACGTGGAAGGTGACAGCTTCCAGTGTGACTTCAGTAGCTAGGATTCACACTGAGCGAGCAGTCCCCAGTGCATCATCCTCTTGCTCTGGCTGCTTAGCTTTAATACTTCTGACTTCACCTTGGCTATGCTGGGAGAACCTCATCTCCTGTTTGGAGTAACCTGTGAGTAGCTGGGATGTGAAGGCTGGATTTGCCCAGGGATGGAGCCTTGTGGGCATGGAGTGACAGGGAGGGTGGTCCTGGCTGCGCATCCTCCGTGGAGAGGGATGCAGCATCCCTGTCTGATAGCTGCAGAGGTCTCTTCTACGTTTGGAATGTTTCCTGCTATAAGTGATGCTGGATCCCCAGTGAAAGCCCCTTCACCAAAGCCCCTCCTCATCCCTTCTGGGTTTGCCTTTGCGAGTGAAGTTTCACTTTAACCTGGGCTGTGAACCATGTTCTGCTGCTTTGTCTGCAACAAACGCACATGTTATTTAAGAGGGAGGATGAGGATCTTTGTCTGCAGTTCTTAATTTTACAGATATATATATATATTTTTGCCTGCCTTGGAATTTAATGTGTTTCCTTTAAATGTATGTTTAACAGTGCAGGAGTCCCTTTGTGAGATGCTGCTACAGTTGTATCACTGGAGCTCAAGGAAATAAAACATCCTCATTCTTTTTGGCCTTTGAGGCTCCTGCTTGTGGCTTTCCTGGGCTGTTGGGTGTTGAGAGCAGCGGGAGGTGTCCTGATCCCTGGGGGAATGGTGCCTTCTAGTGTTGCCTGAGCACCTCGCTATGAGTCACATCAAGCCCTTTGTCAGCACATGGGAGGAAGAAAATGCCTCCTGGGAGGGGTTGTGAGCTGAAATCTCTGTTATGGGCTTGTGCTCCTCTAGGAGCCTCTGAAGGGCTTTCAAACACGGTCCCTCTGGCACAAAGAATTGGCTCCTGACATTGGCAAAGCAAACCCGCAGCTATGGTTTGCTCAGCATTCCCAAATGGGAATGCCTTCCCCCACCTCTCCATGGCAGAAAGTGCCTGGGAAGCTCCTTGTTTGCTGAGGTTTCACTCATGTTTGCTGCATAATTCGAAGGGAAAACCCCAGCAGCCATTAAGCTGCTTCAGATCTTACCTTCCCCTTCCATCAAAAGGAAAAGGCACCCTCGTGGGTTTGGTTTCTGCACAGCACTGGTGCTGCGGGAGGAATAAAGCTTGGGCTGAGCAGCATTGGGTTAAATCTGAGCTGTGCCCGGAGCAAACGGGACCCCCAGGGCTTGGCCAAGGTGGGCTCTGAAGGGAAAACCTGAGTTTGAATCGGAGCATTCTGATGATGAAACAAGTGACTTTGAGCTCCAAGTAGGGAATGTTCCGGGCCATGGGGTGGCTCCGTGCAGGGAGTTTGGTTTCAGCTCTGTCTGATGCAGGTCGCTCTGCTCCAGTGTGCCCAGGATGTGAAATCACAGAACCCCTTAAGGAGCCTTCTCTTCTCCAGGCTGAGCCAGCCCAGCTCTCAGCTGCAGCCCCACTGGACTTGTGGTCTCTGCTGCTGTGGGGTCTGGGGCTCTGCAGGCAGAGCAGCAAGGGCAGAGCCCAAGTTTGATCTTCCTGGTCCATCCCAAGTCTCCCATTCCTTATTTCCGAATTGGATTCTTCCCACCATTATCAGGAGGATCTGGGCTTCTCCAGGTCCTTTCCCTCCTTTTCACCTATAATAAACCCAGCACAACCACGTGGTCCTTGTTCCAAATCAGCACGAAAACCAGCTTGGCCTCACATTCCAGCTTGCAGTGCATCTCTGCTTCAAAAAGAAGGGTCTGAAACTCCTTGGAGTGAATCTCCAGCTTTGAAACTCCGGACCTTTGTCTGAAGGATTCTTCTGGGAGCAGCCTCTTGTAGTTTTGACAAAGGAATGGAGCACAACTTGCTTCCTACCAGTCTAGTTTGGAAGAGATGCTCATCGCTGGGATACGCACCTTCTGGTGATACAGAAGCACTGATTTCAGCGCGTTCGTGTGTGCGGCAAATAGAGATGCACCTAAAATCCTATTGATGAACCTTTGTTGGGATGCCCCAGCGCCTCCTGGACAGGCTCAGGTCGGAATAAAGTCATAAGCACAGGGCTGAGCAGCAAACACCTCTCTGAGGAGGCTGCAAAGGGAAGTAGCAGCACGATGCTGCTGTCCTCAGTTCACCCCAAAGGAAGGGCTTTCCTTTTCTCACCTCTTCTTCCCTTTCTCCTTTCTTGGTTGCTTTCTCACTGCCAGTGAAAACTCAAGGAGGTGCAATGGAGCATTGCTGCCTCCCCTGCCCGAAGAGCAAAGCAGACAAGATTGGAAGATAAAAGTACTATTTATGCCCAGCAAAACCCTTTCTGACAGGTTTATATCCCTGTTTGCACTGCAGAGTAAATACTGAGCTCCCCTTCCTCCGTGTAGTAAAGATGTGGTAGTCCCGAAGGGTGAGGTGTGTAACACGCTTCATGCATGCTTTGTAAGCACTAAATACCGGGGTTATATGAAGGCTGATGAGGACCCTGCGTTTCTCTATCACAATCACCATTCAGCTGCATCGTATTCCCAGTAATTCCTCAGGAAGTGGGAAGTGCCCCTTATAGTGTCTGCATAGGAGGGGGCTTTGTGCTTGGCTGATGCGTGGTTACGGAGGATGTGAGTTATGTGGTTAAACTTGCTGATAGCGCCTATTCCTGCCCATCCCTGTAACCTCTGCTAGACCCAGGGGGATGAAGGGATTTTCACCCCTGGGTTGCTCAAGGCTGTCAAAATTCTGACTGCAATCTGCTAAAATGAAGGGGAAAAGAGCCAGGAAAACTGAGATCCTGTGGGAAGAGACTCCGTGCCCTTCCCAACAGGGAGACCTGCCATCGGCCTCAACATCCCAAAGGCTTCAGGCTCCTCTCCTTCCACTTCTGCTGGGTAAATGCAGCTTTTCCTCTGTTTTCTCTGGTTTGGGTTTGCATTTCCTGACTTCAGGAAATGCTGCTTCTGTGCTGTGCCTTATGCTGCAGATAATAATGGAGAATGGGGCTGGTTATTGAGGGAAGTAAAGAGAGATTCTTCGTTAGGAAAGCATGGTCTGAGCCTCAGTATTCCCAGCAGGAAAAGGCTGTGGTTGGGAGAAAGGGATGGTTTTTCCCTTGGATGGAGAGAGGCTGGCTGAGATTCCTAGAAAGGCTGAAGGAACCCCTGCAAACCATCACGTTGATGGTTATCTCTGCTCCCTCCTTTCTGCTTTAACCCTCTGGCATCTGCCTGGCTTGTTGATGAGTAGGAATAGGGGATTCCTGCAGCCGTGCAGAATGGGACCCATCCCATGGGACATGTGGGTACCAAAAGCAGCAGCAGAACAACCAAAACCCAAGGGTGACCCCCCAGCTCCTCCATCACCTTCAAGCCTTTAGGATGGCTCCTTAGGAGGAGGAATGAGCTGCTGGAGGTGCCAGCCATGGGCACGTGCATTTGCCAAGAGCTGTGACACCGATATCCCCATCTCCCTCCAGGCTGGCTGGTGCTTTGCTCTGGGAATGCATCCGATGTTCTAATTGACACTAATGGCTTTGTTGGAACCGGTACAGCTGCTTGTGTCAATATCTTTAGAGGGTATTTCCACATGTGTTGTATGTACCCGATAGAGCGTAGCAACTCCTTCAACCTGCAGGATTTCCTGCAGGGAAGCTCTATAGGTGTTCGCTTTGCTGTGCTCAGCACTTGCTCCTATATTGAAGCCTTGGGTTGCTACCAGCAAATAAATTCCCTGCTACTGTGCAGCCCATGATTTATAAACTTCCCAAGTAGTATTTTTCCTAAGGGCCTACAAGGATTAAATGGGCTCTGTAATGGGTACAAGGAGGAATAGCAACTGCAGGCTTTGCGGGAGGGTGGAAGGTGCACCATGAGCATCAGTTGTGAACACAGCGGGATGCCAAAGGCCAAATGCTTCCTGGGACATGTGGATGATGCTGCTGCTGGTGGAGGATGCCATCCGAGGGATCCTTCCAGCAGAGACATTAGGACCAGTGGTGGGTGCAAGGCCTACGTGCTCCATGGGACATGGGTGCTTCCCCCTGTGCCACCAAAGCCCCAGCGGCTGGGTTTTTAAGTCATTGGATTAATCCAGGATCTAGGCTGTGTTTGTTCACCGCATATGATCATTATCTTTGTTTCTCTTCAAATATTGTTCCTGCTTTAAAGGGTAATGAACATAAAGGCAAATATTTCACCTTTTCCCTCTTGAAATTTCATTAAGCTGCGTATTTACCTTGGGTGACAAGATGCAGGCCATGGAGGGAAAGGTTTTCCGGCCACACCTTGAGTCGCTACCTTATTCTGCCACAGTTGTCCACAAAGGGAATAAACCCACTTGTATTTATCCATAAGATTTAATTCCTTCTGAAAGACAAGGGATCCCTTTGTAGAACAGGTAAGTGCTTTCCGCCGGGCTCTGCAGGTGTAAATCTGCTGTGCATTTACAGCGGCCAAGCCCTGGATGTGAATGGCTGTGGAGGAGGTGAACGTGAGTCCAGCCCCAAATAGTGCCAGTTTTAGGCCATGACGCTTTTGGTCCTGGAATTAAGCCGCTCCCCTACCCCCAATCGACAACATACATCCCCAGTGCAGCATCCTCACCTTTGCTTCCCTTACTGCCTGTGAGTAGCAAAGCCAGGCTTTCCTTTCCCCCTCTTTGCTTTTCACCTGCTGTGATTTACACACCAAAAGCCTGTTTGTTGTTGCCTGGGATAAACCAAACCCTCCCGAAGCTGCTCAGAGCCGCAGGTCTGCCCCGGCCAGCGCAGCCCTGACACCAACGCAGCTCAATGCAGTCAAGCACCTTCCTTTCTAAATTCCCATTGTTTTATTTGCTTTCAAGCTTTGCCCCCTGAGGTGGTTTTAGCGAGTGGGTTTTTAGCATGAGCCGTGCCCCAGGGCTGCTTTGCAAAGGAGATGCAGAATCTCCTGGTGAAAGAGAGTGTGGTAGATAAATACTGCAGTAATTCCTCCTTTCACCAGCGCAAACAGAGGATGAGGAGGGTTGATGTGCCATCAACACCCAGCAAAACGCCTCTCAGCACACAGGGGGGAAATACTGGTCATCTCATAATGATGCCCGAGGTTGTTGGGGTTGGGAGAGCAAAGAGTGGCCCCGTCTCCTGCTGGGCACAAAACTGGGGTGAAATGAAGCAGATTTTGGTCCCTCTTCTGAAGCCTGAGGGTTCCAGACCCTCGATTAGATGATGTCTTGGTACTTAGCTTGCTGCCTGGTGCCCAGGCATGAGGCTGCCTCGTGGTGCCCCAATCTTGCAGAGATGCCTCCGATGCTCCAGGATCTTTGCCCTAAAGTTCTCCCTTTACCTATTAGTTGGCATGAAAAACCCCAACGTTCCACATTGCCTGTGCTGATGGGGACCAGGCTGTGCCTTTGGGATGCAGTCCTGGGGCTAGGAAGGTTTGGTTTAGCTTCGACCGTCTCCATCTCCCTTCAGTTCAACTGAGTGGCTGGCTCTTGAATTGAGATGGGTAAAGACCTGGATCATCCCTGTCTTGTTGTAGAGGGAAAAGTGGATGCAGGCAGCTGCTTGCTGGGGGGGCAGTGTGGATATCCACATTAGAACACTGCTATGTGGGGAAAGCTCTGTTTCCTCATGGAAACCCGCCTGGGAGCTGAGCAATCTGCATTGCCCTGCCTTGTACGTGAGCATCCCTCACAGCACACGCATCCCATAGACACTGGCAGAGCTCCCGGCTGCTGCAGTCTAGAAGGAGGATTAATGTTATCTGGGTATAAAGGGAGCCCACGTTCTACTTGCTCCAGACCCAGCTCGGGGTGAGGGGGGGAACATCTGCACATGCTTGAGGGCAACATCTGGCCTTTGGGGGCGCTTTGCCCTGGTCCCAGCCGATGGGATGACGTTTGTGAAGTCTTTTGCCACCTTCCCGCAGAGGAAGTGAAGGAACTGGCAGGGTAAATCCTGCCAATCCCCACCCCAGAGGCCCGGGCGCTGCTGTTCCCGATGAGAAAGTGGCTCCAAATGAAGAATTGCTTCTATAGAGCTGGGTTTTCCCGGTCTTTAATTCCGAGGGGAGTGGTGAGGAGCGCTGGGTGCCCTCACCCAGGCTCTGTTTGCAGACAGACTTGTGCTAATCCCTGTGCTTTCTGGTGCGGCGCAAGCAGGACCCCGTTTGCCTCCCGGGCCATGGAAAAGTACCACGGAGGCTTTGCTGACATCCCTGGGTTTCCCTCCTCTCCGGAGCGTGGGCTCCTCAGGATGGGGTCCCTTTCTCCTCCTTTGCCCTGATGTGGGCAATGCAAACTGGTCGACACGGAGGATGTAAAATCAAAGCGTTGGAAACTCAGCCTGAAAAGCTGGGAACATCCCTGGGAGGCTCAGGAGGAGTCAGGGCTCGATGGGGATGCACATGGCCGAGGGAGATTCCAAGGTTTGACCACCTGGAGTCTGGAATAAACCTGCTTTTCTGGGAATCTGGGTGCCCCAAAAGGCTCCGGATGAGAAGAGCTGGGGAGACCTTGCTTGGCTGATGGCCCTTGGCAACCCAAACCCCCGTGCTGCAAGAATAGGGGAAAACCAACTACAGTGCTGTGAGCATCCTCCCCTGCTGACTCTGCAGAGATTCCCCCCCCCAGCCCCGGCACTATCCAGTGGGAATGTCCCGTGGGAGCCAGAGCCTCCCTTATGTCCTTGCTCTCCCTGCCATAGCCGGCAACTCCCCCGTGCCGCAGGGATGGAGGCAGAGCCCAGATGCTGCAGCTCCTTCCATGGCTTTCCCCCTCCCTGCTCCCAGGACGGGCATTGATGGGGGGTCCATGGCTGTAGTGAGGTGACCATGGTGACACCCTCCCCTTCTGACCTTGGGGATACAGCAAGGAGCCTGAATCCATCTGCTCACACACCCAGCACCTGACTCCAAAAGCCTTTTTCTTGGCCCCGTTTCCTTTTCCTTCTGAGACCCGAGCACTTTGGCCCAAACCCACCCGTATTTGCTTCGCTCCCGACTCCTTTTCCTGTAAAAATACTTGTCTTATCTCCTGACTTTCCCTTCCATGAGTGGCCCGCCATAAATCCCTGCAGCCAGATGGCTTTGGGAGCACTTCCAGGGCTCTTTGCTGTGGATTTCTCTCCTCCTTTGGTTGTTCTTAATAAACAGTGCCCAGACCATAACAGAAGAAAGAGGAGGAATGTGCCATGGATTTTTGAGGGAAGCAGCAAAGGAGTCTCCTTTGGGAATGCCAATTGATGAAACTGTGTTTTGCTGCATCTCCAAAGTACTTCCTATTCTTTTTGCCCCCTTTTCTTTCCCCACCAACTGTCCATCATGGTGAAAATCTGCCTCGATGACTCTGCCACTCGGCTTTTCCCTGTCCCCCCTTTGGCACTGCTGTTGCCAGGATGGCTCAAGGAGCAGGGGGAAGCACCAAGGGGTCCAGTGGCTCACAATGGGCTGTGGGAGTCCCTGTCACAGGATGGCCTTGCCACAGAGGCTCTACCTGGGTTAGAAGGGGATAAAGCATTTCTGTGGATAATAGCATCTACAATAAGAATAGTAAATACTGGAAGTCCTCAAGGGGTTTAAGAGCTCCAAACCCTTGTGCTTTATGGCTTAGTTTGCATTTTTCTTTGGGAAGCATCCACGCATCCCAAAAGGTGCATCCCCGTGCTCATTGCTGAAAGGTTTTCTGCCTTTCCCTCCAAAGCATCTTTGTACTGATACCAAAACCAGGGGGAACCACCAGCCTGATGCAGTGTCCTTGCATTTTCCATCCCCTATTTAGCTGCATGTAGCAATCTTGTTCCCACTGCTCTGCTTTGCAAATGTTGTGTAGGTCAAGTTGAAGATTTCTCTTGGCCCGAGTCCTGTGAGCCCATGCCAAGTATGTGGTTTATTGCATGCAAATGTTAGTCAACAGTTACATTATCCAAAGGCAGCCTTTTTTCTTTCTTTCTTGCCTTGTTTTTTTCCCTAGCTTGAAATAAATGAGTTGGCACAAAGCAGTGTAAATGTTATGTCAGCATTAGAAGCTGCTTAATCTTGATGGATGCGTTAGCGGCGGAGCATGACATTAATTGACAGACATTAAATGATGCTTTCTGTTTCTAGTTGTGTACAAACAGGAGTTCTCCTTTGTTAAGGCTCATTAAAACTCCAAGTCCCCATAGTTAAGGGGGGGATTTTTCTTTCCTTTATGAATCAAGGAGCTATTTATCTGTGGGAAAGCCTCTCATGTCATTCCCGCTGTGATTAATGCTGTAACACTCTCCGATGCTTTGGTTATCCAAATGGCACAGCCCTTCCTTTTTGTCCTCGTGCTTTGTGCTGGGACAAGAAAAGGAAAAACGAACTGGAAGTCAATCTTCTGCCCATAAAGAAACCACTTGAGGGTTGTAGAGAGAAGGGTTGGGAAGGAGAGGAGGGAGGGCAGTGCTTGCTGCACGGGGGGACACGGCCAAGATGTTTCTCCACGGCAGAGGCTGCAAAGGAGTCGGAGCTGCTGCCAGCATCCCTGCCTCCAACCAGCACCAATGTCTGAGCCAGAACCTGCTCCTTTTGCCATCTTAATGCTTGCTTTGGCTTCGATTTGTTCCCTTTTAAAGCTGTTTACGCTGGGTGCAATGGTAGCTATTGCACATTGCTTTCCATTCGGGAAAAGCTGCTGCTGCCAACAGCAGAAGGGAGGGAGTGTGTGCCCAAGGTTGGTCCCTCTCCACCCTGTATGAGGGGAAACATTCACACCGACAGCTCCCAGGATGGATCCTTTTCCTCATGGAGCCCAGCACTGCCCTGATTGCACTGATGTGGTTGCAGGAGTGGAAGGCAGGGGCAGAGATAAAACCTGGGAGCAGTGCTTGTGGTGCAAAACTCCAGAGGCCACTGGGATTAGGCTTAAACTATGGGATTACGGGTAATTTTTGGGTAATAAAGAAACTACTTCACTATATAAGCTCTTACTTTTGGGAAGTAGTCACCTGTTTCGTGTTCACCAGATGGTAAACGGGATTAGAGGATGCTCAGACACTCTGTACTTGGCTGCATGAGTGATGGAGCAGCTACAAACAGCGATGAATGACGATTTCCCACCTTGTGAGCTCGTGACAATTCACTGCACAAAACTCACTCAGGTGCAGCATCTGCAGGAGCTGCTCATGGGAGAAGCTGATGGGACACCCATGGCCAGAAACAGAGTCAAAAGAACCCCCAAACCCAGGGCAAAAACCCCACACAGGCAGCTGGTTTTTAGTAAAGACTCTGAGCTCTTTATTCCAAAGGACAACACAAATGGGATGAAATAGTATCAAAATATATGTACAAAAATAGCAACTATTTGTGCTGGCCTTGCTTTGTGCCAGGGGTTAGCTATGAGCAGTTGGGTGTTGAAGCAGCAAAAAGGGCATTTGATTGGTTATAAACCATCAGTGGGGAAAAAAGAAGCAGCTACACCACATTTTCCCAAAGAAGCATCCAAGATGTTCAGTTTAGAGCTAATTTCCAGTTTAGGTTTGATTTTCCCAGCCCAATTCAGTCCTTCCCAACGTTATGTGCCCATCCCTGCTGCTCTTCTGCTGCCCGTGCGAAGGATGTGCCAGGATCCCTATTCAGGGGCAGCTCTGGGATGCTCTGAGCTACTAATCCAGTGCGTTTAGAGCACATTCAGTGTCTTTGCATTGATTTAAGCAGCATCCTGAGGTTTAGCAGGCCCTTTTCCCCCTGGAGAGGAATCTGTGCCCTATTGGGGCTCGGCTTTGAGGCCAGAAGGGCTTCATTTTGATGTTCCAAGCAGTGGATAAGCAAAGTGCAAAGTGGATAAGCAGCAGGGCTGGGTTTGAAACACATTGCAACAGTGCAGGGGAGATGTCTGCTTTGAGCACCAGGGACACGCAGCATCGGAGAGCCGGAGCTGGAAGGGAAATGATATCTCCAGATATTAAGGGTTACTTTCAGGCTATTAGAAAGCAACTGGTTGTCCTCCAAAGCCAGCAAGGGCTTTGATAGCAAGAGCACACGAGTATCTACTGCAAAGGGCTTCAGTTTGCACGTTCTCCCCTCCCTGTCCTCCCTCCTCCGCATCCCCCAGCAGCTTCATCTTTGTGGGCTTGCACCATCTGAGTCTATTGACAAGGCAAAAGCTCAGCTTCCAAATAATCTGGTTTAAAGGGACAGATCTAAGCAGGTTCTGGTTTAATTCTCCCTTTCCCTGCTGCGGGAGGGAGCTGGACCAGGGTGATTCTGAATTCTCTGCCAGACAGAACAGGCACCACAGGGACATTTCTGGTGCTTCACAGGGAAGAAACCTCTACTTGTGTTTTACCCCAGGGTATTCTATGTGTTCCAGCAGAGCTTCGCTGATCGACACCAGTGAGAAAAAGCAGTTGATGTGTTTCTTCTCTTGGAAATCTCATTTATTTTTACACTTTCTCCCATGGATTTAGTGACATCTCAGGTTTTATGTATGATTAGGTGCAAAAAAAAACCCAATCTTTGCTTTTCTACCAGTGCAAATTGTTGTCTCACTAAGAAACCGCTTGTAAAGGTCTCACCCTCTTCTTGTCCCCGTGTCCTGATGCTGGGTTCGGGCTGGTTTCAATGGCAAACAGGGAGTTTGGTGCTTTGGAAGCTGAGGGGAGCGTTGAGCTCTTGGAGACGTTGCTGTTTTAAATAGCTGATATGGGAACGTTCAAACAGCAGCAACACCCGGATATGCAAAGCTCATCTGTCATTGCGCTATTGTCCGTGTTCCCGAAGGGGCTGGTTTGGCTTCTCAAGGCACCGGTTGGCATCTCAGCGTCCAGGGGCAGAGGGATGGGTTTGGTTGGGGTGAGCTGGGGCCATCGGGCACTTCAGGTTCCTGTCCCTCCTAGCAGAAAGGGGTTTAGTTCACCCCAAAAGCCACCTGCATTACCTGGGGTGCTGCCTCACAGCATGCAGGAGTATTGAGGGGGGTCTAAGTCCCTTCTGGGACCATGAACCGTGATGCTATCAATGGCAGAGATGCCATCCCTTTCTGCCCCCCTGAGAAGCCTGCAGTGATTTACAGCTGCAGTTCCACCTCGTAACAGTGCTATCAAATGAGCTGAATTAAAAGCTTGGGGGGGGGGGGATTTTGGGGCTCTGTTTAGGTTCTTTTCTGTTAGCAACAAGAGAGGCTTGTGCGGCACCTAGATGCTGATCATTGCTGCGCGCAGGGTCTCAATTACCACTAGAAAAAGCAAGGCAGGATTAAAACCCCCACCACATAGAAGAGAAAAGGCTGCTTCCTGCTCACAGGCAGCTGCTACCACGCAGGGCTCCAGGCGCTCAGGTAGTAGAGGCAGGGCAGGTAGTGCCATCCACCCCGCAGCGCCAGCAGGGATGCTCCATGGAGCTCGGCTGCTTTCTGCCTGCCCAGTCTGGTGATTCCGGAGGCCACCTCTTTCCGCTTGGTTTTGTACCTCCTGTTCTGGAACCAGATCTTCACCTGGGTCTCGGTGAGCTGCAGGGCCCGGGCCAGGCGGGCTCGCTCAGGGGCAGACAGGTACCGCTGGTGCCTGAATTCCCTCTCCAGTTCGAGGACTTGGCTGTGGGAAAAGGCTGCCCGGGAGCGCTTCGCCTGCTTGGGGGGACACGGGGCCATGGGCTGCAGCGGGGGGGCACAGTCTGATGGGTAGGGCTCCGCTGGGGTGTCTGTGGGAGGAAAGAGATGGGAATGATCCACTTGGAAAGAGCCCCAATCACTTGGTGTTCCCCTTGCAGAGAGTGAAATAGCGATGGGTGTCCCTGGAGAGAGGCTTCGGACAAGGGGAATGGCTTTAAGCTGCCAGAGAGGAGCTCTTAGGCAGAAGCTCTTCCCTGTGAGGGTGCTGAGGCGCTGGCACAGGGTGCCCAGAGAAGCTGTGGCTGCCCCATCCCTGCCATTCAATAGGAATATACATTCAAGGGACTCAAATGAATCCGAAAGGGCTGGTTTGCAGTGGTGGAGGGGGTCTGCCTGAGTGCTGTTGTTATGTACAGCGAGGCGTCAAGGGCTCTGGAGGTTTGTATTGCAGAGTTGATACTATGAAGGCACTTGTTTGAAATCTCCTCCTGTGCCTATGGGAAAATCCTGATTCCCCAAAGAGAACAAGGTTCTGTCCTCAGGTTACAAAGGACAGCCCAGAAATGGGAAATCAGTGCAGCTTAGAGCAGGCTGCAGTGAGGAAGCGCTGGAAACAAATCCCTCCCTGTTTGCTTTCATGGTTCCAAGGCAATGGCGAGAAATTTTGGGGTACACTTTTAAACCTTCAGGCCTGGTTTTACACATATCACTGCAGCCCTAGGCTCGGGCTGCAGCCCCAAAGCAGCATCTCAGTGTTTGCCTTGCTTCTTATGGCACCTGAGCCACGAGGCACAAAGGTGCTGCGCTCCCTGGGATGCATCCCATAGGAGTGTTGAACCTTCTCAAGTCAGTGAGGTCCTTTCTGTGTAACCCCCAGCTTGGGATGGGAATAGGCCAATTGGGATTTTTCCCTTTAGTTGTTTCTTAGTCTGTTTTCTTAAGACCTGAACACAGCGCTCAGGATGGAAGCATCGGATGCTCAGCTCCCAGCTTGTGTAAATCACGGCTGTCCCACTGAAACCCCCGCGGCTGCCCTGACAAAAGCAGCTTTTGGGGAGATCTGGTGCAGCCTCCAATGGTTTTCATAAGCCCCAGCCTGGTGACTGCTTCTGAGCTTGCTGTTCCATAGAAACCCCTTCTCCCAGCACTGAAACTTAAAGCCAGCCTTCCCCTGGCAAGGGCTGGTGCAGCAAGCGAGAGCCAGTCACTAGAGAGTTCAAAACTGAGCTGGCGCAGCTCAGCCCAAGGGCTGCTTGGGCAAGGAAACGCCAAGCCCCCTCCTGCAGCCCCAGCTGTGCTCGTGCTGCTGCAACACAAGGGGCAACAGGCACAGAGGTTGGCTCCTGAGCACGGTTTTCAGTGTGATGCTTCCGCAGTGAAATGGTATTCCTGCAAGGAATTTGGGAGTTACATGCTAGGAAGGGACGCTGTGGCAAGAGGAGCAGGTTGCTGTTAGCAAACCATGTATGGGGGTACAGGCTGTGAAAGCAGGGCTTCAAACAGCACCAATTCAACACGGGGACATTCAAAGGACCAGAGGCACCGATGAGCTCGGCTGCAGTGGCATCAAGGATGGGCTGGCAGCCCCACGGTGCCTTTGCTGGGCACCTTCCACATTGAAGGGAACTTTATTTCCCGAGAAATCACAGAAATGCATTAATTGGGTTTCATTTTGAAGGAGCATTTTAGGCAGATTCAGTCCTTTGAGCTATTTGAAGCGCCCGGTGAGAGGTTTGCTATTACACTGCTGCTATTCCTCCTCCTTTCCCACCCCTAGAGCACAGACACTCATGGCATTTAAAGCACAACTTATTTGGCTCCAGCAGCCGGGTCTGGATCCTGCCCCTTGCAGAGGGTTCTCCTTGACCCAACCATAACCATTGCTGATCCATTCCCCAGCCAGGAGCTTCCACCCCCTTCCCTTACCTTTGACTGCCTCTTGGGGTGTCCCTCGGCCTTGGGATGCTCCTGCGGGATGAGGGCTCCTGGTGGGGTGCCCTGGGGCAGAGCTGCCCTTGCTCCCCTCCACTGCCTCTGCCCCTGGCTCCCCGTCCTGGCTGCCGAATCCTCTGCTCTTGCCCCTCTCCGGCTGCGCTCCCTGTTCCGCCCCATCCCAGAGGATGTCTTGGATGAGGAAGGACGTCCGGGGCCTGGAGGCGATGGGCGCCGTGTGCTGGGCTGCTGCCGGGGTGCAGCTCATCCCTGCCGGGCGCTGCTGCCTGCTCTCTGCCTCCACCCAGGCGCTCCTGCTCCTCATCCTCTCCCTGCCCAGAGCCTCCCGGCCTTCCCACCCTCCCGGCTCTGCATTTGTAGGGCAGGCAGCCAAGCCTCCGGGGCCTGATTGGAGATCCCTGGCTGGAGTCTACGCCCTTCCCTGGTGTCTTGGCTCCCACAGGCTCCCTGCCTGCTTGCTTCTCCCCCTTGCTCAGGACACCCTTCCCCATGGATCCATGGGGTCACAGCCAAACCTCAGCCTCCTCCTTTGCCCCCCTGTTGCTCCCCTGAGCTTTTATGGTGGATGATGCTTAAGTGAGTTCATCCTTTTGGGGGTCAAAATGCTTCCAAGGTGGGGGTTTGGGTGAGAGGAGAGGGCAGCAGCGTTGCTGCCTTGGAGGGATGCTCACCTGCAATGGATCCAGAGGAGGCCACAAAGATGCTGAGAGAGCTGGGCTTGTTCAGCTGGCAGTGCTCAAGGCCAGGTTGGATGGGGCTTGGAGCACCTTGCTCTAGTGGAAGCTCTCCCTGCCCATGGCAGTGGTTGGAGTTGGATGAGCTTAAGGTCCCTTCCAACCCAAACTGGGCTGGGATTCTCTGATGCAGGCCAGGCTTGGACCACAAGGTGATTTCCTTTCTGGTTTAATTACTGGTATTGATTGATTTGGGGGTTGTGTGTTTGGTTTCGCTTTGGATCAGGTTTTGCTGCAAAGCCACTGAAAGCATTTCACCATTCTGGGGTTTTATTTGCAGATAATAATGGTAAAGACCAAAATAGACACCAAAGGTATTAGGAAATATAAATCAAAACCGCATCTCAGAAGATCAGAGGAACTCCAAGCGTTCAATAGTGTCCATAGAACAGTGACACACAGCGATGTGCACAGACCCTGTGTTCCAGCTGTCCTTAGGAAGCAATCCAGTGTTCGTGTCCTGTGCTGGCAGCCTGGAGGAGCAAATCCCCTGGGAGCGGGCAGGACCAGACTCCAAAGCACTGAATAAATAAACACCCTGGGTCCCTGGGTCCCCCTCTCTCCTGCCCTGCCTTTGCAGACGTGGGATGGATGTCCTGGAATCATCCCATTGTCCAGGGGGTCAGAAACCTCTGGATCCGGGTCCTATCCCAAAGCAGGCTGGGCTCTGGAGTGCGGTGGGGTTTTCCTCGCTGCTTCCCAATCAGTCCTCACCTACCAAGCCCTGATTCCCGCTTGCCCCGTGGCTTGCAAGCACAGGGGCTGGTGCTGAGCTGCGCTGGCCATGCCCAAGCTCCCATTCACAGTGTGGCTGCTGGGGGTGGCGCTGGGGGGCACCGCAGGGTAGCCCCCCCCATAGCTACCACCATAGGGGCTGCTGCTATAGGCACTGTAGTAGGAGCTGTAGGAGTAAGGGCTGGCGCTGTAAGGGGCCGGGTAAGGCTGGGACCCCCCAAGGCAGGGTTTGCCATCCCTGACCAGCACCACGGGCACTGCCACCCTGCGGGCAGGCAGCGGGTGGGCAGCCAGCTCCAGGGACTTATCCTGCCTTTGCCTTTTGCACTTGTACCTGCGGTTCTGGAACCAGATCTTCACCTGGGTGGAGGTGAGCTGGAGGGCGCGGGCCAGATGCTCCCTCTCCGGAGCAGAGAGGTATTTGTGGTGCTTGAATTGCCGCTCCAGCTCCGAGACCTGCGCTTGGGAGAACAGAACCCGGGGCTTCCTCCGCTGCCGCTGCTTGGGGTGGTGGCAGGGGTCACCTCTCTGCTCCCCTGCCTCCAGAGTCGGGGCGAGCAAGCGTTGTCCTGCAGCGAGGAAAACCCAAAGTGAGACCCGAGCCTGGCTCTGTGCCCAGAGAGTGTTTCCGAAGGAGGGATTGAACCGGGAATGGGGCCCCGTGGGAATAAGATGAATTAGGGCTGAGAGTTGATAACTTTAATATCAACTTTCCTGTGGTATTTAATGGGAATTCACAACAATTCCCCTCTTTTTGGGATGGAATTAGGCTGTTACATGGATTTTGGATAATGCCGCCTTTCGGTCCTTCCTAACCATGCTGCTGCAGAGGCTGCCACCATGGCAGCCCCAGCCCGAAGGAGCACAGGGAAAGTGGGGTACACGCAGGTTTGGGTGCTCCAAAAGACAAATCCCCCTCCCACCATCCCGCTCCGGAGCAATGGAAGCAGCAGCAGTCGGATCTCCGGCAGGATTTACCTGCAGCACTTTCAAAGGAAAGGAGAATCCCGAATGGAAGCAAACCCCGAGAAAGGAAAAGGGCTGGGAATGAAGGAGGGGAAAATATCAGATCTGAGCAAAGATGTAAAGGGGTTATTTGGTTCGTTTTAACCTGCTGGGGTTTGTGTTGCAGGTGAGGTAAGCACGGGTCCTGCACATCCTGCCTGGGATGCGCTCGGGTCCTCCGGCAGCCACAGTAGGGGCCCGGGGAAAGTGTGGGGGACACTGCTGGGAACTGAGGTGCTGGAGGACAGACATGAACCCAGCCCGATCCCCCCTCGGCGGCCTCCCCGGAGCCGCATCCCCTCGTTGTCCCTTGGGTCGTTGGTCCCTGTCCCCAGCGGGGACGGCTCTGGAGCATCGATACGGGGGGGCTGTGACATCGGAAACAGTGGCGATTTGGGGTTTTCGGCAGAACCCCCCCCAGCTCCATCCATCATTCCCCACGCCGGCGGCCGTTTCGTTTCCCCGAGGGCGCACGGGGAGGGATGCGCTGGATGCTTGCCGGGCTGCCCGGAAAAAGCCCCAAACAACCCCAAAACCCCTAAACCCTGGGGGGAAAGAGGGGAAAATGGGGAAAAAGAGGAAAAAAAGTGAGCGAAGAGAAAAAGAGAGGGAGAAAGGAGGAAACTCGCCACGGGCCGTGGCGAGGAACCCCGGCTCCAGCGGGGCCGTGCCTGCAGGGTGCGAAGATGCAACGAGCGGCTCCGCTGCCCTCGGTTTTCCACCCCGGGGGAGCGAAAGCGGCTCCATAGGGCACCCCCCGGCCCCGGCTCCCCCCCGGCCCCGCCGGTCACTTACGCGGCGGCTCTTCCTCCCCGCCGGGGCTGCGGGGGGCGAGGGGCGCCCCGGCCGTGTCCGTCTGCTCCAGGTTGAGGATGTCCTTCACCGAGAAGGGGGTGGGCAGCATCCCCGCGGCCGGCGGGGGCCCGTCGGGGCCGTCCGTCTGCGCTCCGGGCCCCGCTGCCCGGCTCTGACCCTCCCGTAGCCGCCGGGCCAAGCGCCACCCCTGGCCCCTCCGTCGGGGGGGTGTCCCCATGCGCTGCCCCCCCCTGCAGCTCCCGCAGACGGAGCCAGACCCTTCCCCTCGATGCTCCCGAAACAAGGGGGAAGCGAGAAGCAGGAAGGCGGGGGGGGGGGGGGATTTGGGCTAAACAGCAATAAACCAAATCAGGTCGATTTTAGCTCCATTAAGGTCACATTAGCGAGCGGCTTCGGGAGATAAGGACTGATAAGGGGCGAAGACCACCAAGCTCCTGCAGGCCAGGGAGAGGGGGGGATGCTGTGAGAGCCACCACTTCCCTCCCAGTCTGTCCCAGTGCTGCCTTGGGCAGTAGCAGATCCCCAGCAGGGCATGGAGCTGGGTTAGGGCCCCCCAGATGGGTTTGGGGAGCAGGGTCGACCCCTCCAGCCGTGGGGTGATGCTGGGTCTTATCGGAGCCCAGTGAGCGGCTACGTCAATTAAAATTCCTGGTGCTGGTGTTTGCTGATAGCCCTGACAGGGCAGAGCTGGCTTTTTGTCTGGGTTCGGTTGGTATCTCCTGCACCACCGAAACAGCCAAACTGGGCTGTGAGGGGAGGCTGAATAAATAAACCAGGCAAGGAAGAGAGGGGCTGGAACAGGAGGGGAAATGAATACAGTGGCTTGGGGAGAGAAGTGCTCACAGATCGGTCCTCATTGCTGTGTAAGGCACAGGCGTGTTCCCAGCCCCTTTCTGTGGTTTTAGCTCTGCTCATGCCCTTGGGACATCCCTGCACACGGTGCCTGTATCTCCACTGGAAATTAGGAATTAGGATGGATGCATCATAGGAGCTCGCCTTCCCCAGGAGGGTTTGGCAATGTGTGTGGATGCGGCACAGCCCCCCTTTAGCATCTGCTAAATCCCTTTGGCAGGGATAAAGCTCAGACCCTGCTCAAGTGGTTTCCTTCAGGCTTCCCCTCTGGAGAGCACTCGCTCTGCTCTGGGATGGCTTCGAGTTGTGCTGTTCCTTGCTGCAGGCCTGATCCTGCCCTCTTTACCCTTGGTAGGTAAAGGATGCTGAAAGGATACCCGGAGTATCCTGAGTTTTGCCTTTCTGGGGGCTCTTCCTTCCCAGACCCCACATTTCTCATCCCATACAGGAACAACACTGCTGCAGCTCACTTCAACCAGCCCAAGCCCCTTGGGCAGGAGCCTCCATGGTGGCTGTGTGCTCCCCGCAGCCCTTTGCCATGGTCCCTGTGAGCCAGGTTAGATTCTGCAGACCCATTCTCCAAGTCCAAGCCTGTGCCCTGTTCCCAAAGCCCCTTCCCAGTCCCCAGCTGGATTCATGGCCAGGTTTAAACGACTTGTTTGAGCCTCAAACCACCAAAAGGCGAGAGCAAACAGACAGTAACATTACACCTTGGCTTGTTGATGGCGGGAGGCAGCCGGCGCCAAGGTAAAATGCTTGGCTGGGATCGAGACGGGCAGGAAGGGATTGGGGTAAGTAGCTTTATCCGCCCCTAATGACTCGGAGTGGCTGAGATTAATGGAGAGGCTGGAGTTTGGCTTTCAGGACCTGTGGAGAGATGAGCACTGGGTGGGTTGAGTCAGGGGAGAGTGAAGGGAAACGGAGCTTAACACGGCATTGGGCAGGATTGGTGCCCCCATCCCGCTCTCTGTGTCCCCACGGGTCGCATCCAGCCCTCCCTTCCTTGGGTGAGGTTTGTCACTCATTGCTACAGGGGCTCCCTTGCCCAGACCTGCTGCCGAGCTCACCCAGCCCCATCCCTGCTCCCTGCCCCATGCCTGGGACCTTCCCCATTGCTTTCCCAATGCCACGGATATTGGCATCCAAAGGGCCTCAGGCCCTTCCCGCGGTGCCAGGGATGGAGCAGAGCTCTCAGCCACAGCATTTTGGCAGCGAGAGGCCCCTGGGGGATTTCTGGGAAGAAGCCTGAGAGGATCCATCATAAATCATCGGCTTCGTTTTGAGCGGGCCGTTGATGTTATTACCGCTCCCCAGGGACATTACTCCTCTCTTTAACTGGGTTAGGTGAAATCAGGAGAAAGCTGCCTCCAGCCACCGCCGGCTGTTTAAACGGGAGGATTTCTATGGCAGCAGCACAACTGCAGCTCCCAAAGTATCTGGTGTCTGGCAGCTATCGCTGGGATGCATCAGGATCCCAACGCGATGTCGGATGAGCATCCGAAACCCTGGAAACCCGACGCTGCCTGCCAGGAGGTGTTGCTTTGAAAGTGCTCAGGGTGAGGGAATAATGGGAATATTGGCTAATGGGAAGGAAGGGAATAACGAAGGAGGTGGATGCATGGGGGTTGCAGGCACAGAGCGTGTGTGGAGGCATCTCTAAGGAGTTTGTGAATGCTTTGAAACTCAACTTAAAAGGGATTTTGAGATCCTCTTCTTTTTCCCAGGTACTTTCTGTCCTTTTCCATCAGTGAAATGAAACGATGGAAATGGGAAGTGATGGCAGAGAACGGGCTGCAGGCGGGTGAGGGAAAGCAGATTCCCTCTGGAGGCTTTCTAATAAACACCATGGGGAAAGAAGCACACAAAAATGCGCTGCTTCTCCCAATCCCCGGGTAAAAATAACCCTGACACTTTAACAAGCTTCCACAGGGAAGCTCTTGCTGCTCTGGACGAAGGCCACATCATGCTGTGCTGGCAGAGACAGGCACTGGGTGCGGGCAGGGCTGAAGGACATCTCGATGGGATCAAGCACAGCTGCAACTGGGGCGGGCTGTGACCTCCTGCCTTCTGAGCAGCTCTGCCCTGGAGCCAGGCTGAGAGAGCTGGGCTGGGGCAGCCTGGAGAAGAGAAGGCTCCTGAAGGGGAGACCTTAGAGCAGCTCCAGTGCCTAAAGGGGCTGCAGGAAACCTGGAGAGGGGCTTGGGACAAGGGCCTGCAGGGACAGGCCAAGGGGAATGGCTTGAACCTGCCAGGGGGGAGACTGAGATGAGCTCTTAGGCAGGGTTGGAACTGGATGAGCTTTAAGGTCCCATCTCCTGGTGGCAGAGGTTTCCAGATGGACTTAACCCAAACCCCTGTGGCAGGGCCCTTGCTCAAAGCATTAGGCAGCAGTGCCCTCTGCTTGGACACTGGAGATGTGCAGCTTCCCCGGACCAAAGCTGAGCACTAACAGGGGGATGGAATAAACCCCCCTGCTCCTTCACCGGCAGTTAGAGAGGAGCGGGTGAGTGCTGGGGATGGGAGGGAGCTGCTGAGGTTTGGGGTTTGCTGTGTCACGCTCGGGAGATAAAAATAGCGGCGGGTGTTAAAGGGCTTTTGCCGTCTTTTGAGCAGAGGAGTTATTTTTAAAGGGGATTATTTTGGCGAAGCATCATGAATAATTCAGTGTTCCCCAGATGGAGCAAAGCTGAGCTCCCAGCATCGCATCCCTGGTACGTGTCTGTCACTTCTAAGGAGACAGCTGGAGGGAGCATCCTTCATCAAGCTGCCGGGGCTGCCGGCTCCTTCCCCCGTGGTTTTCCATAGGGAAGTGTGTGGTCCTCAGGGTTGCAGCAGGCTGATGTGTCCCTGCATCTGTGTGTGTTATGGCATTGGTGTGCAAGGCTCTGCTTGGGTGATGGGCTCTTCATCAGGGAGCGTAGTGATAGGACAAGGGGGAATGGGTTCAAACTGGAACAGGGGAGACTTAGGCTGGATATAAGGAAGAAGCTCTTCCCTGTGAGGGTGCTGAGGCGCTGGCACAGGGTGCCCAGAGAAGCTGTGGCTGCCCCATCCCTGGCAGTGCTCAAGGCCAGGTTGGACACAGGGGCTTGGAGCATCCTGCTCCAGTGGAAGGTGTTGGAAGGGGCTTGGAACCGGATGAGCATTAAGGTCCCTTTCAACCCAAACCAGGCTGGGGTTCTATGATGGCCACTGGCAGTGCCTGGGGTGAAGACCACGAGCAGAGTCTCCCCATGGAGCGTCTGCAGCCGCTGTGCTGCTTCTTCCCAGCGCTTGGAGTTGGCAGTGTTGGATTTACGGCTGTACATGATGGTCCCAAAGGTCTTTTCCAATCTAAACGATTCTGTACCCGGACATTCTGCATCATTGAACCAAACCTGGGGGCTGCCAGAGGGGTGAGGATGGGTGCAGGGAGGCACAGCGGGTGCTGGGTGTTTTGAGGCCATGGAGCCAGCAGCCTTTGGTCAGCAGATGGCACAAGAGCCGTGGCTGAGCTCCTTGAGCAGGGAGCGGAGAAAGGAGCGCATCCCCCTGCAATGTGCTGAATGAGGACAGAGCGGGAGGCACGGAGCCCTTCAGCACCCTCCGCAGCACCCAGGGGGTCCTGCAGGGCTGTTTCCTCTCCCACCAGCAGCTTTGGAGCATCCCAAGCTCATCCTCGGGCTTCCCACAGCTGTATCCTCTTCCCCAGGCAGCAGGATGGGTTATTCGGGAGGGAACCAGGGGGTTATTTTGCCCCCAGGAGCAGGGCACTGAGGGGCTTTTGGTGGCAATCAAGCCCAAACTGGCTATGGTCATTGCAAGGGGGTTGAAGGAGGTGACCTTTGAAGGTCTCTCAACCCAAACTGTTCTGTTATTCTATGATTCTCTGGCAAGGGAAATAGGGATGAGCTGGGATGGGGAATGTACGGTGTGTTTGGGATGCAAACGACCCTTGGGAAGGGGGAATTGGGTCTGTGCCTCTGTGATGCTCAGTGTGCATCGCAGAGATGCACCCTCCTGCCTTCCCATGGTGCAAAGTGGGGTGTCCAATCCTGCACCACCACACTCCCCAGACCTCAGCATCCTCCCTTAAAACCCAGGGGTTCCTCCTCCTGCTGTGTCTCCATCGCTGCCCCGTGCTTTGCAAACATCAAGTGCTGCACAAGTGTTCGTTATTATTGGTTTTGACAGGCTGGGTTAAGGGGGTGGATGGGGCCTGGCAATCGCTTTGCTTTCTGCTTTGGAACAACCGTCAGGGCTCGCCACATGTGGGTTCGGGGTTGTTTTTGCCTCCCTAATGGGAGATATTTATTTAGATGGCAGAAAGATCCCTTGGATACTGGTCCAAAAACGTAACTTAAAATATCTGGACTAAACAGGCTCCTAAAATAAGGAGAATTGCTTAATTTTCATTCTCTCTGATGTCATCTGCGATTGCCACAGGCTGAAATCCCAGGCATGATAACAGTGAACTAAAACACAGCCTCAAATAATTCACAGGGCAGGGGGAAATGCATCATCCTTTATCAGCTATTACATGTCATAGATTTCCTATTTGTCAATCTACCCACCCTTAAAACATATAAACTGGCTGTGAGCAACTTCCTGAGCTGGAGCCGGATACGTGCTGAAGCAATGGGAGGTCAAGCCCGGCAGCCTGTTTGGTCCTCTTTGGGATGTGATTTAAATGAGAGGCGTAAAGCACTGTGATGAATGATGCAGGCATCGGCTCCGAGGGTGAGCGCCGTGATTGTCCGCTTCCAACTCCAAGGCTGCCAAAAGGAAGAGCATCCTTAAAACCCAAGTGTGTGAATTGTGCTTGCTGAGGGTCAGAAACTCCTCCATGGGTCTTGGCCTGAGGGCTGGGAGAGTCTCTTTAGAGCCCAGGGACCGTGTCCTCCTCTTGCAGCCACGTCCTGCTTCTTGCACTGGCACAGATCATAGAATCACAGATGGGTTTGGGTTGGAATTGCTCATCTCAGTCTCCCCTTTGGCAGGTTCAAGCCATTCCCCTTGGCCTGTTCCTACCTCCCTTGTCCCAAGCCCCTCTCCAGGTTTCCTGCAGCCCCTTCAGGCACTGGAGCTGCTCTAAGGCCTCCCCTTAAGGAGCCTTCTCTTCTCCAGCTCTCTCAGCCTGGCTCCAAGGCAGAGCTGCTCCAGCCCTTGCAGCAGCTCCGTGGCCTTGCTCCAACAGCTCCACATCCCTCTTGTGCTGGGTGTTTGCACCCACCCGGCCTTGCTGCCTCTGTTTCCACAGGGAATACCATTTATTCCCCTCCAATTTGCTCTCATCTATTTTCACATCACAGCAATGAATTTTGCCCAGGTTTGGCCTTCAGAAGTAACAGCGTGCCGCAGGGATCTATTTCTAACAACCACAGGCATCTGCTACCTGAGGGCATGAGCATCATCTCAGGGCCAGCAGGCAGCACAGTGGTGCCCTCCTGCATTATTTGCTGCCTGCTCCAGCCAAACCCCAGGCCCTTCCGTGCTGGATGTGATATGGACGCTCACTGGTTTCATATAAGGATTTAGAGGGCATTTACTCCCCTTTCGGTTCAGAAAGCCCTCAGCAGTGTTGAGCAGGAGCCTGCTCTGTGTTGGAAGGTTTCATTTTCAGGCTGAGCAGCACAGCTGAGGTTTCACTCCATCATCCAGTTAACAGGGGGATGAGGTTACAGGGACCAGGCCAGGGGTACCCAGAGCATCCTCCGTCTGCTCCCAGCAAACAGGGGGGGAGATGCTGCCTCCGGCCACTGGCTGCATCCTCCGAGCGGGCTCTGCCTGTGCCATGCTACAGCATCCAGCTGTGGCCGTCGGCAGCTGCAGCCGGTTTCTGCAGCCCTGGGTTTCACAATAGGCATGTTTTGCCTTTCACGCTCTTCTCGGGCTGTTGTTGCACTCGGGAGCCATTCCGTTGGCTGAAGCACGGCCCTGCAGCCGGCGCTGGCTGGAGGAAAGACCAAGCTCCTGTGCTATTTCCCTTCGTGCCATTCAAAGAGCCGGCAGCACGACAGCACCTCACGGTCGCAGGGCTTGTGGCCATGGTCCCACTGCAGAGCTGGAGGGAAGACCTTGAGTCTGACCCCCCTGATCCATGGGACCCCTTCCCTGCCCCACAAACCCTCCCTTTGGGTGAAGCAGGGATGGAGCCTGTACCCCAGCCCGTGTTAGACAGGAGGGGGTTGGAACCAGATGATCTTAAGGTCTTTTCCAACACAAACCGTGGTTCTGAGCAAGCAGGGTGACAAAATGGGACCTTTCAGGGTGGGTTTGGGGGTGCAGGGGAAGGAGAGGGATCGCTTGGCTCACTTAAAAGGCTTTTAAAAAGACAGCAAAGTTTCTTTCCATCATTTAAAAGCCTTTTAAAGAGCAGCTGCCTCCTATTAATACTGCTGGGGCTGATAATCTTCACTGGGATCTATCTTTAGAGCTCTGCCAGCATAAATGGGAGCTGGAGATGCAGTATGTGTGGGGGGGTGATGTGGGGCTGAGCGCTGGCTCCGAGGGCAGCCAAACCAGCTGAAAACACATCAGAGCCTCCCGGGAGGAGGAGAGAGGGGAGGAAGACAAAGAATCCCCTTGGCTTTTGGGGTGGGTTTGGAGAACGCAGCCCTTCGGTGGCCCGACTGCTCCTTGATGCGGCTTTCTGCTTTGGTTCGGTGCTGGAGCGTTCAATGGGGCTGTGCTGGGGCACCAGCAGCTGAACAAGCCAAGGACATGAGGCTCTGCCCTGCACCAGCCCCTGCTCCGCTCTGCCTTGAATGCAGGCTGCAATCGAGGCGATTCCCTGTTTTCAGGTGCCCTTCTTTGATGCAAGCACGGCCTCAAAGGGGACCCTGAATAATCCCACTCTCCGGCGTCAGCGCTTGGGGGGGGAAAGAGGTTGAGTGGGATCAGAACTCTTTCACTTGCTTTTATTTCCTTTGCTTTCTTAATCGCTTCCTGACAGCCCCGGAGCATGAGAAATCCTCTGGAGCGATGCTGCGGGAGGGCTGACGCAGCCGGGATGGGGTTTGGTGGGGATCAGCACCAAGCTTCAGCTTTGCCTCGCCGGAAGAGAGCATCTCCACGTTCTCTTCCTTGTCGTTGCTTAAACCAAATCCATCCTTAGTTTGGCTCAGACTTATCGCAGGGGCGAGCAGGATCATTCGGGAGCTCCAATCTCTGCCTGTTGACTGCGGCAGTGAGCTGGGACCGTCGGCTCACTTCTTCTAAGGCACTTGGGGGTGATGAACATGGTGTGCAAGCAACTTATTCCCGTGTTTAAACATCATTTCCAGGCCCGGTAAGGAGCTGCCGCCTGCGTGAGAAGCAGCCAGAGCACATCAGGCCTCTGTGAGCACACGTGTCATTTAGAAAGCCACTGTTTTATGCACTCCTTCATTCATTCATATTGTGCCCATCAGCTGAATATCAGGGGATGCTCAAAACGCTAACGTGCCTCTTGCCAGAGGGATGCGTGCAGGTCCTGACGGCCTTCTGGTTGGTGCCTGCTTAGCAAACTGCTGGGAATGGAGGTTATAGAGCAGATTTTGCTCTTTCTATGGCAACCGATGAGCTTTTTCTGGCAGTTTGAGTATCCTATTGAGGGTTATTCGCTATTTTGATGGCAGATGAAACCTTCAACTTCTGGGAGATTGAGGGGGGATCTGGGGGGTGGCTGTGGACCACCAAGATAAGGAAAGGCTGATGTTTGGGGCTGGGCTTGTCCCAGTCAGCGTGGATCTGATTTTCAGCCCTGCCAAGTACCTGTGAGCTTTGGCTCAGTGTCTGGAGTAGCCCCAAAATGGGATGCTGGGAAAACCCTGGGTATTTGTGGAAAATTCCTCTGGATGCTGTTTCCCCCCCACCCCAGCACCGAGGGGCCCCAAGGCTTCAAGGAAAAGGTCCTTGGTACTTGACTCTGATTAGGGACTAACGATGGGCTCCGTGAACTCCGAATCCACCCCGAGGAGGGATAAAGCGGCACAATGGTGGGAGCAGAGCAGAACGCCTTTCCACGCCAGAGGAAAAACCAATATTGTCCTTCTGGTAAGCTCATTCTTTCAGCCAGGACATACCACTCCCCATCCTTAAGGGAAGTTTGCTCCCTGACCTGGGAATCCAGCTCTGGGGCTGGTGCATCTCCCGAGGGACCCCATGGGTGGATCTGCCCGGAGCCCTTTCCTCTGATGCAGCGATAAAGCATCTGCCTGCTCCGGCCCCATGGGTCAGGGCTGCAGCGGTGTCAGCGGGGCTCGGGTGCCCGTCCCTGCCTGAGTGACGAGGAGGAAGGCGCTCGTGCGTCGTTGGGACTCTCTTGCCTCACCGATGGCAGCTCCACCTCGCCGGTCACGCACGCTTCCGGGACTCCCGGCCTCCTCCTTCCTTCTTCCTGAGGACAGTGTCTTTGCCCAGGGGAAGGAAGGGTTTACCTTGTCCTGCCTGGGCTGGGTGAAGGGGATGGTGGGCAGGGCACGGAGACGAGAGATGCTCATGGAAAGGAGTGAGAGCCCCAGGGGAACACCCGCACGCTCCTGTTATTGTTCAGATTAATTTCATATGTAAAGGTTTTATGCTTTATGCGAGTCTATCCTATGGGAGTCGTGCTCCTCACCGGAGGAATAAAGGAGTGCTTAGGATTAGATCAAAGGGACCTTTGGCAGACAATGAGCCACACATGTGAACTTGAACCCTCCAACCGGACACCTCATTCCCATGCAAATCATGGCCAGCGAACAGAAGTGACGCTAAGAACCACATGTGAAGCAGTTAAGCAAACATCAACTCAGGAAAAAAAGGGCTTTTTTTAAGTCCTGGAAAAACCCCTTCTAGGATTAATTATCAGCACAGCAATAAAACCAAATGGCTGGGCTCTTTCTGCTGGTCCGGGCTGTCAGAATTCCATGCCTGGGCTCGGCATGGCTGGCTGGCGATGGCTGATGATTTTATTGAGCCTGGTTGATTACTCCAAGCCAAACAGCACATGGAGAGAAGCGCAGGGATTTGTTTTTGCAGCGCAAACCATTCCAAGCCTGCAGCTGAAAAAGAGCCCTGAAGGAAATTCAAAGGCACCAAGAGGAATTTTCTCCCAGCTTGGGAATACAGGGAACGCAGTTTCCATGAAATAATTGTTTGCTCTTTAAATAACTATTAGGACTATCTCAGTTTTGTGCTCCTGGACCTGCAGCATCCATCCCAGCCCGGGGGAAGGCTGGAAGGGGAATAGGGGAGGTGCAGGTGACAGGGATCATCCGTTGTGGCTATGAGCTATAGAAACCAAAGGGGAAAAAAGGAGCCAAAAATCCCATCTGGGTGAAAAATAACGACATCCCTCCTCCCGGGAGCTCCTACAGGTTGGACTTGTTTTTCCTGCTGTTCTTTGGGATAAACCTCTCATCTCTCTCGCAGGTATTTTGTGCCTAAGGTTCTCCAGCTGCTGCTGCCCAGATCCCTCCCCATGGCTGCGATAAGGGGGGGTTACAGCAGGAATTGCCTGACCTTATCTCTCACACCTGACTTGGCTGTTCAGAGGAGGAAAGCAGCCTTTGGAAATACAGGTTTGCCTGCTGCGAACGGGGTGAGGAGGAGCCGTTTCCTTGGGAAATGCGGATGTGTCATCCTGGTGGGTGCCTTGTGCTGTTGGACAAGATTGGCTGCAAGCTCTATGCACTCGCTGAGTACCCCTCCCTCTGGTCAGGCCTTGGAAAGAGGGATTTCATAGAATCCTGAGATCTCATCTCAGTCTCCCCACTGACAGGTTAAAGCCATCCCCCCTTGCCCTGGCACTATTAGAAGCTGTGTTATCCTCTGAAGTGATTTGCAAACAGTCATTCAATAGTGATTTGAAGCGCTGTTGTATCCCCAAATCCATCACTATAATCTTGGCCATTGCTTTATACTGAGCTATAGAAAGATCTCAATTGCATTTGCATCACCCAGTGTCCTGTGACTGTAAGATCCTGGTTTATAACGTGGTAAAATCTGCATCCATTTGGATTTCTTCTGCCTTTCCCTTTCGCATCTCGCGTGATGGGAACGGCCACTGTGGAGTCAATTTGTTTGCACTTTGACTGTATTTTTAGCATCCTCCTTATTATTTAAGCTCCTTTCATATTCCCGGTTGTAGCGGCTGAATCATGATGGCAAAGACAATGTCCTTTATTATACTGTGGAAGGGGTTATTTTCTGCTTTGCATTTGTCTCAGCTCACAGGAGGCAGGAAGCAAAGCCTGTTCCCAAATCTCACTCCCGTTTTGCCCAGTGTCATTGGAAGAGACCAACGCTCACACTCCTCCTCTCCTGCTCTTGCCCTTTCTCTTTCTCTCCCCTTGCTCCAAGCAGAGCAAGCAGGAAGGGTGAGGACCAGGAAAAGCTGGAATGATTTTCCCCTTGTTTTGCAATGAAACTTTAGAAAGAAAAGGACAAGACAAGAACATCAGTCAATCACGGACTTTGGGCTTGGGCCAAATCACATTAACTGCGGGGCTCTCTGCTCCAGCTGAAGATGATAACCAGGGGTTTAATGCACTCTGATGCCACAGAGCTGAGATTTCCTTTTCTGGGGCTGTCTTCTGCACAGTCCTTCCACTGTGGTGGCAGGTCTGAGTAGGGCCCTGCTGCTGCCAGGGCTGTGAGAGCAAGCCCCTGCTTCTATGAACCCTTGAGAAGCTGTTGCACTTCAGAAATGGGGTTGAAATCAGGAACGCAAGGGACAAATGTATCCTGAAATTTCCAATAATAATAAGAAGGAGAAGAAGGAGGAGAAGAAAGAGAAGAAGAATGAGAAGAGCAATAAAATAATGACAAATACCCTCCTGATGGACACCTTTGTTCAGTTTAAACACCTGCCCTTGACTCATGCTGCGCGCTTTACAAGCTATGTCAACGAATTGCAGACATTTTAACCCATAGGATGCATAATCCCCACCATGAGGTGGGTCTTGAATTAGGGAGGAGAAAGGAAAACCTCTATTAGGCTGCTGCAGGTGATCTTGCTTTGAGCCATGCTGAAGAGTTCTTATGGCGTTTACTCCTTTCATTTTGGGGTTCAGTTTTAGCACTCGGGGGAAAAAGAACAAAACCCAGCCCAGAATGAGCAGGTTTTCAAACCAAATTTGTCACCTAAAATGATTCTGGAAACCTCTGTGTTTCTGCGTGACTCTGCATTGGGCTGGCAAAACCCTCACCTCCTCCAGGAATGGATGTGGCTTGCTGAGGGGCAGCCATGCAGGCTGAGATTGATGAGGAGTCCATATGAATAGTACATTGTGTTAGTGTAGTAATTATTTATATGTACAATTTATAGTACATGTAATTCTTTACATTATGTACTACTAATATAGTACAGTATATATATTAATTATATATATTATAGTATATATATTATATATTTTATATATAGAATACAGTAATTATTTTACAGCCGTTATTCATTACAGCAGAGCTGTGGAAGCCAGCTTTTGGAGCCGTGGCATCTGCACTCTTCCCAAGTATTCTTTATCCAAGAGCAGCAACATTCACTGCCTTTGGTTCTAGCAATGGTTACCCCTCAAGTTTTGTGGCATTTCCCTCTTCCCTTTGCTGCTTTGGCTTCTGGTAAGTGGGGGTGTTATTTAGCAGGCAGTGATTTACAGTTAGGCGAGTGGAGGCACATGTTCCACAAGTGATTTGGAGATTCCTCCTCAGGGAAAAGCAAGTTAAAAAGCCAAGAGGGTGACACCCTTTCCTAAGCCACTTGGGCTCATCGATTCCCACTGCTGTGAACCACAGCGGCTTAGTCGTTTGCAAAGAATGATAAAGCCTGATTTGGGTGACTTACTGGGCCTTAGGATGAGCTTCCATTTCAACTAAAATGGGATTTCAGTAACAGCAAAGTTTGAATAGCCCCGGTGAAAATGATTCCTAAGTTCCTGGCCAAAGTAAAAGGAAGCAGAGATTTATTTTAACCCAGCTGTGTTGCTAATATTTATTCATTGGTTCTCTCGGACAAGTCTCACTCTAACGTGATGGGGGAAATGGTATTTAAACTTTGCAGTAGCTTCTGGAGCAATGAGGCTGGATGAGGCTGCCAGTCTTCCCTGGTGATTGTTAAACTGTTCTTGATGTCCCACTGGAAATGAGAGATTTCCTGAATGAAATGCAAATGCGGATTCCCATGCATGGCAAAACCAGCAGTGTTACGGATGCATTGATTAACAAATGGGTCCAGGGTGAAGATGACACCAGGTACATGATCAGGCTGCTGTCAGAGACCCATCACAGGAGCTTTATTAGCACTGGGATTTCCAGTTGCCCTTGGATGTTACCGGGTCCAGGGTTTGGTCAGACCAGACGTATTATTCCGGTCATGCTCCGCATGGTTGTTTCGATACTGAAAAGCTACATCAGGAATCCTTTACTCCACACTCACCCTTATTTTGTCCAGCTTGTAAGTGATGAACTCTGCCTTCACGTCACCCACAACCCCAGGATCCAAACCCAAGACATTCAGCATCCAGAAGAGACATAAAAGCCACGATGCTCAGTCAAAGGTAAGCGCAGCAACGTGCTGTTGGTGTTCTCACCGTCAGCAATCCCAGCAGGGTTCAATGAAAGAGTCAGACACCAAAACCCCTTAAATTTGACATTTTATTTCATCGCAGAAGAAAATCCAACATAGGCCTCATTATGTTACGCATCTTTAATTATAAAAATAAGCAAAGAAAATAACTTGCATCTTTCTCATTACTATGATATGTTTCAAATAACCTTTATATGAACACACCGAGCTTTAAAAATGTAATTTAAACAATAAATAAGGACATATACCAGATATGCTCACTGTTTATTCCAGTACTCAGCGAAAAAAAAAACAACCAAAAAACCCCAAACTCTCTCCCTCTTCTAAGTATCTTTAAATTATAAATACAATAATGCAAATTTATAATGGCACAAAACATCTAAAGTGCAAACAAATCACAATGAGAATCATGCAAACGTTTCTAGAGAAGCCCCTCCCCACCCCCGAGAGAAATCACTTTGCCATGAATGCAAGGTTATAAAAATAAAGCATTCGAGATTAAATCAACGGTGAAATAACTGGACGTGATCTTGAGACTCATCCCCCAGCCCCAGGGGACCTCTTGCACCCAATTCAAAGCATCCACACTCAAGGCATCCTTCCCTGCTGATGGGAAGCGCCTCTCGCACCTCCTATCCCCTCGCCTGACCAGAGCGAGCTTTAAACCACCAGCTTAGCCCAAAGTTAGGCAAGGGGACCCCCAGGCCCTCTGATGTGATGGATGTGTGCTTGTGGCTTCCTTGCTACTTCAGCAGAGGAAAGAAAAGTGACTTATTAAAGCAGCTCAAAAATGTGCTCAATGGCAGTGCTGGTACGGAGAGGCAGAGCTCTGGTGTGCACAGGTCGTGGGTACCCGCCATACCAGAGCAAATCAGATCTTCCCACTCATCTTCCCACCAAGGAAGGGGACAACAAGTTTAAATTCCTACTGAAAAAAGAGCGTTAGCTATGGCACCCCAAAGAGATAGAGTCTGGGGTAATCTAACTCTCGGGTTTGGAGCAGTTGAACCATCAATCAGCTTTATAAACCTTCTTTGGGTTTTCATAGAAAGGGGTGCACAAAGCAACAGAGAAGCCACTTGCCCTGAGGAGCATCTCCATGGAGAACCGTGACTGCTCGATGTCCTTAAGGAGCTCTGCTGGTGTGAGCCCATATTGGCCATGGGGACCCAAACCCGGAGCTGCTTTGCAATGCCAGTGCACCCATCCAGGTGGTGTTTGGATGCTGCCCCAAGCCAAGTTAAAGACCTTTTGGTAACTACTTCCCTACACAGCAACATGCACTTGATGCACAAACCCCAGCAAGACGTCCCCATTGAGCAATGCCCATCTCCCAGCAGTGCAGTGTGAGGTGTAATGAGGTGGCAAGTCACACACACACAGTTCTGGGATCGCTTCCTAAGTATAAGTCAGACTTTCAGGGTCAGGATATTCAAGGGGGCTTTGGTTTTCACCTTGCAAAACTTCTTGGTGTTGGACTCTATATACCTGTTTGATCGCCCAGAGAGGTGGTGGATGCCCCGTCCCTGGAGACATACAAGGCCAGGCTGAATGTGGTTCTGAGCAACCTGATCTAGTTGAAGATGTCCCTGCTCATTGTAAGGGGGTTGGAACACGATGACCTTTGAAGGTCCCTTCCAACCCCAACTCTTCTCTGAGTCTATGATTTAAGAACAAGCAATATTGCATCTCACTTGCCCTGGACGGCACAATTCAGAGTATTAAACAAATAAAGCAAAACAACAACCCTCTACCGTCAGCAACATTTTTTGCTGCTTACAATTTCATGACAGCACTTTTGGGCTACATTTAATGAAGACAGCAATATTAGAAATGCTGCCACTGCATCTGGTTTCAATATATTAGCAGCAAGTTCTTGTTTAAAGGCTTTGTGGTTTAAACAGAAAAGGAAAGAAAACAACAAAAAAAGAGGTTATATTGCTTTAGATTTTGAAAAGAAAAAGAGATCCCTCCTTTATTAGCTCTCTGCTGGTTGAGCAAGAGTCATCCACTCTGCAGACGGCCTCTAACGGGATGGATTTGGAGCGTGGAACTGGCCTTGTTGGTTGCACGCCACAATGTGGCTTTGTTTGGCTGGCTCAAGCCCATCAGGCTACTGTGCAGAGCGGCTGGGGGGGCCCCAGCTACCGCATGGGACCTCCTGCTCTGCTCCTCCTCACCGAGGCTGCTCAAGGGGTGAGATGGGAGGAAGGCAGATGGACAGCATCGTGCCTCTCAAAGGCAGGCGCGCTGCTTTGCTTCTGCAGCTGAAGAGAATGGAAGGGGTTTTCCTGCCTCTCCCAAAAAATCAACTTTCTAAAGGAAGCCACAGGATCCCGAGGCAGCTTTTGGTCAGGCCAAAGAGCTCTGCAGCAGCAGCAGCGCTCCTGCTTTGGGTCTCACAGGTCCTCTGTGGAGATAGGGCTGGAGACGTTCAAGGCAGGACTGGAGGCATTCAAGGCCAGGCTGGATGTGGTTGTGAGCAACCTGATCTAGTTGAAGATGCCCCTGCTCCTTGCAGGCGGATTGGAACTGGATGAGCTTTGAATGCCCCCTCCAACCCAAGCTGTTCTATGAGTCTCGAACGGGCCAGCAGGGACAATCCTTTCCTTCTTTCCCCTCCACTTTAACTATGAGAAGAGAGGCTTCTTGCTGGCCCTGCAATTTCTGTCCTCCACATTCTTCCCTCTTCCGTTATATAAAGGCCACAGAGGAGAATGTGAACTCTTGACTACGACAGCAATGCTGTTTCCAGGAAGAAAAGAAATAGCTAACTTACAAAACTAAGTTTATGCAATAAAGTTATTCTATTCTGCTCCCTTTAAGCAGCCTCTTGTGGAATTTATGTACAGTACATGACAGATTTTAAAACTATTTATACCACAGTTAGAGCAAGACCTTTAATACTCTAGTCTTAAGACAGGGTATGCTTCTGTTAGATTTCCTTTAAAGCTTTAGACAGTTAAATACAGTACATAGATGTTAGCTTTTAAATACAATGCAAGATTATGCAACCTTCTGACTAGCTTCAGCCATCGACTGGCACCTCTTTTAGTCATTTCCATAGTACAAAACGTTCCTTTCCTGATTTGCTGCGTGTTTGTGGGGAAGTTTTAACTCATTTTGCACTGTGGTGCCAGGTCACGGTAATTAAAATCACCCACAGCTAGCGAGTTTGGTAACTCGATGGGTTAACAGAGCTGTGTTGGAAGGATTAGGACTGTATGACACTAAGAGACCAGGAATATGACATTCATATTCGTCCATGGCCAGCACAGATTCATAACACGAATTCCATTGACATCTTTAGGATGTGCAATAGTTATTAGTGCATCTATCGTCTCCTCCCAGCTTACTACAAGAGAGAACAAGCTATTCTCCCTGGTGCCAAATCTTCAGACTTCAATGGCGTTAGTGCTACAGTACATTTAGAGTTTGGTGTCTGAAGGCCCGACTACTGTTACAACGGTTACAGTTAAGACTAAGGTCTTTTGGGGGTGTCTTTTGTGTGGGGAGGAAAAGAGATGGAGACATTTGGATGGCGGGGAAGCTGAGACACTGAACACGGCTCCATGCAAAACGCTTTCTTCGAGAGGAACAGAAAAGAATGAAAGGCTAACTCTAAAACCAGGTCCTGGTCGGTGTTAAAACTAGCTACAGTACACTTGGGTTGGGTGCGTGACTCCTCTAGAAGAGAGACTTCAGCTTTGGTCGTGCTTAGCATCCCTTAACACCCGCGGGCGCCGCGCCGGGGCGTTACGCGCTCTCGGCCGAGCCGCGCTTCGCGTGCGCCGGGGCCGGGCCCTCACCTCGCAGGTTCCTGAAGTAGAGTTTGAGCTTCTGCGGCTCCGTGATGCGTCTCCTGGCGAAGTCGGAGCGCGGGTGGCCCTGGGCGCAGTGGTCTGTCTGCAGCAGGTGGAAGAGGCTCGCCATGTTGGGGCCGATCTTCTCCATCAAGCTGTCCTTGATGGTGCTCACGGTCTCGTCGTCGCACTCCAACAGGCTCCTCACCAGCTTGTTGTAATACCTGCACGAGAGGTACCGGCGGTTATGCCGAGGCAGCTCCAAGGGAGAGGGACATGGAGCTGCTGCGATGGATTCAGAGGAGGCCACAAAGATGCTGAGAGCAATGGGCTTGTGTAGCCTGGAGATGAGAAGGCTCCTCAAGGGGAGACCTTAGAGCAGCTCCAGTGCCTAAAGGGGCTGCAGGAAACCTGGAGAGGGGCTTGGGACAAGGGCCTGCAGGGACAGGCCAAGGGGAATGGCTTGAACCTGCCAGAGGGGAGACTGAGATGAGCTCTTAGGCAGAAGCTCTTCCCTGTGAGGGTGCTGAGGCGCTGGCCCAGGGTGCCCAGAGAAGCTGTGGCTGCCCCATCCCTGGCAGTGTTCAAGGCCAGGTTGGACACAGGGGCTTGGAGCAACCTGCTCCAGTGGAAGGGGTCCCTGCCCGTGGCAGGGGTTGGAGCTGGATGGGCTTTAAGGTCCCTTCCAACCCAAACCGTTTGGTGATTGTATAATCCTATGAAGACGAAAGAACCAAAGGCAGGAGCTGATCTCAAGCAACAAAGCTCAGAGAATCAGGTTTTTTAAGTCATGCAGGGTGTGTTTGACATTGATTTTTGGCAGTGCACAATGTACATATTCTCACTGCATCTAACAAATGCCCTGGACTCCAAGATGCTCACATACGTGCTCAAGACAGAGAAGGAAGCAGAAGTGATTTTGATGTTCCCTTGCTGCATTGGGAAGCAGGTGAGAGTGAGGAGCTAAGAGAAGGAACTGACTTCAGTGTGTGGTTTACTCTCCGCTAAACAACCTGAGTTTCTAGATCTTTAGGAACAAAAATAATTGCATCTGCCCATCACCAAACCACATCACAGACTAAGCAGATCACTGGTCTGCGGCAGTGCAACCCGTCCTACAAACGTATCCATCCCTGTGGCACCATTCCCATTCATCCCTCCCTCTTCCCTCCGTGCACAGCCTTTAGCAAGGGACCAGAAGAGGGAGAAGCAGGTCAGAGCCTGACAGATGCATGTATTCCCTGGGGATAGATCCATTGGACACACAATCAGTGACCGTGCATTTAAATCACAAGTGAGGACCTTATGCTCTGCCTTGTTGCCTGCCTGCCTCCTCTCCAGCCTGCTGCTGCATTTTCGCCTTCCAGCAGCCTGGAGCACACGTGGAAGTTTAGATTGGATCTAAGGAAGAAATTCTTTACTGTGAGGGTGCTGAGGCACTGGAATGGGTTGCCCAGGGAGGTTGTGAATGCTCCATCCCTGGCGGTGTTCAAGGCCAGGTTGGACAAAGCCTTGGGTGCCATGGTTTAGTGTGGGGTGTCCCTGCCCATGGCAGGGGGGTTGGAACTGGATGATCTCAAGGTCCTTTCCAACCCAAACCGTTCTATGGTTCTGTGATTCCTTGCTGCAGGAAGGAGGGAGCCAGGAGTTTGTGCTGATCTGTTTGCCCAGCTGAGCAGAGAACAGCGCTCAAAGGAACGCTCCTCCACAGGGCAGGGAGAGCAAAGCTGGCGAGTGGGAGCTCCCCGTACAGGAGAGCATCTTCCTAGGGAGAGAAAGGGGGGAGAAGAGGAGCGGTCCCGTATCTGCTGGGCTACTCCTGCCTGGGAGGACGTTGGGAAACTTATTTTAAGCCTTTAAGGTCACGGTGACATTTTTCCACCAGAGCAGAGAAGAGAATAACCCGCAGGTGGAGGAGGGGAAGGAAGAGGGAAATGAGAGCTCACATTCAAACTCTTTCCTAGCTCTCAGCTCTGGCCTTTAGAGCAGCCAGTGGAGGTCAGGTGAGGTTAAAGTTTCTGCTGCTCTTGAAGCACAAAAGGACCAAGCGTTGGCACGGGGGAGCACAGTGCAAGCACGGCTTGGCAGGGCTGATATTGAGGCCTGAAGTGTGCACAGTGGTTGATGATGAATCCATCTGTGCGAGCCACACATCCAGCTCAAATCAGTTCCAGCCTAACAGGACAGGAGGAGCAGATCCCATCCACCTTCCTCTGCTGCGCTGCCTCCACCTCCTTCATACAGATAAAGCTTGGTGGTTTCCATAGCCGGAGCTGCAATCGAACAGCTTGCTAGTGCCTTAGACTGCAAGCCAAGGCAACAAGGCTTTCCTCTCCTCCTGCTCCTGCCATGAGATTAAATCACAGGAAGATGCTATGACCTTTAACTACTTCCTCTCAGTGTCCCAGGCCAAGTGGCACATTCTTATTCTGTGGCTATGTTGGGACAGGGGCTGGGAAAGCAGGATGCTTTAGGAGACCTCAATGTAAACTATTAGCTGGGAAATCCTGCTGCTTTTGTTACTCAACATGTCATAATATCCTCTGGCTTCAAGAAGGGCTGGCGGCGGTGGGGGAGGAGTTCCCTCTGCCTGGGGAGACAGCAGCTCCTGCTCAGGCTTGGTCCTTTGGACCAACACGTACAACGCTGCTGCTGCTACCACTGCATCCCCATCGCCCAAGCGGGCACGCGTCCTCCTTCACCCTAGTGCCCCCATGGCCCCACCAAAGGCTGGTTTAAAGCTACGGTCCATCAGATTAACCTGAACTGCTCTTTCTGATGCCACAGGGCTCTGTGCTCCTCACCCCAGCCCTCAGGTGAACGCTGAAGCAAACCTCTTCCTGATTTGCTTGGGGGAAGAGGGGAAAGACACAAATGTACTTTTCACCTTCCCACATGCAGGATTTTCTGGATATAATAACTACAATAGAGTTTGCCACAATGATACTGGTCAGAGATGCCACATCCATTCATCACTTGCATACCTGTCCTAGGATAGGCCTGGAGGTTTCAAATGCTTCTAGATCAAGTCAATCAGCCACCCCAGAGGAGCTGTAGCATTCATCACAGCCAGCCATCATGTTAAATTGCAGCTTGGTCTGTTTGCACTCAAATTCTAGAGCATATTTACACAAAGTGCTCAAGAAGATCCCTTTTATCCCGATCACAAGACTCAGCACTGATTGTTCCAGGATTTAGAGGAAGAAATCCCTGCCCTTGCAGCATGACTGCGCAGACTGCAGCAGCTCGCTGGAGCCTCTCTCTGTCCCTTGTCCTTGGAGGATGGGGACAGGGCAGTTCAGCGCTCAGATAAAGGTGCCAGAGAGCAGCACAACGTGCCTGTTTGTGCAGGCAAGAAGGAACAGGGCTGAAGATAACCCTAAAAGAGACCTTTAAGGACACCAGACTATCCCTAGAAATATGAACTACCGGCCCACGGCAGAATAAGCTTACACAGGAGCAGGTTTGCTGATTCTCTTTAAGCTTTCCTTATGCTTCATATTGCCATGGGCAAGTTCTCATTTGCTGGGTGCCAAATAAACCAAGGCAGGGGGTGGCTGCAATGTGAAGGAGTGAAGGAAGTTGCAAGAGGTTGTAAAGCTCTGAAGTGCTCAATGTGCCGGAGATGCTACATTGATAGAACCGGGTTTGGCATCGGAAAGCTCTGCTTACTGTTATTCTGCATTCAGACTGAAAGAACCAACATTTAAACGTACTCCAGGCTTTGAAGCAATGTATGCCCAGTTCATGTTAGGATTCTCCCCTGGAGATGTTTCCCAATGTATTCACCAAAGGGAGAATCAGAGGAATGCTGGTAAAACTGAACAAGGACTCGAAAAGACAGAGAGTGCTGCTTAGCTTGAGCTATGAGAGGACTTTAAGAAGTGAAGCCCATTTGGTTCCTCTCATTTCTTTCCCATTATTGCATTTGATGGATTTCAGCTGAGGGAAGCTCCACGTACCGGTTTGAGAACTGATTCGGAAGCTGGACGACCTCCGTGATGGCTTCAGGGTTCCTCTTGGCGATGCCACACATGTCCAGTTTGCTGTAGCACTCCTCTTGCACCTCGGAGATCATCCTTTGGAACGTGGAGCACCTCCGGATGGCCAGGAACACCTTGGACGTAACCCCGTTTGCGATGCATTTCAAGCTCTCTTTCACAAAAGCTTTTCCCTGGAAACAGAAGAAAAACCTTAAACTACAACAGATTTCACAGCAAGGGATGTATGGAGATACTCCACTGTGCCTGGCTGCTATTGGTTACCCCTGCTGCAATTATAGCCCTGCTGGAGGTCCCTTACCAGGCAGGGCAGGGAACTGGACCCTAAAAGCCCAAGGATGCTGTGGCTGCCCCATCCCTGGCAGTGTTCGAGGCCAGGTTGGAGCAAGCTGCTCTAGTGGAAGGTGTCCCTGCCCGTGGTTGGAACTGGATGAGCTTTCAGGTCCTACCCAACCCATTCCATGAGCCTGTGATAATTATTGCATCGTTTTCAGCCACAGCAGTTTCAGTTGGGACGCACACGTCCATAGAGGACAGAGGTTCCCAAAACATTCAGGCAATGGAAGTCATTGCATGAAGAGACCTAAGAGGGCCAGCACCAGGGATGGGCCAATCCTGCCCGCTGGGATGGGGCTGGACCACTCACCACACACCAGCAACTGAACGCATTTGGTTCACTGAGACCTCAGGATGCTTTAAGAGCCTTTGAGGTTTGTCCTGGGGAGCGAGAGCAACATGTTGGGAAGAAAGCAGAGAGGAAGAGAGCCCTTGGCACAGCCAGTCCCTCTGATATTATCCTATTTATCCCACTGCGAGCTACCGCAGCCGTGGAGAGGCTGATGTGGCTGTGCGTTCCCAGGCCCAAAGACTTCCAATGCAAACCCCAGCCCTGTGCCAGGTCACACAGTCAGGAGCTTTACTTTGTTAGAGGAACGCTTCTACTTCCTCCTGAAGAGGAAACTTCGCTCTCCGCCCCGCGGAACGCTCCCTGCCAAGTCCTCGCACACAGCACGTGGAAAATGCGCTGCAGAAAATAGCCCCGAAGGATGCGTTTGTAGCCAAAAACCAAAGTGATGGCTCAGAGGAGGAGCTGAGCAGCAGGAAGGGCTGCAAGAAAGGAAGGGTTAAGCCTGCACAGACCCCATCCCCACGAGAACACACAGATTAAGGTGCAAGGCAATATTATGTCCCCTTTATACTGTACCTGAGTGTCGAATTTAGCAGCACTGTACAGGAAGGACTTGCAGATGTCATACATGCCATCCGTGTCACACGTGGAGTTCTCCAGGCAGGCAAAGGCCCCGCAGCCCACCTGAAGGGCACTGTTGAGGCAGCGAACCACCTCGGCTGCGGAGAGAGGAACAGGCACAACATGATGCACGCACCCGATGCCATCGACCCCTCATCCAGTGCTAAGCACGTCGTGCCCAATGCTGTCAAGCGGCAGCCTGATTGCTTTGAAAGGCTGGAGGGAGAGGTGGAGAAAAGAGCATAAAAGCGTTGCTAAAGGGAGTTGTTAACTGAAGATCACCACCAAATCGAGGGATGGAAACTGCAACTACCGACATCTTCCATCAGTTACGTACAGATTAACAGAGGCAACATCTCAGTGGAGACTCACAGGTCCATCCCAAGCTAACTCTGACTGCATGCACCCATTCAGACTCCCTCTAAAGAAGGCACAAGTGATGAGGATGGGCCCATGAAGAGCCCTGAGTGGTGAGGTCTTCTCCACAGTCTTAGACCAAAGGGAGGTCGGAGCAGCTTGGCAGCACCCGGTTCACAAACCTCCTTTAGAAACGAGACTGAAGTGATGGCAACTGCCAATAAACTGCCACGAAACCTGCACGTCTGGTGAGGACGTGCTGGGGTTGTGGCCCTGGGGGTATCTAAAAGGCATAAAGAAGCTAAAAAGATCTTGGTTTGTGTGTCAATCATCAGCACAAAGGACTTGAATGAGCAGCTAAACACTAACCTGGTACCCAGCAGCTTGCAAGCACAGCCTAGAAGGGTCACATCGCTGAAGACGCGCAGAGAGAAGGGGCATTTGGGCAGGAAAAGTTAAAGGTAATGAAGCTGGCCATGTACAATTTACCCCCTTGAGGCAGTGGTTAGGCTGAGCAGGAGGGTATCCATGTCACCCTGTCCTTTTTAGTGCAGATATTGTGCATTTTAACAATGAATCAGCAGTATTGCCACATGAGTGCCCTGAAATTAGGAGGGATTAACCTTTTTGGGGAAGCTGAACATCCGTCCCCTTATGTGCCCGTGCAAGGCACGGTCACGACTTTTGCAGCTCATGTTACGAGGCATTCTTTAGGAAGAAATGCAAAGCCCGTGTCTCCCATCGCGACGCGAGGTGTGGGAAAAGTGAGGGTTTGCATCCAGTGGAAGGGAACAACACCTTCCCGAGAGCGAAGTTGTAGCCCAAAGACACATCCAGACAACCGGGAGCTTCACAGGGACGCAGGAGAAAAGAGAAAGCATTTGAAGGGATCACCCCATCAACCCCTCCTCATTCTCCACTCCTGCTTACGTGCCTGAAGGGAGAAATATTGAGTCAGCTCATCCTCTTCCCCAGTTCATAACCTCCCCATCGCCCAAGCCATTCCCAGAATTATGTTTCCACAGGTTCAAATTAGAACTTTGCTTGCAGCAGACTTAGTCTGCATTAAGCTTTTATTGTTTTAGGCACGGTGCAATAGTGAGACCCTATGTTTCTATAGCAACCAAATACAAAAGGAAATTGAGCAAACACCCTAGGATAATGCTGCAGAGCCTTGCAGAGCTAAAATAAGCTCCAAATTAAGAGACCTAATATCTTTTCTGTATAGTAGGAGACAGATTCTTAATCCCCATTGTTCAAGACAATGTGTCCAACTTATCTTAAGCATCTCTAGCGCACAAAGTGGAGCCATCCAGAGCCGGCTTGCCAGCAATTTTTCTCTCCATTGTAAAAGCAAGTTTGCTAAATATCACCATTGGGTTTGCTTTACGGTACCACCGGACTGAGAGCAAGCAGGCTTCGGGAAGCAGCGTTAGCAAGGGACAGTTTCTAGGTTACTGCATGCTTCAAAGTCGCATTTCTCTCTGCCCCTCTCTGCCCAGGCAGATGTTTGGCAGAACAATGGTGCCGTCCAACTGCCACGGATTTGTATCAACTTCCTCAAAAGCAAGGAATTTAACACCCAAGTACGGCTGCAACTGGGGAGGAGAGAAAGAGACATGCAAGCAGGGGGAGAAAAAGTACATGGAACTCATTTAGGAGCTGGGGGAGGAGGAGAGAGAATGGATTGCATCCTGCAAGCAGCTCACACACCGGTTCCCTGCCCCAGCTCCTGAAAGGAGAAGATTCCTTCTCCAGCTCTGCACCAATATCCTCCTGATTCAGCCCCTTAAATTCAGATTGCTTCCTACCAGCCATTAAGTTTATAAGCAAAAAAACCAAAAAGGCGAAAAAGAAAAAAGGAAATAAAAGAAGAAAGAAAGGAAAAAATCATCAGCAGAGAGATCTGAGACAGTTCAACACGTCAGGGTTCAGGCTCAAAGCCCTCCTTGCTGGGTGTTACCTGAGTTCTGGGCTGCAACCCTGGGTTTCCTGGGGCTCACAGAGTCATTCTGTTCAGCTTCATAGGATGCGGATGCACTGATCACCAGCAGCAGGAGAAAGCCAGACTTTAGGAGCATTCTCTGACAAGTTTCCGCTAAGTGTGGTTTTTTTGGGGGTGGGATTTTTGGCTTTTTGGGTTGTTTTTTTTTTTTTATATGGGTGTATGTGTGTATCCCTCTCTCTTCTTCCACTTCGGCTCGAGCAAAGATGTGGATCTGGATACGCGCTCCCAGGCAGAGACAGCAAGGAGTCGGCTGAGGCTCAGGGACGTGCTGCAGCCCGGCTCTGTCTGGCCCCTCTGGCTCCTGCTCGCTGGGGGACCAGGAGCGGTGCCGAGGGCTTTTATAGCCGCCCTTATCGGTCCCCCCGCGGGCTGCGGAGCCAATGGGGAGGCGCTGGGCAGAGCCAATGGCAGAATGGACTCATTCAAGCCCCAGAAAACTGCAACTTCACAGGAAGAATATTTTCCAGCCAATTAAAAGTACCTGCCAAACAACAATAACCCCAAAGTTAATCCTTGGGGTGGGGAATGGGGAGGGAGGGGGGAACGGGATGACTCCCTATGGATAATTAAGCTCGAGGAAATGACAGCGCAGCCCGAAATCCTCCCGCCCCCCCCAAAGAACAAATCACCTGCCCTTTAAGAAGAGAGGTTTTCCCATCCGTCTGCAGCTATTCCAGCCCTTGGGAAAGGGGGATTCGCATGGGGCTGGCCCCGAGCCCCCGCGCAGTGGGGCAGCTCCGTGCCTGCCCCTGGCCCCCCGGAAAGGCAAAGGGGACGTACCTGTGTGCGTGCAGACGGGAGGCATCGCCTCTTGCCTGCCAAAGCACGTGTGCGCAGCCCTGAACCCACGTCCAAACACACTGCACCTCACGTAGGCACATGCAAATACCCTCTCGGTGCCTAAAACCCCATTCCTCACACACCACACTCCTTATCTTCCCCTTCCCTTAACAAAACCCTGCTTCCATACCCTGGCCTTCAGTGGAGTTTGGCTGCTTCTTATTCCCAGTGAAGCTCAAGGACCAACTTTTTAGGTGTTTGGTGGTTCCCCCCCCCCCCCCCAAATTCAATCCTGTTCTTCAGATTTCATAACGGGAGGAGGCACCCTAATGCTTGGTTTAATCTTCATGTTAATAGGCACATAATGAGGATTAACACACTAGAGAACTGATTCTCCTCTATACCAGAGACAATTTCTGGCTCTGAGCATTTAGGGGATGAAAGTCTAAGCCTTAGAGCAGAAAGGAAACTGGGAAGGTGCACAGAGAAAGGAGACTTAGAGATAAAACATTAGAAGTTCCCACAGCTTAGAATAAGCCAAAAGAGTTCAAAATCGTGTATTATGGCTCAGAGACAAGAGAGCTGCTTTGGGATCTTGATCTCACTCAGCCATCCCCAGGATCTTCTCTAGTGAAGGAGAAATACTCTCGTCCCTGTGGTGCCAGGCAAGGAAAAGCAGCTTGAACAGACTCCCACATCCATCCATGTGTACGAGGTCTGTTTGCATGAACCATTCCTACAAACCTCATGGAAGTGGAGGCGCAAATCCCCCTCGTCCCACGGGCATCATTCAGGTTTATGGGCAGCTAAACCTTAAACTCAATAAGGAAGCAATTTAAAGAGAACACAAGTAGCCTCTTCCTCAGTGGAGCTCCAGAAGGAGTGCCCACTCCTTTATCGCATCCCTGTCTTCCTTTTGCCTTGGTTTGATGGCAACGGGACCACGCTGGCTCCTCACCCCACCCCTGAGCTCTGATGGCTTCCAAAGAGGAGCCGCCAGCCCCGTTCATGTTGGCATAGCTGGGGTCAGCTTCAGTTGGAACAGGAACAGGAGGGAGGTTGTGCTCCTGCCTGGGGGTCAAAACAGCTGGGCCAGATGTTCCCAAAGCACTGAAACAGGAGGGCTTCGGCTTCCCCCCCGGCTCGGTGCCACTGAGCCAACTGCACTGAGGAAAAGGAGCCATTAAAAAGCACTCAGGAGAGGAGCAGCCCTCCAAAAGCGCTCTGGTTTCTCTCCTGAAAAGGACCGGTCCAGTTTGCGAGGGACAATTAATCCCCAAAGGCTTGACTCTCATTAAACCCAAAGCGACGCTGGTGTTGACTTCAATGGGGGCTGAATCACCCTTCTATCGAAGCCCTATCTGGAGCGGAAGCATCGCAGTTTGCACTCCAGCTCCGAGCCCGATTCCCTCACAGTGAATGCTCCTCCTGCTCGGCTCGTTTTAATGTCTCAAGCTGAACTATGAGTAGTTTGCAAACCAAACCAGGCTGCCCTGGCCCTTCGAGCACATCTGCATCCTGATCCGAGCCCAAGTGGAAGGCAGAATCAGTAGCAAGTAGCTCCTATGGATACTAAAATCCTTCCAGAGCATTATTCCAGGGCTGATTTACTCCCTTATGGATATATTCAGTAGTTGTACCTGCTTCATGTTTTCCAAGTAACCTGCTTTAATTCCCAACAGCAACAACAGGAGATCAGGTGTAAGATGAGGCTCAGTTTGGTAACAGGAAGGGGCACTACAACACAGTGTGATGTATTGGACCAGGACACATCCAAACGTTATAAGGTCAGGCTTCAGGTCTCCAGAAAGACCCTGGGTAGAAAAGGAAGTGGGAAAATGCCTTCAGGAGTGATGGACCCACGCTGAGTTGCTCTCAGATTTGACAGGAGACTTGTTCAAGCTGATTTCTGCCTGAGACATTTGAGTCCTTCGGTACCGGAGCCTATTTCCATTGCTCATTTTGTGTAATGAGGGCATCAGGAAACTCCGCAATCCCCCTGTAACTTCCACCCTGCACTCCGTGTGATGGCAAACAGAAACAGCACAGGAATCACCCGACTGCTTAAGGACTGGTGGTTTGCCCATTCCAGGGGCATGTTTTAGAGGGAACAGGGACACAGGAATACCCATTAAGGGATAAGCTTTTCCCTAATATCTTCCTTCCGCCTGTTCTCAGTTAATAGCAGGCTTATGCCATAGGGATCTCACCAGAAGAGGAAAAATTCCCCTCCAAAACTAAACCCCAAGAGAAATCCCACTATTTGCTACTGCAGGCTCAGCATAACCGGCTGGAACAGATTTCCCTGGAGCTTCCCTTCCAGGATGAACGCTGCCCTCAAGTAGAAGGGTTTGTTTCCTGGCCGATACGTCTAAAGAGACAAAAGAAAGGCACTGTTAGTGAGCCATCCCCTTCTTTCCATCGCCATTCAAGAGATCCTGTTCAAGCGAACAGTGCGCGCTATTGTGCCGCTGCTCGCCCGTTCCCAAGGTGTCGAGATTTGTGTCCAACCTCGATAAGAAATAAAGGGGGGGGAATGAAAGAGAAGAAGAAGGAGAGAAGCAGAGAACCTGAAGTCAATCCCCCCCTGCTTTGTGCTCAGCTGCTCCCTGGCTGGAAGCCGCTGGCAGGGCAGAGGCCCCCCCCTGCCATTGTGTAACTGGATCCCTGCCCACCTTTCAGCCCCCCTTCGCCGGCTCAGGACCCCTCCATTCGCTCCGCTCCGGAGGGACGTGAGCAACTGCATCACGTCGGGAGGTAGCAACGCTCGGCTGGGCCGTCCCCGTCCCCGCACGTCTGCTGCTGCCAAGCGAAGGAACCTCCTCTCGCCGCGGTGACACCGTGGCACACACGTCTGCAGCCACCCCACCCCTTCCTCGCTCCGCACGCAGCACCGAGCACTGCGGACGCGCCCCAGGGATGGATGGGAGCAGCATCAGGTGGCTGGGGTCGCGGGGAGCTGGACCCGTGTCCTGCAAGGGGCAGAGAGCAGTCACAGCGTGGTCTGGATTGAACAGAGCTTAAAGCTCACCCAGTTCCAACCCCTGCCATGGGCAGGGACACCTTCCACTGGAGCAGGGTGCTCCAAGCCCCTGTGTCCAACCTGGCCTTGAACACTGCCAGGGATGGGGCAGCCACAGCTTCTCTGGGCACCCTGGGCCAGCGCCTCAGCACCCTCACAGGGAAGAGCTTCTGCCTAAGAGCTCATCTCAGTCTCCCCTCTGGCAGGTTCAAGCCATTCCCCTTGGCCTGTCCCTACAGGCCCTTGTCCCAAGCCCCTCTCCAGGTTTCCTGCAGCCCCTTTAGGCACTGGAGCTGCTCTCAGGTCTCCCCTTCAGGAGCCTTCTCTTCTCCAGGCTGCCCCAGCCCAGCTCTCTCAGCCTGGCTCCAGGGCAGAGCTGCTCCAGCCCTCGCAGCAGCTCCGTGGCCTCACTCCAGCAGCTCCAGGTCTCTCTTGTGTTGTTGCCCCAGAGCTGGATGCAGGACTCCAGGCTGAGCCTCTCACCATCACCCACTGCAGACACCACCTCCACCTCCAGGCGGCTTTTACACCTCAACCAAGCCCCTTCCACCTCTGCACCTATGTAGGGCTGTAGGAGCCGGCCGTGCCGGGCACCCTGCTCCCTCCTTGCCACAACTTCCACGTGGGAAACATGTTGTAAGGATCAAACCTGCGCTGTCTCGAGGCCTTGACAGCTCGCCAGCCGCCTGCACACATCCATCCATCCCGCTGGACCAGATCCTCAGCAGGTGTACATTAGTATAACCACCGAATTCAATATGAGCCCTTCATCTGCACCATTATTCCGATGCGTCACTACACGCTGTCTGGATGCAATCCCCCAGCGTAGGGTTATAAACCAGGAGTAGCTTCAATTACACTGACAGAATGAAAGCAAAGTAAGGGAGAGGCTAAGCAGAACCTTTTAATTTGCTTAGCCCAAATGAATAACCCTGGCTGCACCGGTGCAAGTGATGTCAGAACTTGTTCTAAAAGGCAGGATACAAGTGAGGAGTTACCTGGGTGTCTGCCCCAACACAGCCGCTTGGATCCGGCTGCAGGCTTTGGCCTTCGCTCTAGAAACCTGTCAACAACAACAGCAAAACCCCTGCTGAGGATCTTCTTATTCAACCACGAGATCGGTTATCTCTGGTTCACATGCAAACAGGCAGAAGGGGTTGGACTGCATCGCGCCCGCTCTGTGCTGAAGGTGCGATTGTTTAATGCCCAACGGAAGGGTACGACTGTTGCCTTCTATTGGCTTTGAGTTAATCAGAAACATAAAGGAAGGAAGTTAAAGGTCTTCTCATTTTACTCCACTACGTGATTTATTCACTTCACACAACGCTGGGGTTTTTTCTGATAGAAGGGCTTATGTGTTTCAATAGATTTCTGCTGGGGTTGTTCTGTGGCCTGTAAATGCAATGCATGATGAAAAGTGATTACTAATAATAACCCGGTATTACTTGTAATCCTATGCTGGAAATCCAACTGCCTCTTTCAGTGGGGTTTTGATTAAAACCAAATGTGCATCACGTAGCAGATACATAAAGAACTTTCAGCACTCAATTCGTGGTACCTCGGCCTGATGCAGGCACTGAAAACCCTCATCCGCGGAAGGTGAAGCAGGCCTTTAAAGGCATTGCTGTAGCAGGCGGGCAGCTTTACTCCACTCTAACCAAACATGGATATCCCTGGCTTGGGCTGCATTTGTACCTGAAAAACAGAGTCAGAGGCTCTTTCATCCTTCCATTCAGCAGGTAGATGTGCCAGCCCCAGCCCCAGCCCCGAAGCACCAGCCAAAAGGAGGCACAGAAACAGGACGTAGCCCATGGAAGTTGCATTTACGCCGGGCAATGTGCTTTGGCAGGTTACCCCCAATCACGCCGATGAGTAATGCGTTTTGGAGGATGCACATGGAGACGCAATGCCAGGCTCCTTGCACACAGTGACAGGGCTGTTCACCTGAAGTCAAAGCACTCAGAGCTCAGAGAGGCTGGCACTGGTGACGAGAGGGAGGAAGCCCCCCAAGTTTAACAGTGGTTGGACACCCGCCTCATCCACCCTTCATAGAGATCCCCGATCCTTTTGGCTGCAGCAGGAGTTAACCCCAAACCCCATTGTGAGGGTCTCGACTCAGAGACTCCTCCATCTACATGGGACTCCTATCACAACAGCCTTTGCCATAGAGGCACCCCCCATCCCGCACGTGCAAGAAGCATTTTCCTCCCCCTTCTCCGGAGCCTGATGACACCAGCAAATACCTAAAGAGTTTCTTGCAAAGGCTTGCCTTAACCAGAGAGAGGATCTCTCATTAAAGCATAAAATGAAACACTTCAGAACAAAGCTATTGGCACATTAATATGGAGATTCTGCCTCTCCCCCCCTTCATCAAAATGCATTAGCCCTTCATGTGTAATTTGCATTGGAAAGCGTAGGAGCCACATAGCATTAACAGCTGTGAAATTGGTGTCATTCTTAAAGGTTAAAATAAACCCAGCTATTCTCTAAAGCTGCCAAGCATTTCTGCGCAAGATCTATGGCCAGAGCCTTCATGAATCATGAATCTGCTTTTTTGTGTGTGTGTGTGCTGTGGAAGAAGCCTTGGGAAGACCTTGCCCCCTGTTTACAGAGCATTCCCTGCTCCGCCTGCTCAGCGCGAGGTGTGAAATAAGGCGAGCAGGAATCGGGCAGCAATGTCCATGGCAATTGGCACAGCAGCTCTGTCACAGAAGGGAAGGGAAGGACAGGGCAGCTCCTCACTCTGCTCTTGAGAAACTCCCCTAGCCCGTAGTCACTGGGATTCGTTTTGCAAGTGTCGTGGTGTAGTTTCACCCTTTCTGGCCCTACCAAGCCACAGATCCTGAGCGAGTGCATTGAACCTTCCGTTTACTGCCCTGACAAAGACCTTCAACGTGAGAACCGCTCCTTGGCTGTGATTTTTCGGGAGGTAGGATAACTGTTCATTGCCAAGGCCTGAACAACACAGCGCCTTGTTAGATAAGGGCAGCAAAGCGAGCAGAGCACAGCTCAAAACATAGAGAAGCAAACGGGCAGCTCCCCTGGGGATGACAGCCTCTGGTCTCTGTGCCACAGAGCAGCCAAAGCAACCCCAGGATTGCAGAGGCTGAAGGGCGCTTGAAGTCATTTTATCTCTGGGAGTCTGGGCACAGCAATACCCATCTGCAGTACCTGTTGTCACAGGGAAACCACAGTATCACACAGTCATGGGAGACTTCTGTATTTCTCTGAGATCCCCATCAGGAATACAGCCACGCTTGTCCTTTCAGGCCTCCTGACAACAACCGCTGCCCCAGTGATGGTCTCAGAAGATATCCCCCATACCCTCACTCACTGTGAACTCAACCACAAGGATTTTGCCTCATTTCCTTTGGAAACTTAACATTCATTACAGTAACTGCGGGGAAAGGCAGCACCGCACACCTCTTTCCAAGCCTGTGCAGAGATTAATGGTGCAGCTTCCTCTGTCGTGCTTTACCCCTATGAAGTCCCACTTGTGATGCAAAGCATCCCGAGCTGAGAGCGAGCATGGCGTTACCTCAGTTCAGATGGAAGGTTAAAATCCAAGTGGAAACAGGCCTCGAACGGCTTGTTCCCAACCCTGCTCTGTTTGCCACCCTCTAGAACTCATGCTATCCTCCCCATCTGCTGCTTTGGATGTGAAACGCTCAACACTGCTAAGTAAGTAGTGCTGTGAGGAGTCGCGTGTGTTGTCTGGCTGAAGTTCGCTGTGGGTTGGCCTCCAAAGGAGATGATGATTAACTTGACAGCCCAGTTTGGGCAGGGAAAAGGGCTGAGTTTTGTAGGGAACAAGTCAGCATCTCCAGCCCTCTGCTTGCCATCTCCTACAGCAGGTTCCATTGGAACAGAGCGTTTCGTCGCTACACCTCGCGCCGGCTTCTGCAAAGGAGCAGGAAAAAGCAGCAGGGAGCTCTGAATAATGCATTGTGGTTTCCAAGCTGATTTCTCCTCCCCCCCCATCCCCACACCCTCTTTTTGATCAAAACTGATCTTAAAATAGAAGAGGAAACGGGCTTGCATAAATATCTGACAGCTGCTCCAAGCTCTCGTGCTAGTGCCGTAACCAGCGAGGCAGAGAAGGACCTGATCTTAGGATGGTTTGGGCTGAAGGGACCTTAAAGCCCATCCAGCTCCAACCCCTGCCACGGGCAGGGACCCCTTCCACTGGAGCAGGGTGCTCCAAGCCCCTGTGTCCAGCCTGGCCTTGAACACTGCCAGGGATGGGGCAGCCACAGCTTCTCTGGGCACCCTGGGCCAGCGCCTCAGCACCCTCACAGGGAAGAGCTTCTGCCTAAGAGCTCATCTCAGTCTCCCCTCTGGCAGGTTAAAGCCATTCCCCTTGGCCTGTCCCTACATGCTTTATGTATCTGCCATGGGAAATTTCCCCTGCACCCATTTCCTAACTGGGCACAGACCAACACAGAAGAGATCCCAGCTCCAGTGTCCACATTCTAAAAGAGGTTTTTTTGCCTTTTTCACACCATTCACTAAAAGGCAGAGGAAAGCAAATTGTACAGAACAGAGTTTCAAACACCCATATCACATCCGGGCAAATAGGTGAGCTTCAGGGAGCTTACAAAGGTGCAAGGGGCAGAGGTGGGATAATTATTGCTCCTCTCAGCAGCAATCACAGCATCCCCAACCCCGATTTAGCTCGCTTTGCAGCAGCTCCTAAACCAGCTATGGGAAAGCAGAGACATCACTAAACGGGACAATCAATTTTCACGGCCAGCAATGCGTTATCTCCTGAGAGAACAATCCCTTTGTAGTCCTGAACTGAGATTTGTCATCCAGATTGCAGTTGCATCAGATGGAAACTGAAACCAGAGCAGCCACAAATTGATTGGCTTTTCTAATTGTCACTTATCTGGTGCGCAGCCATAAGGAGAAGCATGCTAAAGGCCTTATAGGAACCGGGAATTTGCCCTAGTCCAAGCCAGCACGTTGAAAGGTTTTGGGGGAGATTCTTAGTTTACGTATCCCAGCACAGCAGCTTTGTCCACCATAAACACCAAGGGCCTTTTTCTGGGGAACTCTACTGTTTTAGCCCATGGTTTTGGTCATAAATAGAACAAAGGAGATCTTTTATTGCCATGTAACAGTTGGGAAACTGATACCGAGCTGCAAGTGGATGGCCAATAGCAAGAAATGAACATCTCAGCCAGATCATAACCCACAAATCAGGTCTTTGGTCCTGCTCTGCCTGTAGGAAGCAAGTCACAACACCCACAGCCCTCATTTCGAGATAGCAGAGTTTAACCTTGCATTGCTTCTCATTGAAAAATTCAGGACTGGGCTCTACCTAAGCCAAAAATCCACCACAAAGCAAAAAAGCCCAACCCATAAACCACAAAACCTTCCAAAGCACTGAGTTAATCAAACCCCAATGAAGTTTATGAGGTCTGCAATGAGTTTCAAATCCATCCTTCACGATTTTTAGCCTGATTTAACCAGGTGGCATTAAACCAACTGTACCTGCATGGATGTCCGCACATCTGGGAGCACCTCTGGGCACCTTCGGCTGCATTTGATGGGGGCACAAATGCCTCAGAGCTCCCCATCACCTTAGTCAAAAGTAAGCTATTAGAAAGGATGGTTGTCAGAAAACAACCCTAAACCCCACTCAGACCCTTAGAGCATCTCATCACCCCTCACTGGGTACCAGAAACTCCAGGGAGGGAGGAAAGGGGGAGATGTCAAACGCTCCTGTTGCGGGAAAAGCTTCAATCTCAATTAACAACTGCCCACAAGACCCAGTCTGTGGGAAACCAGGCTTTGTTAATCCCTGTGCTCAAGGAAATGCTTATGTGCACCCTGAGGAAGGGGCCTGTTTCCTGCCAGCTGCCTTCCCACTGAGGGGACCCGGGTGGGTGTCTCCATCTCCAGCCACCGCTGCTCAGGACCCCCGTAGGTACCCACCGCGGCAGCATCCAGCCGCTCACTGATCACTCACATAGGATCTAAGTATTTAAGACCTGGCTGGACAAGCTACACGAGTAATTTGAAGCTTAATCTCTTGTGATATTTAAGACCTGGCTGGACAAAGCCTGGGAAAACTGGAATCCAGTGGCACTATTCAGGACGATGGGCCGAAGGACCGCAGGGATTTTACCATCACTTTTACCCTCATTCTCCCACCTTTTGGCAAGTTTGGAAGCTCTCAGCCTCTCCCCACAAATACCCTGTCCGTCATGACACTATCCGTGCTTTTGATCCAGGAGCAAGGCTTTGGAATCTCAGATGTTGCTATAGGCAGGGAACTATCTCTGGGGCTACAGGACCAGGTTGGCTGGTGGCCAGTCCGCCCCAGATCAAGACAATTGCTCCACAGCAACCGCTGTAATAGCTGCTGAAGAGCTAATCCAAAGAGCTTACCAAAGCTTTGAAAAGCTTTTAGCAATCTTATACCAGGAAGCTCCTGATTTCTCAGCTGAGATTGTCTCTTCTTACGGAGAAGGTCTTACGGTGGATGACAGGTATTTGCAGGTATTAGTTCGAGGGATTTCAGAGCTATGCTGAAAGCCTCCTGCTTACCACAGGAAGAAAAGGGCCTGGAATAATAAGTGAAGACTGCTTAGATCTTTTGCAAAGATCACAGGCAAGAAGCAAGGTCTCACTTGGAACTGCTCACCATGGATTCAGGGGAGCGAAAACCTAAGACGAAGGCTGGATAACTCACAGCACTTAAGGAAGGTGTGGATGCAACAGCCTCAGATAGGAGTTCACATCACAGAGGTTGGAATGCTTTTCCTCTGGGGCAGGTATGCATTTGGGGCTCCTCCTGGAGCAACAGCGTAGCCCAAAGCAGGGAACAAGAAGCAGGGCGAGGTAGGGAAATCAAGGCAGGAAGCTTTTGCGAGCGCTCCAGGTCTAAATATAGGCTGGAGTTGTGGTTCTTTTCGTGTACAATGGCACCAGGCAGCCAGCTCACACAGCAGAATCTGCAGACTCATTCCCTTCACCCCAGCAATGCGCTTCGGCATGGCTTCTGGGAATAAAGGCGCACATTCGGGCAAGGATGCAAAGAATGCAGAGTTGTTCAGCTCCTCCGGATCCGAGGAGCAGCGAAAGGCCCTAATAGAGGCACACAGAATCCCATCTAAATATATAGCCACAAACTGAGAATAGCCTGCGCCAGCCCCGCTCCACAAGCCCGCTCCGAGCTCTCCCAAAGCCTCCTGACTTCAGCAGCCTTTGGGTCATGGCCTGTCCATACCGAAGGGCATGTTAAATTGGGTTTACAATAGCCCCTTTGCATCCGAGCTGCCCAACGCCTCCAGGAGCCCATTGGCTTTTCAGAGGTTACAGGAATAACATTACACTTTGGAGCCGAAATCGCTGCTGTGACTGTGATGGAGTCCAGAGCTATTTAGGGATTAGATTAACACCGAGACTTTGTGAAGCATCAGCTGTATGGCCACTGGGAGTGAATCAGCAGGCTGCTAGCCTGGGGACCAACTGGTAATTGAAAAGGGGAGGGAGGGAGGAAGAAAGGCTGCAGTTTCATATCTAACGGTTTCAGAACATTTCAGTTGCTGGTCCAAACGGTTCAAAGGATGTGCCAGGCCTGTGCCTGCCTTCCCAGCCCCCCCGGCAGGTTTTTAGCCTCAGCTTCCTCATTAAAACAGCCTGAATAGAGCTGCACTTGTTACACGTTTCTGCCTGCAAAGCAAAACCAGCCTCAGCATCCGGGCAGCCCTGCTCTCTGCCCGCATTTATCCAATGGGTCTTTACCTGCATGGAAAGAGGCTTCTTCTCATTATAGCAGAAGTGACCTGCTCCAGTGGAAGGTGTCCCTGCCCGTGGCAGGGCTTGGAACTGGATGAGCTTTAAGGTCCCTTCCAACACAAACCAGTCTGTGAGTCAATGATCACTTGTCTTGGGGAGGGTGGAGTGGATGCCTGCAACCCAGCAGCAGTAAAATGCATCCTAACACCTATGGATAGCTCTAAACATGTGTCCTCACCAGAATAAATGGCTTAAAACCTACAGGCTTCACTGAACCCCAGCCTGGTTTGGGTTGGAAGGGACCTTAAAGCCCATCCAGCTCCAACCCCTGCCACGGGCAGGGACCCCTTCCACCGGAGCAGGGTGCTCCAAGCCCCTGTGTCCAAGCTGGCCTTGAACACTGCCAGGGATGGGGCAGCCACAGCTTCTCTGGGCACCCTGTGCCAGCGCCTCAGCACCCTCACAGGGAAGAGCTTCTGCCTCAGAGCTCATCTCAGTCTCCCCTCTGGCAGGTTCAAGCCATTCCCCTTGGCCTGTCCCTACAGGCCCTTGTCCCAAGCCCCTCTCCAGGTTTCCTGCAGCCCCTTTAGGCACTGGAGCTGCTCTCAGGTCTCCCCTTGAGGAGCCTTCTCTTCTCCAGACCTTCATTCAGTGTCAATTCACTGCATTGACGAGCTGCTCTCTGCACTCTTTGCCTCTTTCAATGGGATGAGCTGGTGACAGCACGCACAGGGCCAGGGGACCCCAGGGACTCCCTGGGTGACTTCGGAGGTGTTTTTGCCCACTCACTTCTGCAAGCTGCTAAATCAGGTGAGTTTTCCAGCTGGAAACGAGCAGCACCAGGCCAGGCTGCGGAGCTCTGGGCAAGGGATGCCTCGCATGAAGTTTTCCTTGCAGTACATGACGGAGCTGCCTGAAGCCTCTATGGGTTATATTAGAGCCCTAGACAGTTGTCTGACAAATTCCTGGTAAACAAAGCAGACAGAGCTGGAACTCAAGCTATGCGCAAGGCTATTTATGTTTGTTGGATGCAAGTTATTCCTTCAGCAAACGTTTCCTGTTTAAGAAACACAGATTTTCAGCCCAACATGCCGGAAAATGCCCCTATTCCCAAGCAGTGACTGTCACATCCCAGGCTCTGCTGCTCAGATCCAGCCTTTCTCATCTTCAAGCATGTTCGAGAGTTTTTATCCTCAACAGCCCTTGTTTTGTTGGCTGTGTTTAATAAAAGAGGCCTAACCAGGAGTTAGTGCCTTGAACGTGTTTCCAGGAAATTGAAAGCATTCAACACTGCAAAGTTAATCTGCCCAGCATCACCCATTGCCAAGTAAGTTCTTAGAGAAATGCACACTAAGCAGCTACTTAAACATACATAAGCTATATGAGACGGGGAGCACATGTTCCTGCTGAACACGCAGTAAACTTGGGTTTTACCCTCCTTAAATGCATGTGTTGATTCCGTTTGCCTTGCTCTTTCTAAGGGGATAAACACAAGCCCCACTGACAAGTTAATCTTAACCTGTGTGAACACAAGGAATACAAAGGAGAGTGGATTTTCTCCAAGGACAGTATATTTTCTGCCTCTAGCACTCGACTTTACTTCATTACTGATGCTCCACAACCTTTTTTCCCAAGGGGAAGCCTTCTGTCCTCATCCCACTGATGCACAGATGCAATCAGAATACAATGAGGACCATGGCAGCCCTGACTGTCCCCCAGCAGACCAAAATCCTAGAGGCACAAACAGCCCCAGTGCCCCATTCTCACTCACTCCCATTTAATCACTGCATCTCATTTTCCCCCAGAGCGGGAACAGCGCTTCGGGATCCCAGTTTCTGGTCTCCTTCCCCCCCACGACAGCATTCCCCATTGCTCTGTGAAGCCCCAGCTGCCTCGGCCTTATCAATTCCACACTCATCGTTGGTGACATTCGAACAAAGCTCTTTGCCTTCGCATCCCTGAGCACAGAAGACACAACCGCTCCCACACACACTTTTGTCCCGAGCCAGCCGGTATCAGCTCCTTGGCCTCCCCCCCAGCGTGCTGCTGTGGTCCCTGGCTACACAACGGCATGAAAGGAGCAGGGAGGCAGCTCTGAGCTCTGCTCGGTGACTCTCGCGGCAGCAGAGCTGTGGTGAGCCGCATGCCGCTGCTCCAGTTCAAAGCATCTCTCCCGGGAGGACGGCCAGCAACATCCCAAATTGAAACCACACGCTTGATAGCGAGAAGCCGAATCAGCTGCATCTCAGCCCGAGCACATCTTGGCTTGTTGAACAAAGAGAACTATACACAGAGACAGCAGGGCTCCTCCTTGGGGACTACCAGGTTCAGCAGGTAGCTCAGGGCATGCTTAGCTTTATGATCAGGTGGAAACCAAGCGCATCCTTAGGGCCAGGCTTGCAGCACAGCACAGGGGTTCCTGCTTTCTACCAACACTGGGCTCTGGAGAGTGCATCTCCTTCACCAGAAGCCACCCACAGTGGGGGAGATCTCTCCATACATGACTGCAGGTGTTCTCCCATTGGGCAGGGCAGATTTGGGCAGTCAGGTCACCGAGCAGAATGCTGCTGCTGTATTTGGCTTGCCCCTGAGAGACGCTGCTGGGAAGGAGCATCTGTTTCACTTGATGCAGTGGCCATCACCCCCTGAAAGACCAGCCACCACCAAGGGCAGCACGAAAGGGGACAATCTGTCTCCAACCTCGGGGAGATGATTGCGAACACCTCTTGGAGAATGGGATTCTCTTGGCAAGATGGGGACGCCCATGCTTGTGTCACCATGAGCCTCACTTCCACCCACAGGAGCTAGAGTGATCACTGCAAGCCACAGCAACGCACTGCATCAACCAGCTTCAGTCTTCACTTGGACAAAGACGTGACCTAACAGCAGAACCTGTTTCGCCATGAGCTCCATGCTGTGATGAACACAATGTGCACAGACAGGCTATGCCCTAACACGGTGCAGCCTGAAGAACCCTCATCATGGCACAGTGACACCGACACGCTCCGAGCGGCTGGGGCTGGAAGTCGCACGCTCTTCCCGAAACGCGGCTCCGCTCGGGAATGGGGGTGAGAGCGAGCCCATTCCTCCCAATAGGTGGCAGCAATGCATGGGGACACGGGCTCTGCTCCCAGCCCTGGTCCAGCCTCGGGCGCAGGTGAGCACCCAGAGGCAAAGCCCGCAGGCAGCATCCTTGGGGTGCAGCGCAGGAGCCATCCGGAGCACGCGGTGCTGCTGCTGCTGCTTCATTCGTGCCCTTGAATGCAGGCAGCTTCCTCCCCCCAGCCTTCCCCTCGCCCTCCCTCCTCCGGTCCTCCACGACTTTTGTGGTGCAGGCTATTAAATGCCGAATGAGGAAGAGGTCTGTGGCGGCGAGCACAAGCACTAGATGTACTCTGAACATAGAGCGTGTCAATGGAGCTGGGGTTTTGTTACCAAGTGTCCCTAATCGAACTCTTTGTGACTTCATCACGCTTTTGGCAGCGGCATAAGAAACAAGTAATGAATCAAGTTATTGTATTTCCTGGATTTTACTCTGCTATTGTAGTGTGCGACCCCAGTGAATGTGGCGAGCCCACTTCTTCCCCTGGGTTAATTCCCCCAGCCCTCCGAGCCTGGCAAAAAGGGCTGTTTTGGAAAGAGCAGTTTCACTCACACTATGTGGCATATAATGGTTTACAAGTCTCATCTCGGACTGTTAAATCTCTGCAGCAGGAGCAGGGGCAAGAGCAGAAAGGGAAAACGGAAAGGGTTCAGACATGTTGGGAGCCGGGAATCCGGGGGAAGAAAAAGCAGTAAGAAGTTGCTTTACAAATACAGGCCTCCTACTTTGTTAACACATTTAAGTAATGTTAATTGCAGTGCACTGCAGTATAAAGAGGCATTTGTAATTGATTAATCTATGTTTGCCATTTTCTAATTAAAGAGAAAAGAAACCCTAATTATTCCACTCTGTACTAGGCAGCGGAACAGTCATTATGGAATAAGCAATTTTCCCTCCTCAGACACTGGGTTCCCCTATTCTCCCACGTTACATAAAGCCCTGCCACACAACGCTCCCTGCAGCACGCTTGATTTCTGCTTGTTAGGCACTACCAGCACTGCTGAGCTTCACAGCATCCCACTGTGTGGGACTGAGAGCTCCATTCCAGCTCCCAACCTTGCAAGGGATCACTGTGGGATGTTTTCCATACACCCTCCATCCCCCTGGAAAATAAAGATTGGAGAGAAAGATGAGGTTTGGGACCCAGTCCCATCACTACATCTGTACTGATGCTGGGAGGTTGGAAAGAAAGCAAGGGAAGTTTTCCACAATGAGAACAATCAAGCATTGGAATAATCTCCCCAGTGCTGCACACTGAAGATTTGGCTGCACAGGGTGCTGGGCCACCTAGGTCATGCTTTGCCTACAGAGGTTGGACCAGATGATGCTTGAGAGCCTTTCCAAGCTCATATTTCAGGATTCTATGGTAAAAGTAGCAACACAAAAGCCCTAACAGAGGGTCTGTGTCGGGTGGAAGGAGATGACACCAAGCCTGAGCTGCTTTGCTCTGCATCACCTGAACAACAGCTAAGAGGGTACTTGCTGTCCTCAGGGTGCAAATCACAAGCTGTGGTCCAGGGTAATGGATCCCAGCTGCTGTTACAGCTCCTGACTCCAGCCTCTGGTGCTGAGCCCTCTGGATTGCTCCACCTCCTCTCCCATTATTCCCTCCTCCGCATCCCAAATACTGCAACATCCCCCTTTGCTAGGGGAGGAGCAGAAATGGGAAAAGGGTTTAGTATTTAGGTAAATGCACACAGACGTTGCTCTGGTCTGCTGAGCCACTACACTGAGCCTGGAGCTGGAGCTCTTTCCTGACACTGCCATGGCCTGGGCTCGCTGCATTCCTCAATGGCGATGATGGACTCGGTCCTGCCCAGGTGGACGTCTCCTCCTGTCCTAGTGGAAGTTGTGCTTCAGCCTCTGGCCAGACGGTTTCGAAGTGGAACAGATTTCCTTCATCCCAGTGTCACGCCAGAGCCAGAGGGGCGATGGAAGATCACCCTTGTTCCGTGCCCACTTTGTTCCCTACCGGGGAATCTCTGCCTGTCCTTGCCTTGTCCCCACGCTAAAGATAGGAGGATGAGAGGTGAAAACCCCACAGAACTAAAGTCTTTGTAATGATGTGGAGGAAGGGCCAAGCTGCTGAAATCCTACCATTGCGAACCAAGCGATTCACCCGTCCCTTACCTGCCACCACATTCAATCTCACCAGGATCTTCTCCTACCTGGTGTTTCTGTTCCATCCTGATGGTCCTCCTGAGCCGATGGAATTCCCAGGTACAGCAGCGCGAGCGCTTGCTCTCAGCAGGAGCTGTCTGTGGCTCGGTTTGACAGTGCTGAAATGTCACCAGAACATAGTTCTCTGCAGAGGGAACTAAGTGAAGGAAACCACCAAGAATTTGGCTCCACATCATCACCCCAATCGCTAGTAAATTATCTCCTTTGTCTTAAGGAAGGAGTACTTGGAGCAAAGAAAGACAAGGAACTGCACCCAACCCCCTTGATCTGAATCCCCTTTGGGCACAATAAAACTATGTTCTGGCTTTCTACTCCTTTATAGATCATAGGCAATGAAAGCATCACCAACCCTCCACAGTGCTTGGCTTCAGTCACCGTAGATGGTATCTGGGGCTGCTGGAAAAAAATGGAAAGGGTTGGGAGATGTCTGCGGCTCTGACACCGTTATTTATGGACCTTCAATGAGGAAAAGCAACCAGGAGTGGGAAGTGAGGGCAAGAACAAGACAACGAAGCTCAATAGGCTGCTTCTTGCTGATAGAGATCCCCACAAAAGAAAGGAGGGGTTTGAAAACCCGTAGGTGCCCCCAGGACTTGCTTGGGAGAGGCTTAAATGAGAACCAAGAGTTTTCTTATGGCTCCACGAACAACTGCCATTATCCATAGCTCATCCCTGTGTGGGGCTGAGATCTCTCCTCCCCCGCAACACGCGGGAAGGAGTGGGAAGGCTGCACATTTATCTCCTTTCCCCGTCTCCCAGGACTTGCCTTCACTTTTCCCCTATTTCCTTAATGCAGGGGGAGAGAGGGAGCAAGGGAGAAAAAGGAAACACAAACGCTCCCCATGGAGAATTCAATTCAGCAGAATTGCACCGCTCCTACGTCCGCTCCGAGGCTCTCTTCCCACGCACAGCCTGTGGCTTCCAGCACAATATCTGCACAGCCCCAGCACTGTGTCAGCTTTGATAAGAGCCCCTGTGTAATCAGTGCAGTACCAGTTATCCGGCTACAATACTGTATGATTTCCTCTTGTGGCTTCTTCATTCCTGTTTATAATTAAAGAAGGACTTCTTGCCATGCCAAAGGCTATATAAAAATAAGTAATAAGTAATAAAGTGATGGCGTCGAGCCAGGAGCTTGCTGCTGCCACTCTTAGTCTTGCAACACAGTAATATCCAGCAATGGTTTAATAGCATTAAGGTTTCGGTGTTTGAGTCAACTCTTTGCATTTTGCAGTTGTAAGAGGATGCAGCCAGCCCAGGTGAAGGAAAAGGCTGATGGGGTTTGGGATTAGTGGATATTGAACCTTTCTCTTCAGCAAAGCTTTCCATCATCTGCTGGGTTTTCTTCACAGCATTGTGCTCGCTCTGCTGCAATCAAATTGGCCCCAAGTCATAAGGAGGGCAGGTGGTTTGAAGCTCAACCCTGGAGCCAGAACTTGTTCCATCCATTAATTATTTGTGTTGGATAATTAGCACGAGCACTATGGAAATCATGGCCCCATTGTGTAAATACATATGGTGCCCCCAAGAGCTTCGGATTTAAATAGACGGGAGAGACAATGGGCAAATTAGCCAGTGCTACACAACAGGTCATCGAGAGCCAGCAGTCCCACCCCGACTTCCCATTTTCCAGGACAAACTGTTCTCTTCATTAGCCCATGCAACATCAAAGTGCTCCAAATCACAGCCCCATGCTTAAAAAAATCTTCATCTCCCTCCAAGTGCCATCGGTCCCTGTCCTTCAGTCAAAGGGATGCAGGGATAGGGAGGTCTTCTGGGTCACTGTCTATTCCCTGCTCATGGAGAAGCTGTGTCATCCAATCTCCTGCACAAACCAATCTCCCTCTGTCGCATGTGGGAGAGAAATTCCCTTCCTAACCACGTACATTTGTGGGGCTTGACTATTGAGCAACGTGCTGTGATTTATTCTTGGCTCTGCAGTAACTTATAAGCACAAGGACTGCAGACACCCAGGCAAGTCCCTTCCCTGGGGACACTGCAGGTGTTGCCAGTTCACAAAGGAGGGTCTCAGATGGAAGGACTCAAGTCATGCAGGATGCCTGTGGAAAAGGGTCCTGGATTAGCCACCATGGTACCATAGAGCCGTTTGATTGTGTTGAGCATCCTCTTGCTGGTAAGAGGAGCAAGCTGAGAGCAGACACAGCAGAGGACTAATCCCTGCAGTACCAAAGAAGTGTTTGAAAGCACAAGTGTTAAAAGGTCGGGGTGATTTCTTCACCTGTCTCTGATATGTTTTATCCACTGACCTCACTGGGATGAACTCACTTAGGGAGTTGCAAAGGTTCCCAAACAAAGGCTCCTACCCATTCCGGATTACACATCAAAACACTGCTCCCTGTCACTCTGAGTCACTCCCCAGCTGCTGAGCCAAGCCTAACCAAACCCAGCCGGCCCAACAGCTTGGGGAGGGGGCTCCCTGCCTTTGATGTCTTTGGCTAGGAACAGTCTTACCCTTCCTTACACCTGCAAAAACATTCTGCTAAGAGCCTCCTTCCCTTTCGCTTTGCTGCCGTCGTTCACTCTCTTCTCTTCCTTCGCCTCATCTGCTTTCCTTAAGGAGAATGTAAATCAGGTAACTGAGGATCCCAGCGTAATTCATGAATTAAACACAATCCTGGGTGAGACAGAGGAGCATGAAGTGCTTCTTGCACTCATCTCCTATTGCTCTGAAACAGAGCCACTTCTCGGGTGCTGTAGGTTTTATGCGGGATACAGAGAGCCCTCAAGCACGGCCCATCTCAGGGGTACCTCAGTGCCCTTCTCGCATGAAGTCTCCTTTTATTTGAGCAGCTCACCTGGAACCTGGGGTACCAGACACCCAGAGAAGTCTCACCTTCCTCTACAAACGCTCCATATGATCACCACATAAAAGGTACTTTCTAGGTACATTCCCTTTTTTAAGGGAATTGCAGTCATTCAGGGTGAAGAGCAGGCAGAAAGGACCGGATGAAACTGGTCACAGCCTGGATCATGCCTTTAGGATGGCTCTTGTTTCATTACCATCATTATCCCTCCACTTCTGTGTTTAGGAGGCTCTGGAGTATCAGGTTGCTTAGAAAAGTTTCCATCATTAGGCCTGATTTTGTGCTCATTTAGGAGGACACAATGCTGAAATTGCTGGAGCTGCCCTTCTGCAAGCCCTTCTGGAAATGCAATTCAAAGCCCATTGTGGTCAAGGCCTCATCCACCGAAACCCACTGACTTCAGCTGCTCTTGCATTAGACCAGAGGTGTGAGGAGAATCTGCCCTGCCTTTCCTTCAGAAGACTCTGGAGCCCCATTTGGCAGCTTGTTTCCTGTCCTTGATTCATCCTGATGCTCCAGTGCATTCAAGTGCCCAGCACTGGAAACAGCCTGTGCTGTTTCTGCACTTGGAGCAAGACTTCCTACTCCAGCTTGGGCTGGGGAGATCGATGTCAGCTGCAGATCCTCCTTTGTGTGGTTTCCCGGATGCCTTCGTTTCAGACTCTTTTTCCTCCTTCCCGCATCCATGGATGCAATTTGACTCTGGAGATATGGGAATGTGCAGTGCAAGCTTGTTAAAAAGCAGATGTTTTCTGCTGGGGGTGGTGGCAGAGCAGAACAGACACTTACAGGCTTGACTGAAGTCTTCCCAACTAAAGCCTGCCGCAAACCTGCAATTGCCTTCCTGTGAGAGCCACCCAAACAAGACTGGACGTGTGGATCCAGCCACTGAATGCCCTGGTCAGAGGCCTTATTCACTGCTCAGCCACTAAAGGAAGTTCCATACTTGGTCGCCCATTGCTCATATGTGTCTGCTCTCCACTTCTCCCCCAGCCACAGGTGATGTCCAGGTCAGAACCTCACCAAAATGAAGAGGAGCTGTTCCCCAGCTCCCACTGGCCTTTGGGGTAGGACACAGCAGGGTTCCAAGCAGCTGCTTCATTCTGTTCCCCACCTTCACCTCAAGAATCCAGTACATCACTGGAAGAGATCTGCACAGGTCCCCAAGTCCTACTTGTGGTGATGAGTATTTGGAGTGAGCGTTGCCACATCACCTCCTCCTGCAGATATGCTCAGCTTAGCTCCTCCTAAACATATAAAGGACACACAGAGACAGAGTTATGGCAAGACACGCGGTCAGTGAAGACAGACAACTCCAGCTTCCCGTTGGCATTAACATCTAGACATAACCAGAGAGTCTTGACAGACAAAGTAGGAGTCCAGTGACACAGCACTGTTGCAATAGGGAGTAGTAATGCTGTGGAACCATGGGAGCATCTCTAACCAGACAAGCTCTGCAAGGCAGCATGATGAAAGCTGTATCAGGTGAAGCTGCAGTCTGGCCTCAGGCACTTTGACTCAGGCAAAGGTGAAGACATGTACTCGTCTTTTTGACCCGGTTCCTTCAAGTCCCATCCAGCTGTGCAAATAAAGATGATTTATGGAACATTTCATTACTCACATCACTTACACTCCCAGAGACGATGCCGTGTTATCTTAAGGCTTTTTTTTCATACCTGATCACTAAATCTTTCAAACAGATGAACTAATGAGGAGGTTGAAGCTGATGGATACGTGCAGTGGGTACCGCTGACTCAGGGAAGGATGGAAAAAGCCATAAACACCAGGGCACAGGCTGCAGTTTCATAGTGTGATTCCAAGAGAGATGTATTGTATCAAACAACCAGGATTTGCTTGGAACAAGAAGAGCAAACGGGTTTGTCACCGTTGGCGCTGCTTAAGAACAGGAGCTTGGAAAGGTCAGAGGCTTGATTCTCTTTATCATGAAATGCATCCACCTACCTCTGGTTTCAACAGTGTTCTCACAGCGATGAGGAAAGCAAGCGTCACTGACCAGAAGCAAACAGTGATTACGGAGCAGGACCATCTCCTGCAGGGTTTGCGCAAGTCCCAGTAAGATCTCAGCAGATGCTACATTCACGCTGACCACTGTGTGGGCATTGAGAACGAGACAGACACCACATCTTGCTCTAGCACTGCAATGCCTCTGATAAACTGAGAGTAGGATGGAAGAGATAAGACAAACCTGGCTCTTCAATGCAGGAGGAGGGCCAGAAAGAACTGGTTTAATCCTTTCGTATGAAACATGAAGCGAAGTGCCACTTCTCTATCACATTGACAGCAATTAATTACAGCTTCCTCCAGCATGCTCATAAAGGAATCGAAATCACAAGGTCCCATCTTACAAAGAGGCTTTATACGTGTGATATCACAAATTACTTCAAGTGATAGGCTGTCAAAGTGGTGATTAACTTCTGAGTTTCAATTACACTTTATAGAGGCAGAACCCATGCTCTTACACACCAGATACTTTTATACACTAGTTCCTATGGGAAAAGGCTCCTATAAAAAGCAACCTACTTGTGTCTGGCTTTTATTAGTTATTGAACAATGCGCCATTGATTCACAGACCTTCTCCAGACAGCTCATAGACAAGGCCTGTAGTGCAAAGTTGAGACAAGGACAAAGACTTCTGAACTGTGACGCATAACCTAAAGCTCTGTGATTGCCCACACCAAAAGGAATGGACAGGGCTGGGCTTTCTAAGAGAGAAATGCAGGAAATGCAGGAACTTGGGTGAAGGAAGAAGTCCAATTTCTCTGAAAACTGCCATTTCAGGGCTGTTTCCCTCTGTAGTGAGCTTTGGGGTACACTTGTTCCAACAGTGCTTCCACTGGACTCATTCACTACTAGGTTCCTCCAGCACCTTTCACCCCAAGGAGCACCCAGCAGGTTCATTTTGGGCAGGCACACGTTCTTCTCTGGCCTTTGCTTGAAAGCTCTACCCGCTTACAATGCATAGTAACAAGGAGGGTTTCATGCACATGGGGATGTACTCGTTTATATAAAGAAGGCCATGGTTAGAGCAAAAGGTCACCCAGATCACTGTCCAGCTTCCCTGGGGTGCTACAGAACGTCTGAAATAGTGTTTCTGCCCCAAAAGTCTCCCCAGCAGGTTAAATGAGAGCAAAGTGTGAATATGACAAAGTCAGTGTCATTGAAGGCAGCTCCAAATGAGCCCCCCCACCTCCCATGGTGCATGGTGGGGCTGGCTGGACCTCCTGCTCTCAAGGGGGCCTGGAGAAGATAACGGTCCCAAAGTGGTGCTCTGGGGTTCCCACAGCCCCCATAAATCATCCCTTTAATTAGCTCCATTGCTTGGAAGCCAGTCCAGCCCCTAAACCCAATGGAACAACTTCAGTGGCAGTCTCATCTCCTTCTATCCAGCTGTTAAATCACTTAAAGGCAGCTAAAGCTACATTCAATTCTCTCCCATTACCGTCACTTCCCACGTAAGCAATGGCTGAAGCTCTCTCTCTTTCCAGTGGAAGGAGAGGTGGGGTCCGTGGGATCATGTTCTCAGCAGAGAATCCCAGCATTAAAACATCATCCACCCAACGCAAAGGGTTGAGAAGCCCTTGGCCTCTGTGACCCCTGAAGGAGCGCTTCCAGCTCTGCCAGAGGGGCTCCCTCTGTTATTGCAGGCAGCCCCGTCCTACCCTGGCTCTTGTCCTTGTTGATGATTGTCATTTCTAATCTCTTGGCAACACGCACGGGCCAGAAAAGAACAAAAATACCCCAACAAAAAGAAGTTCCTCGGAGTTGGCTGCATCTCAGCTTCCTGGCTTGAGGGATGAACTGCGCTGCCCCAGATCCAGCCCTCCTTAACATCCAAACTATGCTGCAAGAAAGGTCATTGGAAGGGAGGGGGCTAATTCAAGGCACAATTGTATCACACTTCAAAACCCCTGAGCTCGATGAACTCATTCTCCACCTGACGAGCAGCACCCTGAGTTTGTGCGAGTGCTCCAGTCCCACTGAGGATTCCTAACGCATCAACTTCTCAACATGGAATTTACCCATCATACTTACTATTGCACTGATTTTTCTGCCTTGTTTTCTATCCCAGCCTTGGTATTTCACCCTCTGCTGTCACCCAGGTACATTCTCACCTGGCGTGAGCTACCACAAAGCTGTTGACTCTCATGGTGTTACCCACCATGAGACCCTGGGTGGTTAAATGGAAGCTCCTGCCGTGAGGCACACAGGGACTGAGAGGAATTCGGTTTAATAACTCCATTGCACAGGTTTCCTACTGCTGGTCTGGGCTTCTCGTTAGAAAGAAATACATTCCCTTTGAAATCTCAGCAGTTTCTGTGGAATCCAGAAGATCGCTCCTTTACACGACATGGAGAAGCCTGGCGTCATCTTCATTTTCAGACCCTTACACCCTCACGTGTTGGGCTATGAAAGATACGCTTAGCATCAGCAGGAACTTCATTTCATGCCCTGACAAATCCAGAAGAGACTTTTGTAAAGCCTTCAGGGCCACAAAGACCTCTTTCATATCAAGTACGTGATGACATTTGAACCCCGAGCATCTATTTTCTTTCCTTCCAAATGCAAACTGGACTGCGGTTGCATCTGTAATTGATGCAATTATAAAAACTTCCTAGTTACCCACTCCTTCAGCATTATTGTGCCTCCCTTTGGAAACGCTTTCAGTTACATTCCCATCACTGGACTCAGAACGTTCTGGTTTCTCAGCTAAGACCTGAATACAGAATCCTAGCAGGGTCTCTAGAATTCACATTCACATCTGGGTTGTGTTTGGGTTTTGGCGTTCCGTAATAGACGAGCAAACAGCAGCTGGGAGGAGAAGGAAAATCTTTGGGATTCATCCTTGCTCCAAGACAATGAAGTTACATAATAAACCAGGAGAAACCCGTGTGTGTGGGCAGGCAAGCTGAGAGCAGGAGCTGGTGCAGGGCCTGGAGCACAGTGTGATGGGGAAGGGCTGAGGGACCTGGGGGGTTCAGTCTGGAGAAGAGAAGGTTCAGGGGGACCTGATCACTCCCTGCAACTGCCTGAGAGGAGGATGGAGCCAGGAGGGGCTGGGCTCTGCTCCCAAGGAACAAGGGATGGGACGAGAGGAACCGGCCTCAAGCTGCACCAGGGCAGGTTCAGATGGAGCTGAGGACCAATTCCTGCCCCAGAGGGTGCTCAGGCATTGGAACAGGCTGCCCAGGGCAGGGCTGCAGGCACCGGCCTCATTCTTCCTACTCCTGACATCCAAGAGGCTGTGTCCAAGCCCCTTTTCCCCTCACTATGGACAGCCTCCCTCTGTCTTTCCTGTCCCAGTGAGGTTCAGTGAGAGCCCCAGCAAAGGAATCAACACCAAAGGGAAGAGGAGGGATGTACTTCCCTGCTGTAGCAAGAAGATATTTCCTCGCTTGGGAAACACTCTCTTTTCTGGAGCAAACTAATGGCCAATAGTGCAAAGGCACCTGCAAATCCCAGATTCAACCATGGGGTTATTATGCTTAAGAAGCTGTGGATGGAATCTAATGGCTGCTGCCTAATTCTGATCCCTAGGAGGATCATCTTCCATTGTGCAGGATTAAACCTGGAGCAATAGCCTGTAACAAAATAAATACCTGGGATGTAACTGGAAGGAGTAAATGTTTTCTATTCTCACATCTATTTGTTTCTCTTAGTAGGAAACAACTTCCACTGCGAGTGGAAACTCAATGCTTGAGCGGTTTAAGATTTGGGCCCTTTTAAAGAGTAAAAGGAGATCACAGAAACCACGATATTTAAGAGGCAGGCAGTGGCTGGACAGCCTGAGCAGGACAATCCTGTCCTGGTGGCTAAGCCAGGCACTCAGCACACTGCATTTCACAGCTGAAACACCAACACTGGAAGAGCAGTTTGTCCCAGCAGCTCTTAATGAGCGCAGAAAGCTGTCAAAGAGCTTTCCTAGGGCAACAATCTGAGGAGGGACATGAGGATTCCTGCATTGTCACCACCAGGAGAAATACAAGTGTTCAATCTGGGGCATCTGGCATAAGACAGTTACTGTAGGTGGGACGCGCTGCCTAAACCTGCTCTGTTAACCATATGCTTGGGAATAGTTCCTATGAGCGTATTCCCATGGGAAGCGTTCAAGGCCAGGTTGGACACAGGGGTTTGGAGCAAGCTGCTCCAGTGGAAGGTGTCCCTGCCTGTGGCAGGGGTTGGAGCTGGAGGAGCTTGAAGGTCCCTTCCAACCCAAAGCAGTCCAGGATTCTATGATTGGAGCCTGTGTGTAGGTACGAGTGAGTGCGTGCGGTCTCTGCTCCTCATCCAGAGGTGACCATGACACCTCCAAACAGAAACCATTGCTTTCCCAACAAGGAGAATCTGCCAGCTCCCGTTTTCTGTTCCTCTTCTAAGCATTTGTTGCTGCCTTGCAGAGTTTCAAGCACAGTTTCTCATTGCCCAGCTCTGCTGATGCCCAGAGGTGTAATCCAGCTCCGAGCAGTACCCATGGCAAAACTCCAGCTGCATTAGGTGAAATACATCTTTATGCAGGGAGCTTAAATGACTCTTTTAAAGCTACAAGAAAAGGAGTTAATTAGGACATAGAGGGCTTGTGTTGACTAGCTGCTTTTAATCCCTCCAGTGTAGAAAGGATAATATGTAATGGGAATTGTTCATTTAGTTTTTTAAGGCTTTGAGAACTGTTGGGCTCGCGATGCTGTTAATGCTGGTCCCTGGGCCAAGAAAGTGTCATCTCCGTTTCTACCGCTAAACTCCAACAATGTGCTGCTGAAACACAGCTATATTTAGGGGCATAATCTGGTCTAAGGACCAAAGCTGGCATCAAACAAGGGAGTCTGGGAAGGAAATCCCCTGAAGGTGGGTTATTTCAGAGCTGCTTGCTGCAGAACACACTTTTAGCTGGTACCAGCCATTACAGGGGAGAGCCCTGGAGAGCAACGGACCACTGAGCCCTATCTCTGTTCTATTTATACACCTGCCTTGGATGTATGGCTTCGCTCCTGTACATCACTGTTTGCTGAAGGTTCTTGTAGCTCCATGTGAATCTACTCCGTGACTTTGCCACTATTCGTTATCAAGCCTCCATCATGCTCCTGCAGTCACCAAACTTTCCATGGAATGCTTTTGCAGCTGAACCTTTCTCGTGCATGAACCCAACGCCCTCCCTCAAAGAATGGCTTTTACGGGCACTGCTCCTTTCACCTTCAGGAGATACAGCAAGTTAAGAATTTCCTTATTGCATATTAATGCCCTTAATGTGCTTTGAACCTTTCCATTTTAATTGCATTAGTTGCCATTCTATTTAAAGTTCCTACAATCTGGTTACTCTTATTCAAATCAGGTTTCCGATTCTCCACACTTAGCTGCTGTTTTTCCGCTTTGCTAAATGTGGAGCTCTTTTGCCTGTGACCTTAAAATCAGCATTAGCACCTTGCAAAGGGCAAACGGGAAGAGACAACCTCCCTTCTCTGCAGCCATGGGACCTGATCTTATCCCCACTCGAGCAAAGCGGGTGAGGCAATGGTTTTTCCCTCATGCATTCCTTAGTTTTCATTTTCTTGCTATAGAACACCCTTTGTGGATGTGTGACACTGAGGCAAGGAGAAGGCAATGAGCTGCTGGGGGCCTGCACTCTCATTGCTCCTTGCCTCAGTTTCCCGAAGCTGAGATTACAGCTCACCGGAGTTTTATCCTGCTGCTCTGCGACACTGCACTGGCCTTGGTAGGAGAAAATACAATGACAGAAGATCAGCTGCCATTAAGCAGGATCAAAATAGGTCCCCTCCCATTTAAACAAGCAAATTAAGCCACGTTTCTTTTTGCCTGTGCCCATTTATCAGCTGTTTCTATGGAAACACTTGTTTTCCTTAATACTGTGCCTCATTTGTATCATGGTAACACCCTGTAATCCTGGTCCCATTGTCCTGGCTTCAGTGGAAACGTGCAAAGAGAGAGTCCTTTAGTCAAGATCTTGCTGCCTGCTTCAGACTTTCACACTGCTAAGCTTAAACTGATAACAGTGGTTACTTTACACTGATGCTAACACACAGTAGTCACTATTAGTTTGGTTGCAATGGTTTGTCCCAGCATAGTCTCAATATCCCCCTTCCTGGCTTGAACTGAACTGAAACAGGTTTGATTGCAGTTGAGGAATTGATGTTCACTCAGCAATTTGCAATCCTTTAACTTAACTGGTATCAAATCCCTACTCCAATAAACCACTTGAGCTGCCTTGAGTGAGGCCGTTCCTCACGGCCACAAACTCTGTGGGGGTTTGTTGGCTCCTTGGGTAAGATTGACTCTCATGGCTCTCTTGTCTAGCAAAACACAGAGAAAAAAGATTTTGCATAAGGAAAAGTTTCTGCTGAGCCAATATTCCTGTTCCTAAGGCAATAGGATTTCAAAGCATCTCTGCAGAACTCTTCTAAACCAGGGTGTCTTTGGAAATACAGATCCTATTGACTTACCCATCCAGCCTACAAATCAAAGCACAACCACTACCGCCAAGAACACCCTGCCTTGAAAACCTCTCACTCTTTGAAACACACAGGGATGACCGGGTAAGTCCTAAGGACACATCTCTAAGGCTTAAAGCTGTCTACGCTGCTGTACGCTTCCTGAACATTAACGGAGGATTGAGGGCCACGAACATTGATGTTTCCTGTTAGCATCTCTCAGTGAAATTAATATCACAACCAAGATTACACGGATGCTTTCAAATGACAATTAATCATATTCAGAGGCCAGAAATAGCTGCGTGCTATTTCTATTGTGGCTGCCTTTGATCTGCCACGGTGAATGCATTAAAGTTTGAGGGGTCTCTGATGAGCAACCGGCGCCTACAAACTTCTTCTCACGCGAGGGGTTGAGCATCTCCTAGCGAAGGCCAGAGCCCAGTTCTGCAGCCTGAGCCTGCCTGTATTGGGTAAAGACTTCCAGAACCAGGCCCTTGGTGGCCTCTGCTCCCTGCTTAATTTGCTGTTATTTGTTTAGCTCCTGTGCAACAGAGGTTTCCTTAGCAACTGCTGTATCCTTTTACAAGTCATTGTTAATGACACACATTGACGTCGGCAGTGTACGAGGATGCTAAAAAGGATGGCACCCAATAAAAATAACCTTGGTGATTACCCCGTTTCCTTAAGTAAACACCACTATTATCCATCAGGAACTTGCTAGAGGGACTTCTCTTTTGAACAATAATGTACGTTGCCTTTAGCACTACCAATGGGAGCCTCTTTAAGGCCTGCAAAGGTCAATAGGAAAATCTCCTGTCCTTTTCTCTTTGTGTCTAATGCCAACACTTACTGGCATATGTCTGGCCAGGAGAGAGGCAATTGCTCTCTAGATGTCTTGCTTCTAAAGCCTAAGATCCGATTTCCTGCACAGAGAAAATACCACTTTGTTGTTAAGTGATGGGAGGTGGAGGAGCTCTGGGCCCTGTTCTCAGCTTTCCTTACACAATTCTCGCCTGATGGTCTCCAAATCAGTCAGGTTCAGGTTCCCAAAAACAGGGGCATTACTGCTCCTCATTACAAACCAAGCAAAACCAGTGGCCCCTTCCTCCTGCAGATTCCCTGCACTGAAGAAGCTGCAAAGAAAAGATCACTGGAAGCAGAATAAAGCTTCCCAACCACCAGTTTTCTTCACTGGCACCATTCTCCCTCCAACTCCACTCCATACAACATCTGGTCCTGAAGACAGAACGGGAGGTGATCAACTAAGTTAATCGCTGCGTTCACCAAAGTGTTTCTGCACATATTGGCCAGAGGCAAAGGAAAAGATGGCTCAGAGCCATTGTCCAACATGGTATCAACAGCAGCTTGTGCATGTACCCGGTATCCGTTGAAGGAGCAGGTAGAGTCGCCTACGTTGAGCTCATACTGCCAGTCCTACACTCTTATTGGTACCAGAGCGAGCTAGTTTAAAGCTCGCCTGTATCTGTTTTATTCATCTAGAATGCTGACATGCCCTGAGATGGAATTTGGAGGTTTTCCCATGGCAAATTATGACTTTCCCATCAAACCCTGATTATTTTCCAGTTTGTGATTATTATTTTTTGACACAAAGTTGACGCTATTTGTTTGCAGATAAAACTGGATTCGCTCTTTTTTTTCTGGTGAAAAGATGAAAAAACATTGAGGCAAACATGCTTTCCGTGAGTGTTTTCAATTTAGTTGGAAAACCCAAGTTTATACAAGAAAATGAGAGAAGAACGTTTCAAAAGCATTTTCTACCAGTCCCAAGGCCAGGACATCTCTGGTTTAGCCCATTACACGGGTGGGGTACAGCTTGATTCCAAACCAGGTCCAGGGAAGGAGACCAGGCTGAGCCTCTCTTCACTTCCCCCTCTACACCTAGGGGTGCACTGATCCAGGGTTTGATTCAGGCTTATCTCAGTAGGGCTTTCATCCTAATTGCATGCAATATCCTCTTGCTTTCCCCTCCCAATGCAATGGAATTGTGGGTTCAGGGAGAAGAAGGTTTTAGTTGTTATCTCAATGAATTCCCGAGAAGCTGCACACTAACATCAGGGTTGGATACATAAAGATGGTAATGGAGCGATGGTCTCTAACTTACCTGAGCTGAGGATCTCATCAGCATCCCTGGGACAAGCAGCTCAAACCCAGCTCTAAATCAGCAGCATTTGTCTTCATTTGAAGTTCTTCGATACCAAATGATGCTAAAGCTGGAGGACAGTGACTGTAACCTCAAAATGAGAACCCAAATTTGACCAGAACTTGCCATTGCAGCCTGTTTTCACCTTGGGCTGCAACTCTTTTCGAGTCAGTGACAACCGAGGACCAAAATTCCCTTCTAATTCTTCACAGCTCAGCCTATAGGCTTTGCATTTTCAATCATTTTCTGTAACTGACCAAAAGAATAAACCAGATTTCATTGGCTTGGCAAAAATTGGGCTCAAAGAATCTCTTATGTGTAGGCAGCTCCTCTGTGCCATCCCAGTGCAAAGTGCCTCAAGCTGCTGTGACCTGGTACAGCACAAGTGCTGCACGTTCCCCGTCAAGCAAGCACAGGTGAAATGGCCCAGAACAAGCATTCCTCTGGGTATTCTGGCCCATACAAGGAGATTTGGAGGGGCTGGGATGGAAGGGAAGCTGGGTTGGGAAAGCTGGTCTGCTCTAAAGATCCCTTTTAAGTATGGCTGAAGAAACCAGGGAAGCCTGGAACTGGGAGGCAGGAAAAGCCTGGAGCGAATCCCTTATTTACATTTCTTGTGGCGTTGTTTTCCCTCTTTTTCACTTGCCCCCACAGAGAAGAGACCTAAGCTCTACTTGCAGTTTTGCTTCGTGACGTTGGATAAGGCCTTTCGGTCTTCGCTGTCTTCATTTCCCATGTATAAAGTGGGGATATTCATAGAAGCAGAGTCAGAAGGGGACTCCGGGTCAACACCCAGTACCCTCTTCCAAGATGGGAGCAGTTTTATCCATGTCATTTCCGAAAGCCTGTTCCTGAGAGCTGGAAACTGCTCTTGAAAAGCAACAAATGAACTTGTGTGAAGCTGTTTTGAAACCTTTGGTTTCTTTATTGCTGGGATGTTTTTCCTAGGATTTATCCCAAGCCATGCCTCCTCTCGTGTGTGCATCATGGCCCTGAACAAGGCTCTATCTACAGCAGGGATTTACTTAAGGACTTCAACTGTAAAATCAAACACTTTGGAAAGTACCTGTAGGAAACAGTATCTATAATGCAGATGTTATAGTATTACTTATATAGTATCATCTATATTGTAGTATTTAGAGTATCTATATCTAGTATATCTGTATTATAGTATCTCTAACAGTATTATCATTACTATTATTATTCCTTCATCAAAAGGCAGCTTCCTACACAAGCATGCAGAGGACACACAACCAACACCACCCCTGATCTAAGGGATTTGAGTGCCCCGCTCCCAGAACTGGAAACCAAAACCCATTCAGCGTCAGCGCAGGATGTGATTAGAGACCGATGCCATCGCTATGACCACAAACGCAACTGACCCTCCAGCTCTCACGGCGGAGCACAGCTGCCCATGAGGATGCATTCTGATTTCTTCCACCTTACAGCGTAAGTGCAACGTTTGAGCCGGTAGGTTCGTGCCTTGCTGTTAACCTCTGGCAGGAAATACACCGTCAGGCTTGTGAACACTGAGTGTGGGCAGTTTCTACTCTGATTATAAGGCAGCAGTTTTCACCAGGGCTAATGACTCTGTCCAGTGTGAAGCAATAGAGAAGCAAGCTCTTTTGGAGATAAGTCAGTGCTAAAGCATCTGTGAGTTACTGCTCTGTATGGTCATGCTTTAAACCCCCAGATGTTCAGACCTCTTACCCACGGCTTTAAAAGCAAACACTTCCCATTGTCTAGAAGTTATAAGGCAATAAAACCCAGGGTGCTATTTCAGTCCCGATACATAAACACGCACATAAAGTTGATAGCAACCAAGCTCAGCAGCTGAGTGTCTCGTGAAACTCCTGCTCATGGCTTTCTAGCCCTGCATTAGCCATTAGTGACCATATTCTGCAAAAGACACACAGTGGGAATGTGCCTGCCTAATCTGCCCGAGCAATCTCACCCCTCTCTTGCTAAGGGGGAGTTTGTGACAGCTTCCTTTGCATCATTAGAGAAGACACCTAAAAGGAGGTCTAAAAAGGCTGTTAGAAAGTTCACTCTTCAGTTGTGACAACAAACACGGCTTTAGGGAAGGGGGAGTACCCATTAAAGTGTTCAGCCCCAATAATGACTGGCAATGTGCATGCATGGGGGGAAGCAGGGGTAAACATCCCCTATGGGGTCTGCTCTGCGGAGGGATGTCAGCTGGGCCAGCTTCAGACTGAAATGTCTGAAAACGCCAGATTCCTCCGAGGCAGGATGTTTATAACCACTCTGGGGCTGACGCTCGCGTCCACTGCCCGTATACACCCATGCTGTGTTTCTGTCACCACCACTGCGTCATCCTCCTGCTCCTTTGCCGCATCATCCCCTCGTTCTTTTTCCTCACTGCCTTAATCATTCTCTGCTTCGAATCCTGCTGCTTGCACAGCGCACGCAGGGAGATGGTCCCGCAAGCCCCTGCCCCAGCTATTTGTTGGCATGAACCCTGTGCCATTCAGACCTTCCCCTATACCTTGCAGTCTCTCTCTCCTCTTTCTTCCCTTCCTCCTGTTTTGGCTCTTCCATTACCCCATTCATCTCTGATGTCTCTCCACCTCCCCCATCATTTTCTGCCCTCTCCAGGTTTCCCCTCTCCTCTCCCAGACTCCTCACGTGCTCCATGCTGCAGCCCCTGCCTGTCCCAGCATCTGCACTCTCCTTCACCTCAGCCCTTTTACCCCTCTGCTTCCCGTTCCATGACTGGATATGCAAACACTGGTGCCTGGTATCCAAAACAGGTCAGTACGGAGGGACAGAAATCCCACCCGGACGCATTCACCCAAACGGGCTTCCCAGCTGCCTGCTGAGAAAGCGCATCCGAGCTGTTGACTCAGCCCTCACCCCCGCCTTGCTCCTTCCGGGGGGCCTGGGAGCCGGCGCAGGGGGGCTGCTGGCCCCCAGCCATGCCACCGACTTGTTCGAGTTAAAGCCTCATGCATTTACTTGGGTTCCTTGGCTCCTGACTCCCAGGGGAAGGGGGGGATGCACACAAAGGGGCAGCAGTGCTTTGCTTTGCTTTGCTTTGCTTCCCTTGCCTTTGCTTTCCCGATTTTCCCCCTTTTCTTCTTTCCTTTCTTTGTCCCTTTAAAGTCTTGCTCTGCACAAAGGCTTCCCGCTGTCGCTCGGGACCTGGCAGGGCTCCTGAACAGGGGGGCAGGATGGGAAGAAGACAGCACTGGGAAGGAAGAAAAGGGCTCTGATTCAGCAGAGCAGGTCTGTGACTCAAAGGGCTCCTGCTCTTTCAAAGGGCAAGATTCTACAGTGTTATCGTTATTACAAATGAGGCGAGCGAAGGAAACCACTGGTGTGATAAATACGGGAATGCAAACAGAGGGAAGAACACAGGCAGCAGAGAAACCTCCCTGCACCACCTCTAGCAAAAGCCCTTGACCCCCTTCTGCCCGCGTCTGTGATCCCACAAAGTCAGGATATGAACCATCCCTGTAGTCCCTCCCAGCCTGGCTCTGACTGCTGCCTCCATTGGACAAAAGGAACAACCTCCATCGGACAAAAGGACCAACCTGGGCCATTTGCTGACCTGACACAAGGGCAGAGAGAGTGTTTGGCCACTAAGGAATGGCCCAGCAACTCCTTCAGCCCTCTGCCTAGGGACCCGGTGATGTGGGAGCTCAATAAACCCGAGCGTGTTACCAAGGGATTAAAACAAGCTGCGAGGCTGAGTCGCGGTGGAGAGGGTGATCTGAACAATGCGCTGGTTGATTTATGCCCTGATGAAGTGGGGAGATGGGGAAGGACTTTCCTGGCTTGGACCAAGTATCAAAAAGCAGAAGTTCTACACATTCTTGAGCCCTCAACAGTGAGGACAGACCCATCAGCAGCACCGTGCTAAGGAAAGCATCTGTAGGCATTTTGGCTCTTCTCTGTGCACCTACAGAGATGCAAGTGCAAATCTTTCCCCCTCCATGAGTTAATCTCTGCCTCAGTTCTACCTGTTTGATGCCAAAGGGAACAGATTCATCTGCTGAGAGGTTTTAGGCTTCTTTTGGCACTGTCTACATTAGGTTAAGTGTATGTGACTAAGCGCTAGCTTGGTTGGTGGAAACTCAACCCTGCATTGTAGAAAGTGCCTCCTATCAGGTTGACTTTCACCCCAAGTATTCTTAGCACAAGCAAATGCAAAGATCATGCCCTAAAACTACAAAGTGCTTCACCCATGGCAGTTTGCATACAGACCAACAAGTTGATGTATCAGAGTTTGCTTTGAAAACAAGTCCTTGAGATCCATTAGAAACAGGAGTCTGACAATACCGTGCAAAGAAACCAGAAGGGTTTTTTCTCCTCTAAATGTGTACCTTGAATTTCCCCTTTAGTAGCTCAGTGATGTTATTTCATGTACTTCTGTTTAAATGAGCTTTTAATGTATTTCTTCAGGAAGTGCATTATCCTGATCCGAAAGGCCTGTAATTGGTTTGCAGAAAAATGCTTGAGATTTCTCATCACTTATGCATATAATTACCGGCCTTAGAGCAAATTGAGAGTTTAGTTCCTTTGTAAGACAGTAACATGCAAAAGGGGAGAAAAAAGAAAGGAAAGCAGGAATCATTTGGAATTCATTAGAGTCTGGCACAAGGCAGAATATTCCATAAAATTAACCTGGGAACTGAAAACAGCCACTACTGATCTGCAATGTTACTGAACCTGAAAATCTAGTTTGCTTGTGAACCACTGTAAAATTCCACTGTCTTCATCATCAGATGTTATTTACATGGAAAAAAAGGATATGATGGTGGGTTGGTCGTCCCAGTCCATGTCAGGAGTTCTATGCTCTGCCTCTGGAGTCATTTCCAGTTACTTCTCCCCCCCCTGTTCCCCAACATCCCTCTACAATAAATTGCGTCTATTGCAGTATTTGCTTGAACTTCTGTATGGAACCTGAAATGCCTCTGTGCAGAGCAACGGCCAACTTGACTTCACCCAGCTCGCCCTCCCGATGCTGTGCTACACCTCAGGCTCTCTCCAGGCTGACTTTAATACAACTTCTCGGATGCCCGACTGGGTTCATCAAAAGCATAAGGAGAGAAGTGTTGAGTGACTGAGGGACCGCACTCATACCTAGCACCCACGAGGAGCTGGGATCCTGCTGATCGCTCCTAATAGTGCCCTTGGGGCGTTTTTCCTTTTTATGCTTTTTACTTTATATTTGTAGAGTATTTAATGAACATCTTTGTGCCGCTTCCAGTGTTCTGTTTCACCTTGCTGGCAGATGAACTGCTCTGAGCTGCACCAGGGAGCTATTAGTTTCTGGGAGCCACAGGAAGCGTTAGATCAGAGACACTTCTTCCCTGTTGCTTCGCTGACCTTCAGAGCAGCTTTCCATTGGAAGGAACAAGAGCCGGCTTTCAAGCCAAAGCAGTGCTTATTGCCCTCTCATTATCTTCCTGAAGATAACAGCTAGTGGCAGAAGGACCCAGAACTTCCAGTATTTAACAACTTAACACAGCCTGAGTGTGTCTGAAAGCTTACTGTATCTCCAAGAAGGTGGTATCAAAATGAGTTCCTATATAGGGAAGCCTTGAAAGAAACAAGTGTGAGGATTTGCTTTAAGACCACAGCAAAGTTTTCTGCCTGAATCTAAGGAATTTCGCTCCGTTAAGAGTAGAGTTTGCCGCTACTGATGAGGATCTGCAAGAGGACCCATTCTGAGGTCCAACTCAACCTTAACTGTGCTATAAGCATTGCACCCCTCTATTTCTTTGGGAGAGTTATTTAACTGTGTCTTAGTGGGGTTAGGATTCGGGCACAGACCTCTTGCTCTGTTTGCCTAGTGCTGTCCTGCTGCCGTATCAGCCCTTGCTGGCATCGCTGCAATAAAACTAATTAGTAAAGCCTGCAATAATGGAAAAGCATCATTCAAAACAGCCTCTAAACAAGACAGTGGTTGAACAATTCAGACTCCCCAGTCGCCTGAGATATACCACAGAGTCTGGTGACTGGAGCCAGATTTATTAGTCTTTGAATGACAGTCCGTAAGTGCATGCGGTTAAAAGGCAAGAAACCATTGGGCTCACCACAGCAATTCAGGGGGAATGACCTATGAATCACTCTGTAGGAAGTCCATATTGGTTCCCTAATAAAAATGTACATTGACGCAGCTAAACAGAAGGGTGGTTGTCCAGGCTGGTTGGATTCCAAGGCCTTCCTAATGAATTCAAGGCTGAGGTTCCCCTGCTACGTATTAACATGAACGATAGCTTTGATGGGAAGGACAGATTGAGGAAGCGAAGCAGGTCTAACACTGGGTGGCAGCTTGCCTTCCATGGAACACTTTGCAATGACAGTGAGTTTAGAGTCCTGTGGTCTTTAGTCTGGCAACACTCAACAATGATGCTGCCATTAATAATATCTGGTCATCTTTTATCCAACAGGCTGATAAAACCCAACTGCCCTTACACTGTCCTCACTCAAATTCCATTGCTCTCCAGGCCCACAACCTGAGTTGAACACCCATTTGAGACTCCAAACTTGCACTTTATAGAGGTATATGCACCCATTTCCTCTGATCTGTTCTAAAGCACTGGGTTGAGACTCAGGGGATCTGGGTTGTCACCCTGGCTACACATGATTTTTGGCAAGCCACTTCCTCCTCCTCTGCCTGGTTTTCTAGTTGGGGAAAGGAACTAATAACTCTGCCTCTGTCCAACTGCTCCCCTGGTCTATTTAGGCTCCTTGGAGAAGAGTTAGATGCAGTGCCTAACGTGAGGGAGCCAAGATCTAGGACCTCTAGAATGTACCATAAGTCTACACAACAAGCTTACTCCAACTCTATGATACATCTGCTCTTTAAGCCTTCATCTTCAGCACAAGTTTTATTCTGGTAACCACAAGCACAAAGCAACGTACACAAATAAACTTGTTCTTTCCAATGAAATCTGACATCCTCAAACATCCTACAGCCATCATGTGCACTGTACTGACAGACAGCTGCTATTTGTTCAGCTTCTTCTCCTCATCCTTGCCTTAATATTGACTTAATCTATGGCTTATGAAAAGAATGCGCCCATCAGTTCACAAGCTGGGAGGAAAGAAAAAGGGAGCTTTCACCTAACCAATACTTGAGCTATGTGGCAGCTCCAGTGGATGAAAACGCAGCCCACAAGCAAATCTACCTACAGGAATAAATATATCTGCAGTTGAAAGGTTCTGATGTCTGATTGTGACACAGAGATCTACACCTACATCTATAGAAACTCAGAGAGACAAAGACAATCATATGCATGTGTTTGTGGCTGTAACTGTCAAGCCTACATACCTGTAAGTATCCTTATGTGAAATGTGCAGCCTCCCTATCAGCCTAAAGGTATGCGCATGGTAGGAAGTGGGTCACTTTTCCGTTCGGGAAGGGGGGGTTAAACACGAAAGGACATGTTTCCTTGCATGTTCCTCACGCCAACAATGACAGTGAACACCGCGTCCAAGTTGTTAGCTGAGCTATTTTCTCGACCACAAAATAAGTGGATTACTAACCAGAAAATCACTGCTCCTGCCAAGGCACAGTTTTAAAAAACACAAACTGAAAAGGAATAAGAATCAAATAGATTTAACCCATGAAAAAAAAAACCAGGCAAAAATGAGGAGAACACAATAAGTGTCGAGCAACAGGGGAGGCTCATCTGGTGGTGAACTAAGGTGTCAGGAAGAGTAAGGTTTCTTTTCTGCTCTGCCGAGAACTCACAAACTGAGTCAATTCAACTCTTCGGTGCTTCCTTCTTACCACCTCTGCAACAGGGACAGGAGAACCTCGCAGCCACCCAGGGCTGCTTTAGGTCTTTAGCTGCTTGAAGCAACTTGAGTTTCGCAGTCGAGATTGTACTTGATCGATACGCACGAAGATAAAGATATAGATGTATTCTTGGTTTGTAGAAGTAAGGAAGGAGGAGTAACAGTTATTCTGGGTGAGGTATCAGTATTAAAGAAACACTGATTGTATTCTCAGCTGGTAGAAGTGGATGTTGTGCTGCTGCCAACAGAGCTGTGCTGGTTAGTACCTAACACAGTCCTTTCCTTCCTGAGCAGTAGCATTGATCTTAAAGCTATTTTCAGTGCAGGAACTAACCAGTGCAAGTGAATCAGAGTACAGCTGGTTGTACTACAACAGCTATTGGGAAATATTTTATATCCAGGTTCTGGTTCATTGCCTATACTTGAAATAATTGTGATTAGCTTGGCCTCCAAAGTTCCTTCATGTTCATTCCTAACATATTTCATCTTACTTTAACCGTGAAATATAAAGTGTGGCCATATGTGTTTTGCAGTCAAATTCTTCAGTGAATACCTCATGCCATGTGCCCCTCCATCGCTTGGGTTCGGTTGGGATGTCAGTCAGAAGTGCTAATGCGCCGTAACTCCGATGGGATAACGCCGATGCTCACACAATGCTACTCTTGCTCCAGTTTTCTATGACTTCCATGCTATGATGCAGATTTGATGATCTAAAAGGCCGTTTCTCGTCTCCGACATCTCTGATCCTCTGACATTTAAACAAAAGGCAATCATCCCACGGCTGCAGTTATGAAGAACTGGAATCTCGCCATTCACAATATTACCCTCATCTTTCCACTGACGCGGTGAAGCTGCCTGCGTGCTTCAAAGGAGTGTCCAGGCAGGATAACTCCATAGCGTTGATCAGCAAATACTGAGCTATAGCTGCAGTTAAAGGCTAACACAAGAATGGCAGTTGCTTAATCTAAAGCTTGTGGCTGATAATCATTAGAGCTGACTGCAGACTGTTAGAAAACAGTCACTCTCTTCTGCTCTTGCCATTACCACCAGCAATACTGCCCGGATGCTCACTGAGTCCCCGGTGGTACAGAGGGTGAGATGGTGGAGATGGACTCCATAGATCCAGTTCCTCATGCAATGGAGGGGGATTCATGTGCAGAACACCCAGTGATGAGCTCTGAGCCTGTTTGTGGTGCTTAGGGACAGGGGTTAGCGGTGAGGTTGGCAGTGCTGGGTTAATGGTTGGACTCAATGATCTTAAAGGTCTTTTCTAACCTAAACAATCCTATGACTCTGTGATTCCGTAACTGTTCTTTCTCCCTGGAGTACTCCCCTCCCTTATCCCAAGAGAGCTGCTATGCCACTGATGACTTCTGTTCTGGATTTCAACTTGTTAAAAAGGAGAACAAAAGGCATCACAGGTCACTTACACAAAGGAAGGAATATATTGTCTTCATCAAGCAACCAAGAACAATGAGAAAGGCCATAAAAACATACATAAGGCCAACATTTCAGCTGGTGGAAGTAACCGAGCTCCAGTGGTGACACTGGTTCATAAACTTTAACGGCATCATGCAGTTCTGCCCCATCTGAAGCTGCAATTTGCAGCTTTGTGACTAGAAAAAAGGCAGAAAACAAATCCCAAAGTCCAGCCAGATCCTGCAGATACATTACTTTCAATACATGGTTTTCTCTGATTTATTCCCCAGCCTCCAGCTGATGAAATACTCCTTTTCAATACGTTCTTATTTTCCTCTTTATTGCACAACGGTTGCAAAGTATTGCAAAGCTCCAAGGACTAACGAGGCTACCGGCTAGATTTATGTATTAAACTGTTCCCTGAGTCCTACATCAGCAAACTGACACCTCCAGATGGCACAGACCAAATGCCATTCACTTCAGCTCAGTGGCCTGCAGAGAGGTCCTACACAACCTGCCTATGGATTGCAAAAGGCAAATGACTCGTGTTCTGTTGGCACCCGAGCCAGCATGAAGATGTTGATGGCCTCTCTTCCTCCCTACCCTGCTCTTTGTATATGGGATCCCTTGGGCTCAGCACTGGAGCACACAGGAAAGGGTGCCATCAGTGTCCTCATTGCTGGTTATCAAGGCTTGGCATGCCTGTTCACTGAAAGCCAAATCTTGAGGCATTTAGTGTTACAAAGCCTTCCCACTCCCTTTCTTCACCTCCTCTGCCGAGGGTTTTCCATATGTAAGAGCTAAGATATGAAGACTTGAGAAGTTGGCTCTGGATGCATGGAGAATTCTTGTCTCCAGGACTGTCAGCAGTAACATGCACTCATTATTATTTTGATGTTGGTTATTTTTCCAAGGCAAATTATTGCTTTCAAAGCTGAACTAAAAGAGTTCTTCCCTGGGATGAATTTGTCCCCTTTTATTTATTGCATAACCAGCCCTCGAAAAAGGCTCAGAAGGGTTGAGTGTGAGGCAGCCTTGTGCCGCTTACACGCATGGGATATTCTCTTTATATTAGTCACTGAACAGATGTGCCTTGTCATATGATGCATGAAGTAGCATTGGGAAGAAACAGACAATTAACTCATCCTTTTGAACTGAAGAAGCTCCATGAGCAGTTGCTCACCCAGGCATCAGATCTACCTTTAGCATGAAGAGCACAGAGGAAGGAAAGAGAGAACCAATGAACCCAACGTCCCTTCCAAGCAAGGCATCGGTTGGGTATCATTTGGAAGCCCTTGGAAAGAAGGCTAAAGCACTTCTTGTCCTGAGAAGGTCATTTAGATGGTAGTTATTGCGGTTCCCTTTTCCAGTCTTGGAAATCTTTTTAGGAGATGGCAAGTTAAATGCAGGTGTTTCTTTCCCTGGGTGGTGACAACACAAAGGAAAGTTGAAAAAGAAGGAGTAAAAGCAGAGCACTGCAGTTTTACAGCACTTAACTTGCTATTGTCTAGCTTAGGAGAGTGATAGAAGCATCAAACCCCCATGTTTTGTAGACCTGATGAAAGTCGTACATTACAAAAGCCATTTGCTGACAGTGCTTTAAGCTATATCTTAATGTTACCCTTCAGAGCATGCATGATGTATATAGTCCTGGTGGCTTAGTTCACAATGTGGGATCCCTCCAGCTTCCTTCAGGCTGAACGTTCAGAGAGATGGTTGTGATTCCTGGCAGAAATGAAAATCAGAAACAGTTCCAGTTTGTCTGGTGAGGTTGTTCAAACCCACAATGCAAACCAAGGCAAAACTGTCTATTTACACATAGGGCCATTGAGTGGAAACACCAGGGTGTTTCCCTGCTAGAAAAGTGTTGGTGCTACTATTAAAAGCTGAACAGTGGAAAAGCCAATTCCATCTCCACTGATGGAAAAACACAGGAGCTTCAGTAAATGCAATACAAGCCTGAACAGGTCTACAGAGCGCTGGTTCGGACACCAGCGCCTAGAGCATTGGTGGAAGCCACAGTTTCACTTATTACTTAGAAATACAAGAGTGGTGGTGTTTGAGAGCAGCAATAAGCACATGTGGCAGCTTACTCACAGTTACCTGGGGCTCAGATGACGCTGGCCCAGGGTGCCCAGAGAAGCTGTGGCTGCCCCATCCCTGGCAGTGTTCAAGGCCAGGTTGGACACAGGGGCTTGGAGCACCCTGCTTCAGTGGAAGGGGTCCCTGCCCGTGGCAGGGGTTGGAGCTGGAGGAGCTTTAAGCTCCCTTCATCCCAACCCATTCCAGATTCTATTGTTTGTCAGATGCGATTTAACTGGAAAACAGGAAGGGAGCACCACAGCTTCCAAGAGGAGCTTGGCGTTGACTCTGCAGGTCACAACGTCCATAAGATTGGAGGAATCCTCTCTCCATGCCTCACGTCAATGTGCCTCCTCACAAACCCAAAGGTCCTTCTCATTAAGCCACAATCGTGCCCTGTTAAAAAATGTGCAATGATCCCTATTATGTGTAAAAGCCTAAGAAGTGTCTTTTGCTGGAGGTCTTTCAGTTATTTGCTTCTCTCCAATGAACAGCCATGTCCTGTTTGAGAGGCAGCATTCTTTCCTTTCGCAGGATTCGGGCTACCATGGATTTCCATTTGATAATTACAGATCCATGTAAGAGCCTGCCTGGGACAGTCTGCATTCACCAAGTCCCCTTCAGGTTAAAAACTTAGGAAGTTTGGCTTTCAGCACATATGCAAACCTAAGAGAGAACATTTTCATTACATTTCTGGTTTCAAATCTGAATTTTACTTCTTTGTCTGAAAAAACCCACAATTTCTGAATTTTCTCTTTTCAAGTTTTCAAGCTGAACATAAATTCCCCCTTTTTCCCCCCAGAACTGGAATACTGAAGAAATGCTCATTTCCACTAAAACATTTCCTAAAAAATCAAAGCAAGATGCTTTAAAATGCTCGAAACATAACGTTCCGAGTGCCCCGGTGTCGGTCCTATCTGGAGTCCTGTAACTCCAGCTTTATGAAAGCTCATCTATTTATTCCAAACAAGCTCTTCAGTCAGGACAATTATAGCCAGAGCATCCATCTCCTTATCAGCTGGAGGTGAAAATACACCTTTAATAGATTTTAACTCAATAACCCCCAAATCTTAGCTGAGCTTCTCTGCTGGCCTAAGTCACCATCACATCATCAGTCCCATGGGGAGAATTCGTTCCAGATTCCCTTAATTACCTTTTTCTGCCTTCTTGCTTGTCCAGTAATGATGCCCCAATCACATCTGCCTGGTGCAGTAGCACGACAGAGCTGTGGCTGTTCTGTATCACTGCAGACATTACACTCCATCCTTTGCACAGAGCACAGATAATGCACTGGTCTTGTTTCTCATTGGAGGGTGGATGGTTGGTGTAATTTAAGACTGGATTTATACACAAGACATTAAACCCCACTGCAGATAGCCGGATGCTGCTGTTGAGAATTACCAGGTGTGTAGCAACTGCAGAGCCACAGAGCTGCCTGGAGCAAGAGCCACTGATTAGGAACTTGTGTGGGGACTGTCTGCTCGCAAGAGGTGCAGAGGCGTAAGCTGGCACGCATAAAGCAACCAGTCCCATCGAAATGGCCCTCTCAGCACAGCAAACCAGAGGTTATTCAGTGTTCAGAGGCAACGCAACCCCCCTCAAAGTTCTGGGAACAGTCCCACCCCTGTCCCTCAAGGGGGGATATCAAAAGCACACAGCCAAGCTCTTCTCCTTGACCTCTCAGGGACTGCTGGCTCAGCAAAATGATCGACTTCACTAGGTGGTGGAAGCCAAGAGGCCGAAGCTTAAGCCTGTAAATGCAGCCACAAGAAGAATTTCTCAATGGCAAGACACTAATGGGAATCATTAATGAGCCTGCAACTGATTAAGTGTGTGACTTCATTTCGGACTTGCTCCTCTCCCATGTTCTACCTATCTCCCTAAGCAGAGTACTCCCTCTATCTAGTTCCATGCTCCCTGCTGTGATGGGGTTTTAGCTTGCCTGGGAACTCGAGGAGATATTTATAAACAAGAATAAAGTGGAAGAAATGTGTTTTGAATAGCTTGGTGTTCCCTTCCATCGAAATGCCTGAGGAACGCAGTGCTAAATAATGATGTATATATGCTTGTTTATATAGACTGACTTCAAAGCAGCTCCCACTGCACTTGGCTAAACTTTCCAGCAACTGATTTATACTCCCTGGCTTCCCTTTCATTTGTTTGGGAAAGCTCAATCTATTCCTGTGGTTCAGTGGGCATTGAAGCTCTCTTTTGCCATTGGCACTAATGAGGACCCTGGTTGATTGCTGTAGATGAGACCCAGGGCGAAATAAATGAAGCCTGAGGACTTGATTCAACATTAGCACAGCCCACGTTTGTGGTGTCGGGAGTCTTGCCTCTCTTTCTACCATCTTGTGCAGCTCAGAAATAGGGTTCAAGAGCCCTTAAGTGACCGGTTGGTGCAGGATTCCTTGGAAAACGAGACCGGAATTTGGGCTGCATCAGAGCAACGTATGGATGAATCAGATTCTAAGATTCCAAGCCTAAAGATCACCCCTGGGGTGGGCTGTTAGGCCACGACAGCAAATCATTCCCCTTATTCTTTGTATGAACAGATAACTCTGCGCATGTGGCTGCACTCATTACTACAAGAGTTGCCTTCATCTCCTACTTCATTTCCGTTACTCTCTAACCCATCATTGAAAAGGACTCTTCACATTTCCTCGCCTTGCCCCTATAACTGAACCCATCAGGCATGGAATGATCTAGGACTAGAGCGGGAGCTTTAGCCTGAGCTGGTGCAAAGCAATTCCCCACTGGGGAAAAGATGGAGAGCAGCCCAGTCCCTTCCCAGCACAGTTTGGCCGGAGAGGGCAGCACAATGCTGCGAGCCTGGCAGGGCTCTGCACCACTAATCCCTCGGATCACAGCTCCAAGGCTATTTTAACTGTACACACAAAACCTGGGAGAGTTAACAAAGGGAATGAGGTGACGTTGGGCTGAGTTAAACCCATCCCGTTCGCTTTGCGGGTGCTATTCCTTTTAAAAATAGGAAGAGGCCAGAAAACAACAATCACAGAAGCCTCTTTTCCTCCCATCCCCACTTCTGGTATGAATAAGCGTGTGGCAAGATAAGTGGGCGAAGTATTACAAGATGACGTTTCTGTCGGCCCCGATTATAAACAACAACAGCAATGGAAGAGCTCTTGGTTAGTTTTTCCCATTATAAAACCACTTGGTATTTCAAAGGGTTCTGCCAGGGAAATGCTTGGTTTAAAGTTCCACTGATGCAGCTACAAATCATCCCGTTTGTAAGCGCTGGTGGGAAGGGGATGCAGAGGAGGGAGAGGAGATCTTGTTTACTGGATGTGCCGCACATCCAGCCGGGCCGAGGGCTCCGGCGCAGCGGTTTCCATGCTGACACACCGGCCCCTTCCATCAGCTGTGAGACACACACTGGGGCAGGGTCCCAGCGGGGGACAGAGGATGCAGAATCCAGGCTGCGTTACACCCGTGATCCTCAAGCACTGGTATCGCAAGCCTGCAAGGGGATCTGTGTGAATCCCCCGTCCACTGAGGCTGCTGTTTGAGAGAGGAAAATGTGCATTAGCACCAGTAACACTCTGGGAATAGTGAGTCTTAAGAGAGGTGAAGGGGTACGGCCACGTATTTATTTGGTTTAGGCTTTTATAAAATGCCTATGGTAAAAACCAGCTGGATTGATGACTAGAGAGAGGCAGACACTGAAATGGGCTGGAGACACCAGCCATTCTCATAACCCGCATAGAAACAGGCAAATGGAAAGCAACAGACAACAATTAACGTAGGACGTAGGTTAAAATGACCTAGAACTGGCTGATCTGCTTTGGAAGACGCATGCCTGGTGCTCCACTGCATTCATCCTCCTCTTTAATACACTGGGGCCTATGGAGTCATTAAAATGGACACCAATTTTCTTATCCTGTATCCAGTACTACAAAAGAAGCTTGGCAGAATTCAGGTAACTCCTTGTATCCCTGAAACTTCAGCCTGACAATTCCTCTGTCTGCAGTGTAAAGGGGAGCTCATAGCTCTTTTGATGTGGCCAAGATGGAATCCTTTGTGTATTGAATTCAAACCTGCAATGAAGCATTTCAGGACGGAGAAGAGGATGCTCTGCTTGGGAACGCAGGAACTTGAAGCTCGCCAGAAATAAGCTGCCATTTATAGGCACTGGAGGTTCTGATTCAAAATGGAGCTTATCCAAGCTCCATGTTTAAACAACAGACAGGCTGTTTGGCCCATACGACATGGTGGTTTCTTTTCCCTTCTCCTATTGATAACATATTCTGCACCAAGGACTGCCGAATTTAACCAACACCGTCCCATCATCATGGCTGATGCTGTTCTCTGTCGAGCAGGCAATGGGGAAAGTCAGAAAGAACTTGAAGTCTCAGACCAGACTCAGAAACTGAACAAGGACTAAACCCAAAGCTAATTATGGAAATGGCCCAAGCCTCACTCATTAACTACCACTAGAGCAAATCATGCTCTATGGGTGCAATTATTATCTTTGCAGAGGTCCACAAATGGCTGAAAATACATCTAACTCCTAACATGCAGCCCTTACATGTCCTTCAGTTGCAGAGGAGATGGGTGAAGGGCAGAAGAAGTGTAAATAGAAGTTTCAGAGGATTAAATAGGTTCTGCAGGCTTGAAACCCTGGGAGCTTTCTGCTGGGGTGTCTGGTTTTCATATTCAGGCCAGCTTGGGTTGCATGCCTATAGCTCATTAGCTGCCTTGTGGATCAAGTTAAAAAGCATATTGCTTTCAGAGCAAACTATAAAGCCAGTGATATTGCATGAAAGGAAATAGCTCAAACTGGACCTCTGTCCATGATGTCCTATCTGTAAAGAGAATGGTGCCTTTTGCAGAGCTGAAGCTGAGCAGGGAGGAAAGTCCCTTTAATCCTCAGGCCAGGCAAGTGGGAAAATCAATACTGGCAAATCATCCAAGAGCATTGTTTGAAGGATCTGAATCCTCAGCCCTTTCCTGGCCTCAATCCCTGCCCTTTTGAAGCAGTGAGCTCTGTAGCATTGACAAATGACATTATGTTCCCTTTGGACTGACCATGCTTGTGATGGACTCACACATTGTCCCTAGCACAAACCACAAATACACACACAAGGGACCCTGGTGGCCAGAAAAGCTGGCTTTTGCTTAGAACACTTGTCTGGACTTCAAAGGTCCCTCAGGCCATGAGATGGGCAGTCAAGGTTCATCTGGTTATCCTGGATGACCTAATGTACACTGCTGCATCCTGCTGCACACTCTTGCCCTGAGCAATAAGGAAGAGTTCACCTATAATTCAGACTGGATGGGAACGCAGAAGTACAAGACTGTGTGCCCAAAGGATACCTGTAAGCTTCCACATTCTTCTCCTGTAGCAGCACCCACTGGTTTGCCTTGGATACATCCATAACATCCATACTTACACAGCCTCAAGCATAGAACAACTCTGCATTTTAAATGGCAATGGATTACAGGAGGTTGGTGGCAGGACACACGTCAAAGGACAGGATTCAGAGGCAAAGCATGGCCATTGTTTGAACATGGAGTGATTCAAGGTGGATGCTTTAGCCTGACATTGGATAATCTCTCTCATTTCAGCAGGAACCTTTCAGCTGCAGTTAATCCACGGTGACTGCAAAGATCAGCAGCTGACAAGTGACACCCTAAGGACATTCCTCCGTTGCTACGGATCAAGAAGGCTCAAGGCAAGAGGGTGACCGGTGGGTTATGCAGGTGCGGAGTCTGAGTTTTCAACTCAGATGCACAGAGTAGGTTCAGGTTCCTCGTGTATTCCAGGCAAAAGCGGGATGGGGGATTTCTCCATCCCAGGTGATCTCGTCCCTGAACTATTATTTCATCTGGAATCCCTCTCAGGTTTTTCCATGAAATATTTCAAAATGCCTCAGTTTCATCCTGTTGTGAAAGAGAAAAAGGTTGAAACCTTCGTTCTGCAGAACAGGAAAGCTATTTCCTCCCCAGCTCTGTTTCCTGATGTGCCCTGTCTATGCAGATATGAATCTGGAAGGAGGATCTCAGCACAACAGCTCTAAGTCTGGTTATATTCAGCCAAGTGGCACTGTTCAGGGCCATTCATACTTCTTCCGTAATTCCAGCTCTCCTTGGGTTAGTTTACAAATCAGACAGCGATTTCATCACATCCTCCCCGTCAGAGCAAGCGTTGCCCAAGCAGAGCAGCATCTTTCCATCTCTATTGTTACTAAATGAGAGCCTGTGATGATGGAACTTTGCTGACGCTCTTTGTCAGGGAGGCTTGGACTAGAAGGGCCTTGAGGGCTCCTCTCTCAAGTGGAGTTGGCTTTGCAGGGCTGGTGGGAGTGAAAGCTTCCTTTGAGAAGGCAGGCCTTGACCTTGTGGGTACAGAAGCACGCAAGTAGCTCTTCTCCTAGAGCCAGCCAGGCAGCAGTTGGGCTGAGACCACTGGCCACGAGACCGAGCACCATGCACAATTGTTTCCTTGTGGTTTTCGGTCTGCTTGCATCCGTCTGCCATCCATTGTTGCACTTAATCTCCCTGGCGTGGAGGCCACTGCCTTGATTTATGCTCATGAAGTACATAGCGCATTGAATCCATGCTCTGCACTGGAAGCCTGCTCCCAGGTACGATCCCGAACACTGACAGGCCTTACATGACTAAGCCCAAGGTACCCCAAAACAAGATGATCCCAGAAAGGTAGAGAGATATTGGCCACCTATGAGATTCCAAACCCCCGTTGTTACCATCAGTGTATGTTAGGAATGGCTCCGCTGCTCTGTGTTAATGTCACACAAGTGGTGCGCTCACTTTGGCTTTGGGAGTATTCTTAGCCCCTTGGGCTTTTTTTAGGTTTCAATTAAATGTCACTAAGTAATTAGCTAAGAGATAGAGTCAGCTGTTGGGGCCAGTAAATGCAAAAGCATATGCTGAAGCCTGCATGAATGGAAAGCTTTCTCCTCGGCAAATGCTTTTGAGGGGCCTTTTTTTTTATGCTCCACTTTTCATTATAGGAGAAGAGCTTTGAAAACATGAATCCATTTTATGATGGATCTTGTCCACCCCTCCTTCCATCCTCCTAAGGAAGAAGCACCCGAGTGCATGCAAAAGCAATCACAGCAGCTCTCCACTGGAACTTTGATTAACCTGAAGTGAATGTTTAAAAAGCTGCCGAGCTGAACAACTCCAAACTCAAATTTACAACTTCCCTTCCTCAAAGGCAAAGGAAGTGGGGAATTCTTTAAAAGCTCTCTTTGACGGAGCAGGGTATTTCAGCTCGTCTTAGGACACGCTGCAGGAGGTGATTCTGACCGCGTGTTGTTTCAGCCCTGTTTTAGAGTAGAGCTGCGGGTAGAAGTGCTTTGCAAAAGGTCAGTAACTGAAGATGAGCCCACTAAAGACAGCAACGTACATCACACGCTAAGAACACGGCCCTTCAAGGTGTTATTAATGGCCATACACACATTGATGCAGGTCTCGCCAGTGGGCTTAGGTGATTAATTGCCTTCCAGCATTAAAAGCAGCTGATCAGTTGTTAGCATGCCTTTAAATCTATAAGCCCTGTGTAAGTATAATTGCAACGTACATCACACGCTAAGAACACAGCCCTTCAAGACGTTATTAATGACCATGCACACATTGCTGCAGGTCTCGCCAATAGGCTTAGGTGATTAATTGCCTTCCAGCATTAAAAGCAGCTGATCAGTTGTTAGCATGCCTTTAAACCTGTAAGCCCTCTGTCAGCATAACCTCAGCATTCAGCGTTACCAAGATGATGATGAATATACACTGTAAGCATTGAGACGACAGAGGTACCACACGGGTTATTGTGCTTTTGTAACTCAGACTAGCATAGCTGTGATACCACCGTTAAAGGCTGGGGCTGGGGAAGATGCAAAGGAGGCGCAACACAGGGAATGCAATCAGGTACCATCAGAGAATGCAAACACCACCCTAAAGCAACAAGTGTCAGTCGGAGCAGATGAAGGGCACAACACCAGCCAGCCCAGCACCAGTTACAGAAGGAAGGAGAAGCCGCTGGTCTCTGAAGAAGGTCAGGCAGTTCTGGAGAGGAGGTCGGGATGGGGATTTGGGGATTCTGCAGTCTGTGGCGCATTTGTGATTAAGAAATCAGTTCACAAATTTACACATGGCCCCATTACAGTGGGAAAAATCTAAATACTCGCAGCCTTTTGCAAGTGGGTGTAAAAATACCCCACCACCGACAGCGAAGAAAGCAAAGACTGCTAAAATAAACAAGACAGAGAACATCTCCCAGGCTGTCTTTGTTCCAGCTCCATGTCTCTATCCGAAATATCCGCTGCTATTAGCCAAAGCCATTGCAAGCAAGATTGATGTTTTATAGCCACAGTAATAAATGATGAACAAATTTTACTGTCTTTAAGGTCTGTGATAACTTTTAGTGAGTAGAGGCTACAACTGGGAATGAGAACAGTGATTTTTCTCAGGTACGTGGTAACTCACCCGTCTGTACCAGCACTTGCAGCAACATTTGCACTCTCATAGCTTGGGACGAACACACCTGATGTATCTTCAGTTGCTGCATCCATTAATGATGGAGAAAGACATGGTCTGACACTCAGGTAGTAAACCAGCCACAGGAGCAGTGATGGCCAAACCATGGCTCCAATTTAAGAGCTGCTGGAGCTGCAGGCAGGTTACAGATGTGCTTCCAGTACAGCTCGGGTGCTCAGCTGGTTTATGAGCAAGGAACAAAAGGGGGGAGAAGGAGCATTGCCCTTGTGCTGCCTGTGCCAAGCAGTTAGCTGGCCATTCAGTAGCAGCAATGCAGGGAGTCGAGACATCCATATGTGAAGTAGGAACACTCATGGACAGACAGAGGAAAAACCCACACCGCTGCCCCGAGACAAGCTGTTGCTGCTCATAAATCACAGCCTCGAGCTACTGCTTGGAGCAAGCAGGACTTCTGAATCTTGGACCATGAAAAGCTCTTTCAATTTAAGATACTAAGCCAAAACACTCCAGCATCAACGATGCTCTATCCCACTCAAGCCTGAAGAGTCAACATCTGTTCAGAGGCTGCTTTTGTCCCCTGAGTATACTGCTAGCTTTAGGGAAATTAATGCTGTGGCTGTCTGGAGAGCAGAACATATACAGTGTGTCACGGGAATATTGCTTAACTCAAGCTAATGCATTGGGCTGGTGGTTTTGAGTGTTAACATGGTGTTAAACGGCGGGGTCACGCTGCCTGAAATACATCTCAGTAGAGTATCAAGATCCTACATAGGTCCCCTTCACTCTATGCCGGTACATCGAAAGGAATTTGTTCAAGTCACAGCTGTCAAGACGACCGCAACGTGGTCAATGGATAAACTGAGGAGGAAAAGACAATTCAGACTTCATTGGTGATCTCACTGAACCCTTCCAAATGACAGGGAAAGCAAGGTGCGGATTTGACCTCGGCCACAGGGATCAAAACTGATCTCACACTTTGGCCCTTGAGACCTTCTGAAGGCACAACAGAAACAGATTACTTCCCGCAGACTTCAGCCTTCCGGGCCAATAGGGCTTTGAAGGAGAATCTGATTTCATCATTAGAGCTGGTTCTAATGACCGTGTGGGACTACACATTGTACCACCGTCCTTGAAACCTCTGCTTTTCGGAAGAGGGAGGATTAACACTTCCTTACATGGCCTCCTGTGCAAGCACACCAACCGGGTTTTAACCCCCCAAATCTGGATTTTCCCTGGGGAAAACCCAGGGCGTAATTATAAGACTGCATTAGGTAACTCCTGTTCACAACCAGAGATAGAAACCTTGTGGAAACAAAGCAGTCTGGTAAGCGTTAAGCTACTGATTTCAAGGGTGCTGGGATTCGGCTGCTTTTCCCAGAATACTTCCAATGGGAATGGTGCAAGTTTCCAAACCTCCTCCGTTTCAGGAGAGGAAATCTCTGTATTCTCATGTCGCATGAAGGAAGGTGGATGCACACAGATATTAATAGCAGCTACCACTTGGCCATCAACACTCACTTCAGTTTATGTTAAGAAACATTAATCTATTTCCTCAGATGCCTGCGTGGAGCAATTTCCTGGCAGCGCAGCAGCAATCCCTACGTACACGTTTACAGTAAATCTGTGCCTGCTCCGGTCCTAATCTAAAACTGATGGGCAGAATTATTTTTAGCGTAACCTTGGTATTTTGCTAACAGGAACGCAAACGTCCTTGCTGCGGGGGAAAGGGGGAAAAGAGGGAGAGACCCAAAGAACAGCTCGGTGGAAAATCAAAGCACAGAGCTCACTGTGACCCCTGCAATGAGACACACACAGGTAATCGATCCTTTGTTGCCTGGGTTCTAAGGCCACAGAAGTGTCGGTTTTGACCCTCCCACATTGCAGATAGGAATCACCAAGGTAGGTATTTAAAGCAAACTGCATTTGCTTTATCTAGCTGTTAAATCTGCTCCTAGAGTACTATAACTTCATTTATTTCCTTCCACCCAGACACTTCACTTGCTGCTTTGCTTCCAGTTCCAGCACAGCAAGTGTCCGAGTTCATTGTGCTTCCAAGAGGGAAGCCGCCAGCAAATCCATCCCCTAGGAACAACAACACTAATTCCAGTGTCAGGCCAGGAGCTATATACACTCATAACCTCATGGGTTCTTTTTCCCCTTGTCTTGCTCCGCATGGGACTAATGGATCCCCTCATTGCTTTCTGTCTTCTGGGCTCATTCACCCCGGTGTTAACAGGATTCAAATGCACTTCCCCATTACTCATGTGGTGCTGGTTTATATAGCCAGCCATATCCTTGAAAATCCTCTTTTATCCTCCCTTTTTAAACACCTGTAAACAGCCACAAGAATGCTCTGTTGTGGAATAGGGATTTTAACATAAATCAGTACAATAACTGGATGATAGTGACCCTGCTATGAGTTAAAGCCACAGCACAAATCGCACCAGCCACACCAAGGGAAATGCAAAGTTTGAACCTCAACCCACCTAACTCTGCAGCTTGTCCTCCTGGGTGCAGAGTGTGGGACTAGAGACCTGCCCGGGTCCCTTCTCACCTGAGCTACTCGGTGATGCTCAGCTGAGGATGCTCTGGACCACTTGATAACCTTAGCATGGTAAAATAACCCAGTTTGGCCTTGTGCGAGCATCCTCTGCTCACCAGCATCCCACCCCCAAACTTCACCAAAAACCCCAAAACAAACAGTTTTTCCCTTCATTTAAAATGTCTCTTTTTTTTCCAAGGGAAATCTAATAAAAACCAGGTTTTGCTGACTGATCTGAGTAAACAATGGAGATTCTTGCGTGAAAGTCAATTTTGTCTGGCTTCTAGGAATTCCACAGGGGTAAAATTAGAAAGACCTATATGCAGCCTAGGACTTGTACATGGCGAAGTCAGTAACAGCCTTCATAGAACTGGAACCACAGCAATCTCCTAGGGTTTTTCTTCCTCCAGGACTCACAGGTTACATCACAGATAGCTCTCATTTCTGAAGCTGGAAACACTTACATGGTTGTAAGAGCAATACCTGAGTGGCAGCCACAGTGCTGATGGAGCCTGCGTGGCCACGGCTGTGTGCATAATTCACTCTAGTGTAAGAACAGCTTTGACTGTACAAACAAAATGAACAGCTTACCTAGTCATTGCTCCTAATTGTGACTGACACTAACACGGTGCAATCGGAAGCTGGGTGCACTACTGCACTCTGCTTTCTCATGGCATCAACTCCACTGCAGGAGTGGAGGACTCTGCTGCAGTGAAGGACAGTTATAACACTATGAAGCTATAGTCATACTCTGAGCATTTCCCAGCCTTTTCCCTCTTTTACTTTGGATTCTGCCTGTTTCCTTTGTTCTTTTTCCCCCTTTACTACTGTCTGGATAGGATATCCCTTCCCATCTTCCTCTCTGTCACTTCCGTAAACCTCCATCACCTGCATTTTGGAGACTGTTGGTTTACATGAGACCCCATGGCCTGGTTTTCAGCTGGTGTATATCTGGCTCTGCTGGTTTCACTGCAGCAAGGATGACTTACAGGAGCTGATGATCTGCCTGTATATATTTAAATGTATATTTATCCAGCAAACCTGGCCAGGATGCTTTCAACCTTCCTTATTCATGTGAACCCAGCTGGCTCCTTCAGGTTGGGAACAGCGCTCGTCTCTCTTCTGTGTTGTGCCTCTTGCAAATGAGACAGTTGGAAAGTGCATCATCCGCTGGGCAGAGAGATTACACTCCAAGGTTATATATTGCAAGATGGGTGAGTTGCTGAAGGCTTCAGAGTGCAGGATCAGACCAGTTAACAACATAAAATATCACAGAGACTTGGTTGTTACAGCACAGCAAGAATATCTGTCTGTGAGAGCAGTGCTGGACAGAGACACAGGATAAGCTTTTGCATCTGTTTCAGCTCCACATATAGGGGCAGGGATGAGATAGCCACATGCAGAGGTTTCTAATTAACGCTTTGAAGCTCCAGGCTCCAGCTCTGAATTCTTTTCTCCTTCCTTAATTCTCCACCTGGGAAATCACTGCAGCTCACTGCAAATTCCAGCAAAGAGTTTGTCCCGGATCTAGATATGATGATTTTGGCCTTTCTTTGACAAGCAGGAAGAGGGCCCCCTTCCCAGACACAGGACCGCCGCATCCATAAGCCATAAACTCTCTCTTCCCCCGTTAATGTACATCCTCCATCCGCACGCAGGAAGTTTACTGAACACATTCGACCAAAGGAATAACCATGAGAGTACCCACAACCATCTACACTTCACTTGTGCCCACTCCCACCTTTAGCAGGACATCTTCCCAGCTAATGGAATCGGGATTGTCTCTTAACCTCTAAACTGTGCCAATCTAATTAGCCAAGGAATTGCCCCCTTGAATCCTGAAGGCCAGATCATCTCTTTTCCAGTCCTCTCCTATTTGATGGAAGTGAATACCACATTACCCACTGGGGTTCCACAAGTACTCTTCCTTCATGTATTCTGATTGACAATTACCTATGTAACCTACATTTGCTCTACATCTACATTTTGTTTCCCTATGCCATTTTGCTTCCCCAGTCCATTTCTTCATGCTGAATCCTAATCCCTCCCCATCCTCTGGGAAGAATGCATTTTTTGCAATACCTATGTTGTAACTTTCTAGAGCACATGCTTCCAATTTGAGCATTATTTTCCACAGCTCCTAGCACTTAACCACAAAAGTTCTTCATTTATTTCCCTTTTTATTCTCCATTTAATCCATCCTCTTATTTTATGCTTTGGATCATCTTTGTATCTTACATTATGGCCTCTACTATAAAAGCTTTTTGTTTAACTACGTACTTAAAACCCATAGAGAAGTATAAAAATTATAGTGGGGGATTTAGATTCCTCTCCTCATTTACTTCCCATTTTTCACTCCTTCCCAATCCCAACTTCTAAAGCAGAAGAGAAGCTTCTTAAGAGCTCTACCAGTTTCAAACCAGCACTTGAAGGGGAAAAAACATCCCAGAATCTAATGGTTGCCCCTGATTTTCTTAGTGACTTTGGCTAATCTTCCCTGCTCTTCAAGGTGCTGGGAATGGGAATGCTTTGTCCTTGTCAGTCCCCTCTATTAGCAGGTGGAGCTTAGGAGTGGGCAGCATAGGATGAGATGCATTACCCTGACCCTAGCAAATGACAGCACATCTTGAGACACAAGATACAGAACCCGTGAACAGCTGAGCTTCCCAAGAGCATCCTACCCCTCTCCACACATGAAAGCATCCCCATGTTTGAAGCACGTTTGCAGCAGCTCTGCCAGCCCCATGAAGGCTGCCACTGCGATTCAGCCAATTGCTTTCCTGTTGTAACTGCAACCCAAATGTCTTCTTCAGCTGTGACCAGTTTAGGGCCAATTCTTGAGCTATTGAAGACTACGGGCAGTTTGCCATCAACCAAAAGTTGGCTTCAACGTTCTCTACCATCCATACAGCTTCCACTGGGGATATTAGATGAGGAATTAGCAGTTTCTGTGAAAGCTGAGCCAGGTGCTCTCCCTGTGGGGCATTAAAGGGGATGGGGCAGCTTAGGAGCAAGCACAGGGTTTTACTTCAGCTGTCCCAAAGCTGTTTCTACCTGTACCAAACGATGGAGCAATTTCTACCCCCTTCATGCATGGGTTTAGGATGAGGGACAAAGCAGGGAAGCAGCTCTGGCTGTGGAATGCTTCACGTGGTGCTGTGTAGTGCCCAGGAAGCACAGAGCAGCCGTATGAGAGTGTACGAGAGCCCAGTTCACTGCACTGTCCAGTACCTAAAGGAAGCTGGGGCTGCCCCATCCCTGGTAGTGTTCAAGGCCAGGTTGGACGGGGCTTGGAGCTGGATGAGCTTTAAGCTCCCTTCCAACACAAACCAATCTGTGACTGTATGATTCTATGATCTGGGCCTGGACCACTCCTACAGCTCATCCACCCTGTCCTAAAGCAAAGAGGGGATTGAGCCCATCCATTGCTCTAGCACATGGAAGACTGCAGTTTCAGAGCTGCAAGAGAACAGTTATTTCAGGCTTGGCCACCCCTTGGCTAAACAGCCTGTGTGACTGCAACGTGGCTCCCAACCCAACATGTCTTGTGGGACCATGGCTCTACAGAGTTAGAACACAATGAATCTTGGTCATATTTATGCCTTTGGGGGACAGGACGTTCTTGTTTCCATACCCAGCAGCACAAGTGTTGGCTTTTCTTGGGGGGGTGGGGGGTGTGTGTGTAACAAAAATAAGGCAAACCAACCCCAGAACAATAAAGCAAATGAATTGGAGCATACTTCAGCCAGCTTCAAACAACAAACATGACCCTGTTCGTATGAACACGATTCCCTCTCCAAGTTTGTAAGTATTTCCCTGCTATGTAAATCATAACAAGATGGAGACTCCTGGACCTGTAGATGGACAAGGAAACCTGCATCCAGCTACTCCACCATTGAAGATAAGAGCTCAGCACTGGCACTTGCTGAGGGAGCTGTACATCACCAGCCTGGTAAGGGGCATGGGCCAGAAGGCAACATTCGCCTGGTACAAAGCAGTTGCTTGGACAAATGAACGAGCAGCCTGGCCAAAAGGTTCCCAGATCCCTCCTCCTCTTACACAAGCTCTTTCTTTTCAAGCTTGTCCCTTTATCTGTTGTCATAGTAAAGACTCAAAGTTACCAGCTCTGAGTCAGACAGCTTATTAATAACAAGTGAAGGACAGCACAGCACAGATTTCATTAGGCAGACTCCACTTAGCAAACAGAGTCAAATGCCAGCGTCCCTGAGGGCTTATTCAGACCATGCTGGAGAATGCAGCATCCCCCTCCACCACCACAGGCAAGCTCAGCTCAAACCAGAGCAATGTTTGCCTGCAGTGAGCACCGGAACGGACACTGGTGTAGATGTCCCTACATTCAGGCTAGAAAGTACCTGGTGACCAACCCTACCTGGTCCTTTTGCGGCGTCAAACAGAAGAGCTTTGTACAGGAAGATGCTACCTGAAAGCAAAATAAACTGCTCACACTGACTTGGAATAACAACAGTGTCCAACCAAACCACACACAAGTCTTCCTCACAGGCAGACGGGAGGGTGTCAGGTCAGCCACAAGAGGTTTACTAAACAGTGACTCCAGGCTCGGGCTGCAAACAGAGTCAGTATAACGTGTACCCAGTGGGACCTGAGCACGTTGGAAAGTCAGTCCCTCATTGAGATGCTCCAAAGGACCTACATTATATCCTCAGCCCCACTGCCTTAACCCCAGTGGGACTGTTAAAAAGACCAGTGGAAGTGTGTTGGTGTCAGACTGGCATGTGAACACTGGAGAATCAGCTCCAAGGCAAAGGCACCACTGACATGACCTTGACAAGCGATCCTGGTTGATGACAGTCTGTAGGGTTACGATGGCTGGGGACAGGATGGGGCCTTGCAGACTGAAGGTTCATCATCTACAGCAAGTCAGCATGGGGGAAAGAGAGCCAGCATCGGCCACCACTGAAGGGGTACCACGTAGCTCATGGCCTTGCCTATGAAGCCACCTACTGCCACCAGAGAGAACTGTGTTTTAGGCAACTGCAGCTACAGGGTCCTGCTTGGAAGCTTCACCTTCCAGCTTTGGGCTGCTGTTTGGGTCTCTGCTGCCTTGTCAAAGATGGCCCATCAGCAGCACAGAGCTAAGCAAACACCTCTGCTCCTTGCAAGTCTCACAATCAACGACTGTGAACAGTGAAGTGATTCCATCCAGTCTTGGCCCTGTTGCCACCAGAATCCATCCTGCCACTGGCACAAAACTTGGGGGTAGAGGAGAATCAAGCGCTGTCCAACCTGGCCTTGAACACTGCCAGGGATGGGGCAGCCACAGCTTCCCTGAGCACCCTGTGCAGTGTCTCCAGGACCGATCTGGCACTATTCTGTCAGGGATTTGATCTTTGGATACAGTGCATTAGATGGATTAGAGCAACGACACAAGCCATCCATATTTTGAAAGTCCAATGACCTTTAACAATGAGAAATAAGAGGAAAAACATGAACCCTGACAAATTCATAACTACAGCACAGGGGAAAGGAATGTATTCTTTTAACATATGAAAAAACATTGCTCATGACATGTCTATTTTCCCTTCAGTCCCGGAGCTGTTATGAATTACATACAGCCGATTTAGCCATTGTTTGTTCTTGTGCCTTTTTGTGTGGGGGTATATTTGGCTGCTCTAAATTCTTCCCTTATCATTGATCATGTAACTGTATGAGACACCATTTGTTTTGTCTCTCCAGGATCCCATGGTAGCGTTGTGTTCCTGTCCTAACTGATACCCCATCAGCGAGAGCTCAGCGATAGGGTTCTGCTGTTAACCAGCATCACCCACAAACACACTTCTCATTCAACTTCAGGGGAAACGGCACGTTGCATTAGCTCCTACCAGCACGGCACAGGCAGCAGAGATGTTATAACCCTCATCATCCTTCAGATGACTTCGGAAGGGAAGAACCAGCTTTGCCAACATCCAGTGCCCAACTCCAACCACCTCTGTTATGGTGACAACAAACAGCAACAGCTCATCGCTTGCACGCCTGTTGTGGCTTGGCAGGATGGCTTCAGTGTTGGTGTTACCATTTTGGGATGCAGATGAAAGGAACCAGGCTGCAGCCCTCAGTGAGCTGCAGAAGGTCACTCCATCCCAAAGCAAAAGCAAATGCGTGCACTACCTCATCTCCAAGAGCAATCACAAAACGATGTCAGATGTCAGCAAGCAGCTCAAACACTCCCGGAATCCAGCAAATCCCCAAAAAACCCAATAGCAATTTGTTCCTTTTAATATGGAAAAGTTACCCCCAGTGTCTCTAATGCAGCTTGAAGATTAAGAAATCCCATCCTTCAGAGAAGTTGGCCAGCAGATCCATAAAAACACTGTTTATTTTTAGGAAACCCAAAGCTTTTCCCTCTATTTTCCTCATTCAGCAGCGGGCCCCATACCAAGGCTGAAGTTTAGTTTAGAGGAAAACCAAAACCATGCCACAGGATGTTCATGGATCTCAGGCCAAGGGCACTGCCTCCAGCACAGCCACCCTTAAGGAGGGTTTTCTTGGCTCCTCAGCATCCCAGCTGCCTCTCCAGTGGCCAGGCTCTGGGAGAAGGGATGCAGGAAACAGGCCCCCCCGGGCTGCAAACAGGCCCAGGGGCTCAGCCCTCCCCACCTCAGGGAGAGCACAGCAGATGTGCAGTGGAGATTTCTTTCCATCCTGGTTCTGCTGCTTAGGGCAGAGAAAAGGCTTCTCGTGAGCGCGCTCCATCACCAGGAGTGGGTACCACAGCTTTGGGCTGTATCTCAGCACGATGCTTTTACCCCTGAATACTTTCAGCAACCTCCCAGACACGGCTGGGTTCCCTTTTAGGTGGTTTATGCAGCTGCACTGGTGCATTTAGGGGTGGCCATTGCCCTTCCTGCCTTTTCACATCTGATGAACACACCAAAGACAAAGGTGGGGTTTTGTCTCTTTCTTGAGAGCAATGGATTTGGCTCCCTCCTGTGGGCACCAGCGTTGCTCATCCCCCAGAACGTCTGATTGCAACAAGACGATCTCCCCAGCCCATGCTGCTGCTCAGTCCTCCCTTTCCCTGGTACAGTCCTGTGCTGACTTGGCCAACAGCGATTTTCCTAAGCTTAAGCATTCCCAGCAATGCCACAGAGATGTGCAAATGGACCAGGGCACTTCCAAACCAAGAGAACTGTGCCGGAATGAACCAAAGCATGTAAATCCTTCTGGTTTCATATGAGTATACGCTATATTGCCTGCGTGGAAGCAGTTCACTGGTTTCCAATGTTACCATGTAGTTTTCCATCACCTCTCCATGGGAGTTCAACTTGGTACCTCCCAGGATTATTTCCTATTCAGGATCCAACCACCAAACGGAATCAGCTCGGGAAGTTTTACCTCTCCTTGGCTGCTCTCCTTACTAAATACTCAAAAACCCAGGAATATCTGCAAGTTCTTCAGCTCTCAGCCTGGATATTCCCCATGTGGGTCCAAACCAGCACCAGCTCCTCTCCCCATACCTAGAAACTGCTGTTCCCTGTTCTTCCTCCAACAACATCCCACAAAGCAGAAACTCTAGGCCACTGCAAGGCTAAAACTTAATGCAAACTGTTTAAAACAGCCCCTTAATATTGTCTCTGTGCTGCTTAATCCTTAAAACCGTTAAATATCCCCAGGATTAGCTGCTTGAGCTGTTTCAGTTGCCAGCCGGCACAGAACTGATGAGTGTGCAGGTGAACAGCACTCTCCATAGCTCTCCCGCAGGCTTCTCTTTAGAGTTTCCTCCAACCCTCATCCCTTTTCTTCTATGGCAGTAAGTTTTCATAGGAAAATAAAGTGTGCCCAGCTCCGGATTCATGGATGCATCTCCGAGATGTGGGGAAGGACCAACCGCAGGTGAACAGCACGGCTGACGGGTCCTGGTACCCCACAGGCTGGGCAGGCTGGGCATGGGGACTGTGGTTGCTGCTGCCCTCTCCCATTCCTTCACAAGCCTGAGTTCATCTGGTTCAGCCTCTCAGGTTATCGACGCCACCACCCACACCTGCATCACCCCAGTTCTAACACAACAGCCTTGCCTGATCCCTGTCGCTTTATGGGGGTGGAAGGGTGACTGCTTCTGCCTCACGCCTTCATAGAGGGGAAGGAAGCAGGTCCTTTGGACCTCTGATCTTGTCTAACAGTAAAGCTTTGTGTCTCCATGGCTGACCTACCACGCTGAAGTGCCTGTGTGCTGCTCTGCACAGCTCTACATCCCTCTTTGAACTCATGGCCAGTTCAGGGAATAAGATGCGGAGTGAACCCGAATCTCCCAGACAAGGTGGGATCTGCCTGCTCCTTATGACACTCGGTCACTTCCTCCTATTGCATCCCCTCGAACTGAAATGGAAATGAGATGAGACAATCCTGATCAGCACAAAAGCGCAAGTGAAGCAGAAAACCAGATCATCTCCCAGTTACATCACCTCAATTGGCAAAGCTCTGCCAATTCATCAGCCCCTTGAGCTGTGAGTGATGGACCTGTCAACCCAAAGGCACCTCCTGCACAGCTACAACACAGCCAGCGACCTTCAGCCCCTGGTAGGGCTCTGCCTTCCCAGGCTATCTGAAGGCCAAGGCTTTCCATGCAGTTCCCTTGTGTCCAAGCAGAGCCCTATGGGTCCGGGTCCAGCCCGGCCGAGGGGGTTAACACTTCTAACAATGGAGCCTGGCACGACTTGGCCGGACACACGATGGATGAGTAATGCACGAGTTCACACAGGTAGTGATTTACAGCTGGATTAGAGCTGGAATATCGCTCCAGGGGCAGTGTGGAGCTTTCAAGTGAAGAGCCATGACTCACTTGCTCGGTATTTGTTTGCCTCTGCTCCCCGTTCCCCATGCACGCTCTCACCACCCGGCCCTGCTCTCCACTAAAGCAGCTGAACTTTCTCTTACTCCAAAGCAGGAGCTTTAAGATTAACCAGCAAGTGGGCCACAAGTGCCTCTTTGTGCGGGTATGTCCTGGTAACGCCACAGTAAACACTGCAGGCAATAGCCTTGGGTCATTTGCACTGATTTCAACAGACTTGTGCTGCCTGATGCCAGCCACGGATCTGCCCCTTCTTTCGTGTGGATGGGGTGGGGAGGAGCAGCAGAGCAGAACATGACTTTCTGTGTGCTGGGTGTACGGGAGTCGGGGCACGACCTCCCCTCGCTTGACTTAGAAACAGCACTTGGAAAACAAGCAGGAAAGAAAACACCTCCTGAGCACCCAGAGCTGACAAGAAGCTGGTTCATTCTGAGGCTGCAGCTCACAAAGATGCCCCATGGCACAAGCAGCTCACCTGCCACAAACCTTCCTGGGATGCTTTTCCTTGGCCTCTTTCCTTGCTGTATCTTGACAACACAACCATGTCTCAGATAACTGCTGATGTCTGAAATGGGGACCACAGTGCTACACCTCAGTTCCAAGTACCCATGGCTAACGCCAGAGCAATCCCCAGAGATAAAGCTCTCATCATCTCTGTCCTCCTCGAAACAAGAAGGCTTCATGTAATAATGCAAATGGTAGATCTGTGTTTCTCAATAGATCACTGCAATAGCCAGCAGCCAAAATGACACCTCCTTTCTTATACAGATCAAGAGTCATTTAAGAGTAACTGAATAAGCTTATAGAAGTGCTGATCTAGGAACACTGGTGTCCTGCAGGTTCTTTTGAAGAGACCATGTTCTCATTGAAGCCCATGTCTTGGGGAAGAGCGAATATGAAATGAAAACAGATTTGTTCCAGATGTGCCAGACGCAGCTTCCAGTTCTCGCTGGAAACCGAAGCTATTCTGGAACATCATTCTTAATTCATGGCATTTATTATTTCTTGCCTTTACCTTCCGTGTGTAGAACCATCTTCTTCAACTGCACCTCACCCCAGTGGGCTCTGGATGGCAGCAACACACAACACAGAAGCATTGGAGCCAGTGCTGAAGGAGTACCAAGGAAGGACCAAGACAGGACCCCAGCATGAGCCCAACTGAAAGCAACAGCTTCACCTTGCCTCTGCAACCCCTGATGGGCTTGAAACTTCCTGAGCAACCCTGCTAGCATTGGGCTTGTCCAGCCTGGAGAAGAGAAAGCTCCTTAGGGGGAGACCTTAGAGCAGCTCCAGTGCCTTAAGGGGCCACAGGAAACCTGGAGAGGGGCTTTGGACAAGGGATGGAGGGGTAGGACAAATTCCATCTTCCAACCACATCCCCTGTCCCTAACCTACCAAACAGAACTAACGTGCGAGGGTCATGTACTACAATCACACAGCTACTCGCTCCAAGGGAATACTCTCTGCTTTACTGCCCTCTATTCCTCAAGGCAGTTGAACCAACTATGACTAATCTATAATTTGACTTTTAAATGTGCTTTCCACACATGGTTTTCAAGCACAGCTCAACAACTGTTCCTGGGAAGGCTCCTGTGAGCCATCAGCAGATTTCCATCTAGCTCTGGTCACCAACGCCAGCTAATAAAACCTGAGTAAGGAATGGAACAACAGCAATGGCTCCAATAAGGATAAACTCCTGTTACACTGGGATAACGTTTGTATCAAATCTCTCTGATATGCCCAGGTTGCTTGAAGGCAAAACTCACCCTCCACAAAGCTATTTCAGTTCTGCTTTTATGCAGTGGTCAAAGGTTTGCCCTTAGCAAATGAATCCAGCTCTCCTTGCTTGAAATATCTTAATGAGAAATGACCTTTTACGAGTGCTTTAAATCTTCCTCAGTAACGTGAAACCCAGAAAGTAGAGAAGAAACTTATCTAACATCAGTTGTACTCGCTAGGTTTCCAAAGGCAGCTGGTTCCAAGCTGTCACACTGAGTAGGACTGGAAGGGCCCGGGATATTTGTGTTGTGGGGTTCTTTAACAGCACTGATTCACTTCTCTCTAAACCTGAGGGCACAGAGTGACTCACGCTGGAATAAACGGAAATGATGCTGCAGACCTGAGTAGGTGCTCTCATCTCTTGCTTTTAATGCTCCTAAGTCTGACAAAAAGCTCCGAGAGGCTCTCTTGCATCTTCCTTCTCCTCCCACATCCTTCCTCTCTTCCGACTATTCTATTTTTAGGAGTTCCAGAGCATTTCCTGGTGCTCCCTTTTTTACCCTTGCAGCCTTGCAATAGGTACCACACGTAGGGTTTAGCGTCAGAAGCTTTGCCACAGGTAACAGTGAGATGGGAATGTAGATGCGGTTCTGTGAAAGCACCAGAAGAAGCAATAAGCAACAGTTTAACAACTGGCATCCAAGGCTACAGCTGAGTGCAGTTATGCTGGCAAACATCAAGGACGGTATTTGCTGCATCAAGGACACAGCACAGATGAAGACCTGTGCTTCAGGAGGATGGGCAAAGAGAACTGTATAAATCACACCTCTTTTCTAGCAGGAAAACAGGCGGTTTCTGTAAGATACCCAAAATGAGCCAACTAATGCCTGTGATGGAGGGAAGGTGAAGTGAACAAGCTTCTCCTTGCCATAATAACTGCTGACTTCAAAAGGGTATTAAAAGACCTAGTAAAACCCCAGTTCACTGTCACCCTTCAAGAGGAACGTAGCAGATGCAATGGGGATGCAGTAGATGGCATCTCTTTTTCTCCATGTCAGTGCAAGTAATCCTGCCCAGACTACTTGGATATTGGTGGGTTTGCCTCTGCAGGTAGGAGGATGGGAACAGCCACATTCCACTTAGAAAAGTTAAGGAAAAGTCTTTCCCTTCCATAAGGTTTCCTGCTGAATCCTTCAGGCCTGAATTCCTGCACACTGCTTTGGGCTTTGATGACGCAAATCTGCAGTCACTGGCTTGTTTAGTCAGCGATGTGAAACCTGGCAAGGCACAGCCCGAGAGGCTGTTTAGCAATAAATCCTTATCTTAAGTACTTCTTTACAATGTTTAATGCTTTAGAGAGCAGGGACTGCCTTTGTTCACACTCTTTAATCTCTTCTGCATCTCACCCTCTGCTTTCCCGGCTTTAGTTTGTCATGGGATACAGTGAACAAAATCCTATCTATAAAGGGAAGTCGCAGCCTGGAGCACCTTTGGAAAGGCTCCCAATGTTTTAGAGGGTAAGCTTCAGTTTTGCAGAGCTCTTCTTCTCTAACCTGCACAACCAGCACTGACATTCCCAAATAACACCAGTTTCTAAGGGTAACGTTTCTAACAGTGTGCTATGATGAGAAGCCTAAAATCCTACTTTCACTATGGGGAAAGAGAAGGATGAGGTGGCCTCTAAATCACTCCTAATTGTCCGTCCTCTCTTCTCCCCAGTCATTACAGCTTAGTTTGCATTTCCTTGGCATTCAGGCATTGTATTCCCATGGACTCTTTGAAGAGCCTGAGCCTAAAAGCTTTACTGAGGTGGTTGAAGAGTTAAGAGACCTCAATGCTACCTGGTCCCATGGGTGAGAAGTTCAGAAAATTATCATAGGACAAGGGATAAAACATACATTCCGAAAGGTAAGAAAAGCCCAATTTAGTCTTTTTTGTCCCAGAAATCAGAACTTTCTCTATCAAGATACTGGATACCTTCTCTGCATACACATGCAGCCCAGAAGCCACCCATGTCCTTGGGCTGCATCACCAGCAGCGTGAGCAGGAGGTTGGAACTAGATGAGCTTGAAGGTCCCTTCCAACCCAAACCATTCCACGATTCCATGCACAGAACCCTCCTTGTCTTTGTGTACCTACACGTGGCTTTCTCCAATGTCCCCTCAGCTCACTTACACTGCACCTCCTACAACCCAGGCCAGCAGCGGCTGTTTGCAATGCAGAGTGAAGGAAGAGGTGACTCTAATCCATGGCCACTTCATTTCCCCTTGCAGAGTGGTGCAGAAAGGCTGAGCCTGTCCAAGAAGTGGAGCACTCCAGGGATGGGTGAGGGACCATGTGCTCATGTATGCCTGCATTGTGTCGGAGCAAGAAGCTGGCAGGAAACGCTCAGGAAATGCATCCCAGCCAAAAAATGGATTTCAAAGGGCAAAGGTGCCTTATTTGCAGAGGAACTGCTGCTGCCATACAGGCAGGTGGGTCTCTGGGCAGTATTTAGGAGGACAAGTCAGCATGGTCAGGCTACCAAGCTCTAACAAAAAGCTCTTTTATGGCTTCAGCCTCTACCCTTATTCCACCTGTTATCCAACTTTGTGACTATCCAAAGCTTTGGAAGTATAAAGTGACCAGGTTCATTTTAAACAGGGCCCAGCACTGGGGATTCAAGTTTAAGAGTTTAATAGAAGGAATGACAGATTCGTTGCATTGACCTCTATGGCAAGACTTCAGTTTACGCCAGAACCATCTGAAGACTATATGAATCTAATGAGACTCTAATGAATGCCAATAGTGATGATGTAGCAGAGATTTCCTGGCCTAAATCTTTGGCAAATGGTGACATTGTAGAAATCTGCTTTCATGGCATTGATCAATAGGGCAGATTTCAACAATAATACCTTCTAAGGATGAGGTTTGCTCTAATTCAAATAGGGAGATGCATGGAAGCTGTGCACATATTGTAAACTACTTTCTGTGCCCGGAATAGCTTCCCATCAAATTCCATTTAGACAGGGCCATTTACTGAACAAATTGCAAGATAAACAGACCTGTTTGGATAAGCTGTTACCTTGGCAGATGTCTTCGGGACCTGGCTCTCGCCTTCTTCCTCCCATCAGAAGCTGGCTGCCACTCCAAGGGGTTTGTGTCGATGAGAATTGACAGTAAAACCTACCCCGCATGGAAAGAGAGGTCCCTAGAACAGCTTCAGGCCTGGGGAGCTCCATGTCCTGCCTGTCCACTGCCCAATGCCACCTTCAGACAGCTTCTGAGGGATGTGTAACTGTGCCTGCCAATACATGGCATGCCCATGGGCCTTGCAGGTCAGAGAGGTTGTGCTGCAGCATCCCCTGGGATGCTAGTCCCAGCTCCACAGATGGAAAATGGGTGATCCATAGCACAAACCAAGCCATGATCTGCAGGTATTTCTGCCCTAACCAACGTAAAAAGGACAAGGAGCAGAGAACTTCACTCCAGGGACGTTCCTGCTTCATTTATGGGGTAAACTGCCATGTTTCCTATCCAAAAGTCACCACAAGCACCAGGTTTTCTCACGCACATCACAGAAAAGCTTTTGTTTCACATTTTGCAGCTATCAATGGGCGCATTTAACACAGACAGCATTTTACATACCCATTCTTCTCAGAAGAGCACTATCCTTTCCTCAGGATAAAGGAGGGCTGCCAGAGTACAAGATTATATAGAATTAGACAGTGGCACCAACAAAAAGCATATTATGGGAGCTTAGAAGTAGGTGCCTAGCCTTCGGCTCTTCCCCCTGCCCTGTATGGTCTTGCATGGTCAAAGAATAATGGCCTAGAACAACTCTTAATTCAACCTGGAAACACTGCCATGGAGCAGCAATGACCTGTGAGCTCTGGTCTGAACCAGACAGACGCTGGGTGCTGCAGGAGCTGTCAACCACACCACACTCCTCTTAGCACTAAGCAGAAAACCTCCATAAGGGAGAGACCAGAGAGCTATAGAGAGCCGCATGTGAACTGCGAATCTGGCTTTCACATAAAGAAGTGGGAGGTTTGGTACATAGAAATCCTAGGATCTTTAAAAAGCGTGGATATAAACTGCCTGGGGAAGATCCTGTCCTTGCCACAAGCCCCTCCAGCTCCTCTGGATCCAGTGGATTCAGCTCTTCTGGATCCAGTTCTGCAATGGGGCTAAGAGCTCTTGAAACAGCCCCGACACAAGAGGGATGCTGTTAGAGCAAGTCCAGAGGAGGCCATGAGGATGATCACAGGGATGGAGCAGCTTTCCTATGGAGCCAGGCTGAGAGCTGGGCTTGTTCAGCCTGGAGCAGAGACAGCTCCAGGAAGACCTTAGAGCAGTTTTATATCTTTCCACTTTTACTCCTCTCCCTATAGGACCCATGCTAAAATCCTTCATAGATTTTGTGACTTTAGCATGAATTATAAAAGGTTTTTATTCAGTTTTTTGCTCTGTTCTATAGCTCACAAAAGCCCTTAAATGTGACAGAGTTCATTTAGCAGAATACTGAGCAATTGTATCCCAAACATCTTATTCCTCCAATCTTGCAATGTTTCTCTCTCATGCACTTTGGTTTACCACTCATGGCACCGGTGAGCTTGGAAATGCTGCAAAATCCGCCTTTCTTGAGGCATTCTGGCACCTTTTGCACTGAGCTGACCCAGGCCAGGATGCTCAGAAGAAACCACTTGATTTTCGGTCAATATTTCCCCACAGTTTTATGAAACTTCAAAAACAGACCCCAAAACTCTGGCTCCCGATTATTATTTTAGCCAGATTCCAAGGTTATTCTGGCCCTTCAAAAACGTTCATGATTGAAAACAAAACGAGAGGGGGAAAAAAGTCACCTTCGTTTTCCCAAGCATCAGACCAGGGCTCAGAACTACCCACCAGACTCATCAGAAGAGAGGAGCTTGGCAAGGTTTAACTAAACCCACTGGAGACATTGCCCCCCACCCAAAAGCACTGATTTCATGGGGTATTTACCTAAAGGCTTTGTAATCTCCTCGGTGCCCATGCGTGTTCTCCTCCTCCCTTATCTACAGGCAGACCACAAACCAAGCCTCTAAATGCTGAATAAATGAAGACCCAGGTGAGGGGCCACACGTTCGAACCCACAGCAGAATTTGGGGTTGTTTTAATGTTGTACATGAGCTCTACAGTTCTATATTTCTACACTACAAGAAACCTGGAGAGGGGCTTTGGAACTGGGTAACTTTAAGGTCCCTTCAGCTCAAACCACTCTGTGATTCCATGACATCGCCCAGTTTAGGGACAGAGGGAACAGGTAAATCTCCTGTACAGATTGAGTACTGAACGAGTCATTCTCCCATCACTTGTTTAAAGTGGCACAGATTTGAAGCCATCACCCCGTTGGAATGGAGTTGAGGCAGTCGCAATGGAGTCACTGAGGTCTTACCTCTCATTTGTATTAATGCTTTCCTGCCTGTGTTTGAGTGGTATTAGCAAACACTTGAGTATCTCCACCACTATTTACTAACCTAAGTAATTGCTCACAGCACATTAACATAGCACAGGGATTCAGGGCATCTTTACTGATACTATCAGTGCTGTCAGGACCTCAACTCAATGAGGTGACGAAGAGTGGTAGCTTGGAAAAGTCACCCGAAGCCAAGAGCTGTAATAATACAAGGGAAGATTGCAACAACAAGAGTCACTCCATGAGGAGCTGCCTGTCAGCATTAGCCTTGGGACTCCTGCCATTGTGCAGACCTAAGCTGGAGTGCTACCTTCTTTGCTATCGAAGGTATATATCTTAGAATATATCCATATATATTTTATATAGAATATATATATTAAGATATATATCTTAGAATTATCTAAGTGCCGCTCTTTGCTATCCTCTCTATGACATATGTTACTAATTCTATTCTTTAAAACAGGTTTTCATTGTTTTCTCAGGATTAAACCAGCAATAATAGAGGAAAGTGTGGATTAGCAGGCCAAAACCACTCCGGTAATAAATGCACAGTATTCTGTGAAGCTGATTTTCAATTAAACACCTTTGGAAGTTTGTTTTACGTGATTTCCTTTTACCTTCTGCAGGTAATATTTGAAAGGACCTTTTCTATGGGTTGGAGCTGTGGGCGTTTGGCTTGGCACTCAGCAGATGTGCTCTTCAAACAGGACGGTTCAAAACATCCCGCATACAAAGGTAATTTCGAAGCAAGTCTTTACTTTGCCTCCAATTAAAATACTCCAACAGGCCAAAAGTCACACGGAAAGCAGGAAAAGGTGGTAAATAAGTTTTGGCTGGATGATATCAATTAAAGCCTGGCTGTGTTCCAGCTTAGAAAGGCAAATAAATGCAAGTCGGTACATTCTGAATCAGCCGAGGTTTACACACTGAGTGTGGATAGGGCAGGCCAATGGACTAACCTGGTGCTCCGGTTAGAAGATGCAGTTATGGGGAGTGAACACAAGAGTTTGCCAACCTGCCCGTCCCCAGACACCAACGGTGTCATTCACATGGCCGGCTCCTGTCTCTTGCAGCCCTCCCGTGTCTCATTGTCTTAAGCAACAACCTACCTACTGTATCCCACTTAATCCTGATACCAGATTCCTTCATCCCTCCTCACCAGTTGTCCGCACTTAGTGGGTAAAACGCAGCTGCAGCACGAGGCACACCTTAGAGCAGGATGAAACTAGAAAGCCCTCTCTGCATGGGAATCACAGCCAGCTCCCCATCATATGACTGGACGCGGCAGGTACGTACCTGGGGCAGATGAAACTCAAGCAGTCTGCTGTTTGTCTCGCAGTCTTGCTTGGCTTCTGCCTGATTTGGACCTGGGAATATTCCACCGTGCGGCCACAGCCTTATCTGATGAAAGACAACAGCACATGGCGTGAGCAAACAGCCACGCCGGGCCTTGCCTTTGTTCCCTCTCTCCTATGCTCAGTGCCTGTCCTTCTCCCAGGGCATGTGCAGGGGGGCAGGAGGAACACGATCCACACCACATGAGGTCCTGACCCCAGGAGGAGCTGGTAGGCAGGGATCCCTTCTCAAAGAAAGGTGTTTTGGGTCCAGGAATGATCCTCTTAGAACTGACCCCTCTGTGAACAAATCACTGCAGCTCTCCTCATTTATACCCATACACCTGTTATATATATCCATTATATATATATATATATATATCATTCAAATAGTCCTTCAAATATATATAATATATATAATATACATATAACCCTAACCCTAATATATATATTTCTATGTTTTATATATATACAAACATTAGAAATAGCTTTCTCTGAGCTGCTCAGAAGCAACACAGCATCATTAGTGGGGGCTCTAGGTTACTTTGCTGCAGAGAACACTGAGGCTTAGAGGATCTGAAATTGTTTCTTTATGTTGCCAGAGACGACCTATGGGACCTTGAATCCTTAATCCCAAACTCTCCTACATCGACAAAGCAGGATTAAATTGATGCTTTAATTCACCTTTTGTCTTGTGGCAGCTTGCAGCTTCTTGGTGAAAGGGAAAGGCTCAGATGAGGACTCACGACTGCCAACTCCAAGCATTCAAAGCCATCAGCCAGGCCTAAACAAATAACAAAGAGCGCAGGAGATTAACAGCAATAAATGATGCATTTGAGTTCTTTTTATTTGCCTTCTCAGTTTGTGTTGCTCAGGTTTGGATTTTCAAGATCCCCAAGACCTAGAAAACTGCTTTCTTTTTCATGACAATAACAAGAATAACAACTGAAAGCTGAGAGTGCAAACTGTTCGCATGACTCCAGGGGTCAAGGCTGCAGGGAAAGCAATAAATGGACTGAGACTCATCATAAAACCATGTGAGCTGGCAAGCCCTCTGTGCCTCCGGTCTGCCAGGATGAGGTCCCAGTAAACAGAGCTGTTTAGAAGTTCTACCTTGGAGTCATCCCAGCAGGAATGGCATTGAAGGACACATCTGACCCCTCAGTACCAGCACTGGAAGCAACACCCTTCGTGCAGCCCACCAGAAAAGCAAAAGAACCCAAAATCCCCACCTTAGTCCAGCATTTCGAATACATCATGTGCATGTTGACACATAAGAAAAGGCTCAGGTACTGCCTGAGAGCAGTTGAAGCCTACACAGCAGTTTGGACAAGTAAAATGAGATGATTTGAATAAGAAATGTCCATCTTTCAGGAAACAGTGCAGTTCAACCCCTTGATCTATCCTATTACACTGACCAGGGGTTGCCTGTTGTCAAATAAGCACTTTCAAGGCCTATTTAAAGAAGATAACATGAGAGGCAATGAAACACATTTGAGTACTGCAATCCCCTATAGCCAAAGGATCCACAAATGCTCCAGCTCATCAGTGGTTGTTGGGTTTTTTCCCTTTTCCACTTTCATTACAGCAGCTCACATCACAACAGCGTGAAAAACCACCCTTGGCAGGCTGGGCCAAGGTGAGCTCTTGGGCAAGAGACAGAGAAGCTGCATTTGGTGTAAAAGCCCAGCATATTTACAGCGTGTACTTGGTACCACATAAGGATGTGCTCGACATGGCATCCTGACATAGACACCATCGCACCTGTACCCAGAGGGCTTGCTTAGGAGTGGAAGGCACCTTTACCCTGCTGGTCCTAAGCACAGCCCTGTCCACACTGGGAGCTCTTTGTCAGTAACTACATCAAATTCCCTATGCCAGGAAAAACCTCCTGCTGCAGAGGGAGCTCGGGTTGGACACTTGCTTCTTTGTTCATGTTCTTGCCTCAAGCACAGAGTAAGATGACTCAATAAAGTGTTCTCTATGTGTGTGGGAAGCAATTGGAGTCCATCAGACTGGAGACACTAGGACAGGTCATCCAGGTAAAATAGTCCTGCTTCCCCTTTCTTGCTGGCCAGAAAGGAGCTGGATGTCTCGCCAGCTCTCTCTGAAGGGAAAGGATTTGAGCTGAAAGGGCAGATTGTGGCAGAGCTGGCAGGTGCAGGGCTTTCCATGGGCAATGCAGGGGTGAAGGAGGGAGAGGATGGGCAGAGACAAGGTTCAGTTCATGGAGGTCTAAGGTGTGGATCCATTGCACACACATGGCGTTGCACGGCTCTAAGTAGGTGCCCCACAGCCTTCTCCCTCTTAGATCCCTGCTCTAAGAATTGAGCCACTCTTTGCCCTCATGCACAGCAAGCAGAGCCCCGGATGGATGCCAGCCAGCACAGAATCGTGCTAGACACCACGTCACAGCGCTCAGGATGCCCTGGTCCCTTGGGAGAAGCAAGCCAGACCTCACGTACTACAGGTGCAAACAATACAATAAGCAACACTCTACAGGGGAACTAAGCCCACGCTCCTCAATTCACAATGATCTGCATTGTCACCCCCGCTGTGCAGATGGAGAACATCAAACAGCTCGTACGTGTGCACACAATTGCACAACACATGGCACAGCCAGAAACGTGCTTTCTGAGAAGCGTGAACCTTCACAAATTCACCTTAATCACGTTGAGAAATTAGGAGCAGTTCTGAAGAAATACATCAAAGGTCTCTACCTTCAGTACCTCCAGGCACTGACGAGACCTTCAAGCACCTATAGCCTGCATGGCATCGCTCCTCTATGTACTACAGGACATTGGTGCAGGAGAACGAAGCAAAACGCAGCTAACAAAGACTGATACAGAAAGAAGATGAAGCAACCATTTCTTGTGTTACATTTGGAAGAAAAGGGAAGGAAGAACATGCTTGTAACGTACCATATATGTCTACAATGCTCTCCAAGGCAAGAAAGGGTGACAGACGTAAGAAGTTTGTGATGAGGTTCCATTAGTCAAACTCAGATGACTGTCGGTGAGCTGCCTAGAGCCACACCAAAAATAACTTGGCTGGCGCTTGCTGAGTGAGTTTCAAGCACAGTCGAGGAGAAAGCCTTTCACTTTACATTAAACCCTGTATTAAGCATAGCCAAGTGGTGCACATAAGCTGAGGAGCAGGTAATAGGTAGAAGGGAAATAACTTTTCCAAACACTCCAAATAGGTCTAAAGCAGTGATCTGATGATAGCCTTCAACAGGAACTCAGAAAATAAGGACAAAACACTGAAGATTGGTAGCTGAGGAAAAGCAGGATTAACTTTGGGAATGGGTGAGACAACAGAGGCAAGCACAAGAAAAAGCTTTATGCAATGAGTAGGTTTTAAAGAGGAATTGCAGAGCTGATCCAAGAGCCCTGGAAGGCAATAGAAGGTCTTCTGTTGACTTCAATGGGGTTTGGATCAGGCCTGGAGATGGAGAGGAAAGGCTGGGGCTGGCACGGAGAGGCAGGCTGTGGGGAGACCGGAATGCAGCCGCGAACAGATGGAGGAAGCAATGAGGAGGGCAGGGGGGGAGCTCGGATGCAAAAGCCCCATGGTTCTGTTTGTGCATCAGGGAAAATGATTGGGTTCCACACCTTCCTTGGGTGGAAGCCTGGGAGAAGAAAAGGAAGGAGGGCAGAGGGCAGGTTACTGTGAGAGCTGAACCAAGAGACCCACGCTTGGCCTGGTGGCGGCTGTGGTGTGAGAAACACCACGTTCATTCCCTGAACCTGCTCCCAGGAGGAAGAGGATGTGGATGCTGAGCTGAGAGGCAGAGCTGCTGAGCTGTTTGTCCCAGGGTCAGATGGGGGGAACGCAGAAGGGAACAAGCGGAGATAGATGGAAGAACTGAATGATCTCTCTCAACTGCTTATCTCTGTCTGTAGTGCTTCTATGGAGGTCCTTGCATGTACCTAATGAAGCGCAGGGGAAACGCACGTGTTGTTTACCACTCCTGAAAATCCCTCTTGGGTGCATTAATACCTTTGTAAACCTGGTTCAAAGTGGACTTCAGGACAAGGCAGAAGCAGAGAAGGGCTTCAAACCCTGTTTTTTCCTGAGCTCAGCCTAGTGCCCAGCACACAACTACCCTTTTACTTCTAAGGCTCAGTTTAATCTCAGCATTTGTGCAGAACCTCAGTGCAGGGGTGAATTCCACCCTTCACTGCTTCCTTCTTCTCACTGAGCACACCACACTTGAGTCAAACCCACTGATATCCCAGTTACTGAATGCTGAGGCAATCTTGTCATCCAGTTGTACCCAGGCACGAGCACTCAAACGGCTCAGCCGAGACATTGCACAATTGTAAAGGGGTTTCAAAGAGCCAGAAGCAGTTTTCCTGTCAGGGACCACCCTCTCCACCTCTGCAGGAAGAAGCCACCATCAGATTGTTACGGAATCAAGGGCAGAAGCAAGGGCAGAAACACCAAACACTGCTCAACTCGCAGAAGGAAATTACACCCGATTCCCTTTCAGGTCTACCCGAGACCTTCACCACATCACATCCTCTTCTTAATGCCAGCTCTCTGTTGGTATGCGGTGTCTATTCATAAAGTAACTCTCCTTTCTACACTGTATGAAAGCACAGTTAATAAGTAAATAGTTAATAAGTTAATAAGAACATTAGTTTCGGAGATTGGTAGGGTCAGCACATGGTTTTCAAGTGCATCATGCAGAGAATGAGCTGAGATGAATGCCTGGATAGCAGCCACTCATTTTCAAAGTTCGGTTATCTTAATTATCTCTGTAAGATTTACTCCAAGGCTGCCCTGCTTATTTCCATCCATAGAATGTTTCTAATGCCAAACTGTCTACCTTTAGGCTCAGCTTTATCACATCAGAACTACAAAGACGCCGACATAGATGACCCAGCTCCTCTCTGATGAAACGAACACCTTGGCAGGGCGATGTCCAACCTCTTCACAAGGATGCTTCATGAGTTCTTTGCCTGAAGAGCTCTTTCCTAACCGGGACGCATCACAGGTTCCTATGGTATGTGACTTTTCTTACAGAATGCAAGCTCGCTCTGTCTCCAAGCTAAAGTGTCCCAAAGGAGCTGCTACCAAAGCCACATTCCTGTCCCAGGAGGGTTAGGTTGCAGCTCTGTCCTGGGAAGGCCCGCTTCAATACTTACTTACTTATACATGACTATAATAAATGAATATATAAAGCTATGTTGCTTTATATATTATTATATATTATATATTATATTAATTATGTTTATAATATATAATTAATTATAATATAATATATAATTAATATATGATATAATTATATCTATTATAATATTATATATTATATATTATTATATATTATATATAATATGTGTGTTGCTAATACAGATTTATATTCATATACTGAAGTAGACAGCATGATCCATTCTAGTGCCTTGCACTCTGTAAGACCTGCTCTAACATATAAGAAGTTAAACTGTAAAATGGCTCTGCATTGAAAGCTGTGCCCTAAGAAGCACACAGCACTATCTTATTGCAGCTGGCTATGTCCATGTGGTAAGTTTCCAGCACAGATTTTTAGAGCATTATTTGACAGATACCACCTTGATTGCTCACTTGTCTGCAGCCCCTTTTAGTGAGATGTTATCCCATGAACTCAAGCAAACATTACTAATAGAGAACAGGCAGAGAAGCACCTACTCAGTGTTTACACTGCAAGTATGATTCACAGACACAGATTAAAGGGTCAACAGCAAGAACTGAAACACATCTTGAATGCCAGCCCCACGGACCTGTTTTACCCTGAACCTCTTGAAAACCTTCCCATTCCTCGCTTGGCACCCACTGTTTCCATTGTAGCTTTTGACCAGTCAGGCTATAAAAAGAGAACTTTAGGACCCCTCCAATCTCCCTCTTTATTTATTACGCTGAAGACTTGTAGGGAAACCTATTTGAAAGGAGCAATCAATACATCACAATTGGTGTGACATGAACTAACCAGCAGGAACTTCCGCTTGCTGTAACAGTCTGTGACTTGAAAATTGTGCAACACCTTCAGTAAACACTTCCTCATATAGGAACAAGAATCAAGCTGAACAACTTGCTCCCTCTCCTCTCATTCAGTGCATGAGAGAGGACTGCTCACAGCCTGGGAACCCGGCGTTCCCCTCCACTGCGACCATCGCTGGCCAAGCACAACTGCGATGACTCTCACACTGCTTCTTGCTGTTGTTTTGCTACATTTGCTCCAACAAGGTATGGATTCGATGGCTTTAAACCCTTTACCAGTGGTTGCTATGGATCTTTGCACAGCTTTTATGAATTTTTAATGATTAACATGTAGATACTATGGAAGAACAGTGAATTAAAGCCATGGAAAGAGTGGTCCTGCTGCAGGTTGGGATGTTTGCCTTTTTCTTTCTGTTCAAAGCCATTACATGAAATTCTTTAGTTAGAGAAGTATTTACCAGGGGAAAAACTGGCCATGGATTGCCTAAAGACCCACAACCGGTTAGTTTTGTGTGTCAGTTAGGAAATAACCTCCTCTGCGAGTGAGTGGACAACTGGCCCAATTGGGACAACTTATTACACTGACAGCACTTAGTATTTGTCTATACATTTGTATTGTATATGCATTCCAGAAGCAAAAGACTTCTATCTGAATTCGGTTAGTGACATTCCCTGAATTCAAACAGTTAGCACCCTTATCGGCTCTGTGGTACTTCAGGTTGTGTGCATGCACTTGCCTTACCCTTACCAGCCCGCGCTGTTGTTTCCACGTGCATTGTTTCTTTCCGCTCATGTCAACAGCGAGCGGAGTTTTGCAGAGCTTGGCACGCACAAGCACGCACGGGTTCCATAGCTAAAGGGAGCCCTGGCATTCCTGTATCTTTAGGATCTCATTAGTGGCACAGAACACCTGAAGATGGGCACAGGAGGGATGCTCCTGTGTTAGAGTTGGTTCCTTGACAAACCCAAACCTTCATGAGCTCTGAAATCCTCACTCGTGATTTTTCTTCCTGGTTGAGGCTCTTGGAAAAGGCCAAACTGATTTGTTCCTTGTGAGCACTTTTCCCACCCGCAGTACAAAGCCCAAGGAATTTCTCTCCTCCTTAAAGCTACTGACTCAAGACAATGCCTGAAGCCGGACAAAGACAATAAAGAGCTGATTCCAAAACTACTCCTAAGAAACACTTTGTCCTAGAACAAAACCCACCCATTTTCCTCGAAATGCTGTTTGTGCCACACTGCAGGAAAAGGCCAAGTTTAGTTCTGAGTCTCCATTCAAATCCAGCCTGAACTTAAACCACTTAGGCTACAGTTGGCAAAAGGAGTATATAGATAGTTGGCAAAGGGAGTACATAGATAAAATCAGAGCACAGAACTCTTCTGAGGGGCCTAAAATATTACTGGGATCACTACATAAGGATGTGCTTTAAGCTCATGGGAAGACTGAGTCTGCAAAGCAAAAGAGGTTTTTATATGTAAAAATAATTGCTTAAAATATAAAATACACCATTGTAAATCACAGTAACAAACTTGCACTTGGGGCTTGCTAACAGCATGTGCGTGCATAGTCACTGTGCTCTGAGTACTGTACATGTATAGTCACTGTACACTGAGTGCTGCACATGTATAGCCACTGTGTACTGAGTGCTGTACATGCATAGCCACTGTACACTGAGTACTGTACATGTATAGTCACTGTACACTGAGTGCTGCACATGTATAGCCACTGTGCACTGAGTGCTGTACATGCATAGCCACTGTACACTGAGTACTGTACATGTATAGTCACTGTGCACTGAGTGCTGTACATGTATAGCCACTGTACACTGAGTACTGTATGTGTATAGTCACTGTGCACTGAGTGCTGCACATGTATAGTCACTGTGCACTGAGTGCTGTACATGTATAGCCACTGTGCACTGAGTGCTGTACATGCATAGTCACTGTACACTGAGTACTGTACATGTATAGTCACTGTGCACTGAGTGCTGTACATGTATAGCCACTGTACACTGAGTACTGTATGTGTATAGTCACTGTACACTGAGTGCTGTACATGTATAGCCACTGTGTACTGAGTGCTGTACATGCATAGTCACTGTACACTGAGTACTGTACATGCATAGTCACTGTGCACTGAGTGCTGCACATGTATAGCCACTGTACACTGAGTGCTGCACATGTATAGTCACTGTGCACTGAGTGCTGCACATGTATAGCCACTGTGTACTGAGTGCTGTACATGCATAGTCACTGTACACTGAGTACTGTACATGCATAGTCACTGTGCACTGAGTGCTGCACATGTATAGCCACTGTACACTGAGTGCTGCACATGTATAGTCACTGTGCACTGAGTGCTGTACATGTATAGCCACTGTGCACTGAGTGCTGTACATGCATAGCCACTGTACACTGAGTGCTGTACATGTATAGTCACTGTACACTGAGTGCTGCACATGTATAGTCACTGTGCACTGAGTGCTGTACATGTATAGTCACTGTACACTGAGTGCTGCACATGTATAGTCACTGTGCACTGAGTGCTGCACATGTATAGTCACTGTGCACTGAGTGCTGTACATGTATAGTCACTGTGCACTGAGTGCTGTACATGTATAGCCACTGTGCACTGAGTGCTGTACATGCATAGTCACTGTGCACTGAGTGCTGTACATGTATAGCCACTGTGCAGAGTGCTGTACATGTATAGTCACTGTGCACTGAGTGCTGTACATGCATAGCCACTGTGCACTGAGTACTGTACATGCATAGCCACTGTGCACTGAGTGCTGTACATGCATAGTCACTGTGCACTGAGTGCTGTACATGTATAGCCACTGTGCACTGAGTGCTGTACGTGTATAGTCACTGTGCACTGAGTGCTGTACATGTATAGTCACTGTACACTGAGTGCTGTACATGTATAGTCACTGTGCACTGAGTGCTGTACATGTATAGTCACTGTGCACTGAGTGCTGTACATGTATAGTCACTGTACACTGAGTACTGTACATGTATAGTCACTGTACACTGAGTACTGTACATATATAGCCACTGTGCACTGTGCTCAGCTGATGCCAGACAACTTCTTGGGACTTAACTCCCATTATACTATCATGTCTACTATCATACTCCAGCACTCAGCTCTGTCAGAACGCAACCAACTTAATTCTGCAATTACTTTTGGAAAGGGCTTAGCAAATAAACCAGTTTGAAGACTTGATCTGTTCATTTCAGTGGAACAATTGGCACGAGGATGTGCTCTGTTGTTCCAGATACAGAAAATCACAGCAATTGGATGCCTCAGCCCTGTAAAAACCTGACCTTGAGGCAGACAATTAAAATGGGAGTTGCACTCTCCCTTTGTCCTTAGTGCTTTCTTTGGGGGTTTTATAACTACAGGGTCATGTGCTTAGTGTTGAGCGCTCAAGAATATGCTAGCTCAGATGAAATGACCTTTTGTAGGGCATTAAAGAGCTTAGGAGGCAGATAAAACCTGCTGCTGCCTTGTCAGAGACTCACGCATCCCTGTTTTCCCGAATGCTGTACACCAGCTATTACTGATGCTGGGGAAAGAAACCCAAGTGCATTGCATCAAGTATTTTCACGCACAGAAACAGCCGGGTATGTCAACATCTGAAACCCACACTGCAACAAACCTCATAAGGCCATGTAATGGGGGTGACTGCTCAGCAGAGCAGATGAGCACGTGCAGAGAACACATGAGAAACAAGTGGTGCAACAGATGAATGACCATAGAGGCCAAAAGGATCAGAGCTGATCATGGGACACAGTGTTTAAGAAGTTAATCCTGTGCTTGCCTAAATATACATTCCTTTCTCCTTAGGGAGCACGAGCAAGAAGCTACCTGAAGTTGAGCAATATGAAATAGTTTACCCACGGAAACTGCACGCAGTGCATAGAAGAGACGTAGAGAGAAACAAAGAGGTATTAGAAGAGACATCATTTTTCTTGCTGGGAGATGGGGAAGGTTTTCTGGAGTCACAGTGCCCTTGGTTTTCAAGGGTAAGAGAATTTGGGGCCTGACACTTGATCTTGCAAAAGGAAATGAAAGAGAAGAGCTGGAAGAGTGATCTCATGTTGGGTAAAGCTGGGTTTGTGCTCATGATTGTAGAAATGCATTTGCAAAGCTGAGTTTGTTCCTCTAATTAAAGAAAACGAAGCCCAGGGACCTCCTGCTTGTTCTAGGACTGCCAGAATACTTATTTTTGGTGGGAAGAGGAGGGAAAGGAGGCAGTTGTCAACTTGGTAACAGCCAGAACTCGCAGCAGCCCATATTCTAACACTTCAATCTGTTTACAGACCAAATACGATGACACAATGGAGTATGGAATCAAAGCCAGCGGAGAGGAAGTCATACTGCATCTACAAAAGAATAAGTAGGTTCAGTTCAATATTTCCCTTGAGCATTAGTCCTCACTGTCAATGGCTCTGTAGGGCACTGGGGACATAAAGAAACAGCACTTTGGCTCCTGTAAGACAGAGGTATTTTAGTAAAGGCAACTTTTCAACCCCAAAGTAAGAAGCAGGGGGAGAAAGCATCACGTCACTGCTTTGATAACATGAATAACTACGCATGCACATGATGGAATGACCTGTCCGTACTGCTAACTCTGCTCTCTCGTTTATCTCCTAAGTGGCTAAACCCACGGAAGGTTTAATGCTTTAATACTATTTCACGTTTTCCTTGTCTATGGGTTATAGTTATTTGTTCTGTGCTGGGAGAAGCTACAGAGGAGCACAAGATATCCATGCGATGGGGCTCTGCTGGCTCTGAACGCTCAGCAAAAATGGGAAATAGTAATAATAAATGTAAAACCCTTAATAGTTCAGCTTCCAGCACTGCCTGCATTAACACTAATGCTGCTGCTGCTGGACTTTGAGTAGCCAGATGTACACTGGCATTGACAGAATGCACGCCCATGTTTTCTGCTTGCTGGCTCCACCATAATACTTAACACAGGGTCAAACATATCTGCTCTAATAAGTACTTTTCAAATGGCTGTGTAAATACAACAGTACTATAATCAGTTCATGTTAAATAGAGACTATCATTAACTGTTTAGCCCTGGTTTAATCTAATCTAAATATTTGGGGGGGAGGAAGGTGAATTATATTGTACTAAATCCCACTGTAAAAAGCAACAGGACTGGGCAATTTGCAGTAGTTGCCCAAACAGAAGTGAATGGAGACTTGCTTAGCTGCTAGGTTTAGTAGGACTACAGACTTGGCTTAAAGTTAAGCACCTGCTTAGTGCTGTCCTGCACAGGAGCCTGAAAGCACAGAGCCTTGCAGGATCTGGCCTTCCACGGCAAATCACAAAGATAACAAGAAACCCAAAGCCCCTTTCCCAGCAGGAATAGAGTCATTTATTCTGTAGTCACGGTTCAATTTGATGGTTCAGCAACACGTGGGGGTACAAAGAGAGCTTTCTTTAGACAGAAAATCCTTCACTTGGATCCTCGCTGTTTGAAATCAGTAGGGGTGAACAGGGCAGACACCAGAGCAGCATCACTTCACACGTGGAGTGCTGGAAAAGCCCACACAAATCAGAGGCCAAAAAAGGATCAATACCGCCTATGTACTTATACATTTACTTTCAGATCTACAAGGAGATTAGTTCATAGCAATGAAATCAGGAGGCTTTAATTGCCTTCTTATTTTAGAACAGTCCCTTTGTTTGAGTAAGGATTACGAACAGGCAGAACTCCCCACCCAGCAGCTTTGCTTCCCTAGTTTTCCATCTAATACTACTAATAATACCCTGAGTAATCATTTGCATTCCCTCCATACTTTGTGTGCTATGTAATTGCCTCATTTCTAGATGACTACAATTCATTTTGAATAACAATGGCACTCGGCTCTTTGCAGGCACCTATTGGCTAGAGACTACACTGAAACAGTTTATTCTGATGACGGTCGACAAATAACCACAAGTCCTCAGACCAAGGTAATAAAGGTTTCCTTCCCTCATACTTGCAGCCTTGAGGAGGTCCAGGTGAGATTCATGGGTCCATAAAATAACAGCAGATATGAGACAGAGAGAAAAGATTTTAAAGCAAGGTTTAAGCACTGTAATTCAGGCTGCCTCTCAAGGGACAGGGAAGATGCAGCGCGTGACTGGCAGAGCTACACTGATTTATACCTGTTGCCAACCAGACATGCAGTTTGCCTTTCAAAAGTCAACCACCATTGACTGAATGGCTGATGAACACATTTGCTGAGCCAAATCTCTCTCTTTTGTCAGAAAAGGGAGTGGAGCCAGGGCCATTCCACTGCTTTCTACCTCCTGACTTTGCTTATTCGGCACAACTCCGTGACTTGCTTTTCCCCCTTAATCTCGGTGAGATCATAGATCCTGATTAAGACATCTCCTCACTGGTTCCTGTTGGCACCCACGCTCCCCACAGACGTGCTGCAGGTCACCCCAGGTGGCTTCTCTGAGCCATGACAAACGAGGCATTCAGATGCAGACACAAAGGAAGCCACTGTACTCGCTCCGTCTTTATTTACTGTGCGCTCACTGGTCTGATCTTCAACAAAGCTGTCACCTGAAGAGCTTTGTCCAATGATGTCCAACGTGTTTTAACACATGATTTGGAATACAAAGCCTAATGTTCTTTGTCACGGAGTGATCAGAGCAGAACAAGAGGATCCTGAGTGAAATAAATGTGCATAAAGAATGGTGGTTGGGTGGTTTTTGATGGGAAAAGATGCCATTTCCGATTGCTCCAATTACTTCCACCCCCAGAATGGATCCTGTGAAAAGCAAAGAGCACCTATTCTGCATGGACCATACATACAACATTCATACTCTGTTGTAGCTTGTACCTAGTGTGGTTTGTCATCTGTTAAACTGGGCTCTGTCTCATTGACTGGCCTAAATCCAATGATTTCAATATATCTTTTCTTTCTAAACAGGATCACTGTTATTATGAAGGTTACATTCAGAATGATGCTGATTCCATAGCGAGCATCAGTGCTTGCAACGGCCTAAGGTAAGATGGAGGTTTAATTCCCAGTGGCAGAATGTGCATTCTCTAGGAAGATAAATTTCCCAATATAAAAAGGATCAGGATGTATGGAAAAAAGGGGTGCCTATAAGGAAAACAGGGAGAAAAATTTGCCTCTCTCAACTTTCAGAGTTTCTATATTCGAAGCTGAAGAAACATCTATAACAATACATTTAGAGAACAAATTCCACATTAGATCAGGACGCACAGCACTCGATGCTCACAATTAACACTTGGGGTTGATGCTTGTGAGCTGTAGAAGCTCCACTGACACCTCAAGAGAAGGCTACACCATTTTCAGTGCCACAGCAGTTACAGGGTCAGGAAGCTCAGGCTTTAGCATGAAAAGCTCAGTCAGAAGAATCTGCTCCTTTCTAATCCCTGAAGACACAGCAGCGCAAGACAAAACGGGAAGAGGAAGGCTCTCGAGCCTGAGAGGCTGCAGCAGAGCGTTTCCCCCATGGTTAGTGGCACGTGGCCAAACCCCAGACTGCCCCTGACCAATTCTTGCGTATCTTGTGGCTCTTACGTGTGAACACAGAGCACTTATTTTGACATCTGCTGCTCAAAATGATTCAGAACTCTTAATTCCCTTCAACATTTCAGCTTTTCATCTTGGTTAAAGACTGAAATACACAGTTGAATTCCCCAGTGAAGTGAAATCCACTTTTCGGTCACATCTGTTAGGCACAAAAGCCCCAAATATAATGGAATTGCCAAAGCAGTTTATTTTTGGCTGATAGTCTCCTACTCGGACATTCACTGACCACCCAAATCTTCCCAATTGACTCAGCAGCTTTGATTTCTGCTTTTAAACTGCTGTATACTCTGCCTGCACACTGCCAAACCATTCCAGTGTGTCAGTGTGGGCAGGGGTGCCTGTGCCTGGGATAATGCTGCTAGAGGAAACGCTGCTGTCTTGATTCAGCCCTGTGGATTCAAAAGGTGACACTTTAACTCCTTTTCTTAGTGGCTATTTTGAGACCCGTGGTCAGAAGTACCTCATTGAACCCTTGGGAGCCTCAGACAGCGATGAACACGCAGTCTACAAGTATGAGAAACTCAAACAGAAGTCCATCAAAACCTGTGGTCTAGTCAATAATACCTGGGAAGAAGATTCAAACGACCCCACTGATGACATCTTCAAATCCAGCAACAGCCCAGAAGTAAGTCCTTAGTCAAGCAACAGTCCTGTAAGTACAGGCCTATCTTTTCAGCCTATCTGTCATAATCTCAATCATTTTGATACCCAGCCTACCTTTCATCATTGCCAAACAAGGCAGTCCCATTCTAAATAGCTCGGCTAAAGAAATACCCTCATAACGAGACGATCTGTAAGGTCTCTTCCAATCCAGACCATTCTATGAGTCAAGGTTTGAAATGGCAAAGGTTGAGACTGCAGCAGGTCTCAGAAGCCATTGAAATGTCTTTTTCCCTTAGATGAAAGCATACCTGAAAGCAAAAAAGTACCTGGAAGTCTACATAGTCGCAGACAACAGTTTGGTGAGTACTGAAACAAGTTGTCCTCTTCTGCATCCTCCTCATAGACACACATTTGAAAAGGGCCTGACCTTAAAACACGTTGTCTGATAGAACACTGCATTGGAAAGATAACAGCAAGTAGAGCAGGCATGGGGGGGTCTGCAAGGCAGCCTTCAGTGGGCTGTTCTGATTCATCATGGTTTACCTCTCCTTTCCCTAACACACTCTGTTCACTTTTCCAGTATGAGAAGTATGAGAAAAACGTGAAAACTGTAAGGCAAAGGATCTTTGCGATGGTCAATTACATCAACACGGTAAGAGCAAAACGCGACTCAGCTCCAAGTGATTCAAGAGTCCCTTTGCTTTCGCCTCACGACTTGCCATTATTACGGGCAAGAAAGGAAACGGAACTGAAAACTACTGTTTCGGAAACAAATTTAACACACATTCACATTATCCTGCCCTTTGCCTTCCCATGTGAGATTGCGATAAAGATTTATACCGTATTTTCTTTACCCTTGTGTAAAATGATTGGAATCCGTCAAGAATTAAGTGATTCTCGATTTCTTCCAAAATATTGCTGGAATTCCCAAGTATTTTAAAGCCATTTTGGGAGCTGGAGTAAATGCGGAGGGAAAATTTTCATGTTTTCTGTTTGTTGAGGTTTTTTGCAACTTTAAAGCATGGAAAAGCTGAAGTCAGGCCTGGAGTGGACTCTATTTCTACTGACAAATGGAACCAACTACCAGGGTCAGTGTTGGTTTCAGAAGTCTTTGTAACATCCTTCATCCTTCGCTGTTCCTCTGCTGCAGGTTTATAAGGCCATTAACATCTACGTGGCTTTAATTGGCCTGGAAATCTGGACAGACGCTGACAAATGCCTCCTGAGCCATGCTGCAGGCTTCACCCTGGACAGTTTCTCCAAGTGGAGGCTCTCAGATTTGTTGAAGAGGAAAAGGAACGACAACGCTCAGCTGATCACGTGCGTTTCATTCCGCTTCCCATCCGCATTCCCAAACCAGGTTGTGCTAATTCTAAGGCAAAAGAAAGAAATGCAAGCTCTCTTTTCTTACCTTGATTTACCTCCTGGAGCACAATCACCAGCTAGGACACAGAATCTCCCCTTTCTATGTGAATCCCTTGTGCTCCATCTCAGTCTCTTCTTTTCCCTGCTCCGGCACAGCCGAGTGCCCTGAAGACTGCAGCGTGGTCTAACACCTCCACAGCTATGACATGGAGTTTAGCAGCTGGGAAATGCACATGGCCAAACTAAACCAGCACTCACTTGGCTCTCCTGGCTCACGTTCAGTGGCCCTGATTCATCCGAGCACTTTGCTGCATTTAGAGCACTTCATCAAGCTCTTTACACTCAGATGCTTTAAGTCCGGTAACTGCAACCTACTTTAAGTTAAGAATTAAAACGAAGAGTATTCGATCCTGTTCGATTTGCAGTGATTTTAAACACATCCTCAACTGTTGTGTTAAATCAGGATGCAAACCAGAGCTGGAAATGAGAATACGCTTAAAGCCTTCAGCCTGGTTTTAATAAAGCCAACTTGACTTCAGATGTGCTCCCTGGTCACAGCGTTGCATTTCACTTTCTTCTTCCTTACAGGGGCTATGACTTTGAGGGGACGACGATTGGATTGGCCTTTCTAAAATCCATCTGCAGTGATATATATTCTGCAGGTATTATTCAGGTCTGATTTCTTTTTGTTTATATTATTCCTACAGGTTTTCCTGCTCACGCAGCAAAGAATGCTCATGAACAGTGGGGGGTGCAACACTTCCAGTCTGCGCCATTGTTTGAGTAGACTGTAGAAATTCGCAGTCAGATTTGAGTTGAAATTAGGTGGATTTTGGATAAAATTGGTTATCCAAAGGAGGATAAAGGAAGCACACACAAAGCACAGTGTGTGTGTCACCTAAAAGCCAACATCAATCTCAGACACTTGGAGTACGAGGCTCCATTAGAGTTAGAAGGGAGAAATAAGCGGGTTTATGCCTCTACCTTAAGGTTCCCTGTTTCAAATGGGAAACCAGTTCTGTCATACTTAATACCATCAGTTTAGCCCCTTAATTTCAGCTGACTGAACTGCTGTGTGTGAACTTCAGCCTAAACAGGAACACAGATCCCAAACTTTACCAACAGCACCGGGAACTCAACTGCACCCAGCTTCAGAGGCTGGGCCTGTCGCTAAGAGGAATTACCCACAAGAAATTCCAGCTTTCGCTCACCATTAGGAAATCCTAGGATGAACATACAACCAGAACACTTCTCAGGGTGCAGGGATGCGTTTGAGAGCAGCATGATTTGCAGTGCTACTCTGGAAAAGTACGGCCAGGATAATGTTGTGTGCTTTATGCATTTATGCTTTATCACCTGGGTTTATACATCTGGGCTTCACTCAGAAGAGGAGGACTTTTCCTTTCCTCCCTCCAAGTGACACAAAACACCAAGCTAAGAGCAAAGATGGAGCACAGCATCTGCCTTTCCTTACCTTGCATGCACAGCACTGTACACAATAGTTACCTTGGTGTAATGAGTAATAATTATATCGCACCCACGGAATTACCCAGAGCACAGAGGCATCCATCCAGAAAGATGAAGGGTTTCAGATGTCCACTTCCCCTTAACACTGTCACTTGGCAGCTTAACTTCCTCCTGTTAATTTAAACACTAATTATACCAATTTACTCATGTTCATTAGTGGTATCATCTCCTTGTTATTACAACATAGTAGAGCATAAAGCGTGGAGTAGAGACACTCATCAATCCTCACCAACACCACATCAATACTTACGTAGCAGTGAGTAGAGCTGCACTTGAATTGCCCTCTTTCTTAGCCAGATGGTTGCTCAGATGCTCCTACTTGTTCTACAATGCCCACAATAATGCTTTGCTCTTATCTCTCCAGGACCACAATAGAAATGAAATCGCAGTTGCAGCTACCATGGCACACGAGATGGGACACAACCTTGGCATGAGCCACGACACCAAAGCCTGCACGTGCAGCGCGGAAGTTTGCATCATGACAGACACTGTCAGGTAGGAGGTAGGATGGGCAGGTGAGGATGCTAACACACGGGGCGGTTCATGGTGGGCTTTGGACAAGCTGCCAGTTTCCAAATGGACTGGTAATTATCGATTATTAATGGATTCTTCCATTCAAATTATACAGAGAGAAAAATGAAGACATTCCAGGCCCTTGTAAGATATTCCCATGCAGATACAGCCCCTCCAAACAAACCCCAACCCAACCCAAACCCAACTTTAGTCCCTTCTGGGTAACATTAGCTTTGCACAGGAGGTGGAGGCCTTCACATCAAACCGTACACCCTTCCTCCCTTACAATGAGGACGGCACATACCGGCTGCGGGATCTCAGGACAGAGCTTCCCCAGGATTAACCTACAGCATGTTTTCATTCTCTACACTGATGACTCCTATGAAAACCACATCAGGTGTTTGTACCTGCAATAAACACTCATTAGGGAGGAATTCAGCTCAATTTTCACCTCTGGTTGAACATCCTGAGCTGCTGCTGGATGTCCTAGTGGAAAACTCCTAATGCCTGAAGCATCCACGCACAGTCTGTATAGACCAGCCTTAAATCTTTACATTTATAACATGCAGTCTTTACATGTAGTACATGAAGTATTTCTCATCTGCTTGTTTCCACTTTTCTCTCCCCATAGGAGGTAGCCACTGTACTTATCAATATATATATATATAAATGGTGGCACTCAATGTTGAATTTCTCTTGCAAAGAGTATTGCTTCTCCTTGCCTGCCCCCACCCTAACATAAACCCTTCTGCCTTCTCCATGCAGTTCCATCATCCCCCAGAAATTCAGCTCTTGCAGCCTCCAGAGTTTTGAGAAATACATGCTGAGTGACATGCCCAAATGCTTAACTGACATCCCGGATAAAACCAGCATCATAGCACCTCCATCCTGTGGGAATGGCTTTGTGGAGAAAGGAGAGGAATGCGACTGTGGCACTCCTGAGGTATCTGCACAAACGGGAACAAAACAATGCTTGGAAGGGGCAAAGAGCTTTATTCAGGCTGTTTGGGAGCTGGTTTCTGGTAGTTTCTCAAGCAGCCAGCTCAAAGCTAGCTGCAATGTTGTGGTAGGGACTGTGAGCATCAAATTGAAGTGCAGTCGCCCCCATACAGTGCGTGCCGAGCAGTGGGAAAGATGACAGCATGGTTTGCTGTGCTGCGTTGTGTAAATGGCCTCAAGTTCCACCATGGGAGGTTTAGCCTGGATATTAAGGAAAGCTTCTTCACCAAAAGGGTTGTCAGGCACCGGAACAGGCTGCCCAGGGCAGTGATGGAGTCACCATCCCTAAGACCTGCTTGGCAGTGCTGGTGAACGGTTGGACGCAAGGATCTTAAAGGTCTTTTCCAACCTACACAATTCTATAACAGAGGAACTGAGAGTGAGGAAAAGCCACACATACGAAACTGTCTGGGCAGAAATAAGCAAGTTCCCTGCACAACTTCCATCCGCACTTGCACAACCCAGCACACTTGGTATCCTTTATGTGCTCGCCCACAGCGACTGGCCTGGCTTCCAGTGAACATGGTTCCCAGGAAAGCCAAGTGCAAGTCCAATGGATCCCTCCCTCCCTCAGTAACCAAGTACAGGGTGGGCCGTTGGGAATGCAGGGCAGAGAGGACCCAACCCTGAAGCGCAGAGCTCTGACTGCTGATTCTGTCACAGGAGTGCACAAACGAGTGCTGCGACCCCGAGTCATGCAAACTGACCGCAGGTTCCACGTGTGCACATGGAGAGTGCTGTGAAAACTGCCAGGTAAGGCTCCTTCCCACCTCCAGCTTCCCACGTTTTCAAGGGTACAGTGGTTTTCCCCCATGAGAAAGCAGCAATGCACCTCTCAAAAGAGCCAATCCCCTTTAATTGTGATTACTGACCCAGCCCTGTAATCAAAGAGCACTTTGTCCATCCCAAAGCACACCACAGCCACCAATTCACTCCATCTTCCAACATCCTGGAGAAGTGAGCGGTTGGGTTACCCATTTTCTCCTGGAAAGAAAAGCTGGGGCACAACCAGGCAAAAACCTTGCCCTTAAATTAGACACAGATCTGGCTCCTCGTGCATCTTGCACAGCGAGGCTGAGATTTATCTCCCCTACTTTAACCTCTGGTTCAGTGTGCGCTGTAAACAGCATGGAGGAGCATGTGTCCATGTGTGGCATTGCCTCCCCCTCACTGCAGTACAAGCAATCAGGAGCTATCTGCAGAGCAGTTAAGCATGACTGTGACCTGGCTGAGATGTGCACTGGCTTCTCTGAACACTGCCCGGCGGATCGATTCCGTGTGAACGGACATCCCTGCAACTACGGCGAGGGCTACTGCTACATGGGACACTGTCCCACCAGGGAAAACCAGTGCAAAGCTGCTTTTGGAGCACGTGAGTACAGCCTGGGACTGGGAAAATCAGTTTTAACGGTTAAAATCAGTTAAAACGGAGAGATAAAGGGAAAGGCTTTGTCTGCAGGCAAATCAAAGGCGTTTTGCAAAGCAGGAACAGCGCATCTTTATGCTTTATATAGAGCATATATGCTACTTATGCTTTACGTAGTGTATATGATTTCCAGTTTGTAGCATCTACTCAGTTGTTAATTTAAACGTAATCCTAAGTGGTTATAATCACTGAGCAGAAGTGCAGAGCATGCAATGCCAACCATTTCTAGAGAAATGGGAAGTGGGAAGCGTATTCCTCTTTCACACACTGCTTTTAAGGGAACTTTGGAATGGAGCTGGCCCTTTGCTTGTTAGGAAGAGGAAATGTCTGTATTTTAAATTAAAGTCTGAATTTGGCATGCCTTGATGTTTCTGAAGGTGTGTGGTGGCTTACCCCCTTCCCAGTCCTAAACCATCTCCAGTCCTGGCTACGTCCCTTCTCTTAGGAGAGGTCTGTTGGTCCATAGGGAGAACACATGGGACAGGTTCTGCTTGGTGCACACAGCAACACTGCAGAATTAATGCATGAAGGGCCAGAGGGTCATTAGGCCCATGGGTAACTTCACTGGGAAAGGCTATTTCCTACCCAGGTAAAGGACACTGACTGTTGCGAGGTCTCACAGGCAGAGAACCTAAACTAACCCCACTGAACTTTCCTCTATCACAGAGGCCACCGAAGGCGCAGCCTCCTGTTACCGGATGAACGAGAAAGGGGTATACTATGGATACTGCAGGAAAGAAAAAGGTAGTCACGTCCCGTGTGAAAAAAAGTAAGCACTGTGTTACGGAATCTGCTGGGATCCGGGAAGAGACCGCTCCTATTCCGGTTAAGAGATGGAAGCAAAGAATGCGCTGTTCTAGACAGCACCAATGTCCATGTGTCCCTTCTGGGTCAGTTTGAATGATGTGGTAAAGCCACTTCTATGAAAACTGGTTTCCAAACCATGAGATCAGTCTGAGAAAGACCTAGAGCTCTTATGTATGTGTATCCTATATGGATGTATCATGTGTACATATAGATAGAGATGTGCGAGCCTGCGTGCGTGTGCATGCATGTGCAGTTCAGTCCAGGGAAGGGATTTCTGGACCTCAGGTGAACCTCCGAAGCTGAGGACAGTTAAATACTCACCTCTGCAACCCATTTTGGGCTCCCTCATAAGCTCCAGAGGAATTAGGAAGCTGCCACCTTCTGCTCACAAACCAACCCGGGAACACCAGGAACCAAAACCCCTTTCTTAGGAGTTCCTGCCCACAGCAAATTCAGGCTGGGGGAGAGAGCAGCTCCAACAGTTCCGCTGTGCCGTGCCCTTGTTCCATAGCAGCTCTTGTTCTCCTTCCAGAGATATAATGTGTGGGAAGCTGTTCTGTGCTGGGGGGAACGAGATGCCCCGGGATGGGAGCCTGGTGACTTTTGAGTCCTGCAAAGCAAGTTTCCCTCGAAATGGAGAAGCGGACCCAGGGATGATTCTCAATGGAACGAAGTGTGGGAACGGGATGGTCAGTAGAAAACAGCTTTTCTCTTTCAATCCTGCTCACATCCTCAGCCCTCTCACCACACAAGAGACATCCTAACCTGGGAAGACTGAAGCGGACACTAAACTTCTGCTGATCCGATTTGCCAGATCTTCTGCCTTCCATCTGTCACAAACGGGCAGCAGAGCAAACAGACTCTTCCCCATTTCCTTACGCTTGGCTGCTGTCTTGTTTTCTTACTGACAAAAATACACATGGCAATAGGAACAAACCTTTTTATGAAGGTTAAAAGATCCTACTTGTATTGTATTTTTCACTCTTTCCATAATGGATGTGCTAGGCATCACCAGGTGCTATTCCCAATTCCTTTGCTATGTATTTCTACTGGGAGGGGAGGGCAGGGTGAAGGGCTGAAGAGGAGTGGAAAGCAGCGATATCTGGACATCTTTGTCACCCCCCTTTGCTATAAAATACCCAAAGGTCAAGTGAAAAATCACATCCACATCTCAAACTTCTAATGCAGGTTGAAGTGATCTGCAGACCTGCTTCTATGCCTCCTTTTACTCTCCATCACTCTACGCAATGAAGTGCAAGCTCTGCCTGTTCTGAAAGCTGTAAATCACTTCGTTACCATGTGCTCTGTGCATTTCAGGTGTGCAGCAATGGAGAATGTGTCTACATTGAAGATGTCTTCAGATCAACCAACTGCTCTGCCAAGTGTACTGGACACGCTGTAAGATACCAGTGTTTGTTGCTATTGACTTAGAATACCCAGGAAAATCACGCATATCAGCTACAGAACTTACTGATGACAGTATTTAGATCACTGGGATCGGGATTTGCAAAAGTTGCGGAGTCAGAAGCTTTCTGTATCTTTATGAAAGCAAATCTAACCTGATAGATCATCAATGCTTTTGCTAAGGAGATAACAAGAGATGGACACAGATTCTGTGCCTGGCCCTGCCTCTGAGCCACAGAATCACAGCTATTCTCTTTCAGGTCATCTTCTGGTTTAGGAAGAAAACTGCGCTCATCCCATTTGAACACATAGAGACCTACAGGTGTAACTGCTGCTTTGTGCCTTGTACTGCAGCTTTTACTGCAGAAACACCTGCAAAAGGCACATGGCAGCAGACAACCAGGCCTGCCCTTTACTGCACAAACCCGCTATTCTCTATGCTAAATCTTAGTGCAAGTAAAATGAGTTTCTAGACCTAGCTTCAATAACCCTATCAGGAGCCACTGACAGCTTCACTCATATTCCCATCCTGATTTGTGCCTCCCCAGGTGTGTGACCATGAGCTGCAATGCCAGTGCGAGGAAGGATGGGCACCACCAACCTGCGACAGCTCCTCAGCAGTTACCAGTAAGTAGGACCCAGACCTGGCGACAAACGTTACTTTGCCAACCAATGTGATAGGGAAACCCTTAGCAATAGGAGATCTTGTGCAGCAACTTGTGTTTTCTCTCCCTGGCAGGCTTTGCTATAGTCGCTGGTGTGCTGGTTGTCCTCGCTGCCACGGCAACAGCAGCCGTGGTCCTTATCCGCTTCCGAGTGTTCAAGAAGAGGTAAAATGCTTACCCCCATTGAGTCAAAAATACCCCCAATCAACCAAAACCTAAAGCCAAGCAACTCCAGGACAGGTTTTAAGCAAAGGTTTTCAAAAGGGGTAGAGGGAATTGGGCGCTGGAAAGCCAAGGAAGTTGGTCCATGACAGAAATCCCACAGTTGGGAGAGGATGGAAGCCTTGAGACTGTAGCTCTCAAGATTAACCCTAAATAATCAAGGGAAAAAAAGGATGTGGCTCCATAACACACCATTGGGAATAAGGCAGGCATTCAACTTCAGGAAGCTCTTTTCGCTTCGATCAGGTTAAGACTCACAGTTGTATGGAATCTTTGTGCAGCTGCCAGACCAGAAGAGGACCTGGAGCCACAAACCAAGTCTTTGTGGATCAAGAACAAAGACACAGAGAACACCCTGTCCTGGCAGTACCTGCCCAGAAGGTAAGAGCTGGGTCAGCTCTGGTCTCCCATGGGGCACAATGGAGGGGTTGGAACATCAGAAGTCATCAATCAAAGTGTGCTACACTTCAAGCAGGGTTTCAAACCGCTTGCCTGGGGCTGAGAGGACAGTGCTGTGAATCCCAGCATGGGGAAAGCACACGGCCCTAAGTCCCAGAGTAATCTGTGTGCAGTAAAGCAGCACGCGAAGATGACGAACCAGATAAAGGCTCCATCAGATGTAACTGCTCCCTCTTTTCAGATGAACGACAAGAAACTTCTCCTTCCTGTACCTCCGCTGCAGGAGAACAAACCACAGCTCCACAGTGTAAGTACTTCCCAACAACGCCTTTGCTTCCACACTGTGCTTGGGGAAGGCAGCACCCACCAGTTCATGCCATGGTGGAGAACCCCAACCCCAAGGGCTAAAGAAATCCCTGCACTCCCAATAAGGCCCTGCGTGCTTTCCCAGGGCCAGAGAGCAAAAAGTATCCCTGCTTCCGAAAAGAATGCATCCTTTTATCCCTATTAGTGCTCTTTTTATACAGAACGCAAGCCTGCGTGTTGCCACGGGAACATGCAGATGCATACATTCACAGTATGTATATAGGGTCAATATATCCTGTGTTCTCTGCCCTCACAGCCTGCCATAAGGCCAAGAGGTCCCCCACCTCCTGTTCCTTCTACCAAACCAGCCCCTGCTCACACAGCAGAGATGTTTGTAAGTATAACCCCATAACTTTTGACACCTTCCATCTGAGCTGCAAAGGACTATCAGGTGTCAATTAGGATTTCCAGTTTCCGACTCAGATTAAACCCCCCATAGCTCACAGACATTCAAACCGCACCTCCTTTAGGGTAGGAGTCACCTTTTGTGCCTCGTAATCCTAAACTGCACAAGAGACCCTTAATCTGTGCCAAGGGGTGCTGTAACCCAGCACAAGAACATCCCACAGGCAACAATGCACGCAGTCCAAACCAACAGGGGTTTCAGGTGGAAACACAATGCAAATGAGGAGCATCTTTGCTACTGCAGATGTCTGCAATGGCCCCTGTGTTGGGGTAGTTCTCTAAAGATGCCACCTGTGAGGGGATTTCCATCAAAGTACATATATATATATTGAATTCTTACAAATATTTGCCATTAATAAACCCAAAGCATCCTATTTAAATGAAAATGCCTCCCTCAAATACATTTAAAACTTAAACAGAGGAAGTTTAGATTGGATCTAAGGAAGAAATTCTTTACTGAGAGGGTGCTGAGGCACTGGAATGGGTTGCCCAGGGAGGTTGTGAATGCTTCATCCTTGGCGGTGTTCAAGGCCAGGTTGGATGAGGCCTTGGGTGCCATGGTTTAGTGTGGGGTATCCCTGCCCATGGCAGGGGGTTGGAACCAGATGATATTAAGGTCCTTTCCAACCCTAACTGTTCTATGGATCTATCCTAAATATCTACCATCTCGTCATCTGAGCCCTTGCCCGTCTGGCACAAGGGTACAGAAACCATCTTCATACCAGAAACGTAACTGCATGCTACTGCCTGCCTAAAGAATGATGGACCAGGACTAAACACCACCTATCAGCTGCATTATGAAAAGACATTTAAATCCCCCTGACTTTGGAGATGCTTTCCCCAACACACACCTTGACCACAAAACCAGCTTTGACTTCCCCAGCAGAGCATGGATACTTGATGTAGATGAATCTAAACACTGAGAGTAGCTCCGTGGTCTTCTGAAACAGGAGCTCTATGCCCATTGTGCATTACGGGTGCCATGTTGCCTGTGGACAGATTAATCTAATCCACCCATAGCTTTTCCACTAGGAAAATGCTGTAGGAAGTACCTGAGAACAGTAGGAGTGGCTGAAGTCTGGGGAGGTTCTGCAGCTGCTCAGGCAGGGAAGCCTAATGCCCTTCAACCTTCATTTCTGTTCAGGCACCAGAGAGAAAGCCAGCTCATCCTCCAGTCCCCAAAGGCAAACCTCCACCTCCACCAAAGGTAACCTGAGCTTAAATGTGAGCAGCAGCTCTTCCGAGATGTGATTCACTGAAAGAGCACCAAGCACGCTGTCATTTCACTCTTCCCTTGTTCATGTAGGCTTTAAAACCTCCAATGAACCCCAGAGTATGAAGCTTCTGAAGCTGGGCTGATCGCGATACCTGAAAGTCTCAGGGACAAGTTGTTTGCCCCTTGATTCCCCCACTTCTGGCAAAGACAACCAAGAATGCCTTCCTGTGCCCTTTAACACACGAACAACCGACTGACAGCTTGGAAAGAACAGGCTTGGGCAGCAAAGAGCAAGGAACTCTTTGGTGATGACACCAAGCTACTGTCCAAAAGCAAACAGAAGCAGAATCACTGCTTGCACTGAGGTGCAGACTGGGAGTAAGCTGCGAAAGCTGCTTAGCACATCCTAACTCCTCAGCCACCGCTGCGAGAGGTGGCTGCACTGGGATGCTCTGCCCCTACACAGCTTTCCTGGGGACAGACCTGAGAAGATCAGGGAAGTTTAGATCCAGGCATGTAAACTCATTGTTCCCCTCTCCAATGTCAGACCAGGCCTTGTCCTTCAAGTGCAAGTTCTGGGAAAAGGAAAATCCTTCTTGCTCTCATCAGAGAACAGTTTGTGCCCTCAAACCTGAACCTGCCTTGGAATAATGAGATTACGCACTGGAAACGCACTGATTCTGGAAAGATCCTTTGGGACCGAATTCTCTTATTAATCCCTTCGGTTACCTGCGACACCAGATTCCTCTGTTGAGCAGGTAGAGCCGGAGACACGCTCCAAAGCAAACCACTTGCTGCTTGCAAGTGCTCCCAGCGTTCTGGCTGTGCCAGTTGAAGGAGAGCTCCAGCTGCCACCACGGCACTTGGACAGGAGGGTTTAGAAAGGCAGAGCCAACCAACTCCATCATTGAGTTCATTTGCCCCACGGCTCCAGAAATATCCGAGTATTTCTCCCTTCCAGGATACACACCCCTTGGTGTTCTCATCTAACTGCTCTTGCTCCAGCTTGTGTTATTGTACAGTTGCTAATGAGAAGCAGGCTGGGCACGGGGGGTTGTTATTATGGGACAGCATCACAGCACGAGGCTTTGCGTGATGGTTTATGACTGAGGGGTTCTGCATTCGTTCACGCCTGTTGGCATCAGCACTGTTGACACTATTGGTCTGCTGGCATAGATGTGCATGATGCTGTTGGCATCGATGCTAATGATACTGTGAGGGTGCTGGCACTGATGCTATTGTTACCCTTGGCACTGATGATATTCATCAGTGGCTGGCATCAAGAGTTTCGAGTTTAAGCACACAAAAGTGTTTTTCAAGGAATAAAAGTTTTACCAGAAAAAGAAAAGAAAAAGAAATAAAAGAGAGAAACCAAACTGCCCTGGACCAAAAGCACTCCAGATTTTATAGACAGTCCAGTTTGAACCAGATTTGGGTTTGGATCAGGATCAAACTCTGAACACGGATCCAAATCAATTACAGGGTGGCTCAGGAAGGCAGTTTCCAGCCCTTGGGCACAGGGGCTTTGCTGGAGAAGATCACTTTGACTTCCAAAGCAGAGCTGGGGCCCTGGGCCAGCACTGCACACACCAACCCCAGCCTGTGCCTGGTCCTCAACCAGGGTCTACCAGGACCTAAAAGAGCCCAGCCCATGGAGGACCTGACACCTTCTACAGGTTCACAACCCAGCTCTCACCTGCTCAAACCCTGATCCACATCATCCTGTTCGGATGCTGAACACACAACTGTACAGTCACGCTTCCAATGCAGAGCCTTGCTCTGTACAGTGACCCCGCTGCAGATCCATCATCTCCGATACCAAAATGCATATTAAACCCCCCCATTTCTTCTTCTGGGCTTGTCAATCAAGCACTTTATGTGCTGCAGAACACTGATGTGACGAAATTACAGCTTGAGGAGCGAGGTGGGTCTTTGTGGTTTAGGATAGATTGTATTGGAAGAGTAGAGCTTTCTTCCCTATTAGAGAAATGCTTCTTTATTTGAGTCAGAAATGGATTTTCGCTATCTGTATGGTGTAAAGATTCAGAACCTGGTTTTTATGGACTGTAATTAATGCATTTACAAAGATTTCTGTATTAAAAGTGTTGTACCCCCACTGGAGGTAAGTGGCTTCGTTTTTCAAAGATCATCCTTTTGCACACGAAGAAGCACATGAGAACAGTGCAAAGTGAGATCATTTAGAACATTGCCAAATCCCTATGACTCCAAATTCGGGCCAAAAGGTTTATTCACAGGTATTGACAACCCCTGCCACGTTAGCCAGGAAACTGAATTACATTTATAAGGGTTATAGAACCATAGAATGGTTTGGGCTGGAAAGAACCACCCATCCAATGTGAGCAGTGACCTGCGGTACCAACCTAGGAGAAATACATTGGAACATGCACCTACAGTTTATGATTTACAGCTTCTCTTGGCTCCAGCATCCCTAGGGCAGGCGACAGCATGTTGTGGAGCAGGTTCTGTGGCAGCCAGGCCACAGAAGGGATTACATTCTATTGTTCCCTTATGCAAACGTGACATCTACTGTTAAAACTCCTCTACTGCAAGGGAAAAGTGAACCCAGGAACACTCAAAACATGCTGAGCGCTCCAATTGCCAGGAGCCTGCAGTACACAGCCCAGGAGGGTGAGTACATCACCAGATGCATCTCCCTCTGTGGTCTCACACAATGGCAATCGTTTGATCTGGGTCCAGCTCTTCCCTTATTCCTGGTTCAGGTTTCCTTGCTCAGCAGGATTTGCCAGACACATGGTACAGCCGAGCAGCGAACCCACCTCTCAGCATCACATAGTAAGAATCAGAAGGGACCACATTCAGATCTACTACACAGGAGCTATGTGCTGGGCCCTTCTCTAGCTCTCAACCCAAAAGCAAAACAGTTTGCCACTGCTTGTAGGGCGCTTGTTTTAGTACGAGTGAGCACTGCCCCATCTCCCCTTACTCATGGGAACACAAAAATGCCTTTTCTTCCTGATTCTTTCCAATCTCTGAATTTACCACCCTCTCTCATCCCTCTTTTCCCTCCCTCCATCTCCAAGGGTTGGTGCTACCAAGAAGGACCAAACCTTTTGCCCTTTGCATCCCAAACCAGTCTTCGCTGTTAACAGTTTTGGGGAGGTTCTTGGAAATAAGGTACCACCAGTACACACCAGTTTCCCCAGTCGGTCCCCATCAGGCGCTCTGAATCGTTCACTTCGCTGTGCAAATTCAACACTGGCCATTAGAGGGCAATGGGGCACAGGGAAGAAATTCCTCTGGCTTGCTATGGGCTGCCTGCTATCACCTCGAACGAATCAATTCTGCATTTACTGCATCCTCTGACCTTGGGCTATAGATTCAGGAGACATTAACAAGGATGCCATCCGCCAGGAAGAGCGGGGAGATGAGAGCACATTCAGCTTCTCAGACACAAAGGCACCAGACAACTAATCAAGAGGCTAAACCCAACCCTTCAAACGTGACACCACAGACAGGGCATGCTTGAAGCTCTGCAGCAAGAAGCTGCCCTCATTGATCCAGGTTTTAATGACCAGGAATCAAACTCTTGTCCTACCAGCCCTTAGCAAAAGGAGTATTTATCACTTGGAACTTGGAATTAAGAGTTTTCTTCCCCCTTTGATTCCTTATGCCTGGCCCTAGATGATCCTAAATTCCAACCCTAACTATTCTATGATTGTGGGATCTCTCACAGCCTCCGAGTACTACATAAATCCCTACTGTCTCAAATAAGTGAATAAAAGGCTTCAGGCTGAATCCACTTCTATGCAAAACAGTGAAATCTCATGGAAATACTGAGGATTTCCTAGCTGACAGGCACTAAGGATTTAGACACCTCTGTCTATCACCCGACTGGGCCTAATGGCTCTCCAGTGTCAGGAAACAAATGGCTCTTCCCTCGCCACCATCTGAGAGCATCAGGAAAATGCTCAGCCATCAGCTACTCCCTGTTTTTCACTGAGAAGTGCCAGTCTTCAACCCCCAGTTTATTTATAACCTGATGGAGTCCAGCATTGCTGGATCATTCCCATCTTCCTCCAGTGCCAGGGAAATGGGAGGCCCTGGGAAAGGGGCAGGGGTGATGCGCAGGCTGCCAGCAACTACGCTGGCTCCTGCATCACTTGAAAGCAATCTTCAGAGAGGTGGCACAGATATTAAGAGGCTGTTAGTGACACTCGAGCCGTAAATAATCCCACCTAATGCGTGGCTCCGGCCTTCAGAAGGTCTAGGGGAAGAAAAGAGGCTGAAATATTGATAGATGTGTCTGCAAGAGCTGTTAGAAAAGAGAAGGCAATTCCCATGGGATTGGTCTAAGCCACTGCACCCAGGAGCAGAGCATCACAAGCCTGACAAAACAGATGTGAGCGCACAGCACCAGGCAACAGGATGAATGCAAAGAATAACATGACTGCAGCAGGACTTTGGAAGTGGAGGCATCCCCCTTCCGAAGTCAAAATCCATTGTGGAAGGCTGGAAGACTTCCCTAGCGAGCCCCAGTACAGGTAAGGACAGACCTCAAGCGCACTCTGTGCTGCAGATACAGAGCTCTCTCTTACATCTGCTCACGCATGGACAGGGAGATGCGCAGCTCTCTGCCATACACTAAACCTATTTCTCCATGTCCTGAAGTGCACTGGAGTAATGTATTTTCCATGTTACTTACTGCAGCTATCACTGAGGGACGTGGCCCTGAATCCCACCGGTGGCTGCATCCCATCAAAGTGCTGCAGTGAATTTCTAGGCATGTTTTATAAATAAGCTCATCCAAAAATCCCTGCTCCCCAGCCCCAATCTGTGAGGAGGCTTCGTAACAGGAGAAAACCCATGAGATGAACAGAGAAGGAAACAAAGAAAACACAGCCTAGTCTCCTAGTCAAGGTACAGGACTCTCACAACAGTGGTCAGTTCTCATAGCACATAGCAACCAAGGGCTGGCTTTTCAGGAGAGTTTAGCATCTTCCACACACCCAGCACATTGAGCTCACTCATCTGGAAACTCAATTCCAGCCTTAAGCTCCTTGTGCTTCAGCTTTGCATGCTCAAAATAAGGACACCAGCTCCTTTTTCCTCTCCCCATCTGCCCCATCTCCCAAAACCCATAGGCTCTCACTCATCTCCACTGCAGAGGGGATGCTCAACCGCAGTTTGGGGCTGAGCCCATTGGGACCAGTTACCCAGCCTCCAGGCTGTATGTACCTTTCTGGATCCCCACTGTTCCGTGCATTGATAGTAGCCCACTCAAAGGGGCCTGTGTTGGTCTTTTTTAGGCTATAACAGCAAGAATGACTTGCAGTAACAACACTAAAGTACTAAAAACCTTTGATGCCACCACCTCACAGCACACTGTTAGAGCCACACTGCTCTGCTGGGATCGATCTCTACTTGACAATCCCCATGCTGAAAGCAGACCCTGCACAGGTCCGAGTACCCCGCACCCAAACAAGGGGAGAAGAAGAGGCGGAAGCAGCAGTGGGAGCCTGGCCCTGTAACTTGCTGTGAATTTTTCATGCTGGCATCGGCTGCAGGCACGGAGCCGGATGGGAAAATCAGCCTCAAATATTCATGAGCCACTGCAGGGAAAGGTCTGCAAATGAGGGCAGGGAAGCTCAGCCCCATGGAGCTGCTCCCTCTTTGGCCAGCGCACAGGCAAGTTACCAGGAGGAGCCTTCCTGCTTGTCACTGGAGCCACTGGCCTGGATTAGCACCCCAAGTAGTCTCCATCCTAACTATAGGGCTGAGCAGTGAAAGCCACAATGCCCATAGAGTAGGGGAAGGGGAAGGAGCTCTCATTGTGTGCTGATGGAGATAACTCAGCGGCTGTCTATAGACATTCTAAGCCAGCAGACAGACTTCCCTCTCTCACTGATAAAACCCGACCCAAAACTCCATACATTTACCCCAAGTGGAAACACAAAACCTCTGTCAGAAAGGAGAGCTCCAATTCATGGCAACCGCACAGGTTTTGTTTCCCTGGAAGGATCACGTTACTAATTTCACACCTATTCCTTATTCATGGCACCATTTCCTTGCCTTAAAAGCCATCCTGACATGGGGTTAGAGCCATTTACTTCATCACTGCCATCATTAGGAGCGCTGCAATCAGAAGAATGGTGGCATCTCATTACTTATTTAAAACGTGCCAAGCAGCACAGATGTTTGCGAAATATATGTATGTGAAATATATATAGATATATATGTTTGTGAAATATATACAGCATGCCTAATGGAAAGGGGAGAAAAAAACCCATACGCATCTACTGAGCATCTGCAGAGCACCCCACGGCACGTAGGAAGCTTCAATATTAGCTTAAATAATTCATGGGCCAGCAGTTGCTTCTCTACACCAGAAATAAACCTGTTAGTAAGTGTTACTCAGAACGCAAAAAGGTGCTAATATTTGGCCTGCTGAGTTCATGGATCATGCCTTGTTAGGCAAGGCACATCACCCTGGGTAGAGGGAACTGTCTCCAAGCGGCACAGCATTGCTCGTTCGGAGTGATTTTGATGGGCTCAGCAAACTGTCTTTATGCAAAGCGCATCCCAGGAGCTGCCGGAGAAGGCAGAGAGTGGGAGGCTTTGCAAAAGCTGGGGATTTGGACCACCCTTACTCCATAAAGTGAGAGCTGCTGGTGCCTGACCCTGCTGTGCGGTGTGGGTGGTGCCGTCCTGTCACTGCGAGTCTCAGCACAAACCAACCCAGTCGGCAGCGCTGCTGTTGCTCATTTTCCTGTCACAAAGGACACATCCCGCCCCCTGCAGCCAGGGTTTGCCTTGCAAATCCACCCAGGTTTGGAGCAGGTCTAATCTAAGACGTTGGTTTGACTCATCTTCCTACCAGGAAGCCACAAAAGCATCTCCTCTCCTTCCTGGGTACCACCAGGGACTCTCATCCCTCCCGCAGCCAGTGGTACCCACCAGCCAGACACCAGCTCAGCTCACCCAAGGGCAAGAACACATGGAGAGATGCTCGCTGCTGTCTCTGCTCATGGAATAAAGCAAGAAGCACTGCTCTTATTATTTATAAGCATTATTCTGTTCTGGAAAAGTGCTGTGTGAAAGATTCAAAGGTGTTTTATTCACATATTGATGTCAAATATGTATTCAGATTTATGTATGAATATGTGTAGACCCATGCTGTGCTCACTCCTAAAACATTTTGGTATATGAAGGTAAAGGCTGCTGCATGTGATAACTGTGACCTGCTCATCTATAGCTGCTGTATTCAATATAAAACATGTGGAAGGTACAGCCCACCGGGTATTTAATGCCATCTCTACATATAGAAGATGATAATTTAGCAAACACTTAATTTATGGAAATCTTTGTTTCAGGATGTTTTTATAGTGCTAGTTTTGGCTCAACCTCATTTCGTTCTATCCCATGTATTATTCAAGTTGTTAATTCCTCCTTTATGGCCAGCTCCTATTCCTTCCAGCCAGCCCTTTGAAATCTGACCAGTGGGACCTGGGTTTGTAAATGACATTTGCAGAAAGCCTTCAATAGGGTTTATTTTAAATGACTCTGTATTTGATTTCTCTGAAAACCAGAAGCTCTCATCACTTCTGAACCCGAGGAGCTGAATAATTGCTACACTTCAAAGAGAACCTCCTGACCATTTCCTTGTCTCATTTTCCCCATGCAGATGCTTTGGCTCCCTATGCTCAGCTGGACAAAACTTACTTCATCTTGCGGTAGTTTTGAAATACTCCTTTTTATCCAGTGGAAAAAAATGGTCCCTTTTAATAACATGATTGTTGAGGCGTTTTCAAACTGCTGCAGACTTTCCATCGTTCAAAGGGAAAAATCAGAGCAGTTCAATTCCCCATTTCCCAAGCTCCTCCATTTCCCTTTCCTTGGTGTCTATAGTGTCTATAGTGTCCATATAGTGTCTATAGTGTCCATAGTGCTCTTTTATTACTTCTTTTACACAAAGGAAAAAAGGAGGAGGAAAGACAAAGAGCACATCAGACCTCTTCCCTCCTCCCCAGAATGATCCAGCTCCAATCCCCTGCCATGAGCAGGGACCCTTCCACTAGACCAAGTTGCTCCAAGCCCCTGTGTCCAACCTGGCCTTGGTTTAAGCACATGCTTAGAACCTACAAGAAATCCTTCTCATTCTCTGTAGCACCATTGCTTGCACTTCTCTGCCTTTATTGAGCACCTTCAGCTGTGACTGCATCCTGCCAAGCCCATTGCAACCAGGAAAGCAACACGAGAAGTGGAACAAGGCCCATCCAGTGGCTATACTCCAGTATATCCCAAACGAGCCACCAGAAACAGGTAGAGACCACAAGGGAAAGCATAAGGCCCTGGTTACACAACAAACACACGACTTCAACCAGAACCAGCAATATCCTGCAGGGTTATCCTTGTTTCTTCCCTGGTAACGCTTACAACCCAGTGCGATCTCTGCTGAAATCAGTGGCGACATCCCTATGGATCTAATGTGACTTTCACAACCCCCAGCCGGAGCATTGATCCCGTTTCCATTTGTTTCATTTGTGACTGGGCTCGTGTTGGAGCTGCCTGACGGACAATAAATAGAATCACACTTACGTTAATGGGCAGGGCACCAACCCCCAAAAGCTTTTATTTTCATTAACCATCATTGGATGTGGCAGGTCTTTTATCAAATCTGTCTCCCATACTCGCTTTATTAAGAAGTCCATCAGCCCCAGACTGCATAATGTAATCTGCAAGGGCAGACACAGGGAATTTGTATTAAACACGTTAGAAGGTGGGGGCAGAGACTCCTGAAAACAAGGAATACATTCCAAAACCCTCTTCAGAAGGGGTCTCAAAAGGACATTCAAAACAAAGAGAAACTGATTTAGGCTGTATTCATGTGCGGAGCATCTAATTTCAGGCCATACAGGGGGACAACTGTAAAGGCTGCAGAGATGCTACTGATGTGAAACCCTCTGGCTGGGGCTGAGGCCATTCAGGCAATAGAAACTCCTCCCCACAGCATGGAGCTCATTTTCTACACCTCTTGATGACTAAAAGCTGACTTCTTGCAGCTTCAAATGGCCTGGGTCTGCATAACTGTTAATGTGTGCACAGGGGGAAGACAGGAGAGAGCTCAGGAGAAATCTGACCACCTTCTAACTCCCCCAGGCACAGGCAGACTCTAAGCTGTAAGATGTTACGTTCAGTTTAGATGCTCAGTTTTTCCTGTGCAGCTTTAAATCCTGCGCCTTCTGCTCAGTGTTGAGGCCATGGGTACAGACAAGGTAACAGCTCTTTAAAAGCACCTGATCTAACCCCAGCCTGCAAGAAAACACAAGCTGCAAGATCCCCAGGACAGCTTCTTCCTCTGCACAAGCCAGCTTGTCACGCTGATGGGACCATTCGCCAAGAGGCAGCACTGCCTCACATGGAAGCCTTGGGAGAGCTCAGTCCATCATGCTGGTGCTGTGAATCAGTGGAGAGCATCATTCCCACAGCCAGGGAAATGAGGCTGTGCTGCAGAGAGCCCTTAAGGCATCAGCACGCAGGAAGCACTCTGCATGTGGATGTTGCCTAAGTAAGGCTGAACATTAAGCAAGCCACCATTCCAAACAGCCTTCCACTGGAGCAGGGTGCTCCAAGCCCCTGTGTCCAACCTGGCCTTGAGCACTGCCAGGGATGGGGCAGCCACAGCTTCTCTGGGCACCCTGGGCCAGCGCCTCAGCACCCTCACAGGGAAGAGCTTCTGTCTAAGAGCTCATCTCAGTCTCCCCTCGGGCAGGTTAAAGCCATTCCCCTTGGCCTGTCCCTACAGGCCCTTGTCCAGAGCCCCTCTCCAGGTTTCTTGAGGCCCCCTTTACTGGAAGATCCTCCCAAAGATCAGCAGCAGGTCACACGGATGCAGCCGGCATCGCTCCTGAATGCTGCCGACCAAATGCAATTCCTGGTGTTATTCAAATCCAGGGCTGCACACGCCAACTTTATTTAGCATAACAGGATTCACTTGACTACGGAATCTATTTCCCAGCTGGCATAACCTTACCGCATAATTTGCTCTAACTTCCTTCCACCTTTTCACTGATTATATTGTCAGAAAGGGTTTGAGTAGCTGAACAAGCCTGGGATAAGTGGGTTGCTCCAGCAAAAAGCACTTAGACACTTATTATCAGGGACACCTGAAGACAGAGGTTTCACAGGCAGCCTTACACCTCTCTCTTGGCAGATGTTTCCACTTGGACAGAAATAACACATCAGTCACAGCAGGAAGGAAAAGGCTCCAAACAGATGCTGTAGAAATACAAGGTCAGCGTAGATCGAGTCTCGATCCTCGAAGGAGGCCGTAGCCAAAAATACTCTAAAGATCAGGTCATTCAGAAAGACTCAATCCAGTAAGTCAGAAACCTGTGCAGAGCTGTGCATGGGGATAGCGAGGGACCATTTCAGTGCAGAGAATGCCTTAACTTCCTGAAGCACTCAGTTATCACACAGCATGATTGGTCACACTAGGAAAACACATTCCATTGCATAAGGCACTGAATCCCACAGCTTCCCTCCCCATGTCTCAGTCTGACACTGTGTTCCACCCGCCCAGCTCGGTGACACATTCAGTGTCACTGTCAGCGTGTCAACACGGTGGGAGCCGCTATCTCCATCACATCATCCAGCCTGGATTTGCCATGTGCCAGTGGCCAAGTCCTGCGTCTCCTGGAGCAGCAAGGAATCCAAGGCACTGACAAGGAAAAAACCAATTCCCAGCCGACACACATGGGTTGGAATTCCAAGCAGCATTCCAGATCTTCCTATCACTTTAATTCCAGGCACGTTCACTATTTAAACTAAATGGCCATTCTCCAAGCAGCACTTGCGCTCTGCTACACCTTGCTGCAAATCTCAGTGGAAGGAAAACTGATGTCTACATGAATCCTACACATCAAGTTTAGCTTAGGCAAAGCAGGAGATGTGGAAGGGGAGAGAGCGCAGAGCTAATCCTCAGTTCTTCGGTGAAAAGAGGAGAAGGAATAATTGCTATTATCTTACAAGTCACAAATGGGCTGAGTGTGTTCTATAAATCTCAATGAGGTTTGCCTTTAATGAGATCCCTGCTGCAGCAGGGGCAAGCGCACCCCTCAGACTGCTCCAGGCTCAGATGCAAAGTCCCCTGCTTCAATCCAATACCTTAACCCTCTTTATTAATGTCTCAAACTACCGTGACGGATGAGATCCCTTCCACAGGAGGGGCTGGAAACCATTGACAACAGCAGCTGCCTCATTCCACAGAATTAATCTTCCTGCCATTTATCACATAACGTGTCGGAGCTGAAGATGTTTGTGCTGCTCAAGGGTTACGTGATTCACCCTCCAACTCCCTCTTAAACACGGTTTCACCTTTTGGACAGGATTAAAGAGTGACAGGCAACAAATACAACGAAAGTGTTTCTTTTTGTCATATAACTGAGGAGTTAGGGTGAAATCTGTGATTATTTCACTTGAGAGTTATAACTCAAGAAACAAAGAAGGTTCCAAATACCCAAGCCGCCCTTTAACACCTTCCAAGACCATTTTCTTCTCAAGGCACCCCGGGAGAGAGAAGGTTTCAAGGCGATCTCGTCCTTCCTATAGGCAGCAAAACCCAACACAAAGCGACGAGGTGACCCGGAGGCATTGCTCCTCTGCTGCGAGCCTCAGGATCTGCTTTGTTAGCAGAAAGGCTGACTCGGCAGAAACCGTTGTTGAACCGTTCCCAGCGGGATTGTGGATGACACTGGGACAGCTGAAATGTGCTGCTGCCAAGGCAAGCAATTAAGAAAAACTAACAGAGAAAGGGGGGAAAGCAGCAGCAAGAAACTTCGTGTCAAGGGTAAAGATGATGGACGGCTTCAAGGGAACCCCACTCCCGTGGCTTCATCTGGAGCACTCGTGGTGCTTGATTTCACAGCGATGGAGGAAGAATTAAACACAGACGAAAACATGAGGCTGATTTCCCCATAGGATTTGTTGTGTTCTCTGTGCTAATCAAAAGCATGTGGACACTCAGCTGACAAAGGGAAGTGTGACCCAGCATTCCCAGTTAAAACTGGCAGCAATTTTGCTGCCAAGCTCTTTCAACCGAGCCACAATTAAAAAGCCAATTACTACATAAAGACAACCTGCAGTATACGACCAGTCAGGAACTGCTCCCTCCACCCTCTAACAGCCTCCTGGCCTCTTGTTAGACAGCAGGATCTTATTTCCCCACTAAACGGGTACCTGTGTGCCATGAGCAGTGCATCCAAGCAGAGAACACACAGACTCATCATTCAGCACGGGTCCTGAAATGGCACAGCCTGGATGCAGGAACTTCAGTTACTCTACCACAAACAGTGTATGTGACTGGAAACAAGCCACTTGCTGAATTATATATGCTTTTCCTTGCCTATGAGTTGAGAAATACCCACCTATCCTCACCCTCTGACAGAGGTGGTAAGGGCATTCCTTAGGTTGAGTTGCAGACCAAAGCACATTGCAGATGTTGTCCCAGTCCTCCGAACCGCTGGACAGTACAATTTGGTTTTCATCCTTTCCTATGGACCCTTTTCCTTGGGCTCACTGGTCCTCTCTTTCCCATCACATCCTAACCTTGAAAACAGATTGAGGTCACTTCAATTCTAAATTGAATCTCCTCAAGTCACTGTAATATCTTCGCATGGGTTCAGCTTTTAATTAACCCATATCTTATCTCACTCTTCCTCAGACACTCCTCATCTTAGTGCACTTCTCCCACCCCATCTCAGCAATGCAGAGATAGCAATGCACCAGCTAAATGATGGCATCAGCATTTGTCCCTCACACCGAGAGGACAAATGACGTCATGTTGTCACAGTCTGACCTTCCTAAACCACTTGCTATTCTCAAACACCTAGAACAGCATCTCCTTCTCCCAGAAGAGGGGGGAATAAGAAACCCACCAGTGTTAAACCATCAATCGATGTCAAATACTCTGCTCGATAGACAAAGGCAGATACAGATGTAAATTAACTCTGAATAATACCTCCTAAATCCTGGATTTCACACACACACACACTGAAGGTTCTTCCTTCTGCATTGCAGTTCAATCTCCGCTGTAACTCGTTGCATTGCTTCTGCAACCCCAGGCAGCCCACTCCGGCTGCTCATTTAATTAATGATATTCTTAATGGGATTTACAAACCGTATTTGAATTAGAGCTTAATTATGAGCAACCATTAGTTCTGCAAACACCCAAAAATCCTGATGTCCATGTACTAGATACACTCCAGAAAGCTTAAGAGCAGACAGTGATGTCTACAATACAGAAATCAACATTTACCTTCTAAACACTTCCCCCTGGGCAGGGATTGAACATTGTTACCCCTATGTGCAGGGCCTGGGCTCCTACCAAAGTGCTCTGCATCACCCACAGAGTCTGATCTCACCCACTGTGAAAGGCACAATCCCAAAATGAGCCCCTGTGTGTTCATTAAACCTCTGCACACTGATTCTACCTAAATATTTCCTCCTAGATTAACTTATTTCCTGTCTCCTCTGTCATGTGCCCATCATATATATATCAATAGTTACTATCCTGAAAGTAAACACTGTGAGGATTGTATTAAAAGCTACAAGAGTGAAGACGCTGAAAGGCATGGAAATACATGGGGGAGAAGACCTGAACATGGGATGCTTGTTCCGACAATAGCTGAGATTGTATATGAAGTGGTATTGATTTAAAATATTAAAATATATAGTTTGAAATTCATTTTTAAGACAATTTCACTTTTCATTTTCACTGTGGATCTGTATATAGTATGAAAGTATTCTTTCATACACATACACACACAATCCTCTCAGTTATATATAAAGATACTATATACTAGTATCGCTATCACCTATTTTCCCAGTAAAGTGAGAAATCAGTGACCCTCTATTACACATTTGACTCTGCCTTTTACCAGCTCCATGTGGACCAGCTCTCACGACCCCTGGCTTCCCTTTGCACCCTAAAGAGGATGGCCACCTTCACCTTCTCTGCGACACGCTGGATGAGAAATGCTATGGACAGTTTCATCTCCCTCTCTCAGTCATTTCCAGACCAGAAATACAAAGCAGGGTGAAGCGCTGATACCGGACCCTGTTCCATCTTGCCTGCCTGCACACGGGATGCAGAGCCAAGGAGCCCTCAGGTGCCAAGTTTCTGTCTTTCTGAGCAGGGTGAAGTAAACAGAAAAGCCTCTGACTTGTGTCTCCTTCACCATTTACACTGGCTTCGTGCCTAGAGGCAACCTGGCAAGGGACTGCTGCACAAAGCGGTTCTATGGACGGTTGCTGCCACACGCAAGCCACAAGCTGATGAGAGAGCTGGGAACTGACCTTTCTGCTCCCCGTTCAAGGGGCAAAAAGCTGAGATGAAGTTCAATTAGCGCAGAGCAATACCTGTGCTGCTGACAAGAGCAATGCAGCTGTACAGGCACGGAGCATAGCAAGAGCAAGAACACACAGGTCCCGTTCTTCCCCGGTCATAGATCTGCTCTGGCAGCCAGGACACACATTCAAGACTGAGACATGCAGATATCAAGATGCCAACTGTCTGTCTCCTGCGGTCACTTGCAGCTGCCCTTTGACTTCCTCTGCTTTAAAAGGATGATTGCTATCAGGCAAGCTGATGGTTAATGCTGGGGTCACACACTGCTGTCCGCCCGTCAAGCTGGTTATGAGCCATGTCACCATCAGCTCGGGCAGATACATGGGAGCAGCGGCGTGGTCAGTGTTACATCAACAGCCATTGATCCTCTGGGTGCCTTTCCTTGTTTTCCTATTGATACCGGACAAAATGGGCTGCCACAGATGCTGGTATCTTCAGCATGAACACCTGCAGTAAAGGACCAGGGCTTGGGTTACCAGATTGAGCCCTGGGGTTTCAATCCGTACATTTGCATTACCAGGCAGCTTTGACTCACACTAATACAGATAAGAGACAGACTCCCATTAAGGTTAATGACAAGAGTCCAGTGTCGTGGTTTAACCAGCACAGACTTAGGGGGGAACTTATCCCCCTTTCAAAGCGGATTTTGGCAAGCAGCTCTCAGGAGCAGAGCTTTACAAGGCAAAGCAGACTGGAAGCCAGTAAGCCTCATTTTGCCTTACTGATTTTCTGCTAAGGGAGATATAGGTGGGGAAGGATGAGATGTATTAGTCTCCTTCACAAACCATAATCACAAATTATCCTTCTAATGTTGTGTCTGGGACTGAGACTGCAATTTACTGCAATTGATGGTATCGGGAGACTTAAAAACCCTGTTCTGAAGAGCTAGAACCACTTCCACCAATTCATTAGGCTCTGTCTGAACTGCGATCCAGCTTCGGAAATCCTACCTGGGCCTCCGGTTTCCTTTCGGGTCAATGGACTGAAATAACTGAAATACCAGGTTCTGATTTTCCTGACGATTTGGTTTAACCGATTCCAGATTGTGTTCTATGGGCAAGAAAAGATGATTGGTTTTTCCTATAGGGTTAAATGGCTCTAGATGTATTAATGCTGTCAAACTCTATTACATTGGACACATCTGCGAAGCAGGGGAGTATCACCCACAGGGCAACTGCAGTAAATCTGCTCTATGGGCCACATCAAGCAACTTCCAATTTGCCAGTTCCCAAACAAAGGTCTCCAAACCAGCAGGAGTCACAAGTAATAAACTTCCCTTACTGAGCTAGAACCATCTGAACTGAGGAAGACATCTCAGTCTATAAATGACAAGGCAGCAAGGTCGAAGCCACACACAACCCAAGTGACAGCTATCTTCTCCCTCAGACACAGAACTTCAAGTCTTTAAGCCAAAATAAAGCGAGACACGACCCAACAATGACTTGTACGCCAAAGTTGCTTGTCGCTACCTACTCTACGTGCAGGAAGTTAAAGGATGACACTTTGCTACTATGACTGCAGAGATGTTTATGCACGGAACTACGATTTCAACTGGCAGGCAACTGAAACCAAATGGTGCCGCGCATTAGTAGGACAGCACACAGCTTTGTCCTACTTTGGCGTACTCTTGACGAGCTCTTGAAGGTTGAAGAGATCTGTGTTAGACAGAAGGTCCAGCCTTATGCACATGAAGAGCTGAATAATGAGTATTGGCACCGTGGCAAGAGAAGATCTCAGTTGCAGGGAGGAAACAGTTGCGTATCTCAATGTTGTCAAATACATTTCAGTTATTCTGCAGAAGTTCTCTCACTCGCAAGCAATCTGGAGATTGGTTACAGTTCCCACACAAAGTTGACCCAACCCGTGTTCAGAGTGTGAAATCACATATACTCCCCCTCTGAATTAAATTCTTATAAACCGATTTCTCTATACAGTCATTTAAACCTATTGAGTATGCATCAACCTGCAAGTCCCCATGGCACAAACACAGGAGTATTTCACTAGGCAAGATGTTCAGGTGATAATAGTCCTGAGAATATCTTTATTACAGTACTAAGTAGAAATAACCAATATCTAACAAAGTTACAGTGGATATCACAAAGCATTATCATGGAATCCTCAATGGTTTGGATTCAGAAAAGACCTCAAAGCTCACCCAGTTCCAACCCCTTGCCATGGGCATGGACACCTTCCACTAGAGCAGGCTGCTCCAAGCCTTCTGTCCCTAGAGCACAGCAAAGGGGGAGAATCCCCTCCCTCAACCTGCTGCTCATGCTCTGGAGCTGCAGCCCAGCACACGGGGAAGGGGGGGTTCTGGGTTGCATTGTCCTCCGGAGAAGCTACATGCACCTGACAAGTTAGATTTTCAGTGCTAGCTCCCCTGTCCTTCCTTGGCATTCCATTGTGCTGCATAGACAATAGCCCCTCGTCTGCAGAGCAGCAGGAAGAACAATCACCCCTGCTACGAAGGGAAACAGAGACTGAGCGTCAGAGATGAACTGAGCCACTGGGATAGAGATGCAACTCTGCTGAAGACAATGGCAGCGAGCCCACAAATATTAATGGCGGATTTTGGCTCTGTTGGCTTTTTTCTGCCTTTCTTTTGTAGTTTGAAGAGATTGAGCAGCTTCCCTGCTAAGGGCAAAAGCACATCAGAAACAGGCTCTCTCTGCAGCAACTAAGAGCGTGTCTTGAAGACGTGGATGGAGTCAACAAGTTCCCTGAGCATTTTTCATTACAGAAGAGTTTGAAAGCGGCAACAAACTCTCTGCAGTGGAGGATGTTGAAACCCAGTGGGTGATGAGATACCCACTGCTGCAACTGAGTCACCCAAATGAAGGTTCCTCAGCTAAAACATCAGTTGAATTCAGGGCTATGGCTTGCAGTTTCTACAGGGAGCTCTACTTCGTGGAAACGGTGCAGCAAAACACCAGGTACAGACATCAACTGATGAATGCTCCGCTTCTGCAGCTAATTTTAGCACCTGGTAAATGGTGGTAAATACATCAGGGATATGAATAAAACAGCCCATTACAAGCAAAGGCTCTGTGTATGTACAGAGTAAACAGTACGTGGTATGGGGAAGCCAGAGAGAGGCAGGTAAGAACAAAGAAGTCGCCCAACAGCAATGCTGAAAATCAAATTATAGCCAGAAATGGAAGCAAATCACCCTCCCAGCTGAAACGGCAGCATCCATGTGCTTCCCTATTTAGATCTGAAACCCATTTCCTTTACTTTTTATTCAACTATCCCCTTGGCCACCCCAAAAGCCATCTCCCACTCTCACCCATGCCAGGAGTTGCTCTTCTCATGACTTCAAGACAGACCAGCCCACAGGTTTGGATACTTGTGTTATTAGAAAGTGCTATCTTGAGTCCAAACTCTTCTCCCTGATGCTTGTTCCTCAAGCTTGGATTTCATTGCAAACACATCAAACGCTAACCCTAAACTGTATTTCCTGTTTCCCAGCAGTTCTGGGATAACGAACTCACACAGGATCATTTTTCCTCTCCTCTTTTCAATTTGCACACATTTAATAACAGGATAACAATCCATTAGGGATGGAGTTAAAACGATTGCCATTAGTTAGTTATTGATTTACTATACAGAGTAGCAGGGTATGAGAAATAGACTTTTTGCTTTGCAGTGGCCCATAAAATTGCTGTAATAATCTAACCCAACATGGCTTGAAGCTTTTACACATTCCTCAGCTATTCTCAAGCACGGAATCTTCCCCATCTCATTTTGTCAATGAGCAGTTTAAAAGATGCTGTCTCTATTTGTCACCCACTTAGCAGCTGCCAATGGTAAGTAAGCATATATATGAATATATATATCCTAAAATGACCAGAGTAATCATTCCTGGCACAACTGAAGAGATAACCAGGACCACTTACTCCTATTGAATTAGGTTTTCCATTGCTCACAACTAAATTGCTCTTCACTTTTTAATTTAATGTTAACCCAAGGAAACCCAATCACTACGCGGACTCCGATACCGGTTCAAATCAGTGCCACTGAAACTAAACAGAAGTTCAATACCATCTACCTTTATTGCACCAAGATCCGTCTTAAGCTCTGCTTCCTCACCTATCCTGTCAAGGAAAGTTTGCTCACTGCTGAGTTTCATCTGTTTTAACCCCAGGGAGTTTCACAATCACACCCTAGTGAAAGCATCATTATTAAATATCCTCAGTACTTAACATGCATTTTATGGGGCATGAAAGTTGCATAAAGCACTACAAGCAAAATTAATGTTGAACATGTTGATAACTTGGCTCTGAAGAACATCAAACACTTAATCATGCGACTAATAATTATACCAAGCTAGCACAGCATTTATAGTATCTCCTTGAACTAAATGCAGATCTCCCCTGTGCTCACCCCTTTTATCTTCCAAAGCTTTGGGGGGAAATCCTTCCATGCTCAGAGGGTTCACGCAATGCCTACGGGCCCCTTATCCTCCCTTTTTCATCTGCATTCACTGGGGTCCTCATTTTAAGAGCTGGTTTTAGCACCAGTTCCTCCCCTTCCCAACCCTGTGGAAGTCAAAGCGTTGCCAGACAGACCAAGGGGCTGGGTGTTGAAGGAGCGTGCAGCAGAGCACCTTAGTGCATCCACCTGAGCCAGCTGCAGTCACCAAGTGCCATCTCATGGCCTTCCACCCAGCTTATCCTGAAGTAAGCCAGGTAATCCAACAGGAGGTAAGGATACAAGATGATGTCTGAGTGGAAGTGCCATTCTCTTAAGCCTCCTCTGCATGAAAAGCCCATGCAGATGTGCAGCACCACCTCCTCCCCAGGGTTAGAAACTAAACTGATGCTGTCAACCAGAACAGCTCCATGGGTTTACAAAACACCCATCACTGGCTTGCACCATGAGTTGCCTATACTGCCTTTGTGTCCTGAACAGCTTCTGCTGGCAGATCCTATTTGGAAACACAAAGTTAACCGGACAGAGCAGCAGGTCACCCACGCTCATGCAGTCACTGGACCAAGGCAATGCTCATTCAGTGCATTAACACAGCACTCCAAAGATAAACTTGCTCAGGACACAAAGGAATTGGCCAGATTCAGAGGAAGCCAATTAATTAAGGATTGCTGGAGGTTTTCCAAGCTTATCAGGCTAAAAAAGAGCCAGGACTGAAAACCTCCTTCAAAGACAAAACTCAGCTGAAGCTTTAAGATGCTATCGTCATTTACTTCCTTAATGAGACAATATTTGCCTGGAAAGAACACAAAGTTCCAGGCTGAATTGCTCTGCAAGTGGCTTTTAAATCAGGCCCGGTAACAAGAGGCTGAATGTCAGCACTGAGTGAACCCAGGCAGACCCTGCTTGGCCATGGTGGGCCAGATCTCCAATGTGCTGATTTATACCCCTGGAATACTGGTTCCATGGGCTTGGCTCGCCAGCACATCCGCGTCCTGCCCGCTAAGGCCAACTGATGTGAGAGCAGCTAAACCCATCTTGACTAATAAAAGTCTGGAGGGGAAAAAAGCAGGGAGGGGAGGGGGGAATCATAACCCTGAACTACCCAAACCCCTTTACATCACCTTTGTCTGAATTACTCGGTTTTGACACACCAGGTTTCCTTTCCATGTCTGATTTTGACTGGATTCAATTTAATCCCTCAGGCTGCAATCTCAAAGACAGCATTAAGACAAAGATATTTGTGTGCAGAGGTTGAGTTCAAGGATAGGGAACCATGTAATCTTGTTTCACCAACTTTACAATATTAAGGGCTGATAAGCATTAAACTGAAAGGACTAGAGCAGACAACCCCCGATCCATCCCCAGTCATGTCTCAGACTTCAGCTCAGGCTTTTAAACAGAAAATATATTAAGTTTACTGCTGAATAAGGCTCACATCAGTTTGCCTTCAACATGACAACCAAAGCCATCGAAATGGCAGTGCTGTTTTAAGATGATTTGATACTGCCCTTGAACCTACAATGTAGAGGCCAAGCTCTACATCAGCCGTTTCAGTGGAACGTGCTGCTTGCAGACACTGGAGCGATGAAATCAGTGCAATGGTCTGGAAGTGACATTAATTTATGGTTACAGGCTGCCACCCTGAGACACGGCGGTTGTGTGGCCAAGACTGGTCCAGTGGACGGTGATCCTGGGGTTGGAACTGGATGAGCTTTAAGGTCCTTTCCAACCCAAACCAGGCTGGGATTCTGTGATTCCAGGACTTCAGAACTGAAGGAACTGGATGCTCAGGGCTTGAACCTTTCCCTTTCAACCCTCTGCTTAGCCCAGGAGCTGTCTGGAGCAGGCACCGTGTTTGCACAGTAGCTGGGTATTTACCGTGGCCTCATTGTACAAGCACCAGCTCTGCTAGAGTTAACAGAGTCCAGAGGGAAAAAGCTTCCTTCCAAATTGAGTTATTCTCAGCTCTAAAAACACAAATAAAGCACATGCTTGAAGTTTTCTTGCTTGCAATAAGATACCTAAAAAACCCCAAGCTCTTCTAGTGAGTGACTGAAGCAAGAGCAGCCCCAGCTGGATGCTATCATTTAGCATCATTCCCCACTTCCCACTGCAGAGCATCATCAGCGCAGCCTGTGAGGGATACGGGCAGGGATGGCCACATCACCTCCTGGGCTGCTGCTCTGCACCACCTTCCAGGTTCACATCCTCAGCACTCCTTGTCCTTCAGATTGTATCTGGGCACATCCCAGCTGCCTCCTGTGCTGTTGTGAGGGTCTGGGGGGAGGATGGGAGGGTTAATTGCATTCTATCAGCAGCGGTGACCTCTGAGCCAAACAAAGAACAGTCTCATGGATTCCCGGCTCACTTGCTGACATGAAACTGTTCCTGTTGCTATTAAACAGCTCTTGAAACCAAATGGTTAAACCCCAGAGCACAGCAGTACAGAAGCTGGGAATCTGGTGGCATCATCTCCAGTTCTGTGCTCTGTGGCTCCCTTCCTACATGAACAGGACCGGGGGTCAGCCCCATTGCAGCTCTGGGTCCAACCTGTGTTCTTCTCTCTGCCAGCTCACTCCGCTCTAGGTGTAGTTACAGCTCCTGATACAAACTTAAGAGGGAGGCTGAGCACACAAAACCCCTCAAGATCCTGGGGTGAGACAGGATTTAACTCCCCTCTGTGTACCACGAATGCTCAGAACACACCTGCAAACCAAGGGCACTGCTTTCAAACGATGTGCAAATGTCAGCCTTCAGTTCCTGCTGTACCTTGGCTTTGTCCAATGCAACTCACAGGGGCCAAAGGGACTAAATTGATGTGTCTTTATTGTCAGGGAAGCATCGACTGATCTACCAACGCTTGGAAAGGGCTGACAGGAACAGTCCTATGCCTTGGAACACCGGAGCCCCTTGCTAAAGGATACAACTGCAGCTGCAGCACAGTAATTGGGAGAAAATTACTCATTACTTGTTAATAATCTAATCAGGTCCTTACTGCTGTATCTATCCGTATGGTATGCTCTTCAGGCTTATTGAACCCAATGGCCTTTAATACAGCGTTGCATCCATAAGAGAAAGGTGCTTTAATTAATGACGCTTCAGATTATGAAATGAAAAAGGAATTAATAGTCACGCAGCAATAAATGCCAACCCAAACACTTCGCAGCATGGCCCAAAGCTCCAGGTGAGTCCCAGCACTTCAATCTAATTGCATCTATTAAACAGATGCTGCAAAATTAGATAATCTATATTCATTGTAGGTCAAATTCACCCAAAGCCTGGGAGCCCCAGGACTCCTATTTAAGTCTCAGTGTGAAGCCTTGAAGGAGAAAATGGAAGGTACAGATTGCGGCCAGTTTTACCTCCTTTTCCCAGCAGAAAGACTCGCTCCCCTGTGCACAGATTTAGTGGCCCTACACAGCTCTTTGTGCTTCTCACACACAGGATTAGTCAGGGGGCACAGAACCACAACGTGGTTGGTGTTCTACAGTTGTCCTGTGACTGACGCAGCCTTGTCCAGCTGCTCACTCATATTCCTCTTCTCATCTCGATCCCAAAACTCTTTCACACTTCCATCACCCAGATCCAAACCAGCAACACTTCCATTCGGAAGGAATCTTTATGTTGAAGCCCTTGCTCTTGTGACAGCTTTTTGGACCAATTATTGCTATAAAATCATGGAGCTAACCCTTAAGTGTAGGAACCCAAGAGTTTCGCTGAAGGACTCACAGTCATTAAAGTCCTGTTTGATGTAGGCGTACAGAAGCGACATCAAGGGACCAACCTTTGCCCTCCTGCATTTCCATTACTGGTATGTAATATCTAAAGCATTGCAAGAAAAATATGCTAGGGAAAGCCTTTTACAATCACATTCAAAGCTTTTACTTCCCCTCCCCAAACCATAAGCAGAACAAAAAGGGTAGCAGTACCACCGTAATTTGCTGGCTGGTCTTTAGCTGCCATCTTTTTGATGTCCTACTTTCCAGAAGAGGAAAAAAGCAAGAATAAAGTTGATGTATTGCATTTATAAAAGCAAAGGAATTTAAAAATATTTGTCTTCTCACAGGACAGAAAGGTTATTGCATTTAGAGGGAGAATAATTTCTTACTCTGTCCTTCCATGGAGCTTTCTATTCCAATATACTTTAGAACTTAGAATTATGTCACAATTTGCTCTCTAAATGTCATTTTTACTGCATTCCAGCGCTGGAAGGTGTTCAAGTCAGGAAAATAATAAGACAAAGTACTTATAGCCATGTCTAGCAGAAGATAGAGTCTGCAACCGAGTCCTCAAAGACAGACCCGTTTGCCTACGGGAAGTTAATGGGACTCTGCAGGGGAACAAAGGTTCCTCAGGACAGTAATCCAAGCATGTCACCACTCCAGTGACAGAAAGGCACCATCCATGCCATTTGCTTAGGAAACGGCCATCCCACCTGGCTTGGGATTTATTATTTCTCCCACTATCAGCATAGCGGCATCAATCTCTGCAGCTTAAATCTGGCACTGCTCTTCTGCATCTAGAATAGCAGGAAAAGACACCAGGATTGCTCACTAGATCATCAGCACTGCAGCAATAAACCAAACGAAGCCAGGCTTGTTTCAGACTGACATGAAGTCACCCAGGTTTTCCTGGGCTGTCTCTGCATGGGCATGTTGGAGTTCATTGTGCAGATTTATTGGCCCATCACCAGATTTAAGGGCGCTGGAAGCGCTGACATCTCTTGCAGCTTGCTGAAAGGACCCAGACATGGATATTCACCAGGTGAGAGGGGTGGTCAGATGCAATCCAGACCTTGTGTACTGGAAAAGAATGGGTTGTGATTAGAAGGGAAGTGCTGCCTACACTGTGCAAAATCTCCCTGTGGATAAATGGGGTTTATTCTAATAGGGAGTGTGACTCGATGTGAACTGTATTTCCAGACCCTGTTCCATTTTCAGATGGCCCATAGCGAAGATACAACACACGTTCACATTCTATAGGAAATAAGGAAATCTCTAAGGTTTCCACCTCACTTCAAAGCCAAGTTGTGAGAGAACATGACGATTCCCAGCAGCTTTAACAATATCTGGAGGGATAAATTTGGTCCCAAGGTACAACGTGGTAAAATTAAGGTTAATTCCAGTGAATTACACCAACGTATAATTGGGCTTAGAATCGGGGAGCTTGAGGTTAGTTTTACCCTAGGACACACCAGGCTTAATTCCACCGAGGCCAGCATAATTAGAATAGTGTAAAAATAGGATGCAAGAGACAGCCCCTGAGGCTGGGAAAAGCACAGGAAATTGGAGAGTTCAGAACTGTATCTTAATGTATGGATCTGAGGGGGGAATTAGAACATAGGCAGGGCCTATGTTTTGGTGTAGATTTGCCAATTCAGGGCAAATCCACTTACGGAGCAGCCAGAGCAATTCTGTGGAGCTGGTAGAGCAGCTCTGGTTAGACACAATGCAGCTGAGCTCGGAACCTGGCCACTGGTCCTGCTGCTGAAAGTTCTGCTTAGCAGATAACACAGGTTCACTTCTCCTCCCTGCATCAGCAGCAGCTTTCAGCTTTGCTCCTCTTACATCTGCCAGGGTTCTGAATTCCAGTCAGTGCTGCATTAGCAGGTATACGTGATTGGGTTATATGTATTATTGGGCTATATACATTATTGGGTTATATACATTATTGGATTATATACTTTAATGGGTTATATACACATTATTGGGTTATACATATTATTGGGCTATATACGTTATTAGGGGTATATGCATTATTAGGGGTATATGCACTGTTGGGCTATATACATTATTAGGGTTATATCCATTGTTGTGTTATATGCTTTATTGGGCTATATGCATTATTAAGGCTATATACATTATTAGGGTTATATACATTATTAGGATTATATACATTATTAGGGTTATATACATTATTAGGATTATATACATTATTAGGGTTATATCCATTCTCCACACAGGAGGCAATGGGAGGTTTTCCTGATGAGAGGGTGGCATTTCGACAGGGCTGCCTGTGAAGGCATTTTAGCATTTCTCAGCCTTGCCATTGGAGACTCATTTTTCCCTAGTACAAAGAAGGGAGAGGGAAGAAAAACAACTGCAGCTCTGTTGATCGTGGGCATAATCTGCAGGCTGATGTCAGATCTGCTCATGCTGACCTAGATGTCCCAGTGGACTTTCTAATTCCTGCTGCAGATACTGCAGAGATATGGGTGGGGTTTCCTACGTGGGGATAAAACACCCTTCCACTGTAGAAGAAGGAGGCTTAAAGATGTAACCACGCAGTGCCCATGGGTCTGCTGTGCCTTTGAAGAAACCTGCTGAAATCCTGCTTGTATGATGCAGATTCGGTTTGAAACTCATTCTAGAGACTTTTTTACTTCTGTTTTGTAGGGTTCAAACTAAATCGGGAGCATCCAGCGAACAAGAGCTACAACGGAGCATGCAAACATGGGATAAGCACCCCACACATTCACCTCCTGCTACAAGCAGAAGGAGCAGAACCCAAACCTTTCAGTTTTAATGCATTTTTAGTAGGTTTGTTTGAAAACAAATGAGGCTTATGCAGCCATGCTGTGTGTGAGCATAACCCTACAGCAGCAAGCTCTGCCTGCCACACACTGGAGTACAGGCTCTAAAATAGCCTCACTCAGCGCTGGCAACCTCAGAGAATGATAAATTTGCTTATTTTGCCTTGTTATTGGCTTAAAATCTGTGCCCTGGGGTATGGAAACGCCTGGAACACTCCACATCTTGGGTGCAAAGCATCCCTGCTTCTTCCAGCTTACATGAGCATCGCTCTTTGGCCATCTCAGCTGGGTTCTCAGTCGCCACACTTCAAACCCAGACTGCCCACATCAAACCTACTTGAGGCCATTACATCTATGGGCCTGTTGGCAGATGGCACTGATTTGCACCGACGCAGAGCAGGAATACAACGCTGCCTTTGGAATAGCAGCATCCAGCAATGAGCTTGGCTTTCCTTTTAGCAGACAAAGAGAAAACCACTCGCTGACCCTCGGGACTGAGCCGAGCCCAAGAAAACCTCTTGGCAGGACTGTGCAACATTAAGAACTGTGCAGGGCTAATTATAATAACTAATGGGCTGACCCCACACTGCCTTTGTGTTCCAGTTAAATTCCACCACCACTTTGGGTTTTAGCACCTAGGAATGCACACTGTATTTTTGGGCTTTGAGAAGGAAATGCAAGCAGAGAAACAGGTCCACACTAAGATATGAGAAGGAAAAACTAGAGGAAATACCACTAGTAAATTGCTGGTACCACCAAATGAAAACGTTAAAGTGACAGAATAACCTTACAAGCAATGTAAAAGCACTGCTGTTTGTTGTCATTTATTGTGATAGAAGCTTTCCCTTGTTCCACTGCAGGAAAAGAGATCTTCCTGGAGTGATGCAGCAGGTACAGAACACGGCCAGAACAAACCAAGCTGCTTCTCAGAGAAGGCATTTAAAGAAGCAGAGCCTAGTGACTACTGCAATTAATGCAGCTGCACTGATTGCTCCCTACCTCCGGGGCTGAAGTGGGTTGCGTGTGATGCCTGCATATCCAGAGCCTTATGGAGTGTTGTTTTACTTCTTCATAGCTAAGGAGTGGTAATTAAAACCTGCCTCCTGTTGATTTTAACGTAGCTGATCACTGATTTTGTGTGTATGAACACACAGGCAGAGGAAAACCAGCACGTTTGGGGTTTGGGCTCTCTTTCTTAGGTGCAGCTGAATCCCACTTTGCAACGCAATGTCCCAGTCGTCCCCATGTTCTAATCCAGGGGCAAACTGCCACCAGAAACATACGGCAGGAACAGATGGGAGGGAACTTCCCATAAGGCACAGGAGAGAAGGAAGAGGGGAAAGAACCTGAAGATAAAAAACTAAACACTTATTGACAATTTACACCTGTGAACCAGCTCCAGAAGAAGGTGAATAACAGGAAGGGGGTGAGGAGACATCCGCATAGGGATGTGCAAGGAGAAATTACAGCTGTGCATAGCAGGAGAGGGGGGGCCATACCCAGTGAACAGGGCAGCGAAACCCAGTCACAGGCAGCCTGGAGTCTGCCTGCGCAGTGCAGGACACTTCTGGTTTCCCCATCCTCACTATAGGCAGAGAGCTCTCAGACCTGCAGCATTAACCCCTGCTAAAGCACCTGACACACTTCTGGCACTGACATCGCCAGCTGCCTCCCACCTTTGTATTTTCCACCTTAGTTTGCTTTTTCTGGTCCTAAACTTCAGTTGCATGAAAGATTTAAGGCAGAAGCATCACCCTTTCCATTGGCTAATACTGTAAAACCTACAGAGCTGATCCATTAGTCCAACACTGGTCACAGACCAAACTACATTGTACATGGCCCTCCACACCCTGGGCAAGCACCAGATCTCAAGGACACAGTTTGGGACCCACTGCTACAATGATCTCAGTGAGAGGTAAAGCGAAGACGGATGCAGTGAGGAAGAGGGTGACTTACCCAAGTGCTAGAGTTGGGAATGGACACAAGATTCCCTCCTGTCTGAAGTCACTGCTCTAACCTGCCTTTGATTCATTTACTCGTACACCCAAATTAGCAAGTGTGGGTGTATGACCACTGGATCCAATACAATACAATAAACACATCTTACTGTAGGTATTATAGAGATAGGGACATGACAGGCTTTCTCCATCAATCTCACCAATAAAGAAAATAAGGTTTAAGATCTTCTACCCAGGAGTCTTCCCATGCATTGCTCTTCACTTTGGCAACTCAGACAGCATTACATCACCTATGATCTGGCCGGATCCTTTAGCCATCAGTATGGGAGCAAGCACCCCACAGACCCGAAAGCCTGCAATACCTCTTCAGAGTGCCTCTGAATATGCAGTCTGCTCCCTCAGACTGAAATTAATAGCCTTATTGGCAGGATGACTCAGGGAGCTGTAGGCTTGTCTCGTCTCCCTGCATTTGCAATGAGATTTCCCTGATTTATTTTATCTGCAGTAATTAAGGCAGCTTCTCCCTCACTACCACAACGCTGGCAAGACTGAAGAATAACACAAGAAACAGCAGTAGGGCAGACAAAAGGTTCAGCAAGAAAATTGCCCTGGGCAGTTAAAGTTTCACCTTAATATACATAGAGCACTTTGTGCTGCTCCTTGCCTGCAAGTCAGCTGGAGCACAGAGCCTGGTTAGAGCCCAGCCCTGCAAGTGGAGCTGGTCTGGAGCATCACTGCTATTATTCCAGGGTACCACTCCTCAGCATCCTATTAGACAAAGCTGCTTGTGCCCGGCAGCACCAGACCAAGCCCTTTATGCAACAATTGCAGCATCAACAAGAAAACTTCAAGGTGTCTCCTAAAAAGAGACACTCCTGGGTTGTAATTTCTGCAGTACTACAAGGGGTTTGTCCTTGTAAAGCGTCACTCCCTCCCTCTGAGACAGCTCCGATGCTGGGAAACCAGAGCTGCTGCTGCAGCAGCCACTGATTTGCTTTGTGCTTTGGGGAAAATCCCTTTCTCACCTTTGCAGCCCTGTTGGGAACACCAAAGGCAGCAAGAGCAGGACCAAGCTGCCTGCCCCGGGCAGGGCAAAGGCGGACCCGGCAGGAGCATCCTCAGTGAGAACCTGCTGCAGCTTCCACCAGTCCTGGGCCAAGGGCGCATGAGCTCCCATCCACAGACTTCTCAGAAGCAAGGCAAGGTCCAGCAGTAATTTTAACCCTTCACGTGCTTTCTGGGCCACAGAGCTGTACGGAAGTCAGCGATGGGCTCAGAGCCCCAGAGCTGCCTGTTCCAAACACTCCTACAGCACCAAAGCCTTGCTAAAGCTCTGCAGGGCTGCATCCCACAGGGATGAACAGGCATGTTCCCACCTCTTTTGCCTTGGAGCTCAGGATTTGTTTCTCTCATAGCCTTTTTCCCCCATTAGCTCTTACTTTCTGCTGCTTTCTTCCCTCCATAAAAGCTATTTCAGGCACTTAACAACTCAGCTAATTATGGGAAGGAACCACACTGCAAGCTCCTGGGCTAATGAAGGGTACTGTGATTTTCTGGAGCTGTGTGAATGCTGCAGGATCCGCTCCCTGTCTAGTATAACAGATACCCATCGTCCTGGATCAGTACTGACTGAAACACACACTGACTTAGTGCTGCCAGTCAAGGTCAGGCAGGCTGAAATGCAAACGTGATCACCAGGCACAGAACAATAAGTACAAAGCGGAACTCTGCAGCCTCGCAAATAACATTGCCTCTTACACGCTGCCCCGGCTGACTGACATTTCATATCCCAGAAGAAACCTCATTCAGCTCCCCAAGGGAAAACCGTACCGAGAGGCTGCTTGCCTTAACTTCCACACTGACTCCACAGATAAATCCAAAGTGTCTCCAGGAAAGAAGCGGTTTATAAGGTTCACGACAAACCCCGGCGCTTTGTGGAACTGATTCTTCCCTGCTTGGCATTTACACCAAAGCAACCAGCTCAGTTCCACTTTACTCCCTCCCTACATGGGCTGAGCAGCCCTGCGGAGTGGAAGCACAGCAGCAGTGATGCCTCCAGCCTCAGCTTCACCTGAGCAGTTGATGATTTTCAACCACCTTTTGACTCCCCATGGTCCCTCAGAAGATGCGCGTCCTATTTATGGGACAGATGGGGCTGGAAGCCTGCATGCAGCAACTCACAGGGAACGAGACAACTTCACACCATTCCAGCTTGTACTGACTCAGCACCAAGCACTTTTTGCTCCATTTATTGCCCATAGCACTCAAGTGCAAATTTAAGCCATGTATCAGCTACACGAGCCATCAATCAGTTCTCTTGCTTCAAGGCAGAGCTGTCAGGAAGGAAATGCCCACCTTAATAGAATAACATACAAAAATTACCTTCAATGCCTGAAGGTTCGTTTGTCTCCAAACCAGAAGCAGCAAAGCCAGTGCACAAGCGGAGTTTGACCCCGGCTCCATCATTGCTCTGGGGCCAGGATGATGATTTCTGGCTATATGTGGAGCCACACCACAATTCAGAGCCCTCGCTTTCACTCTAAACACTCGCTGCAGCCATACCCCAGAAAGCAATTGGGAACTAAAATAGGAACTGGATAATAAATAGCTCAATAAAAGGGCTCATAACAAAGAGCTCTGGGTTGTATTTCATTAGTCATCAACTAAATACGGATTAAAGTAGTGGCAAACTAAACGATGCTCAATATGTCATCAAGCAATCTCAGGGGCTGCTAGAGGATTATTATTATACTTTCATTACTGTAATTAGTTTGATACATAGAATCATTCAATATCTACACACGCATCACAACTGTGGAGGCTAAGTGCCTGCCTTTCCCCTACATCCCTCAGGTACCTTTGCTTGTTAATGTATGGATTAAAAAGTCCAAACTCATCATGATGCAAGGAAGCGTTTTGTTCAGGGGACTGTTGGATGTGCGTGTGTCTCAGATTCGCCACCTTTCAGAATCCAGCTACAACGTTCTCTGCCCATTCAAGCTGCTGCCTCTGGCAGTTTCCCCATCACTACCACATCCGCCGAGCCCAGATAGCACCAAGAATTTGGTACCCAGAGGCACGGGAATGGATACCAGCAGAGATGGAGAGGGGGAGTAGGGGATGCAGGTGCTTGGAGACCCAGACTGTGTGTTTTCAGTGAAACAACACAAATATACCTCGGTCATTTCTAGTTTATTGCTTTCCATCACAAAATAACCCTGTGCCGGTACAAACTGATGAAGGTCCCTTGTGTTCAGCAGAGCTGTACTATCGACGCCAGTCAAAGAAACACTTGTCTATATTTAGCCACTACACGATGCAAAAGCAATAGGTGGGCAGCTCAGAGATTTATACCCAGCCATCTGCAAAGCATCATACAACTTTAATAGCATCGATCCAAGGCTCCGGGTCCCCTTTCATTCCCTTCCCCTAAGCTCACCGAACTCATTCGGGCTTTCCAGTGCTTTTACTTTGTACACTACAAGAGCACAAAGGCTTTCCATGAAAGTTGTAGCACACGGATTAACACTTCCTAACTGATGAGGAAGTGAAGCGTGGCCCCAGACTCAAGGGAGCAGCAGCCTGGAGTCTCGACTTCCAATTCCCATCGCGAACCTTCAATTAGCTTCCTGGAATCTTGCTCTTCCTCCCAGCCCTGATGAATAGCAGGAGTTAGCCCACTGACTGCAAAATATGTCACTGGAGCTTATGCAAGCCTCAAACCTCTGACGGCACCATTAATCTTTGTGTGCACGGGAGGCAGAGATCTACCGATGCACTAACCTGCTGCAGTGAAGCGGATCCACTGGGCTGCGAAAAGGTCCCTTAACCCAAAGGAATCATGGGGCCAGACCTTGAGATCTAGGGATACCTTTCAAATCCCATTGATTTAAAGGGCATTTGAAGGCACTCTGCACTAAGAATAGCTTTATGAAAGGTTGATGGGTAATAAACAGGTAACTCCCTACTGCTGCTGTTGTGTTCGCATACAAACTAAGCACTAGCCAGAAGTTAAGGGGTGGTGTGAGGAGCTTAGGACCATGCCTGCATTATTCTATCCAAATACAATGTTAGCGCATCCACACTGACTTTAATTGCTCAGTGCCTATTAATTCTAGCCTGATGTTTTGGCATCCGCATGCTGAGATCCAAGCAGATGAAAGAAATAAGAATGAGGGCTGTTTGATCTGCGCTTGAAAATACACCGTTTGGATTAAGACTTTAGACATCGAAAATGGAGGCTCAGGGGACAAAGTGACACGGAAGTCATTAAAAGGCAAGATTTGCATCTCCAATTTAGAGTCAAAGCCAGCCATATTCATATTTGGGACTAAAGTAAATCAAGGGATATGGGTATCCATGGCACTTTGGTACATTTCTTTTCCCCAGCCAAAGGAAATTAAACTTAAAAGTCACCTTTATTTACAGTATATCCTTATCTGCAATATCTATTTATTATAACAATTACATCGGGGCTTACAGAGCAACAAATCTAGTGCATCATTAAAGCAGGTTTGCAGTATCCCTAAGTAAATATCATACCAACACCTCCTGCAGGGACATTGGTTTGGGTTGCCATTAGACTTTGAAGCCCCAAACCATCAACCATAGAGTAAAATCCTATTTTGCAGTATACGCTTACAGCCAAAAACAACCAGAGGAAGGAGAAGGTATCGTTATGCTGGGGATACAGAGGGGGAAATGGAACACATGAGACAAAAAGAAAGGATGTAAATACTGAAAGCTCATTGAATTTCCTTTAGGATACTTTGGAAAACTCTATACTAATGATTCATAGTCCAGCAAGAATCCTTCCAGCAGCCCATCTGAACGGAGCCCTTTGCTTGCTCTGTTCCACAGTACCTCCAGGAATCCACGATTCTAATCCCCTAATGTAACTGCCTGTCCCATTTTACCAGTGAATTTGATTGATTGCGTTTGCTTTGTTTAATGAGCTCTCAGATGTGACAAAGGGATCTTAAACCCAGTGAACATTTACAATTCATTCCTAGCGTACACACACCCCCAGGACCCGCAGAGCTATGTGGGTTCATAAATGCACAGAGACGAACAGCATTAAGATCCACAACACCCGCAGACCTTCACATCTGCTCACAATACATCAATAATACATCCCAGCGCTGAGCAGGCACCGAATGCAGGGGCTTCTCAAGTGTCCCTGCTGCCCATCCACACACAGATTTGCTGCCTAAAGGGAAGAGAAGCCCAGAGGAACATTTGCTACCTGAGCAATTTCCCTTCATCCCTGCAAACCTGCCCTGCTGCTCTACAACATTAATGTTTTACTGCATACGTGAATTGGAGCTCTAGGAAGAGGCAGTCGCAACATGTCAGAGCCACTCAATCCAGGCGGGCCTGCCTTTACCCTAGGAAACCTGCTTGCTTTTGAAGTGTCAGAGTTTGGGTGTTCAAGGTATTTGCATATTCGCCCAAGTTCGATTTGTGTAACCTGAGATTTTAAAGCAAACCTTAAGGGACAAACCCCATCAGGTTGTACCCATCTACAGCCCTCACTGCCAGCGAACTGGGATACCTGGAAGTAGCAAGAGATTATAATGGAATGGTTTGGGTTGGAAGGGACCTTAAAGCTCCTCCAGCTCCAACCCGTGCCATGGGCAGGGACACCTTCCACTGGAGCAGCTTGCTCCAAGCCCCTGTGTCCAACCTGGCCTTGAACACTGCCAGGGGCATCACATGATGAGTTTAGGGAAGAGCTACTTGGATTCTACAGACAAGCAACTGGCATAAGGAAATGATGTAAAGAAAAGCAAGGCCCAGAACAAGCCAAAGTCATCACTGATTCAGCAACAGCGCCAAGAACATAGACTTGGCAAGAAGAACCAGATCTATATGAGGAGGAGACCTTCCAAGTCAGATTTCCATTTGCGTTATTAATAAAAAACCTCTTAGCAAACAACTTAGAGGAAAAATTGATTCCCTCCTCTAGCAGAGTAAAATCTAATCAAGTTACACAAGGTGACATCTCCAAAAGCCAAGGGTTTGATTATGAGGACGGATGTTTAATTAAAAGGGCTGTGCGCTGCATCTCGAGGAAGAGCTTCTGATTAGATCCCAGTGGTCAAAATAACCTTTGCTGACATCTCTCCCAGGACAAGCACAAACTGGTTCACCATGGAAATGATGGGAAAGGATGAACAGTGCATTTCAGTCAACTCTTGACTTTGTTTCCCCTTTTAAAGCCTTGGAGATCTCTCATAAACCAAGTTAAGGGGCATCATCTGGGTTTGATTTTGGTTTAATTCATAGCAACAGACTGTCCTACAGCTATGCCAGTAAGGAAAACAGCCAAGTGATATTAACTACTTTACTGCACCCTGAGCAAGTGTGCATCTTCCAGTGCTCCTTCCCAAATAACTATCCCTTGAGCACTAGGCTGATCCCACTGTGTTGTTACACCGGCAGTTACAAGCCCATCCCAGTTGGGTCTCCTGAACAGGCCTGGGTACCACAGTGATGCATCCGAAGCTTGTACTCAGAGCTCCAAAGACAGTGTGATGTTTAGAAAGCTCAACCAAGCTCATTGCGAAGGCAAGAGTTTTAGTGTCACTGCCCTTGGGAATGATCCAGTGTAGTAATAGCCACAGGTCAGAGGATGACATGATGGAGGGAAGCAAGTACTAAACTAAACAGCAGCAAGCAATGAAGCCGTTAGAAAGCACAAGTTGATGCTGCTGCTTCTCACTGCCCCGCATCCAATGCTCTGAGTAAAAAAATCACTGTGGTTTTATAACATGAAGAGTAATTATGGCAAAGGCATCTTACTGTTTCCAACTTGGAAGAAGAACCAGACCTATTTTATACTCCCACCCACAGCAAGCTCCTTGCCTGAGCAGGGGAAGATGACAAATTCACCAGGATTCTGAGTTTGCCCCCACTTGGGACCCAAAGTACTTTTGCCATGGCCCCTGCAGTGCCTTCCAGTATAAAAGGAGGCAGAAAACAAGATAAAGCAAGGGATGGGAGGCATCTCACAGCACCAAGAGCAGCATTAGGACAAGGTCTGCTCTCTGCCTGCTGAGAATGGGTATTTGATCCCTCAGGATAAGAAATCAAAGGCAGCCAAAGGTGGCACCAACCATATCCCTGTCAGCTATTGAAAGTCTTATGCTTTAATGAGACTTCCCACAAGATTACTTTTCCATTGGAAAACTGCAAACCTTTTGATCAAGAAAAGCAGTACGAGTCCTAAGGAAAAAGCCAGGAGCTAACTCAGCTGTGCATCAGCTCTGACATCCTGACCGAAATAAGCCATCCCCTGCGGAGCTAACAAGGATATGAATTTATCATGGCTAGAGACACAAAAGGGAGCCTTTTAGAGATCCAGTGATGCCTGGCCCCAGGCTAGGGCGAAGCTAATGCAGGAAGCATTCCTTATTGAGTGGCTTAATTTAGATAACACTGAGTTCCTCCCATGATCACCCCCAAATGTTAAGGCTACAGGCAGCATTTCCTCTGGAACTGAAGCACCAGAACAGCTTTCAATTAGAAAGAAGAGTTAATCAGGACAGTAGAATGCATCCTTCATCCCTAGCCACATCCATCCTTTAGGGATGGCCAAAGAGGTGGTTTCTGCCTGCCCTGAACAGCACCCTTTTGTTGGTGCTACAGCAGAGCTCAGACACTGAGTTGGCACCCAAAGGTGCATGAGACATTCAGCAAGCTCCCAGCTTCACCATGCACACTCCTCTGATCTCAGCCAAGCGCCAGACCTATGAAATGGAAGTAATAATCCTGCCTTGGTAAGCAGTTTAGAACCTTCTCATCTTGGCTGAGGCAGTAGTAGCTCTAGTTCAATGCAAGAACTACTTTCTTCTTGTGCTTTTATTCCAAATAACAGAGACACTATTTTCTTCAAAGCATTCCCATTCTAAACCATCCTGCTCCTTAACACAAGGATGTTCTGTGGTGCTGTAAGAGAAACTAAAACAAAACGACACATTATGAGAAAAGAGCAATGGAAGAAACTTTTGATTTAAAAAACCCCTTTGAAATGAACTCTGTATTCAACTGCAGCTTTCCTATTCTAAAGCTACTGAAGCAACAAACCCCAAAACAGTGATGATAGGGGCAGCAAAGCAGAGAACTCCCAGGGCACTTCCTATTCTCTATTTCATGATCTCCACTGAAGGTCTTGCCCCAGGACATCAGGACCTGGTACTTCCACATCACATTTTACAGGATTAAACGATAAGATTTATGAGCATCTCTTTGTCTAGGAGGATGCAACCTGCAGCCCTCACTGAAACAAGCAGGAACAGCGCTTCTGCAACCATGCAAAGGAAAATGAAATTAGAAAGTAATAGGCTGCAGTTCTAAATTAATACTTGTTTGAATGAACACAATGCAAATACAATGTCCAATCAAAACCAAACGACGTTATTTAGCATGGGAAATAGCTACAGAAGCATCTGAAAGCATTAATCTTTCGCAGCAGCCTGACTCGGAGGATGAAGCTAATCTTCCTCTCTAAATCCTCTCTTTGATTTGATTACAATGGGGGGGGTATGGGGGGTTCAGTGGGGGTTTAAGATAATTAAATTGCTTTGGACTCATCATTTCCACCCAAGTGGAAATCATCAGAATTTTGAAAACCACCATTCTAAACCAACGTTTTCTTTCACTACAGCCCGTGATCAGAACATTTACAAAGGTATAAGCATCCACCGAGCTAGGAGTATGCTATGTATTAGTGTAGAGTAGGTAGAGTTGTGTAACACAACCTAGCTTAAGCAGTGAACTCGAGTTGAAGTCTCACTGGACATCACCAAAACTTCAGAGTAGGCTTTTGTCGTGGTTTAAGCCCAGGCTGTAAATCAGAACCATGCAGTCTATTCCCTCTGCCTCCTTCCTTGCCCCTGCTCCTGGAGGGATGGGAAGGAGAACTGAAAGAATATAACTCCCACGGGTTGAGATAAGAACAGTTCAGTAACTAAGGTATAACACAAACCAGTGCTGCTGCCACCAATAATAATAATGACAAGGGAAATAACAAGGAAGAGAACACAATACCACCCACTGCTACCCAGCCCGACCGAGCAGTGAATTATCCCTTCCAAATAACTCTCAGTTACCTCCCGGGCATGACGTGCTGTGGTATGGAATACCTCTTTGGCTAGTTTGGGTCAGGTGTCCTGTTCCTGCTTCCTCCCAGCTTCCCATCCTCCCTGGCAGAGCATGAGACTCAGAAAGCCCTTGGTCAGACTGAACATTTGAGCAGTAACTAAAAGCATCGGTGTTATCAGCGCTGTTCCCAGGCTGAAAGTCAAAACCACAGCACTGCACCAGCTACTGAGAAGGAGAAAAAATGACTGCTACTGCTGAACCCAGGACGGTTTTCAAAGATGAAAGAGATTTCAAAGATGCAGGGAGAGCTTAAACGTTTCCTGCTGCAAGGCAGTGAAGTCAGGGACAGAGGGGGGGAGAAGGAAAAGTGGAGTTCTTACAGGTACAAATACCTACACCAAGGGAAAACAGAGCACTAAAACGTTACCCGAGGCAAACGTGCCTTTGAAAACTTCCTTTTGTACCTACAAGACGTGGGGAACTTGAAAGTGAAATAACTCATGAAAACTTCATCCCTCAGCTGATGCAAAGGCCTGTTCTTATTGAAGAGAACAGAACACCTACACAGAAAGCAAGAGGCAACCTTATCTGTAACCCTGCTTTTCATGTAGGACTGCTTGCCTTGGCTACGGCGATACTCAGCACAATGCAAAGAGCCCATGTGCAGCCAGAGGCACTGGAATGCATTAGATCACAATGCTCAAGTCAAAGCAGCTGTTGTACATTTTTAAGCCATTTTGGTGCATCAGGTTTTGCTCACAGTGCAGCACTGAATCAGCAAGAAGAGGTTTGCATTATATCTCCAAGCATACAAGAACCTGGGCGTTCTCCCTCACTACTCAACCCCCAACCCACACAGGACAGGGTTTGGACAGGATTTTTACAGAACCCACTTTGTTTTGCAGAAAACAAGGCCATTTGTGAGAGTTCCCAGCTATTGTTGTGTCAGCTGTCAAATGCATGCGAGGTTTAGCTAGGCAAAACGCCAAGTACTGATGCTTCCAGGCACAGCCAGCTCTTAGCACAGTGACAGAGAACTTACTGATGCTCCCAAACTCAGCATCGTCTCCTTTTCATTATTACATTTGCATGGGGGGGTTAAACATCCATCTCTCGAGTCTCTCTGTGTTCTTCCTCCAGATCCATGGCAGAGAACTGAGCTCTCTTCGCGCTGTCTAAAACTAGGATGACAGATTGGAGGAGCAGAACAGTGGAATTGCCATTTGGAGCTGCAAAGTCACATTTATTTTCAGCTGACTCCGACCTTTCTGCAATTAAGCCTCCCTTCTTCTGTTTGTAACATGCAGCGCTGAGCTTTTCTTATCAATAATGCAAAAGGTGTGAGTAAAGCAGATGCTGAAGAATGGCCACAAGCTGCTTAAGTAAATCTGCAGATTTCCTACACCTCTGTTGCTCACGCATCCCCTTTTACATTTCATGGTAGTAGGCTAAAAATACATACTATCAAGTACAGTTCAGTGAGGAGATGTACTGAAGGTGGACAAAGCAAGCCCTAGTTGAGAGTCATTAATATAAGCAGAAAAGAGGAAGGGGAGAGGATTGGAGTTTCACTCAAGATCATTTCCAAATCTGTTCCTTAAGATGATGGAAATGATTTGGAGGAGCAGTTTGCATCTCCCATATGTCTTTGTCAGCATTCAACAGCGATGCTGTCACAAGAGCAAGAGCTTACATTCATTAATACCGCCACTAAGAGGGATTATTATGAGCATCTAGTTATTAAGACCCCATCTTTCAACCTGCATAGAGACCAAAGCTCCCATTCCAGCTCAGAAATAACCCTTTTGTTGGGTTCAAATCCCACCTTGCCCCAGGTTAACTTCTTTACAAGCTCTTGGAACACCTAATCAGCAAGAATGCACGTGTTTTACATTCAAATATGGTAAATCACGGTTTATTCTCACAATACAAGTAAAATTCTCCCCCCATATGAAGAGGATCCAAGATGTGCGGGATGCACAGGATGACAGCGCTGGACAGTGGGTACATAAAGCAGTTTTTAATCAGAGCTATGTATATGCAGTAGTCCCTGCCCTCTCTCAACTCAGATTCTCCTCTTCTAAAGCTCCTGAAGTCCCCCATTTCCCCATCAGAAGGCAGTTCAAGCTTCATTAAGACTGAGTTGCGCTGTTAGTTTTACAGCCGTCTCCTGTGTCCCCTAAGGCACATAATGAACAACAACTGTGGCTGGCAGGGAAGGAGGTTAAAATACTGCAATTAACTGTATTATTTTACAAAAACCTCTTGCCTGAATGAAGAAACCCAAGCCCTGGCCCAATGCTGCCGATGCAGCAGATTTCTGCAGTCCTCACCCCTACAATCCATTATCTGATTGCAATGCCCTTGGCTTGACCACTGCTTACTCTTGGACACTGACTGAGCTCCTCAGCCAGTGCTAAGCAGCCCCTCATTGATTATGTGCATGTTACTATTCCCTGTAGCCATGGCCTGATGTACAGTCACCGCAGAGCCTGGATGCTTGCCCTAGAGACTTGAACAGCCATCCTCAAACAAGACAATAGCAAAGGTGAAGCTGATAAAAAGAACAACTGTGATAAGTCAGCAGGATCCTGAAGATGTTGAGATATATATATATATATATATATGGCAAGGCCACTCAGATTTATATCAGTTACACGTTTTAAAGTGGATATAACCCCTACCTGCCTTCAAAATAGGATAAGTATCAGGAAGCAGCTTTTCCTGAGAGCAACTCATAGTACAGATACGTCTCAAAGGACTTGCTCCACTTATTGCTGAGGCAGCAGATAGTGACCACAGTCAGAGCAAGGGTATTGGGCTAACTGAAGCACCGCTCAGATCAATATGGTAATTCCTGTCTGGCTACTCACTTTACCCAAGGTGAGTGCTAATGGGCCCACACAGCAGGTTTTGATATCCTGAAGTGACAGATACTGTGGCTCATCAAATCTGTAACGTTATCAGGAGCGCCAGTGAAACAAATGCTTTCAGGAATAAACAGCCATCTGCTGTCTGTCAGGAAGTGATCTACATGTAAGACACGAATTACATGAAACACTCAAAGAAACCCTCCCTTAAACTCATCTTTCTCTCTCTTTGCATCATGACCTAAATATGTAGCATAAAGACTTAAAAAGATGCATAAGCATCACACCAATTGCCCTATATATCCAGTGTTTATATATAGTGATATATATCCTATATATCCTAATATATCCAGTGAGTTCATATTACCAATGCAAAATAGGGGTTGCATTTGGACAATGTATGACATTTACGTACAGCGGACACAGGGCTTGATCCTGAATCACAACACAAAAAAACCTAATAGACACAGGATTTCAGTGGAACCAGAAGGTTTTAAGGAATATTCATAGCATTAAGGAGCTGCTGGGTTTGGCTCAGAGTGCAAGGCACTGATTGACAGCTGATGAAAATCAATAGACATATTTCATATGGCTTCGGTGGAGTTCAAACGGGTGGTCAAAGCAGCCTCCTTGACTGAGATAGCTCATATTCCCCCTTATTTTGTCATTTCAATAGACTAGTGAGGGATGATGCTGAAAAGGAATTAATATTCCTCTTGTCACTTTAAACCCCAGTTACTGAGAGTCAAACGAATAGGTTTCTGCAAGGTTTATAGCTAGGTGCAGAGCAGGAAAAGGAACAATGCAGTACATGAATCTCTGTTAAAAATGGTACTGACTTCAGCAGTTTTGCATTGAAGTTGTTCATGCATGTCTATGGAATGTTAACAATATATATATGAAAGGATACCAGGTCATTAGAACTGATTAGTATTGAGTAATCATCTTTACACATGCATATTCTGCATGTGCATGTGTACTGAAGCTGCAGCACCAGAGTCAGCATGTTATACAACATAAAAAGCATATCTGGACACTATTGGAAAACACTTAAGGGATGGGAGATGATGTGGGAATAACGACTTGGGAAGCCTGCATTGATTTAGCTTGGCTATCTCAGGAAGCTATCCACGTAATCTTATTACTGCATTAAGGACTACATGAGTTTTTGCAGTGGGATTAAGTCTACACACACTATGGAAGTCATGTGAGACACAGAGAAAGTCTATGGCCCATTATGATGTGCTTAGACCATAATGCTCCAGCAGATTATTGGCTGCAGCCACTCATTAACAAGGGAACTCAGGACAGCATCATCTTTGGATCATGCCGCACTTGCCTCATCTCCCTCAGGCGTGCCATTATCATTTTACAGCCCTTCCCATGTCATTTTCGATTTCAGTTGATGAAGCTGAGTGAATGGAAAGGAGCTTAAGATCGTGCTTTACCAGAGCACAGGAAATGACAACAGAGGAACGTCACATAACAGGGAGGGAAAGGGTTTGACAGAGTGAAATACAAGTGCGTTTTTGGGGCTGCTACCTAAACCCAAATGGGAATTCATTAACAACGGGCTGAAAGGGTAGGATCTCTTTCACAGAGGATGAAGATGGATTATATCCTATGGGCACAAAGTAAAAAACATACGGTTTGGTTTGAAAGGCTTGAGTTATTCATGGGGAAGGAAAAAGAGAAGAAAACAACAAAACCAAGGAGCCAGAGCCAGAACCTTCTTGCAACAGCACACGATAGACCTTGGGGATGTGCCGCATCCCTTCTGCCTCGCACAAGCTCCTCCATTCCCGGAGGAACGAGCCTGTTTGGAAGTGCTGCGGAAAGCCACAGCACCTGGTAATATAAAGCACACACAGATAATATGAGCTGACCACGCTGCTGAGGGCTTTTAAACTCCCTGCCCTGCCCAGACAAGCAGGCAGAGCACAAAGATGCACACCCAGAAAAGCAAAGGGCTATTTTGAGCATGAGGATATTGATCCCTGCTACTGGTACGCTTCCAAAGCAGACCTATCTTGTCGTCCAGGCGATGAGAGAGACAGCAGAGCCTCAGGTAGCTCCTCGCAGCCTCCTAGCACCTCTTTCCTAGCATCTAAAACCACGTTTCTACTTCCAGCCCTTTCTACGCCCAGCAAGCTGTGCTGTGAGGATTGATAGAGTGCCATCTACTGATACAGCTTAAACTTGTCCTACGGTTATAGGCATCAAACTGAGAAATACAACTGCAATCAGGAAGAGTCCCCAAAGCAAGAATCAGCTTGGGGCAGCTCCAGGATGCAGGCAACCGGTGACTGCATCCTTTAATGAACTCCAGTGCAAACGAGCTAACAGTGCAGTAAGGCTGTAATAACAAGTGGCAGGAACTAAGAAACAGAAACACATGATGTGCTGGTCTGGGGTAGGAGAAGGAATCTCCCGAATCCAGCCTATTTAGGCTTCAACTTGAAGTTTCCCAGGCCTGGGACTGGCCCATCTGATAAATGCTTTCCTTACCCAGGTAAAGGACAAAGCTTGTATTAGGTGGGAGCAGCACAGATGGCTCAAAATCAGAGACGCACTCAGAAGGCAGAAGCCAAACTAGGAACAGGTCTCAGGGCCGCCCAAATTAACTACACAACTCAGTCCATCTCCATCACTTCACTGCACATGATCCTTCAGCAAGAACAGACCCACTGTCTAATGTACATCAAGGCACCAATACATCTCCAAAACCCTAAGCATGATTCAGATGGTTGGTATGGTTTTCATACACACAGGGACACATTTCCAGTGGCTTAAACAGTGTATTGTAGAGGGATGCCATGTCACAAAGAACAGCGGAGCCCATAACCAGATATCACGCAAACAGCCCCAAACAGAGCACTTGTACACCAGCTGCTTATGCCATCGGGGCGCTTTGAGGCTAGACAAAGCTTGCATAAGTGCCATCCACTGTCTGGTTGCTCGCTTTACCTCCTTTGCTCCCACTTAGGGACAAGACAGAGGAGCAGTTTAGTCATAAACAGTTAAGAACTTAGAGCAATGATGAGCTGTTATCTCCAAAAATGGACATCTTGGCCCAACATGAACTGCTTTCAGCAGAAGAGGGGATTAGAAGCCACGCGTGAAGATGCTGCTCTCCACCAATGCGTATTAAAGCTGCCCCACATCTTGCTCAGATGTGCTCCATTTAATCAAATGAGAGCTAAACGATATCAATGTGAATATTATTTGCCCAGCAAGACACAGCATTAAGGCTCTGAATACAGGAAGTCACCATTTCCACTGCCACGATGTGTGCTGACAAAATGCTTGTTTCCTCACTTAATTATTTGCTTGCAATGACAGAATCCACACCAGCTCCCACCGGGCCTTACTCTTTCTCTAAGAAGAGAGAAAGAACAGGGTTAAGCTTCCCAGAGCTTTGAGAAGCCTACCTGGGAATTTGGCTTTAAGTCTGGATATTGATTTGTGCATTAATATGCCATTATCTCACAATACATGAGAGCTGAAATCCAGACAACGTCCAGATTTATGGCTGCCACCTCTTTGGTTTTAATCTTGTTAAATCACTCTTGCTCTTTCTTCCATCTCCAGAGATAGCCAAAAACAACCTTCAAATCAGTCCTTCAGTCGTCCCGACAGAAAAAAATGTTAACTGTGCAAAAAGCACCTTTTTTCCCATGTCATAACGCTACAAATCTTAATAGCCTTAAACACTTTTGATCTTCAGGGTCCTTGGCCATTCATTTCAGCCTGGCTTTGAAATGCTCCAGTTCTGAGGATCAGGGAGCTGGAGCTGTAAGGAAACGATGGGATGTTTCCATGGGAGGGCTGGAAGTGGATGGATTGCCAATTCGTAAAGTCACGTATTGGAAATAACCACTGTCACGAGTGACCAGCAACGCATATTCAGCCTTAAAATCCCAAAAGGAAGTTTCAAAGGCTTCATGGTATGAAGCAGAGAAGAATCTACATCAGGCTGGATTTACACCACCTTGGGATATGCCCCCGAGTATTTTAGGTGTGGATTATACTAATTGTTTCCAAGTCACCCTAGACATTGCATAGAGCACTTAGATGCTGTGCTTCCAGCAGGTCTATGAAAGGAGGCTAATTCATTACACATTCATCTAACTGCAAATAACTCAGCCTCCAGCAAAAGGAAACACCACTGGTTAGGGCCTTTCTTTGATATGAGCCTTTCCCACCTCTGCAGCCCCCAAGGTGACTGTGTTGTTTCTAAGCATCTCAGGGACGCCAGGACATGGCTTTAGGAACTGCTGTGATTTTCTCACATCGCACCCAGTGCCGCTCTGAAACGCTCAGCCTTCTATGTCCTCATTAAATACCTTGGTGGGGTGGGAAGCAGCAGCTCAGCTGCTCAAACACAGTCCAACAGCTCCCAGGCTCTCCGCAAGACTAAAGCCACTCGGACCAAGCAAACAGCCACATTGTTTGGTGTTGCAGTGACTGAAAGCCCAGAGTGCGATTCCTTTTCTATTTCCTCCTCAGTGGGGAGCAGCTGAACACACTCTTGCTTTCTGGTTTGTGCAAAACGTTGTAATTAGACATTAATATCTATTATCCGATGGGCAAAAAGTCTTCCTGATTTTACTTCAGCTTCAGTATCAAGTTCTCTCATCTGTTTTTCCCTATCACTATGTAATTGAAATAAAGCTTAGGCCTCTTATATCTGATGGACATTTGAAAACAGCCTTGATGAAGCCCCTGGCATCTGCACTGAGCTCTGCCTGGTCCCCACCACAAGCTATAGAGAACTATACACAGAACCTTTTTCTTTATTGCCCCTTTATTTACCACACAGTTTTCGTATCAGTGCAACAGAACACAGCCAGCTCTGTCCCTGCAGCAGCATGAATATAAACCAAGACACAGGACACCAGACAAACCTGCCTCATCGGCTTCATCAATCCCCAGAGCCAACCTCCCCTAAACCCCCTGGTTCCACACACTGCTGCAGTCCCACCCTCAGCAGCAATGCAGACATGTATCATGCAAGAGATGAGAACAAAGCATTCAAATAGCAGCACATCTGGGTGCACACAGATTTACGTTTATCCCTGCAAACATCACCATTGCTTTGATGGAGCAATTAAACTTCTCAATGCGTCGCCATTCATTTTCCCCTTTCTGTGCTGTATCTTACACTTTTACAGATGAACAGGCTCCTCAGAGCTATTGTAATCTGCAGATAACCTCAACATGAAAAGCTTTCCTTCAGGCCAAGATGCCTTTGCTGTCTCTAGAACAAGCCATTTCAGCGCAGGGAAGCATCAGTTGGGTACCAGGAACCCAAGAGTTACAGATGAATGCAGCACCCTGTTGGGGCGGGCTGGGGAGGCTGCATCTCTGCACAGGCGATCAGAAGAGTGCCAAACAAAAAGGGCTGCAAGAACTATTGATGCATTGCAGATAAAATGTGGATCAGCCGAGCTGCTTTGGCAGCAAGCCTGTTGGAGCGGAGAGCAGGAATCCGGTCTCTGGGCTGGAAACACATATGTGCCTGCTTCTCCTCCCTTCCTTGGCCCAGGGAGGGGGCCAATGTCTTTTTAATACCAAAGATTGGCTTCAGAAAGTACAAGTGCACTATAGCCATTTTACAGAGCTCGGGCTTTTTGGGTATTCAATCCAGTTTTCCTTTCATATTAATGTAAATACTGGCTTTTGAAGAGACATAATCATTTAATTAGGCAACACTCCTATATAATTATATTAATTGTCCATTTCACCATTTATATAGCAGCTAATTGTGTATTTCAGGAGATGGCATAAAAGTGTCTTTAGCCCTATTGCACACACAGGGAAAGCCAAAGGAACACAACTGACACTACAATTCCCTCCAGGGTCCCAGGTCAGACAGAGCCTGATCCTGCTGCCACTGAATCCAGAGCCAAAAGGTACTGATATTAATAGGAAGAAACTCACAGGAAACAGGGAAGAGAACAGGCAACACGACTCACACCAGCTTCTCCATACAGCCTCTGGATCACATTGCCTCCCTAGCTAAGGCAAAGCCACTCAATAAGAAAGGGGATATAGATTCAGCTCCTCCAGTGTTGCTTGACTTGAGATGAAGGCTTCCAGCATCTCTTCTGGCCCTGTTGGCCCTGGGGGATATGGCTGCAGCTCCACAGCCAAGAAGTCAGGTTCCACGTATGCTTTTACAAACCCCACTGAAGCTCATTCACACTTCCTTGGATCAGGGTGATTTCTTTCCCAACGCACTTTGCTTTCCTAACATGTAGGCCTTGAAAATTTAATTTCAAGGGCTTCTCTGCATCATTTCCACTCCAATTTTGCAACTCTCAAAGGATCCAAACATTCAAAATGCAAAGGAGAGGGATGGGCATCACGCCTCTGGATTCAGATCTGAGTGCAGTGGAGAGATTTTTAGGGCTGCTGAAATGCTTCACAGGACTATTTTACTCTCAGCTTTGGGGTTTTTACCGACTACTTATGCTTCCCATTTGACTTTTACTACTTCTCTGGATCAGGAAACCACCCGAAGCCTCCATAGTCCTGCAACACTTCCAGAAGATCACTTTTCCCTGGAAAACATCACTGTTCCCTACAGCTCTCCTATGACTTCAGTGAATCCAGACCCACTCCGAATCATCACAGAATCGTTATGAAACGAAACTGGCAATCTCGAAATAATACCTTTAATTTCATGGAACAGAAATGCGCTCTCAGAAAGAAAACTTGTCCTTTTCTTCCCTCCCTTTATCCTTCCCTTCCCGCCTCAGCCTCACGAGTCCGGAGTTTGGCGAGGTTTTTGTCTAGTGCTTAGATCTGCAGCACCCGTTAACAACGGCAGCAGCCCCAGCACCTCACTTGCCTCCATTTGTCCAAGTTCTGAGCTCTCTTTTGCATGCAGAGGGTTTCTAGCAACCGACCCCTCCTGCTATCACACCCGCAGGAGCTCAGCGGTGGCCTGGACTCATTGGAAGTTTCAGGATTCAGCTCCTGCTCCTTCCCGTGCTACCGCGAATGCTCCGCTCCATGGATTGGATTCCCTTTGTGTGATATTCCAACCCAAGCTCACTTTGAAAGTGTCAGAACTGCAATGTCAACCCTTCTGCCTGCCTCTTCCAGCAGCCTATGCAATACCTTGTGCCAGAGTGCTTTCTCAGCTGCCATAAAGAAAGTTCCTAGTGTTATTTATGCGATTCCTTGACACCAGCCAACTCGATAGGGAGGTTTCTTGCAGCATTCGAGCTCTGCGTGAGCAAACCAGACCCAGATCAGACTTAAGGCAACAGAAAAACCCCACGCATCAGCAAAACGAGCTCTCTTTGAAATCATCTTCAAGTGGCTGAACATCAGCTTGCTGTAACAGTGATCAATAAAACCCTCGATAATAAACGTTGTAACCGGCAGAGAGATGCAACAGAACTGTAAAGTCACGCTGCTGCAATACGAAGTTGCGTAACACGGATAGAGCCCAGCCCCACGCTTCTCTTAAAGTCCCTTTTACCCAAAGATTGCTTCTATCCATGGCATGAAAAACTCACCTCCTGTTTGCACTGCTCTGAGAAGCTTCTCCCCGTGGGGGTATTGATGTGCCAAGCCTTCGGATGCCCCCGTTACCCCAGCACACCAGCCAGCATCTGCACCGCGGCAGCGGGGAACACTGAGGACCCAATTCTCGCCTCAATGGCGCCTTTTTCACTCCTAAAGCGCTGAGAAAGGACCCTCCCATCAACAGGAACAATTGCTATGCCAAAGGAAGGCCGGGCTAAACAGGGCTGAGGATTACAGGTGTGATGGGTGGGAGATTATGAGGTCCACTTTACAGACAAAGGAAGCAGAGAGAGGCCGAAGCCCGCAGCTATAGCATCACTTGGGCTCTGAACGGCCATTGACCTCCTGAGTTTGGTAACCCAAGAGTTCACCCCCCCAAATACAGAGCTCTGTAGGCGCCACGATCTCACTGGAAGCCGTGGAAGACCGAACCCTCTCTGGGACAGTTTCATAAATCTGGGTTTCAATCGCTCAGGATCATAAAGGAAGCTTCCAGCAGAGCCGATACCGGATGTTTAATCCCAGTGCTGCCTGTCTGCGGGATTTGATGTGCTCCAACCATTTGTAGCATTTAGCCCTGTGGAACAGTGACATGAATAGCTCCAAATCCTCTTGGGTACTCAAATGAACCTCCTGCCCGGAGGTGATGAGCAGAGTGAAGGGCAGGGCGGCTCCGAACCGAATGTCTGTGCTGAGGGCTCGTTTGTGACAAGGAGTAGGTGCAAAAGGGGCAAGGCACAGAGACCTTTGTATCTCGGCCAATATTTGCTGGCCAGTGCGAAACTTAGCACATACAAAAAAGCAGCGGTCTGCTGCTGGTGTTTGTTAATCGATATTAGATCTCTACTGTGCTGCAGGAGCAGGGACAAAGCTGAGAGGACACTGATTACAGCAGACAGATACACTCCATGCTTGAGGATGGTGCAGAAACAACTTCCTCGCCTATAAACTATGGAAATCCAGCACTGGTTCCTCGGAGGTTACTTTGCATCAGCTCTGATCGGATTTTCCCCAAAGACACACATTGGCTGGCAGCAGCTGGTTTATACCTGTGCCCATTAACACTGCTGGAAATCAGTCTTTAAACTGCGCCTAATCAATAACACTGGGTTTGGTCTGAGTCAGACTCTTCCTTATGAGTGACTGAATACACAGTACAGAACAAAGCCCTGATTCTGTGTTATAAGTACACTGCTTTTAGCACTGAAAGAACGTTTTCCTCCTCAGATTCTCCCCCACCACACCAAAACTCGGTGGTTTGGTCACTTGCCCAAATCCCACCCTTTCTGTAACCCTGTTTTAGACTTTCTTACAGATGACTTCTGGTTGCATCTGATCAGACATTGAGTCAAGCAGCTCTGGAGGGAAGTCCTCTGCTCAGCAGGGACCAGTGAGTCACAGGTGTAGGCTGTGCTGCAGCAGCAAACCCGAGCTCTAAGCAGAACAACAATGGGCTTTCACTCATCTTCCTTCCTGCACCTAATGACAGCACCAAAGCAAAACCCCTGTGCCCGCATCCCTGCCCTTCTCCAGGCCAGACACTGCTTAGTGCCGCTCTGTGCAAGATGCCACCTGCAGAACTCTTTCATTACTTTCTTAGACAACCCATACATATCCCTGCAGGAACAGGAGCCTCCTAACAAGTGAATACCTCAAAAACCCCCTCCAGGGGTTAGATGTAGCAATGAGAGTAAATAAACACGATAGATAAAGAGAAATAGTGCCTTTATAGGACAAGGGCTCCGAAGACATCACTGTGCTGCAGCTCTCAACCGGCAGGGAAGGAGCAGACACATTCAAGCTGCAGGCAGGCAACAGGAAGGCTGGAAGTGTTTTTTCCCCCTTTCACCTCTCTGTATCTGCTCACAGGTCAGCACTCGTCAGCAGCACGCACAGGGTAAAGCCGGCTCTGGGGAACAAATGGAAACCCATTGAGGTTGGAGTTATGCTGGGCCCTTGAGGAGATTAAGCTTATTCTGCCTCTAGGCAACCAGTAATGTAATGAAAGTAATTACATCAAAGCAGCGAGGAGAGGGGCTGCTATCCATCTTTAAGCCATTTCTGTCCACACAAAAAGGAACACTTTAGGGAAAGGGCTGGTTCTCCAATGCTGATGCAAGGTATGACTGAAAGGAGCCAGGTCAAACGCAGTAAAACAATACCCCTCCCATGCCTCATTTCCTTAGAGATGGAGGGGCAATTGAAGCCTTAAATAGCTCTTTATTAATCCCAGGGGATAGGAGGTGCTGCTGAAATCACTGGGCCCCAGTGCAGAGAAATTAACTCACAGCAGCTGAGGTTCTGGCCCTAAGTTACTGCAGTTCCTAAACCACACACAACAGAGAAGCCAGCCCCATTGTAACCTGCCTTCAAATTCACAAACCTGCTTCCCCTGCCAAATGAAATCAATGCAGGGTGATCCGGAGCAGCCTTGCCAGGGTGGGCAGCGCAGCCCCGGGGGCCTGATGAAGGGGTTTTAACTCTCATCTCACCTGAGATAACACTATTTCATTACGAAACCCACAAGGGTGCTGGGGGGCAAGAGGCAGAGGAGGGAGACAGTGACAGACAAGGCAGCTCACTGCTGTCGAGCCTGGGCGATGGGGGCTTGTCTTTGCTTCTCACCACCTAAATCTGTTCCAATAGGCAATAAAGCACATCGGTTTTCCCCAGGTCGAGTTTGTTTTGCCCATGGTCAGTGACCTTCCTGTCTTGATCTTAGTCTGTGATTTTTCTCACCTCATTTTCTCCTCTCACCCTGTTGCTGGTGCGCAGTGAGCATCAGTAGGACCACACTGACCCTACCTCACTCCTTGCCTTCCTCCTTGTTTGCTCTCTGGCACTAGTTAAGATCTCAAGGAAAACCTTTCATGTCATTATTGGATCGCAGAGCCCTTTGGACAAGAACACTGCAGCCGAGTTGATCAGTTTAACACCCATCTCATCTTCAGAACCAATTGAAAAGCACATTAATCCTCTTGTAGCGTGGAGTTTTCACAAGCTGCCAGCTCCCATACCTTGTTTATATGAGGCTTCTGCTAATTTATCCCAGATATAAACAAAGCCCAATTAGTAGGTGGTAAAATACTCATCAATCTGTTTCACTTCTGTTATCATTAAAAGAAACCTCTTAGGCATTTCAGCATCCCAGGAACTGGATAAATTATCTCTTTATGGCCTCATATTTTTAGAATCAACACTGGGCATGAAGGATGCTTTAAAATATTTATTTCTAATAATAGTTGTATCTACTGGTCTTTAAAACAATCCCAAACAAATTCTATCATTAGCTGCACTGGGTTTTTGGATCCTATGCCCATCTCCCAGCTCTCTGACACTGCAAGTCCTGCTATGATCTTCAATTAGAAATAGAAATAACCCCTGAAATGCTATTACTGTTCTTCCCAAAGCATTTATCAACCCTCATTACAATAGTCTAGATATTCATTATTGATTTAATCTCATTTCCTCTGGTGCAGCACATCCCTTCTTTGGATCTCTGCAACAAACAACAGTCCAGCCCTGCCTCCACATCCCCATTGACTCTTTGGATGCTCCTCTATCTCTAAGGGCAAATGTATTGATTTTGAAATGCTACACACCAGTGACATACACCTTTAAAGCATCTGCTCCTGGTAAAGCTGATCCTAAGAGAAGGATTTTAATCTCCTCCCATCACTTCTTAAAACATTTAAGTTGAATATTCCTGATGCAAGGAATTCCTGGGAAAGTCACTTCCCATTTTGGTGCCTGATACAGCTCAAATCTGGCCCTGGTGATGAATTCGGTTCGTTACGCATGATGTCCCACTGAATCATTCACCTCCCTGAAACCAAGACCTGGCCCAAGGTGGAGGAGTTAACAGATCCCTGCTGTGGATGCATGGAACGTCTGTCACATGAAGTGTTCTCGCCTTGTGTTCTTTTTTGCCTATGTATTTGTCTTTATATTTAGTCCCTGGCTGCTTCACGCCTGACTTGCTCTGATATTTATAGATGCTCTTACACAGATAATCTGGGAGAGAAAAAACAGAGGAAGATGTTAAAAGAAAAAAGGAGGGGATTTCCATTTGCTCTTCAAATCCTTGAATTCTACCCAGAACAGAAAGAGGGAGGAAGAAATAAGATCAATGCATTGGAGCATGGCTGGGGGTAGATTCCACCCTGCCTTTTACAACAAAATGTTACAATAAAAGGACAATATTGGGAAATAATTTGTCTTAAAGTTCATGTATTTCAACGGCTTCAATAAGCAGTAGAGTTTAGGTGGGTGAAGTTTTATGGCTCTAATAAGAAAGGTTGGTTTTCTGGCACTGCTGAGCCCTGGAGACTTACAGCAGCTTTTCATAAGGAACAGAAAGATAGGGAAAAATCTTTGCACCAAATTCTACCCAGGAAAGGAAAGAAAACTTTTCAATATATGTGCTTTAAAATGGTCTGATTATGGGATTTTGGTATCATTTCTTTCCATTTTGGTTATTCTTTCAGAGGAGGAGTAACAGAAGAATCTATAGACCTCCTACGAAAACCTAGCGTATTATTTTTCTGGATATGTTTTCTGTATTTCCACACCTTTTATCCTCATAATTCCCCATATAGTGATGGGATCCTCAGTCGGATCAGGATTCCATTAGGACAGAGTCATTTGTACAGATACTTCATTAGACTGGTGTGATTAAATGAGCAGTATGCAGAAAAGAGGGTAAAGCAGCTAAAGAGAGGAGACAGAGATGGTCACAGTAAAGAGATCTTGCTTAGCGTGTAGGGATTTCTTACACAAGTCAGTCACACAAATCAGCAGAACCCCACCAGAAAGCCCAGTTCTGAAGAGAAGTTGAAAACCAGCAAACCCCAAACTGATTTAAATCACTGTGACACCGATTTCAGTGCTGCTTTATTTCCAACAGCAGCAGGCCACATAAATCAGTGCCCCTCAGTAGAGCTTCCCCAGTCTGTGGCTGCTGAACATCAGTCCCTCAATGCCCAGTTTCTTTCCTTGGAGTACTCCAAAATAGATGTTAGGACATGCTGGGAGTTACCAGCATGAACGTGTCTGGAGAAACTGCCTGGAACAGAGAGGAGAAAAGTCATTTATCACTCATTTCCCTTTTGCAGGCGTTAATAATGCCAGTAGGATTGATAGCTTTCTGCCCGTCCACTAGCAGCTAAGTGGAGAGGTATGAAAGAAGAATCTAGGTCACAAATACCTTTATTTCAGTCTTTCAAGGCTGTTTGATCAGGACATACAGGTGTGCTCCTTTATGGGGGGAACTATACCTGTGAAAAATAGGGTCCTTGTTGAGTCTTGTGAATAGCAGCTTCGCTTCTGTGCGAAATGAGGACACCTGATTCTTCTCACTTTCTTTTCTGGTTAAAAGGACTCCAGTTTTTATTAAGCCTGCACAAGTTGGGACAGGATTGGCTGGAAAGCAGCCGAGGGGTTGAAATTCCAGTGTTTTCTGAAGAACAATTCAGTGGCGCACAAATCCCACACAGTCCTTTCAAGTGTTGAGTAATGCCGCTTGTTTCATCTGGTTTCAATGGCTCTGTAGTCACTGTAAGAAGAAAGAGCCAGAATTCATGTTTCTGCTTTAGTAGGACTTTGAAAACATCGAATGGTTTTCAATCATTGCTCCTTCAGCAGCAATTATGTTTCCAGATCCAGTAAAGATCACTTGGCAGATAGCTGGCCTGTTAGCACCATTACACATTCAATGTCCATAAACCAAATCTCAGTTTTCAAGAAAACAATGGGATTTCTAGCACTGAATCTTCCAGATTGACAGAACTCAAAGTCTGAATCCTTCTGTCACTGAGCAGCACAGGTGCAACTTTTATCCCTTTTAAAATGTCAGCCTCAACACGCCTTAGCATTAAACAAGTGTCCTTAAGACTTGTTTGGACTTGGGTTTGTTGTATTTGTTATGTCTATTTCCTGGCAAACACTTGGCTTTCTGTGTGCATTTAGAAGTTACAGAGTTTGCTGTGAAAATAAAGGCAGGAAGCAGGATTTAGTCCTATCTGTGCCACACTACAGCGCTCCATGACACCTATCAAGGGTTCTGTATTGTAAGAGCATCAACCTGGTTTCTACCTTCATCCTCCTTTTCTCCTCCGTGTTCCGTATGCACACTGCTGACTCCTACCTGGTTACTCTATATTGTCTGGCACTTTCCAGCCTCAGTGAATTTCCACAGATGAAGCTTTGCTTTCAGAACCAGAGCTAAGTTTAGCACCAGGCCCAGGGTTATTCTTCACATCATGGTTCAAAAGGTTTATTTTGCCTTCCTGTGTGCTGGGGCTGGGGATTGATCAGGCCTGAGTCACCCTTAACACACTTATCACACTGCCGTGCTCGCTGCAAAGACACTGAGGGCAATAGCGCTCCAGCCCATGCATAGCTTTGGTCATAACTCTTCAAGAAGCGGAATATGAGTGTCTGAGTTGACATCCACTGAAAAACAATTGCTGAATTACGTCTGACTTCATAGGGATACAGAAAGCAATCTTTCACTCCTCTTCCTTGGTCAGGACCAGGCTGCTTTTCAACCGTTTAGCTAATGCCCTTTGCTGTTATTTAGAACTAGCATTTCTGAGAGCATCCTTTGCCTCTATCACTATATATATAATTTTTCTCTGCTCCTCACTGATCCTTTCAAGGGCTTTTATTTCCCCTGCATCAGACAGATCAATCCAGTGGCAGCGAATGTCTGCTCATAGGAAAATGTGAAAGCCTTGAAATGACTTGTAAGAAACACCCTGTACTTTCTCTTTCGTTTCTTGCCCAACCAGCGCTCAACCTCCCACTGCAGACAATGACTCCACACTGGTTTTCTCCCACTGCAGTTCATTTCGGTTCCTACCCTACTCCTTGTGCAGCAGCAAGGGGTTTGTTCTGTAGCTGAAGTGGTCAAGCATGGCATTTTGACAGAAGCAGCAGTACTCAGCAGCTTAGTTAAGCCGGGACCGCACTCCACACTAGTACCCTACATCTTTACACCGACGTAGATGTATTCACTCCTGAGGAAGAGCAGTAGCTTCACTACACTAAATGGAGGTCTTTTGCCCCCAGTTGCTTCCGTGTCTGAAGTTTGCTCCACTGACCTCCCCCTCCTGCTCAATCAGCAGCTGCTGCCTTTGCAGAGCAAGCAGATAGCTCATGTGACAAGGTTTATCATCTCAAACCCTCTCATTTCATTGCTGCTTTGATTGGAAATAGTCGCATTCTATTACCCCTTCCGTCTGTCAGAGGCCATTAGCTGGAAATCTCATCATAATTCCTTGCAGAGTCCACAAAATGAATTCCTTTTCATGGCTCTGCAGCCTCAACGTTTCTATTGTAGTTCCGTGAGACAAAGGAAAACCATCTTTAATAAGCTCCTTCCTTCCTCGCTACCAGCGAATGCAGTTCAGCTGCATCCATGCCTTTTGCCTCCTGAACACTCCCAGTTCACACGAGCAGCAAGTGAAGTTTGCAGCCAGGTCTCTGGATTTCAGGGCTTTGCTGCAGCTGGAAGAGCAGCAGAGACCAATTCCCAACAGCAAGTCCCCACAGCTTGTGATTGAAATGATCTGCCAGCTCTTTCACAGGGGTATGGACCATGCTACCACAGCCCTTGGGTCCTACAGGATGTGCCTTACCCGTCAATACCCCAAATCCTCAGGAATAAGAGGATTTGGATGACCAATGCCACCATTCCCTCAAAGCCAGACCTCTGGAGAACACCAAGCACTGCTCCTAAAAGCCCTGTGATTTACATCTTTCACCAACAAGCACCTTGAGCATCACCTTCTTCCTGCTGATTCCCAACGAGATCTCATTTAGAGACATCAGAAAATGACTGGGCCCCTTAAGTATCACTTCAGCTCCCGGATATTCTGTTTTTCCTGGAAATGGAGATTCCTAAGGCACTGAGAAAGAATTCTAAGTGATTACATGGAACTCTCAGCTATAGCAAATGCAGGGGTTGAGTCTCTGAAGGAAAATCCTTATTAAGCTATTTAAAAGGTAAAAAAATCAATACCGCTTCCTGTCTTGGTTTGTTACCTCATTTATTCTGCTATAATTTTTCTTGAGCACCACCAGCCCGGTCACTTCTAATCACATCCCCAGGCTGAAGCACTCCAGGAGTTTCACTTGGAAGCCAAGGTTATCTAAACCCATATCCCCAACGCTGCGGCTGCTTCAGCATCCCTCAGTGCCTACCCCAGTGACTCCCATCATTTGCTGTACACAGCTGGTTTGTCAAAGGCCATCTGGCCAGACCCTATGAAGGTGTTTCCAGGCTCTGAGAACCTCTATGTGTTATACACTTGAGATACCTCAGACATTAGGTGGTGAGATTTGATTACAGCATGCAAGTAAACACGTAATGAGGCAGAACATGAGCATTTGGCGCTGGTTGAACTGGTTCTCTAGGATGAGAAGGCAGAAAGATCACCCTTGCTGTGCTCTTCACATGCTGAATTCCACACATCAGAAGGTTCCTTCAAGAACAATCTGCACAAGTATTAAAAACACAATCTGCAGTTGTGTTCCAGTTTCTTTTCCACCTGCGGGCTATGAGAAACTCATTGCTTCTGCTTTTCGGGAAGTATTTGGAGCTGTATGCAGGGTTTCATGGCTTTCAGTGCTATTGCTGTTCCGTTCTGCAGCTATTACAGTGGCCAGAGAACAAACAAGACAGTCTGTTACAGATATGGACCATGCCAATCCCCATACAGGATTGTTAAGAAACCACTCCCTTGGTTGGTTTAAATCACAGCTGAGTTCACGTGGCCTCTGATTAGACTGATGTGGAGAAGGAAGTGAAAGAAGAAATCAAAATAGGGTCTAATTCAACCCAAATATTGCAGCTCCGCATCCTCTAGTTCTTACTGCCGCGTCCAGAAGCTGTAATAATGTCCAAGTGAGTAATCTGCAACAGATCTGCTTTATCTGCACAGGAGATGTCAGATTCCACACTGTCTCGTTGGCACCTCTGGGTGACAGCAACTTAAACTCCCTTGAACAGCTCCTGCCTGCCATTTCCTGATGGATTAGCTAATTAGCAAGGGGCAAGGCTAATTGCCATGCTGGGTTTATTTCTGTTTCATTATTGACATGTCATCTGCTTGCCATGGGGAAGCATCTTTCAGAACGGCAATTAAAATACATGAGTTGACTTCTCTTTCCTAGAAGAATCATCTCGTGTTCCTCTGCTGCTCATACATGTCACTCAGTCCTTGCAGAAGGGAAGATTGAATCCATCCAGAAACAAAACAAAGCCATATTGCATTCTGGCAGTGTGGGCTTGTTCCATCAAATACTCATTGCCATGTCAACACTCAAACCCACACGAGACCCTGCTTCAGTCTGAGGTGCCCACTTGGCCGTATTTGAAGTTTCTGATGGACAAGATTAAGCTTTTCACTAGAGATTTGAGTGCCCATAATGTGTGGAAGTACGGAGCAGTCACTGTTTGGATTAGAGAGTCTGCGACTTTGAGGACTTAGTTTTTACCTTAGCATAAGCTAAGGGCAACGTGCTTTAACTACGCTTTGTAGTCAGAAATACACCGCAGCTCGGATACAATTACTATAATGGACTGCATTACATTACCTGCCCTGTCTGCAGTGTTAACTGTTTTTTCTAGAAGAGCAGACGTTGCTGAGATCAAGGACTATGCATCTCCTGAAGTTATGTCTGAGCAAGTTGCATGCTCTGAGACTCCAGAACGCTCGTACCAGTGTAGTGCTTCCTATTTTGACAAGGAGAAAAGCTTCAGTTGCACAAACAACCTTTGAAAAGTGGTCCAGTAATGAATTAGCCTGGATTTACTCCCGCATACTGCATTTGACCCCAGTTTGTAGGTAGAGGACAGGGGGAGATAACTAAATCACAGCAGCATCCAGATGCACAGCACTTCTTGAGATAAACATCACAGTAGAATGCTTCCTGTCTGCCTCAATAAAACTAATGAATTCCTTAGCTAATAAGTGAGGGATAGGCCCTGTCTCAAGACTCACCCTTTAGACTGCTGATTGAAGAGTTTCTATAACTCCACATATCATTAACCTGAGTGTATCAAGCCCTTTCCTGGGGGAAGCAACATTTATTTGCTAAGTAGCAGCAGCAACAGCCAGGAAAGATCAATTTTACACTTCAAGATTTAGAAATGAATTAAAGAAATCCTTCCTGAAGGCCATGTCAAATAAAGATATCAGCTCTAAGTCAGCTGAAGCAAGCCACGACCTAAAAATAGCCTGCTTTATGAATTGGTGTATTTATCTGAGCATTCAACTGTTACTGCAGGTGCCAAATAGGACATATATTCATGAGGGAAAAAAATCAAGGTCTATTCAGTGTTTTGAGCCGTTCTGCAGCAGCCTATTTTAGGCCTAATACATATTTTATTGGCTAGTGAAAGAGCTCAAAACACTGTTTAAGAGTCAGTGCCTTAAACACCTCATTCTAGCACCAGTGCCCAAGTTGGGGCAGATCAGTGTCCAAACCTCCAAAACATCTACACCGGACTTGAGCTGAGTTCCTGTGCAGATCCATGAAGGAGGGTGCCCAAACATGAGTAAATTGGTAGGGTTAATGTGCTACCTTTTCCTTAGGCTGGAGGCTCATTGAGAACCAAGACCAGAATCTACACATGGAGGTTTAGCATACGGCGAGTCAAGCAGAGAAATGCCTCATCCATCCTTTGCCTCAGTATGATCAGGAAAAACTGATGGGTGATGCAGAAATAAAACCCCATCCTTTATCAGCTTGTTTCAAGCCTGAGAATTTCAGCTTTTTTCCATAGCTACTAATCTATCCTGATAAGAAGGCTTTGATCAGCTGCTTAGACAACAGAAAGCCCTGATTTGCAGTGCCAGCAGTAAAGCTGTCTGTGGTGGAGGGCAAACACTTCCAAATGCTCCTGTATGAAGCTGAGATGGTGACAAAGGAATGGCTGGCTTGTGAACCCATTCAACTAACAATCCATATCCATCAGTTCTGATCACAGTTGTGGCCTTTTGCTTTGAACTAGAGAGTGTTAAGCACGTTTAAAGGTTGAAATCAATGCACATTATTAATGCTAGCACAAAATAAAGCAAGCTACTGTTAAGCAAGCTCCCTTAAGACAATAGCGTGCATGAAGAGAGCCGGGGCAGGAACTATTTGGACCCTGGAAACAACATACTATTTACCACCAGATCCTCAACTGGTGCCTACTGATATCATCTTGGAGCACCCTGCCAAGCTGAAGTGTGGAAGAGAATTGTCATTGCAGCAAGGCAATCTTTGAGCTCTTGGCTTCCAGGAGAAAAATCCCCCTTTTCCTCCCTCCCAGGAAGAATTTGAAGCAGGTTTATGGAACAGACCCCTTAAACTGAAGAGAGGGGGTAAATCTCTGGGTAGGCAGGTTTGTTGTGCATGTCAAGCATCTGTTTAGGGGTCATTTGTATTTAGATGACTGCTAGTTGCAGGCAGGACCCGTTTCAGATCACACCATGAATACCCATCCCTTATCTCCTACCGCTTCCTTTCAATATCTCTCCAGGATATTGAGCAGGAAGCCACCCCAATCCCTTGTGCAGTGAGTTACTGTAAGAAGATTCAGAGCAGGTAAAAAAGAAGCGTTATCGGGTAAATTGAAGCAATTTCATTCAACCTTCGGGATGTCTCACCTGAGGTGAGCACCGGGGGCTGAGAACACAAGGCATCTTCACAAAGGGATCAGCAGCCTTAAACTGATGATGTCGGGACAACAGCAAGCCAAAGCTCTAGGAAAGTTGGGATTCAGCCTCAAATGCAGTGATTTTATGCTTACTCAGGCCTTGCTTTGTCACCCCTCATTTACTGAAGCTTGAGCAGACACCACAGCGATTACGTTAGCACAGTTCAGAGGCTTGCAGCTCCCACCACTGCTCACAGCAAGGCTCCATTGTGCAGTGCAGCTGAGTGAAAGCCAGCCCCTTCTCAACAGCATGGACCATGCACGCGTGGAAGCCACCGTGTCTCAGCCAGACAGGCAGAAACACACTAAAATGTGCTGACAAGGTCTTCTCGCTTCACTTTCCATCATAGAATCTTATCCAGCAAGGAAGGAGCTTCTGTTGTCTCAGTTTCCCTTAGAGGCAGCCACTCCTGCCTGGGAAAGGGCTTGATGGATTATTCTGTCTTTCTTCCACTATCTTTTAACTTCTTAATGTTTGGTTTCTGTCTCAGTAAAGAGAGAAAAAGCCAAGTGAAAGCAAACAGAAAGCATTCCCCCAGCGACCTGGGGATGGGCTGCAGCTCACAGCTGCCCTCAACACACACTTGGGAGAGGGCTGTTACAGGTGGTATTAGTATTACTGTGCCTGTTAATAAGAGCATCCCAATATCCCCATAGTCAAGGTAGCATTGCCAGCACAATTCCTGAGGCGAGCGCAATGGGAAGCAGAGGAAATCTTGGGCACGGAAAGCAAGATAAGACCAGAGTTTTCTGGGTTCTGCTGTGAAATGAGAAGCGATATTGATCCACGTTTTGGCCTTTAAGAAGCCCGTACCCCCAGTATGTGCAGGATGATCTAGTCATCAAGATCATAAACCCACAGCTCTATTATCCCCTGTTCTGCTCCAAAGGTCAGAGAGGCTCATTAGCCACAACCTGGGCACTACTGAAGTGGTGGCTGCTGATGTTTCCAAGCTTTTCCTTTGACGATAACCCACAGGGTTGTGAATGTCACCAAGGTGGAGATCAGGCCAAACAATCAGTCTTCACATTCCCGCTATAAAATATAGCCACAAATTACCTGCGAGACACCAGCTCACCCAAACACCCCAAGGCACAAAGGCAGCAAAACCCTCAGGGATGCTTCACGATCAGCTGCCTCCTCGATTGCACAGCAGCACCTAAAAACCAGGCTGCTTGAAGACATCAGCGCTGCTCTCAGACAACAAGCACCAAGAACCACCTTAGAAAAGCTCATCTGCACTCACTGGTGATGCAGCATCCCCCTGGAAACCTCAGGAGCCCCAAGACCACAGAAACAAATGAGCTCCTACCCATGCAGGGGGATTAAATACCCCCAGAGCAAGGTGCGGCTGAGGGAGATTGGTGGGAAGGAGAGGGCAGGAACAAATGCAGGTGGTGATGGGGATGGGGCAGAAGTGTCCATCCTGGGGCTGGGTTGCAGCTGGACCCTCAGCTGCGAACAGTTGGTAGAGTTTGGTTGAAGAGGGTGTTGCAGTTTTGATACTGAAAAGGTGATGGGAAGTAAACCATAAAGAATATCAAGCACTTTATATGAGCACTTTGCTGTTGCTTTAAAGTGCAAATGTCTTTCATACATCTTACAGTGAAAACTTCTATTGTTACCCTGGAGCAGGGTTTCTTTCAAGGTCAGAAGCCCCCTTATGATCTGAACCTCCTCAGAAGTGGGATTTGTTCCCTTCTCCATCTCTAATCACCTTTCTTTAAGCTTTCAGGGCTCTGTCAGATCACATTGCATCTTAAGCCAGCCAAATAAGAGAGGGGATAGAAAAAGCTATGCTTGGGAAGTGGCATTCGCACAAACAGAGGAGATTGCAGCTGATTTTGGTTTATTTCTGATTAGTTTAGAAAACAAAATGATTTGTAGGATGCACAAAACAGCCCAGGCTTTGTCAATCTGCCAATGGCGGAGGAAAGTGGGGCCCCTTTTCCTTTCTTATACGGCCTCCTCATGGGCTTAAAACTTGGATACAATAAACAAATCCACTCAGAACTGAGAGCTGCATCTTGGCACATGGAAGAGGTCAGTTTAAGACTAGAAGAAAGGATTTGGGTTTGCAGACGGAATAGGAGTGAGCGTGTCTTGAGCCTGGCGTGCTCAAATGGAATGGTTTCAAAGTTGCATGGTCCAGGTGATAAAGACAGGGTTAATTCACCATAGGCTGAAGGCTTCTGGATAGAATCTGAGTCTTCAAGGACCCTGGAATTCAACTGAAGGTCACTTGGAACAGGAAGTTAAGTGCAAGATGCGCTTGAGGCTTCGTGGCAAACATCACGTTACTGTTCATGGGGAGGCTGAGCTGGCCTTACACTGACCCAACAGTGCATTAAAAGCCCACCAAGGTCAAGACTTGGGCTTGTTTGTCTCAAACAAGCCCCCACATCCACAGCCCCCAGCCCTCTGCATCTCTTCTGCTTTCATGTCCTGTTCTTTGCTCCTTTTCATCTCCACAGCAAGGTTATGAGCCTCATCCCCCCTTGTCAGTGGCAACTTTGCTATGGCCTCAAATTGTCAGGGATAAATGCCTTTCTGAGGAAGTCCCTGGGCTCTCATTCTGCCTTCCCAGTTGAACCGGTGAGGGTTGAAATCCGGTTCTTCGGATTATCCTAATTCCTGGTCTTTCTCCACCTGTGACTTGCAGATTTGTCCATCCTGCAAATGGCAGTGGGGTAATGAACAGCATTAATAGAAGAAAATGGGTTTACAAGCTTCAAAAAGTACCTCCAATCCCACCCTTAGAGCTCAATTTTCACAGCAGTCAGGGTGCATTCACAGCCAGCAGAGCGACTGTAAAAGTGAACCTTTCCTCCTCAATAGGTTTGCTGATGGAGGATGAAATTAATGCCTCCGGAGCAGTATCTCTCAGCAGAGCTTGAGGGAGGTTTTGTGATGTGTGGTCCTTACACTGTGGCCTGGCTCCTGACCACCCCATTGTCGCTGGGCTCATGGGTTGGTTCGTGCCCTGCAAGCACAGACCAAGCTGTGGCCAAACTCATCTCACCGCGTGCCAATCCGTGCGGGTTTTCTTACCCTCCAGTGCCTTGTACCAAAACAGAAGCAATTTTCTTCTCTTTCATGGTATAATCCCCCAGGTCACCATCAGGACAAAGCCCACCATGGCAGATGTAGTCCCTGAATGCAATGTAAGATCCCACCAGGCTCAAAGAAAGGGTCAGTGTGCGCATCACCCTAACACAGCACAGAGATTACTCTGCAGATGCTTTAGCAAGAAAGAACAGCCTGAATCTTTGTCTCCCAAACAGGATTGAGACGTTGGTGTCGACCCTTGGAAGTTTCCACTTACAACTCAATTTTCAGAACACCTTGGGTGTACCAAAATCCTTCTGACTGTGATTTACTTGCCTCCTGAATTCGACACGTCAGACAAGAGCTGTGAAATGAATTGCTGAAGCATCCTTGCAGCTCGAAAACCGTGACACTTTTACCCTCGGCTTCATTTCATGTTGACAATAAATACCTTCCTGTTCCCATCACGCCGCTGTTGAAAAGCAAGGCCGATGCTCTATTCATCACTGATGCAATGGTCAGTCCTCAGGAAAGCCAACGTTTCCCTCCCTTTTGTAATCATGAAACACCAAGGGACAGATGGTTAATTGGGAAGGTTTTACCAAGTAGTAGAAACCCCTAAGTGGCTGGCTGTCAATTAAAACTCTAATTCCATCTGAAAGCGATGCTTTAATAAAGCTGGGTTGGAATAGCAAAGAATCTGAACTAACAACTTCAGAACCAGACAGGAAGAGACTGGTCTGGAAATCACAGCCTCCCGCAACCTGGCTTCATCTTCCAGCAAGTTAACACTGCTGACAGGAGCTTTTCCAGCTCCTGATCCCAGGATGCTTTACAGATACGATGGCGTGCTTGCGAACAGGAGAGCTGGTGCACAAGAAGGGGATCTGCCTTCCCCAAGGTCAGAAAATGAGCAGACAACATCCAAGCACCAGCAGCAGCCAAGTACTGCCAGGAATCTGCACGGCTTCAAGGCAGGTGCTGAGTTACTCCAGCTGCCGGTGCTGAGTAAGTGGGTCCTTCTGCTCCTGCACGGCTGGCAGGATGCATGCGAGCAAGGAGGGATGCTGGGAGGGTGCAGGGAGAGGTGCAGCGATGCTGTCACCTTGTTCCAGAGCGGGTATGAGGGGGGTTTTTGGCTGGGTGAAAATCAAGATCACAGTGGATTGGGTTGAAGGGACCTTAAATCTCCTCCAGCTCCAACCCCTGCCACAGGCAGGGACCCCTTCCACCAGAGCAGGGTGCTCCAAGCCCCTGTGTCCAACCTGGCCTTGAACACTGCCAGGGATGGGGCAGCCACAGCTTCTCTGGGCACCCTGTGCCAGCGCCTCAGCACCCTCACAGGGAAGAGCTTCTGCCTAAGAGCTCAGCTCAGTCTCCCCTCTGGCAGGTTAAAGCCATTCCCCTTGGCCTGTCCCTACAGGCCCTTGTCCAAAGCCCCCCTCTCCAGGTTTCCTGTACGCCCTTTAGGCACTGGAGCTGCTCTAAGGCATCCCCGGAGCCTTCTCTCCTCCAGGCTGACCATGCCTGACAATCCTGTCTGTGAGATCAGATCACCTTGAGGGCTTTTGCTCTTTGCCCCTTGTTTTAGTTACTCTGCAACTGAGCAGTTTTCTATGAACCAGCAGTGATTCTGGTGCTTCAGGCTCTGTACCCCACCACTCTGGGATTTGAGACCTTTGGAAACCCCTCCTGAAACGGCGTTCACTCCATGGAGGAAGCTGTTTTTCCCTGCTCTGCCATATGCTGACATTTCACACTCCCGATTTGCAGCACCGGAGCCCATATTCCAGTGGCACTGAATGCGAGTGAAGCTTTGTGATCAGGAGAGCCCCGAAACCAGCACAGGACACCCTGCTGCCGGCTGGTGGAGCAACAGGGGACAAGTGGGAAACCTGTGTTGGCTTCAGAAGCATCCCGCTCCGTGTCACCTGCTCCCCCAGCTCCAGGGAATCGTGGCTCCACTGGGATCAGCTTGATTTCTGCCTTTACACAAGGAGAGCAGCACAGCAAGCCGCAGTTTGACCTTCAGCATCTTACTTACCATGCTTAGGAGCAAGGGAAAGGGTTGCTGTGATTGAGTATTACTCTTTCCCATTAAGCTTCCCAAGCGGGGGACATGCGGGCTGAGCGATGCTTCTCTCTGGAGCTCCAGGTGCCTCTGAGCCTGCCTTTTCCTTAGGAAAGCAGAGATATTTCTGCACACCAAAGGAAATCAAGGAGCACAAAGCCTGATGCGAACACTTTCTAATCCCTTTATTTCTATACCCATTGGAATCCACTGCCTGTAGCAAACAGAGCAGCGAGAGGCTCCTTGCTGTGGAAGCCTGAGATACAAAGCTGCAGAGGAGCCGGGTTTATACATTTCCTCCTTTATTTTTATGTGTGAGATGGAAAAAAATAGACACAGGCTCCAAAGAAGAAGTCACATTCCTTGTGATAGGGACAAACTCTCCTCACATTCTGTTCCTGACACTAATCCCTGTATTGTCAACAAGCAGAGCCAAAATTAGGCTGTCTCTTTTGCAAACACACTTGTTTTGGTGTGCTTTAAATGCTGATGACTGAATCCAACTGGCATCAATATTCATGAGGCAGCTCCTCCTGATGTCAGAAGTACCTGGACCCAGCACAGGGTTTCTTGACAAAAGAGGTTTGTGTTTTAGTATTGCCCATTGGAAATAGGTGTCCTAAATAATCTAAGGTGCATTACAGCGTTTACATCACATCATACACTGATAGGAATACAGGATTCCTGCGGGAAACTGCAGGCACATGAGCCTGTGTAATGGAAAGAAATATTAAAAGGTATTATAAGGAACATTATAAGGAATTTTATATTATGTACATATAATGTATTATGTATATGTAATGTATTATAAGGAATATTAAATGTATTATCAGCATTAAAACATCAATTCTGGTGATTAACATTTAGTAGCAAAGAAAAACTTTGATTACCAAAGGATACGGAATCTAACGTGGAAAGCTGAGAGTTAATTTAACTTGGCAAGCAGCTGCGTGAGGACTGGGACTGCTCTTTGCAAACACTCTTTTACCTTGACTTTTGTACTTCAGATGCTTACGAGGCGTGAATTTGGGAAGCAGAATTTTAAAGCAGAAAAGCCATTTCGGAGCAAGTTTCATGCGTTATTTTAAACAAGGCTTATAATAAGAAGAAAGAAAATGTATTTTGAACAGAAAACGTGGAACATTTCACTCTTACTCATTTTTATCTCCGTGGGCTTTCAGAGAAGCTGAGGTTTCTGCCTCTCTAGAGTACCTATGGGCTGTGGAGATGATGTCTAAGGGAAAAAACATCCCCTAACCCCCCCCGAGTGACTTTTTAAAGCGTGTTTTAAGCAGGATCAGTGAGGTTTAAGTCCAGCCAGATTCTTTCAGCAGTCAGTGGATGAAACCAGCCCCATTGAATGGCCCTGGGCTCAGCACTGCATCCACTGCAGTGCTTGGGAGCGGCAGGAAACTGTCCCAGGTCACAGCATCCCCCTGCAGCACCCAACGTGTACCCCAGCACATGAAGGACCCACTCCCGGCTCCGCAGGGCAATCCCTGTGCCTCATCCTGCTGGGAGTCAGTGGCAATCCCCAAACACAGCCGATTTAGGCCCATGGAAGTGAGGGTGGGAGCAGGCTCGAGTGCCTCATCAATATTGCTGGTCATAGCTGGGTTATTGAATTGCCTGGGGATGGGCTTGTTTTAAACCAGGTTTTCCAACTCAGGCTATTAGAAAGCTTTTCCTATAAATACATCCAGCCCCAGGGGAAGGGCCCTGCGCTTTCCTCATCCCATTTGTGGGAGTGGGAGTTCAGCAAAGAACTGCATCTGAGCAGGAAGCTTCCCAGCCTCAGCCCCCCCTTACGCTTCATTTAGCCCCAGCCTGCGCTGCTCTCAGTGCCTCCTTTGCCAGGCGCCTCCGGTGAGCCATGCGAGCGGTGATCCATCTCCCTTTGGGAACAGGGCCCCCAGCACCGGGCTGCCTGGAAGGCTGTCAAGAGCCACTTTGGCTAATTGCAGTCCCGGCTTAAAAGCACGAAGGGCACAAAGCAAGAGCAGCCTAATGCAGGACCAAAGGTTAATGCACAATTACGCGAAAGCGTTTAATCTCGCAGGAAAGGGAAGGTGCGGCGGCTCATTCATTTAGGTGCTCGGGTTTGTCCCTTTGAAAGGAAAAATGGGCTCTACAACCACCTAAGGGTGCGTTAAAAAGGGAACAGCCCCTTTCCCCCCAGCTCCTGCATCCCCTGGCAGATGCTCTGCTCTTTCTGCAGTGCCCCGCAGCCTCGTGTCCCCATGCGGGACACTGGGGACAGCCCTGAGCAGACATTGCCTCACCAGGCTCTGCCCCAAGCTCCCACTATGGAGCCCAGGGCTCCAGTCAGGCCCTGCCTGTGGGCAGCACGCACAGAAACCAAACTGCAGTCTCCTGCAGCATGGAGGAGACTGAACCGTTCTGATTAATGAGAGCTGATGCGCATCCAAGCCCCACTTTCTCACCGGGTGATGCACAGGAAAGAAAACTCCCTGCCAACAACAGGCCAGGGCAGGAGGGGGAATGACAATGATACATCAGCCGAGCAGCAGGGCTCAGGAAGGCCAGCACACCCAAAGAGCCAGCAAGACCTTTACTAACAGCAACGTTTTCCTGTGCAGGAGGCTTCTGTGACAGGACGGCAGCGGGGAGCCCAGGGGAGCTTGTTCCTGGGTGAGGTCTGATGGATGATGACCGATGCTGGCTGCAGCCATTCTGGGGACCGGGCAGTGATGTCTGAGCTGCAGTGAAGTGGCAGCTTGGCTGCTGCTCTCTATGAGGAGCTGATGAGTGCAAAACCTCAGTCTTACCGAGGCCGGCAGCTCGCAACAATCAGCCCATGTGGCTTGATCTTCCCTTGACGTAACACTGGGAAGTCACTGGAACTACAATAGATGTGCAAGCAAATCCATCAGCACATCATGGACCAGCTGAGCATCTGCTCCCTCCTGCAGAGCGGGCTCCAGAGGAACCAGGCTGATTTGTGCTTTCAGGGAACCTGACCCTAGACACGTGGTGGGTTCCGAGGTGACAGTATCAGGGCACCCTGCATGCATCTTAAAACCTTACCTGCTGTGCCCATCTGGTCCAGACATCACGATCAATGTTGTCAGTGAATAGCACTGAGGTTCGCACACAAAACCACGCAGTCAATCAAAGTTTGCAGAATTGGTTTCTCCCCACCCCTTGGCTCTTGCAGTGCCCGGAGGGTGTTAGCAATGGCTGAAAGCACTGACCTCTCACTTCTGCACAGCTGCTGTTATAATGCAAGCAGCCTTATTCACATCCCAAAGGGCCAGGGAGCGTATGGCATCAAGGCACTGCCTCAGCAGCGCTGGGTAGGGGGGGCCCAAGGGGCAGAGGTGGGAGGAACGACTTCCTCAGCCCCTCTGGTGATCAATTACTGGGTGAAAGATGAAAGATGAGCGCATCCAGGGCAAATCTGCTCTGATGAAACACACCGTAGGATCGAAGAAAGGAAAACCCCACGTGGTGCTCAGCACCCGATGGAAAAGGAGATGCTCCAGTGCAAGCCGGCCTGCACAAGGGAGTCACAAACACTCTGTTGCCTTGAATTCAATCCTGTGCCTGCTTCATCCTCTCCCTGAACTTACCACGCGTTGATTTGTGCCCCCTGTGCACTTCGAGACAGACAAACTTCATCCGAGCCAGCACCAGAGCTGGGCTTTTCGTTGTGGTCAGCATGCTGTAGGTGACTCAGAGGTTTCTGATTAATGGGAGAGGCTAGAGTCTGCTCAAAGCCATAGAACACCCTGATTGAGCCAGGAAAGCAAGTCTGAGCCTGACAAGGGCTGCCATATTTCAAGTGGTGGTGACCTCCAGTAATGAGATGTGCTCAATAACCTCCAGCAATGAGATGTACCGTAACCCCGCGATGGGCTATGTAGGGAACCCATTATAAAAGCAAGCAGGGTTCAGCGCCTTCCAGGGCCTCCGGGGTCCAGCGCTGGCTAATGCATTTCTGCTCTTGGTAACTCTCTAAGGAGAGAATTACTGTTACCTGCATTTTGCAGGCAGAGAATTTAGGTTTGGCCCAAAGAATGTTGAGCAGAACAAAGAAGAACAAAGCTCCTGAAGCAGAGCTTGGAGTCCCAGAGACAGAGCCATCCATCTTCCAGCAGGTGCCTGTGGAGAAAGCAGAAGGTGAGCAAGCTGCAAGCACACTTCCCATCCTTTCCTGCATCTCCTTTGAGCCTTCACACCCAAAACATGAGCGGCACATCAAGGGCTGGTGGGAAGATGCCTTCCCAGGTACGAGGTCTGACAGATCAGCTGCATCCCCTGGTGAGCAGGACCACCATAGCCTGGGGTGAGCAGGGGCTGATGCTGAGGGTCTGCAGGATGGGGTCCAAGTTCCTGATTCCTCATTTCATGACTGGTGGAACAGGGCTAAAACAGAGTTGCCTTGAGGCAAAACAGAAGCACTTGACGGCTCAGAGTCCACTGGGTCTCACCTACAGCAATATCACCCCTATGGCTGTGTCTGACTGCTTTAAAGATCTTGAGAGAACATGAAAAACCCGATAGGTACTGTTCATGCACATAGAGAATCATAGAACCCTGGAATGGTTTGGGTGGGAAGGGACCTTAAAGCTCATCCAGCTCCAACCCCTGCCATGGGCAGGGACCCCTTCCACTGGAGCAGCTTGCTCCAAGCCCCTGTGTCCAACCTGGCCTTGAACACTGCCAGGGATGGGGAGCTCCTTCCTCATATCCAACCTAAAACTCCTCTGTAGCTCATCCTGTCTTTTCCCCATCTCTGAAATGAATACAACCCAGCTAAAAGCCAGAGGTTGAATTCCCCTTGAAGATTCGGGTGGGTGCTGTGCTTGCCCTTAGTGAAGCATCACTTTTACCTATAGATTTCCCATCAAGACCCTCCCTGCAATGCCGTATCGACCGCTGGAGCCTTTGTCAGGATGCATGGGAGAGGCTGTTGATCAGGGATGTCCAGGACCCAGGCAGGTCCTTGGCTGATGCTCCAATAAAGCTGTTTTAGCAGCACAGCTGCCACCTCCCTGCACAGTGAGGGATGAGCAGCAGGGCTGCTTCTTGAGGAGGGGAAAGGAGGGGGTCAGCTGCGCTCTTGGCCTCTGTGGTGCTGTCAGGGGGTCATTTTCCATCAGGGCATGAAGCACACCGGGCAGTATTTCCCAGTGGGAAGTGACTGGAACAAAGCAGGCTCCCTGCAGCTCCAGAGGACAGAAGGAGCGGAGCCAGTTTGCTTTAAAATCCACAGGCTTTGGTGGATAGTCTGGTTCTAGAGGTGCAAAAGCTGACAGCAGAGCTATCACAGCCACAAAGCAAGGTGCAAGCCCCCAGTGGGAACAGACTGCCCAGGATCTATTGTGGAATGACCCTGATTTCACCTGCCTTTACTTTCAAGCTCTCAATTCAAGACAACCGCTGGAAGGAGAGCACTGGGGGGGTTCTAATCATAGCCACCAAAGGCACCCACCAGACCTTAGCAGCCCTGGACCAGACCCAGATAAGAATTGTGATGCTGGATCTCTTTTAACCTCTGAGGCCAGGGGCACCCAGCCCTGCTCCCTGCCTGAAAGAACACCCCAAAGTGAATCAACGAAGAAGAACAGGGTGACTCTGTCATCTATATATAGCCCCTAAGTGGTGCCAAGCCAAATGTAGGTTACTATAACATGTGAATCATCCTGCTCTGAAGAGCAGCGATGAAAAGAAGGGGTGTGAGAAGGGGTGGGGGTAGAAGTGGTTATAAAATCCTGCCTTGATTGACTACAAGTTGTGGTTTGCCAACAGCCTCTAGACAGGAGGATGCAGCATGTGATGCTCCTGTTCCCACTATGTTGGAGAGGATCTGCCTGTAATTCCCAAGCCATGTGCCAGCAAAGTACTGCAAATCTGCCAGCACTGACAAACGAAATCAGAGCAGCTTATCTGGTTCAATATCTATGGCTGATTCCCTGTAAAACAGATGGAAGTGTTTCCTAATGGGCAGGACTTGAGGCTCTCAAGGTTCATTTCTTTCCTAATTCTCCTCCTTCTCTTAGCTCCATCCCTGTGGAAGGGCCTTAAAGACAATGCCCCCTCTTTTTAAATCCTTTGAGACTGAATAATGAAAAATGCAATGGAAGGAGGTAAGCACCAGGAGCGTTTAGTGCCCGTGGGTACCAGCGATGCCAGGAAACAGGTCCAGAAATTATGTGCAACTTGGTATTTTAGCTTAAATTCACCCAACTGCAAAGGGGCAGCCCCCACTCACCGCAGGTCTCACCGCAATGATGTGATGCATCAGGGAAGTCTGGGCTCCTCTGCATGTTTTATGACCCATGTGCAACTGAAGCGGTCCAGGGGGTTATTGGGACTATTCAAGGGAGTTTGGGGCTGCCTGTCCATGGCAGGGGGGAAGGAACAAGATGATCGTTAAGGTCGCTCCCAACCCAACCCATTCTGTGATTCTATGATCGTCAGTAGCGCCTCAATGTGTGCGCTCTCCCTTCTAAGTGTGATTTTTTCACACTTAGCAATAGCTCTGAGCTCCGCTATAAAGATAGGAGAGAAAGGCAGCAGGCAGGGTTAGCATAAATGATGGTGATAAACAGAGAGGAGAGTTTCTTACAGGGAGGCAGGAAGGAAGAGGAGACATTTTAGCACTAACGCACCAGAGCAATAGAGTCTAGAAGGAGAAGAAAAAGGTCACTGCATGAGGAAGAACCATCCTCTGCTGGGAGCATCGCTGGGTGAAACAGAGAGGTCTGCGCCTTTCCGGCAAGGAAACACACACTGAAAAGAGAGACAAAAACTGGGCCACGAGCTTCCCCTTCAGTCACATCTCCTACGTGGAGGAGAAGGGGTAGAGCAGCTCCTCGCTAACACACGGGGGCTGCTGCAGCAGGGCAGAGGCCTCCCCATCCTCGCCTGGGGTTGGTACATGGCACATCACTGACTCGGGGTACATTGGAGCTCTGCGCAGGCATTTTGGGCCTGACTGGTGCCAGAGTCTCCCTAACGCAGAACTGATGAGGCAGGAGAAGGGACAGGCGGTACCTGGGGGAAAAGGAGAGAAAGAGGGATCACGTTTGGGCTAAAAGCAGCCTGTGGAAGCGAGGGTTAGCTCACAGCTCAGTATCACAGCTCTGTGTCAGGAGTCCTGGTGGATCAGGCTCCTCTTAAAGAGTGGAAGGGGTTTTTGCCCCTTGGGGCACTCAGGGTGTAACAGTGCTGCAAACCTTGCAGCTTTTGGCTTTTTTCTTGACAGCAACCCAAGAGCTTTCCCTGCTCCAGCCTTTAAGGATCAATCACCCCCTCTAATGCTTCAGGTAATTCTGTTCCTGCTTACGTCAAGCAAGATGTGCTGTTAATGTTGCTGGGTCCGAGGACTTCATTAGCATCTGCCCTGTTAAACTGAAGTCCTCTATTGCAGCTGGTGCTAAATCTGAACTGTCATTAACCCCATCTCAAGCTTTGGTCTTGAGGGTCACTGCAGAAGGGGACTGGGAAATGCAAATGGTCACAAACCTGATGGGAACCATCAATAGGATGGCAAAAGGCCTGAGGAGTCTGATTCAGCCATCAGAGGAAGAGACCTTTGTTGTCACTCTCATCACCTGCTTCTCCTGGACTACCTCAGCCTTTAATTATCCATCTCACACATTGATTTCCATATGTATTAATAGCAGCTCACCAATCCAGCATGATCTTCCTCTGTGCTGGAAGATGCTGCACCCCGTAGGAAGTGTCTTCACCCCCGCGGGGTTGTCTGAGGAGGAGGAAATGCAACCTTGTGGTCTGCAATGCAATAGCACGGCAATGAAAGCTCTTTTGGGCACGTTGTGTGTGTGCGGGACCAGAACTCAGGGCCTGGGTTTCAATTCAATAACCAAATGATCTCTTCTATTTGTGTAGCTCTCCCATGAATAGATAGGAACCCTTGCTAGCATCCAGTCCCTAGAGCGAGGGTGCAGATGATCAGCACCTGCGTTTGCTTTACCTGAAATGATATGAAATTAAAGTTCTGGAGTATTCAATACAACAAAAAAAAGCCCATTCCTCATAATTCCAATAATTCCTCATAATATTCCCATAAAGCTCTGTGCCCATTTTTCCTCTGAAAAATGTGTAGCCCTACACATTAGACAGCAAACTTTAACGTAATAAAATGTTTGCCATAGAAGGGAAACAGTGTGGAATACAGATGGTAAATATTCATGGGGAGCTGCTAGCCATGACATATTCAGTGGGAAATATACAGTGAGCATTAATAAATTCATACCCAAGGAACACAAACCAAGGCAAGCAGTAGGTATCTGTGCAGTCTACTTGGATGGTTTTCATGATGCAGACACACAGATCCCTCTCCCCGTGGCTTGTTACCAAAGAATTATTCCCCATCTATAAATAGCTGTTGGTACCCAGCCAGCAAAGGCAGCAGCACTGCAGAGGTGCTACAATAGAGTCATTCTGAAGAGCTGTAACATCCCTATGCATGGGAAAATTACATCTCATGACTGATGAAACAAATCAGGGCTAGCGCTGCATCCCAGATTTCCAGCCCCAAGAGCATCCCCATCTGCCATCCGAGCCAGAGGGAAGGCTCCTCTCCCTTGATCCTTCCATACAATGGATCCTCAGGGCACCTCTCCTGGGGAAAGCGGCACAACCAGCACTGCCAGGAGGGCATGGACCGATGAGTACTTACAATCACACAACCTCCTCCCTGACTCTTCATACCCACTACAGAGCATCTCTTCATTTTCATATCAGTCTGGCTCTGAATATCCCTATTGCTGGATTTCAATGCACAAAACCAGGTAACGTTTTAGCCAGATCAGCCCAATGACACTGCCGGGCAGATGGAGCATCCCTCCTTTGTCAGGGAATAAAGGTTTTCCATAGACAAAATGCATAAAATAACAGCATAGTAGCTCTGATGGCTCGTCCTTGGAGTTTAAAACTTCATGTCTTAAAAAAGCCAATAAGCTATTTTTAGATCTGTCTTTTAGAACTTGTTCTTTGCATTACATCTAAATGCTATCCATTTACGTTAATTATAACTCAAGCCCATTATGACTTAGACACCAATTATCATCCAGAACATCCTCCACACCTCTCCTCTCACCGTCTCTTGATTCACAGATGTCCTGGAATCCGGGATTGACTCCTATTCCCTCCCCCTGGAGCTGCCTTCCTGCTGAAATCAGCCTTTCCCAACAGCTCCCATGTTCACAAACTGCACATCAAGGATTCCCTGGGTTCTGCCTGCTTTTCTGAAGGTGGGACATAAAAAAAGCCTTGAAAGCAGCCTGGTGCAGAGCACGCTGGTAAAGGAGCACTTGGACATGTTTAATTCATCAGGCCATAGCTGTGACTATTGGAAGGAGAAGCTCCAGCACACACTGCCTTGCTGACTCACATGAGTCTGGCTTGAGAGCGTTTCAGGCTTAAACGCACAGAGACACGAATGGGATAGGGAGAGGAGTGACCCATCCACGGTGACAGCATCACTCAAAGCTATGCCAAGGAATCGAGTGGGTTTCTTGCCATTTGGGGCGTCCCTTGACAAGAATTGTGGTTAAAAGCCCTTTTAAGATAATTTTATTACTCCCCTTGTGCAGATAAATCCCAGTTGGACTTAAATTGCCTTAAAATGGGTGGATACAAAGAGCTGTCTTCAGGTAGAGGGAACTCAAACCCTCCTGAAATGGAGCTCCTCATTCATGTCACGTATGGGGAAATACAAGTCACATCTCAGCTAAACCTGCTGCGCAAAGCCTGAGGTCAAGGCTGAAGCCCAAAGCCCACCCGACTGCAGGATGCTGTCCTCCTGCTAGGATGCGTTCCTCCTCCATGCCCTTCTCTGGTTCCCGGTTTTCTGCAGAGCGCTCCTTTCACCAGCACGCTGTAATCCTGCTTTTCAGCCTTCGTGCCAAGCACCCGATTTGCTCCAAAACCAACCAGGCTGAACAAAAGGCAGTGAACCCTTCCCACCGCTCCGGTGAGGAAGCGCCATTACCTGTAGTGGATGGAAATGACTGCGACAGGAAATTGCTCTGAAAAGGGAACTGTGGTGGGAGAGTCTAATAAAAGAGGAGAAAACAGAAATGAGCCCCTGGCTTCTGAGGAACAGGAGGGAACAAGCAAAGCACAAGCAGGGCGAGCAACAGGGCCCCTATCCAGTGTTTGGGCTGCGGGAGCTGGCTTACGGGATGGCATCAGTCATGTCACTTGTCCTCTCCATCAGGCGCACAAGCTTTGAGTGTGCAGCCAAGGGAAATGTCTCATCTGTGAAATGCATTTCTGGTCGCACTGGTTTGTAAAGGGGCTTTGCCAGCAGCTGTGCCAGTGAAACATCCTGAAGTGCAGATAAAAACCCAACAGCATTCAGAGAGAGGAGTGTGCTGCTCTGCAGCGTGAAAAGGGAAGGAGAAAGCAAGGCGATTCTTTCAACAACTTCTCAAGACCATGGCATACCCCTGCTCTGCTTAGGGGACCTGGAAAGGCTCCAGATGTGCTTTAACCTGCCCGAGGGGAGACTGAGCTGAGCTCTTAGGCAGAAGCTCTTCCCTGTGAGGGTGCTGAGGCGCTGGCCCAGGGTGCCCAGAGAAGCTGTGGCTGCCCCATCCCTGGCAGTGTTCAAGGCCAGGTTGGACACAGGGGCTCGGAGCACCCTGCTCTAGTGGAAAGGGTTGGAACTGGATGAGCTTTAAGCTCCTTCCCAACCCAAACCAGTCAGGGATGCTGTGATGCGGGATGCAATGATGAAGCTCCCACAGCACAGGGGGCTTGTACCAACCCCACTCCATTTGTCACTGCAGGTCTCACATGCATTATTTATTTAGAAAAGGAAATATCAAAAGCACATCAGCTTTCCCCTGACCCCTGGACCTATCGACTGCTGCTCTGGAAAAGGAATTAGGCTCCATTTATACTTGCAGAATATCCCTCTGCTAGTGCAGAGCACCATTTGAAGGTTATATCAAGGCCCACACACACAGAGCTATCACACATAGCTGCTCCAAATGAACCCGCCTCCATTCCTTTTCCTGCTGCTTTCCAAACATCTCCATCCTAATTAAAAGCCATTTTTCACTAGTACACAGGGATGCTAAAAGCTGCAAATGAAGAGAAGATCTGGCATGGAGAGGGTTTCCTTTCTATGTTTAGAGGAGGAAATGCGGTTCCTGTGGGTGAAAAACAACCATCTGAAAAGAATCCAACCCTTTCTGCAGAAGGAAAAATAAGAACTGCTGCTCTGGCATCCATAATTTAACACCAGGAGTGGTTCTTCTTAGTCTGCAATGCCTGTGTCAACAACATGGGATGGCTTGGCACGATTCCTGGCCAAAGGCAGCAATGGGTGTCCTCTGTGAGCTTAAAGCCATTCCCCTTGTCCTAATCAAAGAATGTCTGTAGTTTACATATGTAATATATAAGTAATTTAAATGGTATAAATGAATATTTGTAACACAAATATTATTCATCTTTATGTATAAACAGGTTTCAGTGCTAAAATGTTGTACAAGTGAGTCGGTCCCAGGCTGGGAACTGAAGGCAGCAGACGTAACCAACAGACCTGATCAACGCAAGATGCTAATAAGGCTTCTTTTGGAAAAGGCAAGGTGCTTTGGCATTAATCCCAGAGTTCTTTCTCCTTGTGTCCAGCCTGTATCAGGACAAAGGATCAGAGGAGGCAGATAACTGGTGAAACTCATGAGCGTTTCATCGCAGCCTTTCATCGTGACAGAAGATCTCCTATTGCATCTTTTGATCTAATGAGCTGCTCAAACAATTGGGTGAAGCAATTAAAATCAGGGACTAGAAAGGGTGGGTTTGATTTATGGTGGGAATTACAAACTCAATCCTACAGATTGGTTCATCCCCCTTTTACAAGAGTTTCCGAAGCCACTAAACTCACACGGAGAACCTTCTTTTAATATTGCATTAATGAGGGTTATAGCAAAGAGGTGGGGAAAGTGAAGAGCTAATAAAAGCACCGACACCAGAGCAAACAAATCACTTTGTTGGATGTTGCACAGTGGAGTTATTAACTCAGGGGCCGCAGGGGCAGTGATGCGCTGCTGGGAATGCAGAGGAACAGAGCAGTGATTTCTTCACCAGCCTAAAGCTACAGTGAGCCTGTACTTAAAGTATAGATTTCCTATACCGTACTTTTGTGTGCGTAAATAAGAAGATGCCTGCGCATCCCTATTTCTGATGGGAGCAGTGGGGATGATGCAATGTTAGTAAGGTATTCAGGAGAAGAAAACCTTTATTTTACACAGCCAGTGGATCTTTAGCAATCATCTCTGTTGTACACTGAGAAGCATTGGGAACGCTATTTGAGTTCCTAACTCTGCTCATGTGGTCCTACAAGCAAGTGATGCAAAGAGCAGCACCTCTGATCCAGCTACTATTAGAGAGATGATAGAGAAGTGACATTTCTTCCAAAGGAAAATCGTTGAGATGGCCAAGAAATCCAATAATATTTGAAACATTTTCCTTTTTTTATATCGGTTTTTAAGTTACATTTTGTTTTACATTGCCTAGAGCAGCCTTAGATGAACGGCACAGTTACAGCCTCCCTCCTAGCACATAGAGCAGTCAGCCCATGGGGTTGCTTATCTCTGAGACAACTCAGTTCCCAGAGGAAGGTCACTAAGAGGAGCAGAAGAGAAGCAGAAGGCCGTTCCCTTGTGCTGTCCCTGGGCAGGGATGTCTTGATGAACTCAGCAGCAGCTCTGCATACAAAATGAGGGCAGGATACGGCCCGTAAAACTCTGTTTTAATAACACCACGCTAAGTTATCCTTGGTTTATTGAAAGGCTTTTAATCACGGGAATGGACAGCCAGGTCTGCAGGCCCTGAAGAGTAAAACTGACTTTGTTGTAGGGGATCAAGATAAGTCTGAGCTAGAGCTTGAAGCAGAGCATTTCATACATGAGCTGTTCTCATTACTCAGAGATGATGAAAACCACCTCCCTTTCATCCAGTAATTCTCTCCGGTGGATCCCAAATGCATCACAATGAAGATGGTTTCATGAGTTTCATTATCTCCATATTCATCAGGCAGGAACCAGAAGCACAGCAAGATGAAATGCTGCAGCAGTGAACACAGGGCAGAGGTGGAAAGAGGGGCCCTATTTGGAGACTGCACGAACTGTGCCACCTCATTACTGGATTAAAGATGTTATTAACCAGAACCATGGTTACTGAAATAAGAGCTGCTCCCAGAAAGATGTCCAAGTCCCACAGGAGAAAAAGCAGGCTCGGTTAGTCTGCACCATAGACATAAAAATACACCATGGATTGCATTTGTGCTCTACAAATAACACTCATGCTACAAATGGAAGGAAGTGCACAATTAGGCCAAATCACAGCCCATGGTAGGTGCTGCAATTAAGCAGCTACAGCGTGCAGGTCCCACTTCTCCCTCCTAGACAAAATACATGGAAAATTAGACTAAATCTGTGCACACACAACCAGGCAGGATTTTCTTCCAGCTTCAGCAGCAGCTGATGGGATAGGGCAGCTCTGGGTGCTGGTGCAGTGCAAAACTGGCCATAGTTTGCTATACCTGATGGGGCAGGCCTTGCCCTGGGCTGGTGCCCCCAGCATTTATCTGGGGGCTCATGTGTATGTTCCTCTCATCCCACACCCACCCCATGATGATGCCTGGTGTTAGTGAGTCAGGTAATGAGTGGGAGCACAGAGGGAGCGGTGGCATTAAGGAGAGTGATCTGATGGGGAGAAAGGGAAAAAGGTAGGGAAGCAAACTGGGGCAGGTAAACTACGTGGTGTGTCCAGGGTAAGGTCCCCAGCTAAGGAAGGAATGTTACTTTCCTTCCGTTCTCATTAGGGCCTAACAGAGGCATCCCTTGTCTGCCTGTATCACTTACTCTTCCCAGTCCCCATGCCCCTGGAAGCAGCCGCCTGGGCAGGAGGCTGCTCTCATTTGCACCAGTGCCACTGACGTTAGCAGCCAGCCCTTGGGACTTTGCTCTCTTTCCACTGCAGTTCTGCCGCATGTCACTCCTGGCAAGGGCATCACTTCCCTCCTGACTGTCCCCGGGATGAGCAGGAAGAATATTCCCTGATCCCCAATGCCAAAGTCTGTCCAGTTTGTGACCGTTCTTTTGCACGGTGCGGTGCATCATGCCCCTTCCCGAAGGGCATCTCATTGCTCGCTCTGGGATGTTATATGAAAGCCTCTAACAGAATCGAGTGTAATGATTGTGTTCCCCACATGACAGTGGTAGCAGAATAGGTAATTTCATTTTGAACAGGGGGGAGAGCTCGTTAAGGACACTGATTGATGGCAGTGCAACATCTGTCATACGAGCAGTGAGTCTCATTGACGGGCAGAAACATCAAAACCCCAGTGAAATCTCACTGCCTGCCCAAGCCTGACCTGAGGGAGACTCCCATTGAATTTCACTTGAAGGAAGAGCTGTGTAAGGCTGCCTGGTCTGTGCCTGCTGCCTGCCTGACCTCAGTAATCAATACCATGCTGAGGACAAACCGGAGGAGCTGGTGATCCAGGGAGAGTGTGGGTGAGGAAAGGTGAGGAGTGTTATCATGGGCAGGCTGGGCGCAGCTCTCTGTCAACTGGGACCACAGCATGGCCTCCGTTTCGTGCTAGGAAATCATAACTATAGGACACTGCTAAAACGGTAAGATAGCATTAAACTTTATGGGGGACTAAGAGGGAACAGCAGCATCGGGATGGCCTCATGGAACAGAATGGACGTTGTTTCTGCCACTGATAGAAGAGGGCATTGCATTGAAACGGGGGGGGAAAGCAGCAGAAAAACCAGTGCGAGTCTTTGCAACAAGTTTGTTGCAGTCTCCACTAGAGGCATAATAATGGAGAGGTCACTGCAAGGCAGAGACACAGGGGAGATGGATGCGCTGATGTGGAGGGAACAGACTGTGGCATCTCAGAAGAAATGGGATTATTAGATAAAGCCTCCTCTCATTTTCCACAAGTGATAAATAATTCCCATTGGTTATTGAAGAAAATTGGGTTAAGGGATTGATTGGGAGAGGTTATTTTGCTTTATTTCTTAATTCCAAACCCTTCAGCCTTGACATCAGACACAGTTTCAGACATACCCTGCACTGCCAAGGCAAGGAGCGCTTCAAGTCACGATGCAGAACACTCTGACCTTGGAATTGACAGGAGATAGCTCTGAAATCCGTTTCTCAAAGTGCTTTCAAGCTGCATTCAGTTGACGTGGAGTCAGTTAAGGAGAGACAAAGCTAATCTGAATTATACAGGATAATTCTTGTGTATCGAGATCTTTTCTAGCCCTGTAGGTCCTTCTCAGCCTCACCTTTGATGGGGGTAAGAAAGAAGGAAGTGGTGAACAATGCTGACAGAGGACCAGATAGACAAGGCAGGAATGGTGGAGTCTGAAAGCACTGAAAAGCCTCCAGGACTGCACTGAACATAAGCGTCCCAAGGCAGAGCTTACATTTTATGCTGACAGATTAAGAAAACCACATTTTTTATGACTTTTCCTTCAATTCCAAGTGGAAAACAAGCTCCTGCCTTATCACAAACAGAGAACCACTGCTACAACCCAATATGCAGCTGCCAGAACAATCACCGATTTCCTTTTTCAAGTACTAAGAATTATTACCTTTGGGTTTTTCCATTTTAAATCACTTTATGGAATCATTGCAGAACGGCCCCAGGCAGCTCCCTATGAACACTGCAGTTCTACTTCATCCCTTCAGGATGGACGGCCTGCCCCATGTGCGTGTGCTGCACGCTCCAGCTTTTACTTGGTACAAACTGACACCATTGCTTTTAAACTTGTTTAAAAGCTTCTGAACTTTACTGCAGCTGAGGACCTTGAGACAAAAAGGAGGAGTTACAGCTCCTGCTTAACACGGACTTCAAGGAGGATAAATGTGTTTCTTCAACAAAATGAGTTTGCAAAATACATGACCAAAGTTATTGATTTTCTTCCTGTGGTCGCCTGCGTGATTCAATTTGATTTGTATTTATTGTTTCCCCCCAGATAGCTTATAGCTATTTGTACCAAGAATATTCTAAGACTGGAGAAATCGAACGGCTGTTCCAGCTCAGATTGCTGTATGTAGCTTTAAAAGCATAAGAAACATCTTACAGATCAAGCCCATCCCAATTCCTCACCTGACCCAGGCAGAGCTTCATACACAGAGTTCACGTTTCTACCACCAAACTCACAGGGCAATCAGCTCAGACCATGGGCAGTTTCAAGATACGACACAATGAAACAGGGACTGTGTTACTGCCTTTTATGACCGCATAGAGGAAAGTTGGTGCAGTTACTACAAAGAGCCACTGGTATTCTTTTGACATTTGGTTCTCATTCAGCAACATTTGATATGCTGGTGGAGGAAGATCCGAACCTCACCTTTGGTTAGTGCAGAAAGCTGAAGCGGGTCACAGCAGGGAGCCCTAAGAGCTGAAACCCACCATGCCATCACAATTCAGAGGACAGCAGAATAACTGGGCTGTCCAGGCTCCTTGGCCTCACTAACAACATAATACACATTATGAAATGCTCAGATTTTTCACCCATAAAGGCTCTGCACAAGGGTCCCTTCTTTCTTAGCTTTGCTGTAAAACATTCTTACCTGAAAAACCTCTCCAGTTCAGCTCAACATTTAGAGGTCTCCGTTAGAGAAATAGACTGCTTTCACATACAACATGGAAACACCTAATCCCTCAGAGAGCTCAGAAGCCTCCCACAAGGTAGCCTCTTCCTTGAGCACTAATTAAAGAGAAAAACAAGGAGTCACTACAGTTATGTGGAGCCATCACTGAGCTACAGCCTTTTTCTACCCCGATCAATTAAACATCCAACATGAGAGCAATTAACCTAGATACAAATCAGATGCGTGGGGAGAGCGTGTTTCCTTGTCTCAGGCCTTTTGCTTTAGAAATAAGAATCAGCCACATTTAAGTGCACCTTTTTTTGCCTCAACTGAAAACAACTCAATAAAAGCAAGAAAAGTCAAATGTCACAGGGAAGAAGGGTGCAGCTTTGTGAGTAATAAGGACTAAAATAAAGCTGGGTGACAGAGATGAACACAAATGCTTATGAAGGAGCCAAGCCCACAAACAAATCAGAGGTGATGGATATCATCTGGTAACAGCCTGCAGTTAGATCCATGCATTATAAGCATAAATCCTCATAGATTATAGGGTTTATTCCCAACTAGAGCAAAGGCAGGCATCCCTCTGAAATTAGTGAGCAACACTGATTCATATTTGCTTTCAGTTTGCCCAAGAGCTCCCCACCACCAAGCCTAGATGATACACCGAGCTCAGCCCATTGACACCATCGGTTTTGCTGTGTCAGGATTATCCTGTGCCCAGAATAATCCAAGCAAGCTACTCCAGAGAGCAGGCATTCTGCAGAACTGATCCTAAATATAGGTGTGCTCTGCACATCAACCCTGTGGTTAAAACAGGGCTTCTTGGCAAGACCTCTCCATCTCTGTGCTGCCACTACAGTGAGAAATGGGACTTCTATCCCAATAATGCCTCTAACTGCTCGTGTGACGCGTGTGTTGTGATAACAGATGTCAAAGTTGGCTGTTGCTGTGGCTAACTTCCTCTGCAGTCATTTGTCTCCATTTTTCCTGGGAGGCAGCACTTTAGGAAGAGCTTTTCCCTAGGGCAGCGCTGTCGGATGGGCTGTACAGCTCCAGGACGAGCGGTCATACAAGGAAGCCTTGTGGTCCCATTTCAGAGTTATATTTTTAGCAAGGGAAGTTAAAAAACCTCACAAAACGAGGGAGGAAGAGCTATTTTTTATCGCTTTATCACTAAAAGGTTGCTATCCTGACCTATGCTATTTTCTGGACGGCAACTTCCAGGACAGTTCAGTTTGAACTATCAGACAATAGATGTAGGTAAAATAACCAGGGAGCCATAAAGCCAAGCAGAGCGTGGAAGCACGAAGGGAACAAAGCCCTGTCACTTGCTTTGCTTTTCATCTAAGCCAATTAAATGTGAGCTCTTCTTCACCTGGGCTGTGGCTCCGAGCTGATCCTTTGCACTGTTGGGTTTATTCTGTGCCTAAACCCACCAATTCAGCACAAAAGGCAGAATTGGGCTATTTAATACCTTGAATACTGACAGATTTTCCAAGAGAGACCAGAAAATGTAAAATCAACCATTTGTTACCTATTGGTTAAAGAACAGCCGTGTACGATCCCATCTCACCCCTCTGACTGAGTTTACTCCTCTGATTCAATCTGCCATTCATGGTTATGAGCACAGATGACAGGTTACTGCAGGCTGTGCTTCCTCAGCAGCGTATGATCCTGTTGGAGTTACGGCTTTTAAGGACACCTCATGCGAAGAGCATGGGATCAAGAAACTCTGATTTGAATTCTAACCAAACAGGCAACTTAAGCCAATGGACCTCAGTTGGGATGCCCAGACCTGCTGTTATTCCAATCCCAGACACGTACCTCTAAATGTACAGTAATACTCTGCCTCCCCCATCATGTACCCCCCATCAACTCCAGTTCTCTCTGTCATGGAGATGGAGGCACAAAACCTCCCTTTCCCTTTCACCCAAGTGCATCCTGTTATCCCATATAACACCAGAGAAAGCTGCAGTAATCTATAGCGGGATCTGAAACTTGAGTGTCTATTATTAATCATAAGACTCTAGGCTAAGTCTTCCACTGGAGTAACTTGGCATTCTGCTCCTTTGTGAACTCGCTTTAGCTGAAGAACCGGCCCTTTGAAACCAGGCAGGAGGTGGCCATGGGAGAGAATATTGCATTACAGATGTTATAAAATCAGTGCGCTAAAACTGCAAGGAAAACACCTCTGCAAAATGCAGGCATGGTAAATGCTTAGCTCTTAGAAGTTAGTAAATGACTGAAGTACACTTGCAGCAGTGAAATCATTCTTGGTATTGACACTGATTAAACACAGGCCTGTTTAACTGCTCTCACAGCAAATAAATCCGGGGAAGTGAAAGCAGCAATGAGCTCCGTGATGATCTGCAGGAACCTGCAGGAAATTCTTGTTCCCTGGTAAACTGGATGCAAGTGCCACTTCAGGACCGTGTTGTCGGGGATTTAACAGCTTCAAATGCAACCCAAAGCATTTCTGCATGAAGGAAATAATGCCAGTGTCTGGAAACATTTGATTTAAGGTCCTGAAATATGACCACTGGCTCAATGGGAATGATGAAAAGAGGGACGTGTTAGGAAAATGTTGTGGTGTTGCAGCTTTTGGGGAGTTCAGTCTAGAATGGGAAGAAAATGGACTGATACTGAGCTTCCAAAGCATGAGCATTGCCCATTAGGACCTTTGGGTTTTAGGCTGTGGCGTGCTAGCAAAAAGCCTGATGGAACTGCATCAGTTGGGCTGCTACATCCCCATCCCTTCTTTTATCCAAGTATCCCAAAATGATGATAACTTGTGAATGAATATCATAACCCATCATTAACCCCCCCCAGGATCTGATATTTCAGATCTCAAGATCCTGAACAGATTACAAGAAGGAACAAAACAAGGACATCCTTTTGGAAGCTCAGCCCCCAGCCCTGCTCATTCATGTGATGGCCCAATCCTGCAGCATGCTGGGCCCTCCCATGCAGGCTGACCACTTCCTGGTTGTCTTCATTCTACTGTCTCTCTATAACATTAAAAACCACCCCAAACCCCTTCTTCTCATCTGCTTAGAGAAGATATTCAAGCTAATTCGTTATCACTGGATAATGCATCTGGAAGCAGGGAGGCTGTTGTGCAACTCCACCTTCTGTGTTTGCTTTCCCTTTTAATTCTAAGGAAGCTGCAGACCTCAGCCTCATCCTCCTGTAGTATTTCTTTAATGCAGGTTTAGCAATAGTGTATAATCAAGGTGAAAATCAATGCTGCTTCATTATGGCTCTGTGGGAGTGCCCGGTCCTTCCCTTCTGCTCCAAAGCCTGAGACAGCAGGTTGCTGCTTGCCCTGAAGCAGCGATGCTCGCTTGTTAAACTGCAAGGCAAGTTCTCGGTAAGCAGAACCATTAGTCTGCATTCCAGATCCTCCTGAGTGGATATTGATAGGGGGAGAAAGGGTTTTGTTGCTCATCAGAAATAAGGCCACATTTTAGGCTGATTTCCCTGACTCATTCTAACCTTCAGGCCACCTTCAGGGTACCGTAGCAGAAGTAGCGTCCACCTGCATCTGCGGAGAGCTCAGAAGTGAACATTGAAGGAATGTGGTTTATGTTGAAACAATGTCCTTAACGTTAAAACGATGTCTTTTACTCCTGAAGCATTTCTGTCCCTGCTTATAAAAGCTTCCCTGAGGGCAAACCTCTTCCCATCTAAATATCCCGATTTCTAAGGTGATCACTATGTGTCACGAAAACAATTGTATTCTGTAAGAGTTTGCATTGCTTGAATTTCCGTGTGAAATAAATAAGCCAAGTGCTAGCACTGCTTGGCTATAAAGCAACCATTTCTTTTGCATACTGGGTAAATAGATTTAAAACAATCCATGCATCACAGGATGTGATGGGAGTTGTATTACAAAGTTCAATATGCCCCTCCTTGCTGTTCAGCACCATCCCCTTGTTTTCAGAAGATTAAAGGGATAATAAAGACTCCCAAGCACTCTGTTAACCACTGTTTTCTTGTACAGGGAGTTTTCCAGATGTATAAAACCATGATCTGTTCCCCCCTCCCAGTGTTACTCAACAGGGGGAAAAACAGTAATAAACCAGCTCATAACGTATCTTTTCCTCTAAAAGGAAACCAAATGCTGTGCCATAATAAGCTGTAATTTTGTTTTGACTCCCAGTTAAATCCAAGGGGATGCTTTTTGCTGATGGAGAAAACTTTTTGCCATATTAATGGCACAGATTTAGAATCCCTGATTGCTTCAATTATAATAAACCCTTTTCCCCATGTTTATCATCTAAAACTCGGGGGAGGTTCAACAGTGGAGCCAACTGCTGCTGTTTGCAAACCCACTTCAGCCGATGCCTTGGGTAATTCTGACTTCCCCACTGACTGCAGTGCTGCAGTCCTATGACAGCATCATATTAATGAGCCAGCAGCAGAGGTATGGGGTCCATGTGGTTTGCAAAGTTTAACCCTGTCCCTCAGACTTCCTTAACTCCCTGCTGTGAAGACGCAGCAGCAGCAAAGCTGGGAGCTGTGCGTGTCCCAGGCTCAAGGGAATACTGGAGAAGGATTTTGCCCGTGAACAAGATCAGCTGCTTAAAACCTCACAGCCTGAACGCAGGCAGAACCCCTTCAGCACCTTTCTGAGTGAGGAGTTAAAGCATCCCCCTCAGCATCCCCCTGCTTTGCCACGGGAGCTGCAGCAGGGCTCTTCCTAGCACCAGCACTTTGGGTTTTTTCCCTTTCCTTCTCTGTCGTCTTTGCGGCTTCCTAACCAATTGCCTGCAATCCACCCAGGAGGAGTTCAGAGCCTGGATGGTAGCTACTCCCTGCAATGCAACCCATGCAAAGTGTAGTGTACCACAGAATCATAGCATCGTTAGGACCCATGTAACCGTGTCAGCATCGTTTTGAACAACGTTTCAGAGAATTTATTTCTAAGCAATGCACTAAGCGTTAGGTTGGGGGGGGGGGGGGGGAAGAAAAGGGGGGAAGAAAGAGAAGGGGAAAAGGAATCAAGATCCAGGATGCTGGATGCCGGGGCGGGGTTCAAACTCCTGGTACTGCAACGGCTGCACCCAGCCCCTCCTGAAGCCCCTTCCTGCGCCGGCCTCCGCCCCGGCCGCAGGAGGGGACTTTGCGGGGAGCGAAGCGTTCGCGGAGCAATCCCTGCCGCAGAGCACCCCCGGGCACCCATCCAGCCTCCCCCCCCCCGCCCGCCGGTGACCTTCAGAGGTCAGACCCCGCCCGGGGAAGGGGGGGAGCGGGGCTGCATCCCCGGACCCCGCTGCTCGCTGCGCACCCCCGGCACTGCCCGGTGCAGGGCGGACGCCGCCGCGCCCCGCGGGAGCTCTCCGCGGTGCTGCCGCAGCCCCGGCCCCGGTCCCAGCCCTCGGTCCCCGGTCCCCGCCCCGGTCCCGGCTCCAGCACCGGCTCCGGCCCTACCCTGCGGGCTCCGCCGGGCGCAGCTCCACCGCCCCCGGCAGCGGCCCGGTACCGGCACCGCGCTCGGCTGCGGGAGGGAAAAGCGAGAAAAAAAGAGAGGAAAGAGAGAAAGGAAACAAAAATAAAGAAATAGAAAGAAAGAAAGAATAAAGAAAGGAAAGAGCGTGATGGCCTAGGGAAGGCGGAGAAGGGAGAGGGGAAAGGAGGGAAGGAGCAGGGAAAGGGAGAGCAGGGCGGAAGGAAGGAAGGAACGGAGGGAGCGGGGCAAGGGGGAAAGGGATGGGAAATAGGGAAAGCGCAGCAGTGGAAAGGGGGAACGGGATAAGGGGAAGAGAGGGAAAGGGGGAATGGGGAAGGGGCATTGAGGGGCGTCAGGGGCTGGGGGCCGGGAAGGGGGAGCGGGAAGAGGGGAGGGACGGGAAGAACCGGGGCAGGGGCGCGGGCGGGTAGGTGGGTCCGGGAGGCGGGCCCGGGGAGGGGGTTTCCGCCCCCCGCACACGTGTGGGGCCGCCCCGCACCCGCCCGGCGGGGCTATATAAGGGGCAGCGGCTGCCCAAGTAGCGCCGCGCCGCCGCCCGTCACCCCCGAGTGCCCCACCATGAGCTACACCATGGAGCCCCTGGGCAACCCCTCGTACCGCCGGGTGACCGAGACCCGGGCCACCTACAGCCGCGCCAGCGCCTCCCCGTCCAGCGGCTTCCGCTCGCAGTCGTGGTCGCGGGGCTCGGGCAGCACCGTGTCCTCCTCCTACAAGCGCCCCAACCTGGGGGTCCCGCGGGCTGTCTACGGCTCCACGGTGCTGAGCTCAGCCGAGAGCCTGGACGTGAGCCAGTCCTCGCTGCTGAACGGCGCGGCGGAGCTGAAGCTGAGCCGTTCTAACGAGAAGGAGCAGCTGCAGGGGCTGAACGACCGCTTCGCCGGGTACATCGAGAAAGTGCATTACCTGGAGCAGCAGAACAAGGAGATAGAGGCGGAGCTGGCGGCGCTGCGGCAGAAACACGCCGGGCGGGCGCAGCTGAGCGATGCTTACGAGCAGGAGCTGCGGGAGCTGCGCGGGGCCCTGGAGCAGGTGAGCCATGAGAAAGCGCAGATCCAGCTGGATTCGGAGCACATCGAGGAGGACATCCAGCGCCTGCGGGAGCGCTTCGAGGATGAGGCGCGGCTGCGCGACGAGACGGAGGCCACCATCCGCGCCCTGCGCAAGGAGATGGAGGAGGCCTCGCTGATGCGGGCGGAGCTGGACAAGAAGGTGCAGTCGCTGCAGGACGAGGTGGCCTTTCTGCGGGGTAACCACGAGGAGGAGGTGGCCGAGCTGCTGGCGCAGCTGCAGGCGTCCCATGCCACGGTGGAGAGGAAGGACTACCTGAAGACCGACCTCACCACGGCGCTGAAGGAGATCCGCGCCCAGCTGGAGTGCCAGTCCGACCACAACATGCACCAGGCCGAGGAGTGGTTCAAGTGCCGCTACGCCAAGCTGACGGAGGCGGCCGAGCAGAACAAGGAGGCGATCCGCTCCGCCAAGGAGGAGATCGCCGAGTACCGCCGGCAGCTCCAGTCCAAGAGCATCGAGCTGGAGTCCGTGCGCGGCACCAAGGAGTCGCTGGAGCGGCAGCTCAGCGACATCGAGGAGCGTCACAACAACGACCTCACCACCTACCAGGTACCGGGGGGGGAAGCTGCCGGGCTGCGCCGAGCCCCGTTCGGGCGGTGACAGGGGCGGGCCGCCTGATGCCGGGCCCCCCGGGGGGGCTGGGGGCACCCCAAAGGTTGTGTCGTCCCCTCTGAGGGCTGGGGGGGGCACCCCGAGGGTGGAAGCCCCGGCCTGGCCGCAGGGGAGGGAGATGGGAGCCGGGTGCGTTCTGCTCCGATGCCACCAGCACCTCTCAGAGATGCAGGAAGAGTTTCTGGAAGTCTTCGGGAACTTTTGCACTGGTTGTGCGTGAGGGTTATGCCTGTGTCAAAGAGGGTTTCTGTGCTTTCCCTTGCAGGACACGATTCATCAGCTGGAGAATGAGCTTAGAGGAACGAAGTGGGAAATGGCACGTCACTTGAGGGAATACCAGGACCTCCTCAATGTCAAGATGGCCCTGGACATCGAAATTGCTGCATACAGGTACAGTAGGATCATTGCGGACATGTCTGGAATATTAATAGCACTGCAGATGCTGCTGGTGTGGGGAGCCTTGCCATGGATGGGAAGTGTCTGCATGCAGTGAAATTGGAGCTTGGCTCCATTACAATCACTCCAAAATCTGTGCAGACCCAAGGAGTGTTTGCAGGAGGAGCCCTGGGTTCCTTGGGGACCAGCTCCCTGCCGATGCTCCCTGTGAGCTCAGTGGGCACAGGACGCTGTGATTCAGTGCAGTGGCACCATGTGCCGCAGTCTGTCCTTGGTTACAGGAGCAGAAGATGCAGCAAGAGACGAGCTTGGTTTTAATCCCCATTTGCTTTGCATATGCCAAGCAAGTGGCGCTTGTCACCTCAGCTCCCTTTTCTCGCTGGGGAGAGACAGCGCGCTTGCTTGATCATGGTTTCTAGCAGGGAGTGCTCATCCTGTCTGTTACAAGCACTTTTGCTTTTCTTCCTCAACTTTCCTTTAAAGGCATCCCCTCTCATCTGGAGCAGGAACGTTGCTTGCTGTTGCCATCACCTGGCAGGTTCTTTTAGTCTCCTTTGCATCCCTTTAGAACTCTCATCAGAGAGAGCTGCTGAGTTTTCTGGGTCACAGGCTTGGATGAGAAACATGCATTTGAATATGAGACAAAAAACCCCCATCTCCAGCTCTGCTTACACTCCTCAGCTTGTTCAACCACACAGGCACCCCAGGCTCTACAGCTGTTTGCTGCCCATGTCAGCTGAACAAAAGCCTCTTAAGCTTTCACAGGTGCACAAGAAAGATGGATGCCCAAACTATTGAACTAGGGCGTATCACAGACCTGTCTGGGTTGAAAGGAACCTTAAAGCTCATCCAGTTCCATCCCTCTGCCACGGGCAGGGACACCTTCCACTAGAGCAGCTTGCTCCAAACCCCATCCAGCCTGGCCTTGAATATGCTCCTATTGGCTCTGAATGTCTCAGCCACATCTGGGTTTGTTGGGCTGGGCCAGATTCTGTTTGCTGAAGTCCTAATGCATCCAATGCAGTTAATTCCTTTGCCATACTCTTCGCTGGTTTATGTCCTAATGAAGCTTTTGACCTTCGATGTAGTTCAACACATCAGCTGAAGGTGTTACGCTCACCGCATGCAAACCAAGCTAAAAGCTTTTTGCTGAATATGAATTTTGCAAAAGAGCAGATTCAAGGCAAGCTGAACTGGGGCTGTAAGGGATGGATTACGCTGATCAGCTCTCGTGTATTCCATATACAAACTGGTTCCATCCTGCTGATAGAGAAACAATTAATACCTGTCCCTTACCTTTGGTTTCTATGCTCATTTTTTCTCCTCCTGATTCCCTTAGGAAGCTACTGGAAGGCGAAGAGACAAGATTCAGTGCCTTCTCTGGAAGCATTACTGGGCCCGTATTCACACACAGGCAACCATCAGTCACAATAGCATCCACTAAGATTCAGAAAACAAAGATTGAACCCCCAAAGCTGAAGGTCCAGCACAAGTTTGTAGAAGAAATCATCGAAGAGACAAAGGTAGAAGATGAGAAGTCTGAAATGGAAGATGCCCTAGCAGCTATTGCAGAAGAAATGGCAGTCAAAGCCCAGGAGGAAGAAAAAGCAGAAGAAGCAGCTGCAGAGGAAGAAGAGAAGGCTGCTGCAGAACAAGCCGCTGAGGAAGAAGGGAAGGAGGAAGAAGAAGCCGAGGAGGAGGAAGCTGCAAAATCTGATGCAGCAGAAGAAGGAGGTTCTGAAAAGGAAGAAATAGAGGAAAAGGAGGAAGGTGAGGAGGCTGAGGAAGAGGGTGAGGAAGCTGAGGCCAAGGGCAAAGCTGAAGAGGTAGCAGCAAAGGTAGAGAAGGTCAAATCGCCTCCCGCTAAGTCCCCCCCTAAATCTCCTGTAACGGAGCCGGCCAAGGCTGCCCAGAAAGAACCAGCCGCAGAAGCGGGCAAAGAACAGAAGGTGGAGAAAGGCGTTGAGAAAGCGGCCAAGGAGGAAGAGAAAGCGGCGTCTCCAGAGAAGCCAGTGACACCAAAGGTAACCCCTCCAGAGAAGGCAGCGACCCCGGAGAAGGCTGTGACCCCGGAGAAAGCGGTGGTGCCGGAGAAGCCCCGCTCCCCGGAGAAGCCGGCGACGCCGGAGAAGCCCCGGTCCCCGGAGAAACCAGCAACTCCCGAGAAACCCCGCTCCCCGGAGAAACCGGCCTCGCCGGAGAAGCCCCGCTCCCCAGAGAAGCCGCCCTCCCCGGTCAAAGATGGGAAGGCTGTGGTGGAGGAGAGCATCACGGTCACGAAGGTAACCAAGATTAGTGCAGAGGTAGAGAAGGGGTCGAGGAAAGAAGACATTGCAGTGAATGGTGAGGTGGAGGAGAAAAAGGAAGAGGAGGAATCCAAAGAGAAGGAGGTTGAGGAGGAGGACAAGGGAGTCGTCACGAATGGCCTGGATGTGAGCCCGGTTGATGAGAAGGGTGAGAAAATAGTAGTAACCAAAAAAGCAGAGAAGATCACTGGTGAAGGCGGGGACAGTACGACCACATACATCACCAAGTCGGTGACGGTCACCCAGAAGGTAGAGGAACATGAAGAAAGCTTTGAGGAGAAATTAGTGTCCACCAAGAAAGTGGAGAAAGTCACTTCACACGCTGTAGTAAAGGAGATTAAAGAGGCCGAATAAAATAAACCATAGCTAAGTTAAAACTCGAGCTTGGGTCGGTGCAAAAGGTTAAGCCATATGACAGCTGCAAAATGCATGTGAGTGACGGCTTCAAAGCAGAACGGGTTCTCTCATGGAGGCTCCAGACACACAGTATCTTACTTTTTTGTGCAATATAAAGGGGAGGGGGGGGGAATGCATGCAGGCTCAAGATGTGCTCCCTCCACAGAGCTTGGGGCTCTACAAAAAATAGCTACTATAATAGTGCATGAGATGAAATGTGCAGAGGAAGCTTTTGAATCTCCTGAGCTGTTGGAGGGACGTATCTGAGGGATGACTTAAGATGTATTATGCAAAGAACCAACTGAGCCAAAAAGACAAACAGAAACCAGTCGTAGAATATTCATGAGAACCAGAACTCTCCTAGCCTTAAAAGAATAAAAGCTACTTATAAATAATTATGTTTACCTCACTGGTGCAATTTAGGGTGGACTTTTGCTCATGGGAGAACCTAGTTGACATGCACAGTACGCAACCTTTTGTTGTTTGATGTAAAAGTCACAGCAGTTCTTGCTCAATAAAGGTCAATACTGAGAACAACACTTGTCTGGTGATTTTCTTTCCAGCTGGGATCCTTCCCTAAAGCCTGCTCCTCTGTCCTGAACAGGAACACACTTGCATGGGCTGATGAGCTGCTTGGTGTCCGCATTTAGAAAACAAGCTTGAATTGGGTATGATGAACACGTTTCCTATAATAAAACACAAATAGTTGAGCTGGTTTAAGGAAACATATAAGAACCATATCCCATCTTTTCTAGAGTAAAGAGGAATCTATTAAACTCTGCTGCCTGGCCTTGAGGTGCTTAGAGGGGCTGCAATTCCTTTCGCTAGCAATGGAAAGGTTCCCTAAGCCATGTGCTGATCGCGTTGCTTATCTGAGCAATCCTGCCTTTACTAAGGGTAAAAGTGTTAAATTCTACTGCAAGTGTAATGATCCTCCCTGCACACCAGTCTCAATGTGCAAGGAGAGCCTTAAAAATGTGATTTCCAGACTATTCCTTGACTTTTCCTGTGAGGAATGCCTGTCTGAGCTGTTTGTCATTAAGTGTGCAAAGACCCACTAAGTCAACCAAGACACTGTGTTCATCGAAATGGGGTGGTTTCTGGTTATTTTTCCCCTCCTGCCTTAATTATATGGGAACATCCTTATCAGATATCTGTCCCCAATGATCCATAGGTGCAATCTGCTTCTAAACACAAAATTCCAAAATTGGGAGCAAGCAGATTCCTGGAAAAAGGAAAATTTTACTGGAATCATGGATCAAAACATCCTGAACTCACATTTTACCTATCTGCCCGTTTGAAAATGGCTGTAGAAATGAGAACCTTCCAGAGCCGGAACTGAGGCTGGTCAGGCTCAGATTATAGCTGGTGTGACTGACAGATAAAACCAAATCAAAGCATTCCTAAACTTCCAAGAGAAAGGGATCTTTGGCCTTTGTCTACTGCCACTTCCCAGTTGGCTTTATTAAGAAGAAAGCCCATTAAAGGGCCTTCTAAAATCCCACTCTATGGAAAATAAATGGAGACAAATGAAACAAAGGGAAAAAGAGGAGGGCTCTGACCCCAATTTGGGGAGCTAATATAGGATTAATATTGTGGTTATTTTTGTTGTGTTTCAAAAGGAAAATGAAGAACACAGCTACTGCCTTAACTCCCACAAGTAGCAAAGGAATGCAAATCCCTTCTAAGGCTGTTCACTGCATGGACTGTCCTGAAATCTGCTGCGTAATTGAGGGTCTGATCAAACCCCGTGATTCGCTTATGCCTTCCAATGCTCTCCCCTATCAATAACTGAAGATCAAGTAGTTGTTAACTGGAAGGGTTCTGCATGTTCTTCGCTGGAGAAACTGCAGGAAAGTCCACAGCAAATAAAGCTGAATGTCTTTGTGCAGCCAAGTAATGACTGCTTCTCCTGCTGACATCAATAATGGAAATCTGTGCTCAACAGCTTGCTGCTTGAGGGACGTTTAATTAGAGCGGAGCTAGCAAATTAAATGGCACCTTCTCTGTAGAGGGCTTATTTGTGAAAGTTACATGTGTATGTGACAGAAAGTAGCTGTATCTTTATGAATAAGAGGCAGCCCAGTCATAGTCACCTATTGTCAGGAAGTGGTTGCACCAAGTTATGGCAAAACACAGACATGCCCAATGGTTTGTGAGCATTGAAGCTGTTGTCTTTTGGGTCTAATCAAAGTTTTCAAGAGACCACCACCACTAAACCCCAAAACTAAGCCAGAGAGCAATATTTAACATAAAACCTTCTATTTATGTGCTTCCAAATAAGTTCTATCAGCTGCTAAAATGTCACAAACTGCCGAGCCAGTGGGCGAGCACAGAAAGTCAGGTACCGTCAGCATCAAGATGAAGAAGGGTCACCTTGTATGATGTCAGCTCAAGTGCACTGTTAATGTGGGCTTACATGGGTGCAGGTGTGATCCCAGACTGGGTTGTTGTTTTTCATGCTGTTCCTTTTAGCCCTGGTAGGATACAGCCACAAGGACCTGGAGATCATTGTTTGTGTTGTTTCAATTCTCCTTGCACATAGGCAGCCCAACGGGGCCGCAGTTTCCCATACAAGGCAGCTGTATCCACACTTGTACCCAGGGTACATCAACTTTCCTGACTGGTTCTGGGAATTCACTGCATAGCCTGCGTGGAAGGCAAATCCCAGGCTGCCCAATGGCATGGGGTGTTTCAAAATATCCTCCTTTCCCCTGTTTTTCCACCCAAAACATATCTCAGCCTTTAGTTATTACCCACAACTGCAGGATTCTGTCTCTGCTTTAATACACAAATCTGTGAGTTTAGCCTATTCCCACTGCAAATGTTTCCATCAAATCCTAGGAGAAATAAGCAAGTTTATGGTTAATGCATTTCTAAATATTTATAAAACTATAAGAACCCATTAATATTTAGTGCTGCCAAGAGGTTTTGTCTACTGACATCTGCAGTCAAACAGTTTCAGAAGACAGCATAATTCCAGGGCAGAGATGCATAAATAGTATGTTAGTTGCCTGTTCTGCACCGATTATTTCTGCAGACTCTGCAGAACCAGCAAAGGGATTAATTACTTACAGACACAAAAGTTCATGAATCAATATGAAAAAGACTCTGTGAAGGGGAAAACAATAATTAAAGGAAGTGACTATGAGGATTTATGAGCCTTATTTAAGGCGAGCTACCAAGACCCCTGTGACTTCAGGAGCTGGAGGGCTCTAGAACAGGATCTTTTTCCATGTTGTCTTGTGGAGATGCTGCCATTCAGATATTTTCAGCATCCCAGAACTAAATTCCAGGTGGGAACAAAGTTGGAAGTGTTACAAAACACAAATAGGCTGTGTTTGCCAGGGAGCTGAGTCAGGCACTAGAATCTTCTCCTGGCATCAGTCTGTGCTTTTCCCATTCCCATGTGGGCTTTCTTCCATCTCTGTTCAGGACTGAACTACCCTTAACTAACCCAGGAAGGCAGCAGATGATGAACTGTCAATTATTGAGTTATCAGAAGGTGCATTCCTAGAATCTGGGCATTGCACCTGTACAAGTTTTCCTCTTGCTGAGTGGAACAGGAGTGTGTGGATGTGCATCTTAAGAAAAGCATTCAGGACCTCCTTCTATTTCTCTTCCCTGTGATTCTTGGCATGATCCAGACCCCATGTGCCCAAACAGAAGGAGAAAATTCAGAGACAGACCCGTAGCTTTATTTGCAGCTGCAACTTGGGTTAAAGTTTCCATCCTGCCTCCCTCTGCCTGCTTTTACTGCATTGCGTCAAAGCGAGCGCCTGGATTTTCTAAGGTTAAACAAGTGTTGCCAGTAGGATCCCCACAACCCTCGGAGCATCTCGGCTCCCACATCCATCCTCCCTCCCTCCGCTTTACCTTAGCAGCAAGGTAGGAGCAGGGTGGCAGACCAGGCTGGACGGTCACTGCAGCTTGTCACTCTCTGCAGCTCATTGCTGTGACTCACACATTTCCTGCAGAGCTGTGAAATCTCTCCTTTAGCTGCAATACATTAAAAATAACATAAGGAGTAGGGACCAGGCTGAGAAACGCTGCAAGGAGAAGTGTGTTTGCTGGTGTAACTGGTTTGAGAGCATCTCGGCTGCAACACTTTGGAGAGCTGCAAGCTTCCATAGGAGTGAAAGGGATACAAAGGACTGAATGAAGAGGAGTTTATCCATAAAAAAAGAGAAAGTCACGAAAAAGGAAGCAAGATCAGGGACTGAGGAGTTAAAAGGTGCTCAGAGTGCCTGGAGAAAGGCAGGATGGGGAAGTGGTTTTGATATAAGCCAATCTCTGTACGAGTGGCGTGGCTTTAATGGCTGTGTGAGTTCTGACCTGGCGCATCACAGTTTCTGCTCTGCGGAAGCAGCACTTCTCTCCAGCTGAAATGCCACACTAAGCATTTCCTGATAGGCACTTAGGTGAAATTCCAAGTACCATCTCTTAGACTTAATGTTCTGCTGTTCGAGCCAAAAGCATCATACACTACAAGAAGTAGCTCTCCTGCAAGCCCCTCAATAGCTTTTGAAAGCACTGAGCGAACAGTGTGGTCAAGTCTCTGGCCCATGGTGCTGCAAGTACCCACACCACCTTCCTGGAGACAGAAAATCTGCTTTGTAAGAGTAAGTCTGCATAAACCGATGTAGAAACATCTCCATTAAAAGCAGAAGGGAAACACGAAAAGAAAGCCTTAAAATGATGTTGAAGAAAGGGAAAACTAATTTAAATGTTTGTCCTCTGGTTCTCAAAAAGCATCAAACTCCCCAAGAAAGCGGGGGGGGGGGGGAATAAAGCATCTGGAAATGATACTGGAACTCCCTGAACAGGAGTTAGTGGGTTTATTACATACACATACAAGCTCCTGAATTGTTTTACCAAAGCTTTTCTTTCTCCTGCTGGGAACGTGGAAGGAAAGAATTGGTTTAAGTTCTTACCTCATCCATCATAATCTTCTTTGGAACTCTTTAAACTCAAAGGAGATGCTTTTGGAACAACCCTGAAATCTGTACAGACACTTCCTTCTCTGAACATAACCACTGAGGACCAATGCCAATCAGCCAATGCCAGTCAGTGCACAGAACTAAAAGGTACCAAGACTCCTATGCAAAAATCCAACTGCAAGAAAATCCAGTGCACCCATGTAACACCTGTTCTAACATGGCCTTCCATGGGTTGAGCTTATGTAAAAGGGTTTAATTTGCAGCCTTAGTCTCATACTTGCCCTTAGCACAAGGCTTAATTTAAGCAACTTGAGCTAATTGAAAATAAATGGGCTCATGCCGCAGGATGTTGGTTCAGAATTGCCAGGCTCTGCTGCTGTTTGAGATGCTCCTATTTTGTGTTCAAATTAGACCAGAAAATGAGCATCTTCAGTCCATAGTGCATCAACTTGGGGTAGCACCTTGGAAAGGCAGCTCATTCAAGTAGCACAGGGAACGCCCCCTACACTTTGTTCCCTCTAACACCTCACTGCAGCCCCTTTTTATCCTTAGACGCTGCTCCAAATCTCAGCTACATCCTCAGCCATTCTTCCATCACTGACCTGTCACTGAACAGCTTCCTACCAGCGTTTAAAGCCCTGTTCGTATTTCACTTCTGAATTGGTTTGTTAAATGTTCTCCTTTCCTCCAAAGGCAAAAAGGAGCCCATGCCCACACCAGAGCTCAGTGAGACCCATCACAAAACCACAGCACTCCCAACACCAGTGGATCCCTTATAGTGACATTTCCACGTGAAATTTCACAGCACCACCAAGAAATGTTGTCCCCTTATCACTCCCCCCAAACACATCAGTGAGACAGAAACCACCATCCCCTATCCTGTTCCACAGGCCTGAAAGATGAGTGCAACACATCACTGACCTTTTAAACGCATCGGTGACACACAACACGTACAAGGAATCTGTGTAAGCATTTCTGTAACTTTATTGACTAGCTTTATTGCACATACTTATTGAAGCCTCCATTATTTTACCCACCCAAGGTTTCCATAGTTATATTAAATGCAAGTTAAAGGTAACTTTCATTCCCATGACTTATTTTCCCCCCCCCGTTTTAAGGTTCTGAATCACCCAAGAAAGACACAACCCCTGAATTCATACGTGAAGACCATGCGGCATTCAGGGAGCAAGCCAGTGGGTGCTCTGCAAGCATACTGATACTCTGCACAGAGAAACATCATAGATCATTAACTTTAAACCTCAGTGGTCACTGAATTAAATATGTGAGACTGCAATGTTAGCTCAGTCCATCATCATTGATTCTGTTGACCTGATGAGAAAGCTAGACTGCCCAAGAATCAAGCCTTCTTCTTCACTTCACTCTCTTCTTTTCCTGCTGCTCCTTTCTCTTCCTTCTCCTCCTCACCAGCTTCCTCAGCAGTTTCCTGAGATTCCTCCCCTTCTTCAGCTGCTGTTTCTTCCCCTTCTTCCTCTTCCTCACCCTCTTTGGCTTCTTCAGATTCTTCCTTAGCACCTTGGAAAGACAGAGACATTTTTCACATCTATGTACCGTTCCTAATCCAAATTTAATGGGAGCCAGCTTACTTGCACCCTTAAACCCCACACATCTGGGCACAGCTGAACACGATGGGGCTGGCAACTCATTTTGCATGAAAGCAGGGACATTTATCTGGGACTTACAAGGGAGAACAAGAAACCTCCACAACCAACTTACCCTCTATTTTAGAGGAAGTGAAACACTTTCTAGGTCTTTTCAAAATCATCGCCTTGAAAATACTGACTGTGGACTCATTGCTTTAAGCCTTATCCAAAGGCTTAAAAGACTCTTGCCACTGCCCTCCAATTGGCTCTTTCACTATCCTTTCATTATCATTAATCTTTACATTAATAAACTCAAGTAGTTCAATGGTAACCAATGCAATTTCAGATGTGTAGGTTAAATCCTGCAATCAAAGTTGGGAAAAGCAACACTGGATAACATTCCTATTACATTTTCTTTAAATATGTGAGTTCGGGGCAGCAAGGAAGTGGCATATACCTTGACTGGATGAGAAAACTACCTAGATCTCAGGCAACAGCTATTGCTATCCCCTGAACACAACAGCCACATCCACAGATACCAGCTGACATGCCTGTTATCACAGGCTACCCTCTGGGAATCTTCATTTAGCTCAGGATACCCTTGTCCCTTCTGTTTGAGGATGTCTGTATTAGCTAAATAATGTTTGCTACCGTAGCATTACCTGCTGTTAAAGTATTATCATTTCTGGGTTTAGAAACTTGAATGGAAAAAACATCCAGTGATTTCCAAAGGTGTATAATCAGTCCTATAATCTGCCTGACAGTGAACATTTACCTTCTCTTACATTCAATATTCAGGCTTTCCTGCCTACATCTTTGTGCTTAGTCCCACAACCCTTTGCTGATGTGAGCAGTGAGAGCGATCTAACTGTTAGACTTCATCAGCATTTCTGGGGTTTACCCCATATGAGCAGGGTGAAGCATGAGAGAGGGATTTGAAAATAACTATAAATACCTTCCTCCTCCTCTTCAGCCTCTTCACCTCCTGCTTCTTCCTCACCTTCCTCTTTCTCTTCCTCCTCACCTTCTTCTGCAGGGGCTGCCTTGGCTTCTCCTGCTTTAGTAGCCTCAACTGTTTCCTCTACTTCTATCTGCTCTTCCTGGACGTGACTGGAGTAGTATGTGGGGAAGGAACGGGTTGTCATCAAGTAGGAGCTGGACTGGAGACCGCTGTAGGCAGACCTGCCGAAAGTCGGGGCAGTCTGGGTGTAGCCACTGGTGATGCTTCCCACACTAGTGAAACTGAGCCAGGTCTCTTCACCTTCCAGCAGTTTCCTAGCAGGGAAAAGCAGGTAGAAATCACTTCATCATGCTGGAGCAGTAATCAGACATGGACTAAGATACTGTCATGCTTTGAGCAGTGCAAGCCCTTGAGACTGCAGATTTATGAGTGTAAAGAAATAGCCCATAATGAATAACTATGTGGCAACAGTACCCTATCTTCTTGGAATCATTTGAAAGTTTGAGGTGAAATTATAAGAACACAACCTCTAGGATTTGGTTCCTACAGCAGGTGAAGTTAGAGGTGTGTTTTAGTAGCATGTAGGGTTGCAGCGAACAATGCAGATCCAAATTCAATGCTACATTTAGCTATTAGACAAGGGTTATAGCCACTTTCTCAATATCCCCCCTTGTGGCATCCACAGAAACTCTTTTCTGGCATTTGCCATTGCTAACAGTATTTGGGACACAACATTAGACAGCTATTTAGCTGCAATTCTGCTGCAAAATATTTGCTTTGCAGGAGATGGCTTCTTCCAGTTAGAAACAAAGCCCCTTCTTAAAAGCATGTAATGGATTTTCAATACTGAGAACACAACCACCTTTGTTAAACTCCACCAACAAAATCTTCACTGCAAGTACAGATCAGGTACTTTCATTTGTAAAGATGAAGAATTGAGATTATATTGCCAAGATACGTATGCATATGCACAGAGAGCTCCTACTATCATACTCACTGAAGCTTGCTACACTGAACATTTTGCTTTAAGCAAGTATTTTATCTCATACGCTCTGCTTCTTCCAATAGCAAGGCAATGGAGAAGACCTGATAAAACTCTGACATCTATCTAGGAACATTTCTGCTAGAGGAATGATAAACAGAATGAATTCTCCCAAAGAGAGAATGGGAACCTGACCCATGTTCTGACTTATACCATTACCCCCATCATACCTATATGCAGCAATTTCGATGTCCAGAGCCATTTTCACATTGAGCAGATCTTGATATTCCTTCAAGTACCGAGCCATTTCACTCTTGGTGGTTCTCAACTCATTCTCCAATTTGTTGATTGTATCCTGTTGGAAGCAACAACACTGACAGTGTAAAATCTTTCCATGTCTAATACCGTGCAAGGAATCCCTCCAACCCTATTAACTTGATCTTGCTCTGGCACTCAGAAAACAGCCCCAACTCCACCCTCTGCCAAAGAGGCACCACTTATCAAATCCCACCTTCCCGAGCAGGGTTTTCCCATCCCTATACCTACACTCTGTTATTTCGTTGCTGTTTCATGTGAAGAGCCCAATTTTCCGCCGTCTTGAGGACAAAAGCATGCATGGAATTTGCTTATTGCTTTATTTCCGTTTTGGACTTTATGAGCTTTCTCTGCTTTTAGCTTAAGGATATCCTTTCTATAGTGACAAAGTCAGGCTTGATTGGCATATAGTTAACGATATATCACGCACTAAAGCTCTGTGGCATTTTGCATCACAGTTTCCTAACACTTCACAGCTTCGGCTTGCAATACAGCTACTGTATGCGCTGGAAGCGATGCTACTGTATGATCGTACTGATGCACGTTTGAGTGCCCCAGAGCTCCCCTCCCCGCGGAGCCGGACCCCTCACCTGCAGGGCAGAGATGTCAGCGCTCTGCTTCTCTTCCAGCTCCTGCAGCTGCTTCTCCAGCGCCTCGTTCATGCCGCGGGTGGCCTCGATCTCCAGCGTCTTGGCTTTGAGCAGGCGGCGGCTCTCCGAGACCTCGTCCTTGGCGGCGCGGACGGCGTCCGTGTTCTTGGCCGCGCTCTCGCTGAGGACGGTGAAGCGGCTGCGGAACCACTCCTCGGCGTTCTGCATGTTGCGAGCCGCCAGCTTCTCGTACTGGGCGCGGATGTCGCGCAAGGCGGCCGAGAGGTCGGGTTTGGCCGACACGTCCATCTCCACGGAGAGGTGCGCGTACTGGATCTGCGCCTGCAGCTCCGCCAGCTCCTCCTCATGCACCTTCTTGAGGAAGGCCAGCTCGTCCAGCAAGCTGTCCACCCGCTTCTCCAGCTCCGCCCGCGCCAGCGCCGCCTCGTCCGCGCCCTTCCGCACCTCCAGCAGCCGCGCCTCCGCGTCCTCCCGGCTCAGCACCTCCTCCTCGTAGCGCGCCTGCAGCCCGCGCAGCGTCTCCTCCAGGCTCTCCCGCTCGCCCTGCAGCGCCTGCTTCTCGCTCGTCGCCTCCTCGGCGGCCAAGCGCAGCTCCCGGATCTCCTGCTCGTAGAGGGCGCGGAAGCGGGAGGGCTCGGCGTGCTTCTGCCGCAGCACCAGCAGCTCCGCCTCCAGCACCTTGTTCTGCTGCTCCAGCTCATGCACCCGCTCGATGAAGCAGGCGAAGCGGTCGTTGAGGTCCTGCAGCTGGGCCCGCTCCTGGCTGCGGATCGACTTGAGGTCGTTGCTGATGGCCGCTACCTGGCTAAGGTCGAGGCTGTCCACGGAGTGCAGGAGGGAGCCCGAGGCGCTGGAGGTGGCATAGCTGCGGCGCACCGACACCGAGGACACGGGCGCGGACAGGCTGGAGTACGCCGAACGCGTCGAGCTGTACCCGCCGCTGCTGCGCATCGCCGAGACATGGAGCCGCGGGCTCTCAGCATAGCGGCGCTTGTAAGAGGGGAAGAACGGGTCGTAGCCGTACGAGCTCATGATCGCGGGGGGCCAGCGGCTGCTCTGCGGACCGGCGCCGCCCGACCGCCGGTATTTATGGGCGGGAAGGGCGGGCGGGCGCAGCCGCCGGGCGGGGCCGGGGCGGGCAGAAGCGGCGGCGCGCTGAGGTACGGCCCGCTCGGCTCCGGGTCTCGCCGAGGGTTGTGGTGGTGCTGGTTTACTGTTCGCCATTAGCGTGCTCTGGGGAGGGGTCCACCTCGTATCGCCCTTCCCTCGGGCCTCCCTCGAGTGTGCCCCAGGCCTTCCGCGGGTCTGCTTCAGGCCTCTCTGGGGTTTACCTCAGGCTCCTGTGGGGCCAGCCGCAGGCCCACTTCGGGACCCCGTCTGGCTTCTCTCCTGGCCCCAAGCCTGCGGGGCTGTGTGTAACCCCCCTCTGTCTGTGCTTTTTTCCTCATAAGCCCCCTTTACAAAAGGCCCGAGGAGCTTATTGCAAACCCCGTGTTGCAGGAGGGCTCTTAGGGAGGCCTTGTCCCTCAGGGGAGCTGGGTGCAGCCCTCGCTGCACTTCAGAACCCAGAGACAACACATGTAAGTAGTGCTTTTCTCGTTCAATTTGCAGTTTTTGCAAGGCATGTGTGCCCTTTGAGCTGTTGCTGTTCTCGTCGTGTTCTCTTGCAAGTGGCTCCTAATTACCAGGTAATTACATGAATGGAGAAATAGATGATGGGGTGTTGTTTGCAGTATTGTAAAGTACATTAATATCTAGTTATCTAGCTTTGCTTCCTCTGTGCCTTGGGTTTTCAAGAAGCAAATTTGAGATTGGGCCATAGAGACTGAGTATTTATCCTTGCCTAATGTGGCTAATACACAGATTAAAATGAGGCAGCTGTGCTGCAGCTATCTCTGATCTGGTTATTAGCCAATGGTTGATTAAAACAAAGCAGGATTTATGTAGTAGAGGTTTATCAGAAGCAAGCTAGGAATACATTGAGCACAGACTTCACTGGGTGATCGAGAAGGCAGTGATAAATTGCCTGAGTCAGAAGGGCAAATGCATTGCAAACCAAACTCAAAGTTTTCTTGAGGAAGGATTAAATGTAGGTGTAGGTAGGTGGGTGTTTATTAAGAGATACACAGAAATACTGAGATGTTTCCTAAAGAAAGGGAAAGGACTTAGTGATGCACATAAATTAATCGATGTGCAGTGGTACTTCTGGCACAAAGAGGTGTTTGTGTAATACCAGCCATCTACTAAAGGTAAAGCAGGGTTGGGTCAATTGTGTTTCCTTCTGTCTTGTAGTGATTTCAAGCAGAACGTCACCTGTTGCAAGTTTCAGGCTACTTGAGGGGCATTAAGGTGGGAAGGGCAGTGGCCCACCAGAGGTACAAAGCTGCAGTCTCTTCATTTGAGCTCATGCTAGGTGGAATGAGCTGTACAAAGAGCTTATAAAGGCTTGCATGTCACTGTATCGCAGTAGAGCTGAGAAGAGACTTCATTTTGCAAATCTCAAGTGTCCCCATGCAGATCAATGGAATTGCTCCCCATTTACGAGCACTGCAAGTGAGGCTTCTACTCCAAAGTGTGTTCAACGTTTGTGATTTGAATTTCAGTGGCAGTTGTATTCATGTGTGTTAGAACAGATATCTATTATTCAGGTGCTGAATACGCAAAGTGCAGCAGCACAGGTATAGTTTTATGTGCTAATATGTTTTAGGTTCAGACAAGATTGGTTTTTGACTTTGGTCCAAAAGAGCTCATTTTTGTAGCAATATAGACATTTTAGCAGATGACAAGATTCACAGTGGGTGAATATGTTTGGGGTTTGAGGTGGCTGACAGAATGAAATCTGCCTTATCTGCTCCTGGTCTGATTTCAGAAGCATAGGAAGAGCTGTGCCTGCTTAGTTTGAACTTGCACAGAAATTGAGCAGTTCTAAGTCAGAAAAGCAAAAGCATTGTTTGTACTTTTTTAATTTTAGTTGCTTCTACTCCATGAGGGCACAGCTCTTGAGAGCGGGGAATCAGGCACTCCTGCTCTTGAAAGTGTTGCATAGCTCTGATGTGTTCTGCAACATCTTATTTTTTATACAATACATAAAATCAGATGGTAAGAGCTGATCTGTGCGTGGTACCTATACTCAGAACAGGCAGCTGAGAGGTACTATACATAGTAAAGCATGATTAAGCAATTTCCTTTCCCAGCGTTCTGTAACTGTTAACAAATTTACTGCAAATTCAAAACTGAACATACTGCATTCACTGTCACCATGTGGTATGGATTGATTAATTTTTATTGAGGAGACTGATCATTGCAGTTCTGAAGGAGAAAGGGGATCATTGCAGTTCTGAAGGAGAAAGGGGAGAGCTGGAACAGGCCCGTGGTAGCAGCAAACACTTTGTGATGGTGTTCAGTGCGATGGGGATGCAGTAGAGCATGCCTACCTGTCCCCATAGGTTCTCTTATTGATCTTAAGGAGGTACAAAGCTGCAGTCTCTGGTGTGTTGCAAAGACTGAAAAAGAGAATTCTTGTTGAACCCTCTGGGACCTACATCTGAGAAACTCTGGTTTCAGATTTGAAGTTGTCCTCCAATGCTTTCTGTGTTTGTAGCTCCTGCTTTCTTTAAAACTTCTGAGAGGGGAGGAAACCCCAAAGAACTTTCTTTATTTATGCCATATACAGTAAGAGCCTGAGCAGCTTTCATTATTTTGTTATTGCTTACACCAATTCTGTTTTGCTGTGCACAGTAACATTAATTTGCTCACTTGGAGTTTGCTCTCTCTTGATTACAAGAGCCCGAGGAAGCAGCCAGGCACTTCTTTCATCTGAGCTCTATCAATGAATGCTTAATTAGAAGATTCATTAGCTTTGTTTACTCTTTGGATCAGGACTCCAAACAAGGCCACTATCTGATGTTAGATTCCTCCTTGGATTTTCAAGGGTTAGTTCTGAACTCCCAGAATCAATTTAATAGATGTGTTGCTTCTGTTTGATTCCAGCAATTAAGCATCAACAAAAAGGTTCTTGGACAGCTACAACTCCCTTACTCTGCCAGCTGCAATGTTTGTGGTTTGAAAAAGCCCACTCTGCTCGGCCTGTTTTGGAAGGGACCATTTACTCATTTGCAAAGTCTTATTGCCAACATGAGAAGTAAGTGGTTAGACCTGAGACCAAGGGCCACATCAGAAGCTTGGTGTAAGTTGGTGTGGGGCTGTAGGCTTCCCTGAAATCCTGCCACTTAAGGCTACATGGTGATCTGGGCTTCATCTTTGCCTTCTGTCTCCTTGTGAGTGATCTTACCTGTCTTAACACTGCCACCTGAAAAGTGGTATTTGATGATGCCATAAAATACCAAAGAATCATGACAGTTCTCAGCTGAATCAGCTTTTGAGGAATTGCAACAAGTTCCTTTCTGTCCCCTCACATGATTTGGTGAGTCACAGAACACAGTTCTTATTCTGTATTCATTAAGTCACTGATCTTGCTGGTTGTAACATCCAGTTTGTGCTGGATTGTGTAAGATTGGAATCAGTGGATGGACTCTTATGGTACATCATAGAGCCACCTGATAGGCATATTGTTGGGGTATCCCATAGCAGTAACATGCCAGGCTTGGAAGCAAGCAGTAGAATCAATGTCTGGTTTTTGCAGAAAAAGATGAGTTACATGCCTTGTGTCATGCATGTATCTCTGTCTGTAGGGGCAGCTGAATATGTATGCTTACAAATCTTCGCTTCCCTGTGCCATTATATGGTGATTTCTACTTATGGTCTATACTTGTGCATGTTAAACAATAGAAGGACCTTAGACATTCTCATCAGTCCAGTGAACTACCTGAACATTTAAGAAACAAAGTGAACCCTAAGTGCTGGTGTGCCCCAAAGAGTTGCTCTGGGGAACCAGCTCTGTGACTCCTGCAAAGTTTTAAACACTCAGTGAACATAACTATGTATATGTAGTTTTGTTTTGAGGGCTGTATGCTGTAAAACAGATGCTTGAGCAGCTCCAGATGATAATAATAGGAGGAATTTAATATCCCTCATATGTTTGAGGTTGAATACTCATAGCTGCAGCAATATCCAGAGGCAAGTAGTGTGAATATTGCCCTGTTTTCTCATTTCTGCTGACCATATATTGGCTGTGCCAGCTGAAGTTCTGCTAGTGATGCAGAGGGTAGAAGAGAGGAGACTGCATTTACAGTACAGTTGAGAGCATATGATAGGCTCATAATGCAGTCGGAGACTCTATTTCCTTCCAAAAATTTTCCAGTATGAATGGCAATAAAAATAAAATGTGGGTCAAAAAGACTATTTATTTGTGGACTGCTTGCACAAGTAAAAGGCAGAGAGATCTTGTATCTGTGGGTTGCAGGGAGCTTAAGCAGTCTGAATTCCTGAGACCAGGATATGTTCTTCCTTTGATCACGAAATCCAGATGAACACTTGAGGAACACTTTCCCTATAATACAATTCTTCTCCAAACGTTTCTCCTTGCCACATAGGCAGCAATAAAATTTATGTGGGGTGTAAACAAAGCCCCCTCTACCTCAGAGAATGTGGATAATCTTCCCCTATGCATATGAGCAAGCATTTCTCAGCAGGACAGCAGCATCCCATTATTTAATAGCCTGGCACATAGCTGGTGCTCATCAAACACAGAAGAGTGAGCAGTAAAACTGTCTGAGCACTGTACTGCAGTGAGGTGACTGGTGGTTTCACAGCAGTTGAAGCTGCTCAGCTCTGCAGTACATGAATAAAAATTACTAAACCTCTGCAGCCAGCGCACCTCATTTCTTACCTCAGATCTTGCATGCATCAGGTTTTTGGTATTACACTGGGTTGTTAAGGTTGATGTCAAGGATTTATGCAGGTATTGGATAGACAATGACCTGCAGCCCATTGCTCTGGTTTCATGCTAATGTAGTTTAATTGAAACATTTGCAGAGGTCAGCAGGGGTTTTATCTCTGGCACAACTCCTCCTAGAGAAAACATGGCTTTTTACTTATATTATAAATTATAAATTCTGCAGCCTAATTGAGAGGCTCTCATTGCCTCTGTTGGCTGAGAGTTCAAGTATTTTCTTGATACTATTAATAAGGGCAGATGAGAAGCTGCTGTTTTTGCTTTATATTTGTGTAGGGTTTTGGAGGGAAATGGGAATATTTCACTTCCATTAAAACTGCTGTTGGTTTTCTTTTTTCTGTCTGAGTGGGAGCTGCTCATAACTGGAACCCTGAAACTTTGAGTCATGGGCAGGTCTTGTGGTCTTTCATTGCTGAGGAATAAAAAGATTGAATTTCAGGGTTTGGAGTTTTGACAAGTTCCCAGGTTTTTATCTTAGTTTACTCCATCTGAACAGCTATGATGTTGTGTGACAGCCATCACCTATGATTCTGAAGCCTAAAATGTAGCTAGTCCCATAGTGTGGGAGAATCAACTCATCATGGGAATAGGCCCTGGTTTGCTGTTAGTGAAAACGAGAGATGTGTTTCGGAGAGCCCTGTGCAGGTGCAGTGCCTTCTGTCTTTACATTCTGTGATCTTCACAACAGGAGGCAAGATTTGGGTTGGTCAGGATCTATCATACTCTTTTAAAACTTCTGCTATCTTGATGATAAGCTCTTAGCCCTTGCTGTGACTAGTGGTAAAAACTTCAATGGTGAATTAAATTCGGCAGTTCCAGACATTTAGTTTGTGTCTTCTGTACATCTGCCAAATGTTTACATGAATAAATCTGTACTGATTCTGTTCATGTGGCTAAATCATCATAATCATATTTTTCCTGTTTGTTAAATGTGCATTCATGAACTCTTTTCACAATAGTACCCTCTGGCTTATCCTATTCCCAGGGAATGTTTCCTCTGTACTTAAGTGATGCTAAAAGGAGTTTGGAGCCTATATTTTTCTGGAGATCTGGACCTTAAGAACTTCCAGTTTTAATATTCAGCAGTTGTGTTGTCACTATCTTTGACGCTTTAAGAGCCCGCAGGTTAGAAACTTGAAGCATGTACAAAATAAAGTATTATTGAAATAACTTCAGAAGCACTTAGCCTCTGTAACTAACCAGTCTCAGTCTCCTTACTTGGCATTGCCAAAAGCTACTCAGTCATTTATTTCAGTTACTCCAGAGTCTCAAAGGGGTGTTGTGGCTCTTGAGCAGATGGTTTTAAGTGTTACCTTCTAAGTGGTTGTCTGCTTCCTGTCCAACAGCATAAATGGTGACATATGCACTTAGATTGGCCCCAGTAATTATGCAGCAGAGGTGTGTGAGATCATTTGGTGTTGCCTAGCTGGTCCATTGCTGCTGGGATGAATGAAGTTCTGCGGTAGCTGCAAGGAGTTCAGTTTCTAGGCCTCCACAGTAAAAAAAAGAAAGAGATAAATCTTCAAGGGTCTGCTGATCCACAAACGTGACTATCAGAGCTGACTAGAAATGGTGTTAAATTTGCTTTTCAAAGAGAGTAACCTGGCCATTTATTATGAAGTAGGATAAAGCACTCTGAGTAGACGGGGGATTAGGAAAGATGAGGTAGCCAGATACATCCTTTTATCTCTCATTTTTCTGCTTCTGCTGATGGAATCCATAAGAGGATGTTTGTGAAGCTATAATAAGCATATTTCAGGTACTGAAGCAAAACATGAACAATCATGTTCCACCTTTCAGTGCAGCTGCCTGCACTACAGAGCAATCCAGCTGGGCAGCAGTGTAAAAGCCATTTGTTTTGCAGTGGAGGGTTCTAACTGCCTCCTGGTTTGTGCCTGCTTGCAGATGAGATGACATTTGGGAAAGTTGAGAGCACTCTCTCACCTACAGCAGCACATCAGTGTAATGGTTACATGTCGTGGTATATGGGTATGTACAAGCAGAAGACGAGATTGTAGCAGAGGATTCTCAAGTATATAATTTGCTAAACCATCAAACCAGGAGGTTTTTGTGGCAGTTTGAGTTGCTACATTTACATCAGTTCATGCGTTATAAATCCAGACAAGATTATCTCTTCCAGTTCTGCTCTTTAAACTGGAATTCCTGAAAATTTTCGATTGGGAAAGGGTAAAACCACGGGATAAAACACTGTTAACCTCTTTGTGTTACTGCACCACATACTGTAACATTAAGGAGAGAGTACCACATCTTTCAGTAGCACCCCAGAAATTGTATGGGGAGTTATCAGCTCATTTCTATTTAAAGGGAGAATCCTAACTGCATAAATACTGGTTGTATTGTTGGGAGATGCTTCCTTTATGCTCATGGGCTAAAAAGTCCCTATATAATAAGAAAACCAGATCTAAGCACAGCTCATAGACACAAACCAAAAATGGTTGTAACCAGATTTAAGGAAGTCTTCGTGCTTTGTGTAATCTTGGGCAAGTCAAGCACTACTCTTGAAATGCGTTTGCAGCTTCTCTGCTCCAGAAAGCAGCAGCTTAGAGGCCGAGTCTTCAATGCCCCAGACTTCAGGTAACATTTTTCCTTTGCAGACGGTTCTTGCCTAATTACATTGCAAGTGCTTAAGAGCAGGCTCGCCCTCTGAATTTACATACTTTGTCTAGCAGACTGGCTCTACGATGTGTGGCAGTACCCATAAAGCGCAGAAGTAGCACTTCTGGATCAGTTAAAGTGTTTATCATAAGGAGGAATATGCTTTAAAAGATTTCAGTGAAGGCATTTGTACAAGGTCTAATATGTACTTGTGTGGCTGTGTAAGGCTGGGATATTCCTCGTGTATTTATTGAAGCCATTTGTGAGCATGGCAGTGCTCTTGTTTCCACTGATTGGAGCAAGGGAGAAGTGGCACAACCTGGGTTGTTTCTGTAACTAACATGACCTTTAAATCTGGTAACATCTGAAGTTTGGAATAAGACCAGTAAATGTGGATATCAGATGTTCAGGAAGGTGGTTAGATGCTAAGAGCCTGCACATTCTGCTGCAGACAGAGAAGCCATTCTGCCACTTGCAGCCCTGCAGACAGCTGCTGCTGCAGCACTGCACAGCCAGGAGGAAACAAATGACTTTATTTGTAGGCACAGGAAGTCACAGAGGTAATTTTGAGGCTGCCTCCACCAAGTGTGTATGTGTGGGATAGCTGAGGGGGAGGAAAGAGGAAGGGAGTTATTTGTTATAGTAATGCAGTCTGATGAGTGAGACAGGAGGCAGCCTATTGAGTTTGATGGCCCCCAAGGTTTGATGCTGCTGTGTTCAGAGCTAAAAAACCACTCATTGCAGATTTCATTTAGGCCGGGCAAGACTGTACAACTGCATCTAGGGCTCGCCTTGAGGTGCAAAATTACTATCCATATAATCTGACCTAAATTACTCCTTTAGGAAGCTTGCCATGCCTCAGGACAGTCTGCAGTGGACTGAGAAATGCAGGGGAAGAAGGCTGCAGGAAGAGTTAATCGGGGTTTGCAGTTCCCCTTTGCTCCGTGTACTCCTCCAGCGCCTCCTGCCGGGATGTACCCCACGGAGCTGCACTTCAGGGGGACCAGGGATGGCAGAAAGGGAGCAGAAACTTGTTTTTCCTGGACTCCTCAGAGAAGGAGATGGAATCTGCATGCATGAGGTCTAATAAGGGCCTAGGACTGGTGTGTCAGGGATAGCAAGAGGCAGGTGCAGCCCAAGGGAAAAGCTTAAACAAGCTTCTTTGTACATCCTTAGGGAGGGATGGGACATGGTAGAGAGGGATCTGACCTTTTGCAAATGGAAAAGGAGAAGCAAACTCTCTTGCGTCAGCCCTTGGCAGTGTCCTCTGCCTGTCACTGCAAGGATGTGATGGTAGGTCCCTGCAGTGGGGTCCTACCCTACTTGTGTTCTCTGTAGTGGGAATTTATGGATTGATAGAGGTGTGATATAAGCAGAGAGGGTATGGAAGAGGGAGAAGGGATTGTCTGACTAGCTGCTGTCAAGAGGAGCTTAGAGAAGGCGTTAGTCAGTCTGCCTCTTCCCTCCTCCCTCTGGGAAGCTGCTGCTTCTGCAGCAGGTCCAGTTTCTGGCAAAAGTTCAACACTGCACCAACTTTCAAAGAGAGAGGAGGGAGGGATTGAGGAGGAGAGTCCCGCATAAAGGAGGAGCTACCATGTCCCAGGCTCCCTTTGGCCAGGAGCCTAACTGCTGCAAGCAGGAAAAGCCTTGGAAAGAGCAAGCTTCCCCTTTCCCATTAGCAGCAGTGCCTGCTTTGCCCTAGCTTTCATATAGTTAGCAAGCTTTTAGCGGCCTTATCACCTCCAGATCTCACCCCAAGAGCTAATGGTTGTGGTTTATACTGCATAAAATTCCTCAAGTAGCTAAAAATGATGTAACAAAACCAGGTGATTGGGGTATCCCTGGGATCAGAACTGTTTTTTCCCAGGGAAGGTGTTTGGGAGGTAGAAAATGTCTGTTTATCCCCTTGCCCAAATCAACAATACTCAAGGGGAAGGTGTTAAATATAGAAATGTAAGATGGGAACAGATAGGAAATCAAGATAAACCTAACAGAACATGAGCAAGAGTGGGCTTTGTACCAGCCGTAGGTCTCTTTTCCCTCGCTTCCTTATGGCCTTTGCCAAGCACTAACTTACAGGGTGGTGTTTGTGGGCACCAAGTGCATCTCCCCACCAAGTCCAGACTGCGGGAACTGGGCCCATTTCCACAGTGGGAGTGAGAAGAGCCCAGTTTCCCACTCTAAACAGCATGAGAGGAGTCAACTTCTGTGCCTGCCCTTGCACACCAAGCATGAGATTCTTTTCCCATGTGCACCTTCATATGCACTTCATGTGGGAGAGCAGCTTCAGTTGTGTGGGTCTGGACGTGCAGTAAGTTTTGCCCTTCTTTTTCCCTTTCCTATCCCATGCCGGTTGTTAAAGTCAGTGGTATATCGTGGTGTAAGAATTAGATGGGGTGCAGGAGAGGAAGAGCAATCAGCTGCTCTCCTGCTCCCTATGGGTAGGATGTGGAAGTTAAAAGCATTGCTTGGTGGTCTCTGGCTTGCAGTGGGAAGGTGGGAATGTGGCAGCTTTGCGGATGCTCTCCCTGGAGCCAGCCCCTAGAGAGTGGGTCCTATGGGTGCTCTGGGGAGGCGGTGGCTATGGAGGAAGCTGTGGCTGTTGGCAGTCCTTTGCAGGGAGGTTTGTGAGAAGGAGACCAGCTCACTATGGGAAGGGCTCTGGTGTGGCTGCAGTGTGTCCTGCTGCCGTGTGCAGGCAGCCGGGGGAGGGCGGTGGCTGCTGTCATCCTCCCCTTTTGCCGCAGAAGGATGCTGAGTCACTCCTGCAGCGCCTGCTCCTCCTTTTGAACTTCCCAGTCTTCCTAATCTCCCGCAGTGAGACTGATAGAGGCTGCTCAGACTCTGCTTTTCCTCTAGCCTGACTTACCTCTCTCTTTTCTTTCTCTTTCTCTCTTGTATTTTGTCCCTTTCTGGGTCCCAACCAAAGGAAGGCATTGCTTTAAAATAAAAATGTATCACTGCAGCTACCATAAGGTGATACTGAATCTGTTTCTCCTTTGGTAACGGATCATCTTGTTCCTCTAGAGAGCAGCAATAATATTTGATGAATACAGTGAGTGCTGCAGCAATTTTCTTCTTTAAAGGAGCCCTCCTGGGCACTGAATCAGCAGTGATCATCCATCGGGCTGACATTTCTTGGAAGAAGGGCTGGGGCAGGGGAAGCATGGTTTTTTGTGTGGGCTTTGCTGGAATAGGCAGCAATAAAGCACTGTGTATTGCTGCTTTCTATTGCCTGCTGTACAAGCTGCTCCTTTAACCTCTTCTTTCTCTGGGATTGCTGCAGGACATGGCACTAAACTCTATAAACTCGCCCTGTGCGCAGCTTTGGGGAGGATGCTGTGCAGGGAAATAGGAAAGATGAATCCTGGTGCAGGACTGTGGTGGTTTCACGGGGGCAATGGCTTGGGGGGAAACGGGTGCTGTGTACGTACTACCTGCTGCTGTAGGAAAACACTGCCAGAGCATTTCACTGTTTGTCCTTTCCAAACATCAGGGGCAGTTAATGGTGTACCAGGTAGGAATTCATTAAATGAAGAGTCCTGGTCTCTTCTAAATCAAAGCACTTGTTTGAACAAGCTTTCTTATCAGTAAATGATGATTGCTTGCTCACAGCTCTATATTGAACTATCCTATAAAGTTACTTCCTTTATATTATTACAAAGAGATGTTAGCACTGCATTTTTTAAGATTACCTCCTTCTTGCTGTTTTAAAACCCTGTTTCCTTTTGTTCAGTACTTCTACATTTCATATTAAAAAGAAAAAACAAAGTCTAACTTGTACTTCAGAGGTTTTTTTTTGCCTTCCTGTATTGTAAAGCAGGGTCTTGCAGTTTAGTAATGGGGAGCATCACTGCATGGTCGTATCTTGCTTCATTCTGATGCATTTTCAAGCATTTTAATTAAGTAATCATGCATGGTTTTTCGCAGAGCCCTTGTAGACTTAGACAGTAAACTAAAGTTTAAATATTAATATAATCTCTTTTTAATCCTGTTCCTGTAGTGTTTAACCCCTTGTACTGCTTACAGCATGCAAGCCAAATTCTGCAGGGAACATCTTTCATTTTTATATGTTTTTTTTGCCATGGTGCTCACACTAATTGATTCTAAAATGCATAAAATAGGGAAAGAGATGCAAAATTAAAGCATTTTTGCATTTAACAAACCACTGAAAGCCGGGTTCTTACAAGTGTTAGGACAAAGCCAGGCCAATTGTGGCCAGTCCCACAATAAATATGGCTCATTAGCTCTTCCTGGCCTGAAACCTAACTATAGGCTCAAAAATAGCCATGAGCTAGCTGGGTACATTAGTAACACACAAAAAAAGCTTGATCATTAGTCCCTGCTGCTTCTAACTCTGGCATTTATTTTAGTTCAGTGGCCACAGTAATCACAAATCTAAATCCAGTCCTTGGCAGGGACCTGCTCTGAATCTCACCGGGTGCTAATACTGACGTGTTTGGGAACATGACTTCTGGGGAGGATTTTCTAGAAGAATAAGAACCTGAAAGCTCATTTCTGAGCTCTGAAATTCTGGCTTCTACTGAGCTGCTGGTCAGATGCAGGAAAAGCCTTTTGCTTTTCCTTAGCCTGTGTTCCAGAATCTGCTTACAGACTTATTGCTTCCTTGTTCCAGTCTGGTTTTAGCTCATCCACTCCTAGCTGCACTTCTTTAGGGGTATGCAGATGCTGCATAATGAATAAGTTCTTCTGGAGAGACAAGAGGGTTAGAGAGGAGGCTTGGAATTAGAGAATCTTTTTTGCCAAGTCCTGCAATTCTCATAGTTATTTATATAGGCAGAATTATCTATCTGTCTGCCTGCAACATCAGTTACATCAGGCTTTAAGATTTCATTTGAATAGCTTTAAGGGGATTACTCAACTTAATAAGGAGTCTGTGTAGGAAGGTTGATGGTGTTCCCTTCTCTGTGTGTCTCTGTCTTCCTCCCACACTCCTCATCAAAGTCTCTGTGGCTGGTAAACTGATTTAGAACATTTGGAACTGATGCTTGTGAGTCTTCTGGTAGGTAATGGGTAGATCATTCCTAATCTCTCTGTGTAGCTGCAAAAGGAGTATTAAACACTGGGCTCTTGAAATGTAATAGTTTATCAAAGAAGGGGAATTAAAGGATAGAGGAAAGTAAAGGGGAGAGGAAGCATCAAGGTTTATCCAGCTATTTAATTTCAATGTGTGTTTCTGTATGCTCGATTGACTAATAAGAGGGTAAAACATTGTCTTATTCTAGAGCTTTTAATCTGCAGATCTCAAGATGCATCACAAATACTAATCAGCTTCAAAAGAGATTTGGATTGTCCTCGCTAAGTATTAGTTAAAGAACATTGAAATGGTACTGGCAATGTGTTCTAAAGATGGTCCTATTGTCTTTGCTCATTATAGAGACCATGGTCACCACAGCTTCTCATGAGTTGCTCCAAAATTACTCCACTGCAAAGTGAAACCAAAATGAGGACATTCATGTTAGTGTCTGATGTTAATACATTTGATTATTGATTCTGGTGAAGAATCTGAAGAGAATGACCCTGGCTGTGTCTTTTCTGCAGTCTGACAACATTCAGAATGGTGATGTGTAAAATGACAACTTTGTTTCCCCAGGCTGGTTCACCAGATCTGTAAACCCAACCTGTTAAGGGAGTTATTTACTTAACAAGGCACAAAATTGGCTTGCCATCCCCTGAATAATTGCAGTGAATATCTGCCATCTGAGCCCTTTGCTGCAGCCACTAATACGCACTGAGATTTGCAAGGCTTGTCCGGACTGTGTGTTAAAGTGCTCTTGCATGGACAGACTCAGCTGCTTGTGGACTGGGGAATTACAGATGAGCCTCCTCAAAACCCCTGCACTTGGATGGCAAAACAGGCATGAAGAGGGGTGAGCAGGAGGTAGAACAGGCCAGGTTTGTTCTAGACCTATTGAGAAAAAGCTGTCTTTTCTGTTGGGGTCTGAGGACTCTGTGTGCATAGCATCCTGTGTTGTGAAATAGGACATACATGATCTGCGGTGGGGAGATACGTGTACCCTTTAACATCCTGACTTTCACACTTTAGGGAATCAGAGGCCTGGAAGTGGGACAAGAATATAGAAGTTACAACTTTTCATCACACAAATCATTCATTTCAATAATAAAAAGTATCTTTGTTTTCCATAAATCCATTAGTATGGTCAGGAAGGAAAGAGAATATGAAATGTACCTGAGGTATGGCTCCAGCCCACCCTAGCTCTTTATCAGGATAATATTGCCTAGCTTAATATCATAAAATGTTTAGCACATAGACCTACATAACATTTAACCTATGTCTGGATTTCTTTAAGTCTGTGTTGCTTTACCCTGTGAAGCATTTAGCTCACTATCTGCCTCCACTGCAACCCACACACCAGAGACCCACTCTCTAGGAACTGTATTTAAAGATGATTCACTGCATGTGTGTGGCTCTGACAGTTTAATTACAGTACTCCATCTGTATGAGGTAATACAAAGAACAATTGAGAAGAGTCAGAGAGGTGCTGGGGTTCAGCTTGGAGCCCAGATGTTTCATGTGTGAAAGCATGATCCAGGTTATCGCTCGGGGAGTTTATAAATGGGCATCAGGAGGCACATGGTGACTGAATGGAATTACATCATTGGAAAGGAAGGAAGCAGAAGCTAATGCTATAAAGTCAGGGGTCTGACTATGAGCATGTTGGAGAACATTCACTTATTAACATCTATACATTATGGATATGACATTGTTATTACCTGCTGCCTTGCTCAGGGCTAAACTTTGAATCTGTGAGCTTCAGAGCCAAAGCTGTCAATGTAAGTAGTTCAAGGTAATGAACTTGTTCCCAAGGTTGATGTAGCTGAAGATTTATTTCTGCTGATCAGGCACTCACTGAACAGGCAGTTTTACAAGCTGGAGTAGTGAAACCAAATTTTCACCCATCCTCCTCAGAAATTCCAGGCATGAATAGCTTTTTTTGGGAATAGCAGCAGTATTACATAGGGAAGCTTCCCAGACAGCAGCACCCCCTCACAGGGGCATAAGCATTGCTGCTAGACCTCACATGACCCAGACATGCCAGGAGCCTGGCAGACATTTGTACATCAGTTCTCACAGGAGCTGGGGGTTCATTTAGGGCTCTGGCTAAATCTTTCATTTCACTATTGGCATGGCAATAAATAAATACAAAGACAGAGACTCAGCATGATTGGTTTTGTTTCAGACAGGTTGTCTTCCGTGATGAGATCATTCCAACCAGTGTTTTTCAAGATCCAGCACTTGTAAATCACATATCTGGACTAATACTGTGTCGAAGCAGATAGGAAAGTGCTGCAGCTTTGCTGCTTTTCTTGGTAACGCTGTGAATTATTTATGCCAACTTTTTGTTGTTCTGGAGGCTTTGATGAAGGGAAAAAAGTGTGAGTATGCAGCTTCGCTTATGGACCACAGTAAAATGGTTTATGAAACAGATGCCTCAGGAGGTAGGAGAGTTGGTTACGAGCTGTTGTAAGGATAGGCTGACCACCTACATGGATGTGGTGTGTTAGAAATTGTAGCAAGAGGAAGTTTGCTGGATCCTGCCGTAGAGAATCTGTTATTACCTGGGTATAAGAGGTGAAGTTTTCTGATATCCCTGTGCATCTGGTGTCATATTGGCAATAGAGCTTGGAAAAACTCATGCACATCCTGGTTTAGAGAGGTAGGCAAGCACTAGCCTGGCTTTGGAAAATAATGGCAAACTGTTACTGATTGCTTTTCATCAGAGCATGAACCATCTGGCTCCCATTTGGAATACATCTGAACACAAAATGTCAGTGCACGTATCCTCTGCACACACAATGGCACATTCCCATTCCCCTGTTGGGAATGGCACAAATTCATGGCACTTTAAAGAGAGCTACTCCCATAACACACTTCTGTGCATTCCTGTGGGTCCCACAGCACATCCTTCAGTTTGATACTTCTGAAGATCTTTGTAGTACTGGCTGTAAGTGATTTTCTGAGGGTGTTCATGGGAGAACAGGAACCTGAATTTAGTTATGCTGTTGCACCAGAAATGCCCTGTGCTTATGATGCTTAACTAATGGCTCTAATAAAACATGAGAGAAGACAAATGGCTGCATGGCTACATTTATACTACTAGGTAAGTGCATTTATACTTCTAGGTAACTGGTTTTATATGTGGTTTTATAGTAAGAGGAAGGTGTTGCCTTGTCCATTGCCCTAAATTCTGTGTGGTTTTGCTTGTGCATGTTCTGTTACTGCCCATAAGAAAATAGGTTGTCGCAGAGCATGTAGATTCTCTCACATGTGCAGCTGCTGCAACATTTTAAATTCAATTTGTTAAGGGATATAGACATCAGCTCTATTAAATTATCTGCCTATGAGAAATGTGGGATAGGAAGGACCATTAGCAAATGCCATATGCTAACCTCTGCCTTGTCCACACCATACTATGTTATGAACAAAGGCATATTCCCATTTGTAGTTACCTCATATGAAAGAGACTTACAGGGTCATCACATCCATTGTTCATGGAGACTAAAGGCTGAGGTTTGGGCGAGGGAAGAGGACACAGACAGATGCAAGGCTGTGTGATGGATATGCCTGATTACAGCATGAACAATAGCTGAGGAGGGAGGAGCACACTGAGCTGCTGCTGGGAATTTACTCAAAGTTTAATGAGCCCAATCTGCCATCTTTACATCCAGCAGGAATTCTGCTGCTGATTGGAAAGACAGCAGGGTAAGGCCCAATATCAGACATCAGATAATGTCATTAGTGTCCAGTTTTGCTACTTCTTAAGAGATGCAAAGCCAGCAGTAACCACACTTGCACATGCTTTTGTCACTACTCCACAGAAAGGTAAGCTGGGCTTACAGCATTTTATCCTCTGCTCTAAAATGACTGCTAAAGTGACTGGCAGTTACACCTTGAGAGGTACCCATCAGATGTCAGGACTGTCACTTTGCTTTCTCCATATACTGGCCTAATCACTAGTCTGCCTTTCTGCATGGAGAGCAAAACGTCACCAAAGGGCTCTGAGGCTCCTCAACTTAGTCCTTGCATTCCAAAAGAGTTTTTATTATCAGACCCCTCTTCTAGCTATTTGATGATACTGTTTCCTTCAAAAGCTTTTTACTGGAGTGTTTCAGTCCAGTTTAGACTACTTGTTTTCCAACCACCTTCTCTTGCTTTTCTTTTAAGAGATATTCATTATCTCACATTATAGTTTTCTGGCTCAGGACTAGACTCCAGCGTACCTCTGTAGTGGAAATAATACATACTGTCAAGAAGGAAGCTGTCTGGAACTTAATTACTCACAGTCTTCCTAGTAACTTGGAGTACATTTAAGGTTAAGTTTCACTCTAGGTGAAGGCAGATCTGATAAGTAGTGTTTGTGCACAGAAATTGTCTTTGATGTTAGATTATTGCTGCTTTTTCCCCCATCAGTGTTTCTGATCAGTTCATTGATGAAGTGTGCTGCTGCAGGCACAAAGAAAGGAATAAATAGAATCACATCCTGCGCTCCTGCAACTAATCAATGGGCTGGGGTTTAGAAGTCTGCAGATCCCATTACAAGGGCAATTGCTATTGTGAGTTCAGCAGATGTGGCTGCAAGCTGTGATTTTGCATGCAAGTGTGATTTAAAAATAACCCAGTCTCCCTGCACCTCGCTCTCTGGTTTCAGAAATGGACATTTCACTCCAGCTTTTGCTGGGGTGTGTTTGTTTAAATGTCTTTTCAAGTGGTGAGCCTGCCACAACCCGGAGCTGCTTTCAGCTTTTCTTACTATTCTGTTCTTTGCACAAGGCAGAAAGAGTTTCCCATCAGAAAACCTACTTGAGCCCATCTTCACTGCTCAATATCATTGGACACTGAGCTAATGTACACGGGCAAAGCAGTTAGCTCTCCTTATTCTGCCTGATTCCGCTCCTGAAGGGACTAGGTGGAAGCAATGTTGGCTCAGCAGTTGCAACAGAGATGAGCAATTCAGTGGATCTTTTTACATGCCGTAATAATGATTTCTTTCCTTTCACTCAATGTGCAAAACTGTACGTTTTGGTTTTGTCACTGTCTCTTTTGTCACTTACTGACATTCTTATATGTGACATTTTGACATTCTGGTAGTATTCCTAAGAGTTCTTTCAATGTTAAGATGGTACTAAACCGCTGAGAATGAAGTAAGAGCTGCGAAGTTTTGTAGGAGGAGCAGTACAAGCACAGATTCTCACAGAGAGAACGTTTTAAATTGATAAGTAAATAATGGAAGACATTTGGCCCCAAATGGCAGGGTGCAGTAAGGAAGACCAGCCTGAACCTGGCTGTCATCTTCAGTTAGCCATTAACCACTGTCCCTCCTTGCAACCCCATGTAATAACCTAGTATCCATATGAGAAAACAGACTCCACCCATTGAGTGTTTAACTTCCTCTTTATCAGCACTATATCCTAATATATTAGTACATCCTAAAGCAGCTAAAGGAAATGGGACTCTTTATATTGATTTCTATGGTCCTCACACAAACGTGCCTGAATCTGTTAGTTACTGGGAGCTTTGTCAGCAGTTCCACCCAGTTCTGAAGACTATTTATGCCCCTAACTTCTCACTGTGAGTTAGCAGGAGACTTGCTGTGGAATGGGGGACATCTCTGTGCACCCCCATGCTCCTATGGAAGGATCAGAAGTGCTTAGGAGATCTGGAGCTGTCATGCCAGTGGGTTTAAGTTAACAGCAACTGAGGCTCACAGATGTTAAACTAACCTTGTGTTCTAAATATCTGTTGGTTAAATACAGTGTTCAGTGATGCTTATTTCTGCATACCTGCATGTCCTTACTCTCTCTGCCACAGCAAAGCCTTCCTGTAGTTTACTCTTTCACATTTATAACAAATGTGTTCCTTTGAAATGCAGAGCAGTGGCAGAAGGTGTGTGTGAGCAGAGTCTGTAGCTGTGATGAATGTTTATTTTAATAACAGGTAGCTTAACAGACATGAAAGGGAAAGCTTTTGAGGAAGAGAGGGTTGTCTCTTTCATACAAGGCTGCTAATATACTCATTCTCAACCAGAGCTGCTTTGAACCTTCATGTCCCAATATACTTTACATGTCAGCCTGAAGCATTTATAGATCCTGTGATTTTTAAAGGAAGGAGATATCTGACCACAGGGCCACTGTAAGTAAGGTTGTAAAATGTTACATGAAAAATCAAGAATCATCCTATAGGAGTTACATTTTTAGTACCAAGCAGGGCCAAATCCTGCTTCCTTTATTTCTGTTTTGAGCCAAGGGATATTTTGGAAGGATAGGCTCAAGAGAGATTCTGCCTTTTATCTTCACAAGATCACTTTTGTCAGCCTAGCTATGGCATGGCAGCACAAGTATCAGTGTTTGGGAGTTGTCTAGAGATCAGCAGCGACAGCAGAACATGACACTTGTGCATTGGCAGAAAACAGCAAACAAATTGACCTTATACATCAGGCATGTCAATAAACCAAGCAACTCTATTCTTCTCTTTCTCCCTTCCCTGCTCCCTCCTCTCCCTGCCTGCCCCTCTCTTCTCTTCAGTAGGTACATTCACTGGTGTGTGATGCAGATGTTTCTGGTTTGATTTAATTGTCTTCACAACCAAGCTACATATCCTCCAGTTTTCAGTGCTGAACTCTGAGGACAAGAAGCCAAAGGCTGCTGCAGGTTATTCCAGGTTCTGAGGCCAATACCCAGTAGTGGGTTAGTGCATCACCTAACCTTGGGGTATCTCAGAGCAGAATCCTTTGCCTTTATTCCTTTACAAAAGATTTATAGGAAAGAGGATGGTTTATTTTGTGCAATGCAGATTAACTCTTTCTCTACCACGTCCTTTAGTGCAATATACTTGTCCTGTGCTATATACTCCTTTCTGTCCCAGTCACCTTTGTGTGCTAGCTGAACTCTTCCTGAACAATTCCCATTTTAAACTGAATTGCGTTATGTCATGCAGTTCCTGTGGGGTTATTTTTTGTTTGCTTTTTAGAACAAGGAGAAGTAAGGAAAAGGCTAAGATGCTAAAGAGCTGCATGTCTGAGACTTCAGGAGCTGAGCATTGAAAAGCATCTGCAACTAGGCTGAGCAGGATCAGGGGTATCTGCACTCCTTTAATGCCAATGCTTCTTGCTGATTGCAAGTGCTTGAGGAACCCTCTGTTGTTTCCTTACTATTCCAGCCTACAACACTAAATCCTATAGCCAGTAGTCTGTATTACTAGACAGGAGTATGCTTTCATTGCCACAGTTTTTGGGAAAGGTATCTCTAAATATAGGTATAAAAATTGCACAGCAGTCTTGTATGACATGGACTGCTTTGAATCTCACTCTCATGTATATGCCTTTATACCCATCAATAAATTACCTGTGTGTAAAAGGAGAATCAGACCCACCTGCTTGACAGAACCCACTGTACTTTACTGTTGTTCTGACTGAAGCAGCAAGGATTCAATGCTTCAGCTGTTAGTAGTGAGACAGTAGCTCTCACCCTTGCTGCTACAGACAGGCACTGGAAAGCTACTGACAGAGTTTTCTTTCTGTTAATGGGAGGTTTAGGCATTGATGTGAATACAAAAGAACATAGTTTTCTCCATTAGGTTCATGTGTCGGGCTTATACGTAAGGACTCAATGTCACTCCAGTTTGTGTTTTCACAGGGCATCTATTTTTCTTCTGTCCTCTATAACTGGCCACTCTCCAAAAGGCATGTTTCAGTGCTTTCCTCCATACTGGACTTAACATTTTGCCTTGGGTTTCTTTTCTTTTGTGCAGCCTCAGGCAATTACACTGTTAACATGAGGGGTAGGAGGAAGGCAGAAATCCAGGCTCTGACAGAGAACAGCAAGCCCTGTGATGCTGCAGTGCATCCCTCCTGTCCATACTGCAGAGTCATTAATAAAGTCCCATAGGTTCTCACTCCGTGTTCTCAGGCTTGGAATCTGGGCTGCCCTTCACAGAGGAGTAAGGATAATGCTGGTTTGGCTCTTCCCAAATTCAAATAGGTCTAACCTCTGGGACTGCTCTAATTTATTGTCTACAGCAGCTCTTTTCCAAGCCAGTGACAGCCATCGCTAGATGAACTACTAGATCTTTTGTCCCGGTTTCCTCACATCCCTGCACAGTAGCTTTATTCAGTGGCAAGGAAGAGCCGCAATGGAAGCTGAGTCTTAGTGTGTAACTGATGGCTTTGGGGGGTAACCTGACACAGCTAAAATCGTGATCTTGGAAACAAATTCAGCTCAGTTGTGAAAGGAAAAGTCAAAGGTGCTCCTTCCGAAAATGTTTCTCTGCTTTAGCGTCAGCAAAGTTCCACTTTTCCTGCATTCTCCTGACCAGAACTGTTCACTGAGGTTGACCTGGATTTAAAAATAGCTGATTTTTCATCAAAAGCTTAATCAAAGCCTGTAAGAGAATTGTGTGTAACCCGTGCCTCAGTTTGCCATCTAACCCAGATGGGTTTGGGAAAACTGCACTGTCATGCTTGCCTTGTATTGGGTCTTTGCAATGAAGAGCCAGGAATTAAGATTCCTAAGCAGATGTTTGCTAGCCCTGTTCTGTGCAGCAGGCACTTCTGTGTGAAAAACAGCAAACCAAACTATTCTTGACATTATGACAATATTATAATATTGTTTTGAGGAAAGAAGTTATCTATAGTGCATAGAGGTCACTTATATCCTAAGTTTCTGGCTTAAACAGTGCACAACGTGATGCCTACAGATTTGAGGCAGTTTGCTCTGAAAAGAGTTAAGCTTTGTGTTTGTCGACAAACCCATTGCAGCACTGCAGCAAAGGGGATGAAGTAAGCTTGAAGGGCAGAAATGATGTACTGCATCTTTAATGGGGTGTGTCCAACCCACTTGCTGCAGTCTCTGCTGCAGTGAGGTTAATACTGGGCTCTGGCTGTTAACCCCCTTGATTTACTGGTAATTGGAGGTAGGACCATGCCCAGACACAGTTCTAGTATGGGCTGTTGATCTGAAACCAGCTTGTGAAGGGTAGAACCTTTGTACAGCACATCCCAAACTTGGTCACCCACGGCTTGACTTTGTCCAAAAAACCACTTTTTCCCTGATTCTGTGCTTTCGTGAGTTAAAAAGTTCTGTGGGATATAAAAAGATTTCAGCACTGGGTAGCACGTTACCCTGTTAGTAACTTCACAGTCATCAAACATGTTCTGCAGCGGTCGCTGAATGTTGCTGAATCAGTTTGGCGCTTACAAGAAGGAGATTATGAAGCTGCTGAATTTCCTCGAGATTTTTAACAGTCCCTTAAACTCCTTTTATGTGAGGTCATAAAAGATGCTGGTTTCTAAAGGTTCTGAGAAGCAGTTTTTAGAGGATTAAAGCACAGAAGTGATTTTGGAAGTGTCTACTCTGCCTTCACAACTGCAGTGCCGGGCAGTCGCTGCTGGCATATTAGTTCTTACACAAAGCTTTCCATAGTCTCCTGAGTGCTTGTTTATATGAAAACATCCATCTGTAACAGGAATAGTATATTTAAATCTTGTGAATTTGTGTATTATGAACTTGGTAAACAGGGTTTGCAGTTATTTTGATGTAAGAAGAAGACCCTTGCTTAGCCTACCTTGTAATTTATTACTACTCTGCCAGGGTGCTGCTCTGAGAAGAGTTCCAATGTCACCAAATGTACCTGCTGTTTCGTGCTCAAAGCTTCTCCTGTTTTAATGGCCATTTTGATGATAAATGCATCTAAGACTTCTTTCTTCTAAGGAATCAAAGCAGAGGCAGGTATTTTGTTAACCTAAAACCACAAAGTAATATTTAACCAAGCCAAAACTATAATTTAGATATAAGTTGAATAGCAACTTGCACGTTCATACAGATTAATGCTGCTAGCTCATGCGTATGCATGGGCTCCTGCAGAGTATGTGGAATCCAGATCAAAAGGAGCTGGCTTCCTGCTAATACTAAGGACTGACTGCAGTCCTGTGTTAACAGGGCAGACCTGATTTGTGCCTGTCTCTGAAGTGTTCGCTGTACTTTTGGCTTTGCAAATGAGAGAAGTTGTTCAATTTCCTCTGATGTGAGAAGTCACAATTCTAAATGCTGTGGAGACTTGAGAGAAGGTGGCAGAAAACAAAGCAGATAGCGATTCACTTGGAATTATACAGCACATGCATGTCCAGAGAGAGCGCAGAGCCTTCAGAGCTCATTGAGCGGGGTTAGGGACACTGCATCAGCTACAGCAGCAGCGAAATGCTGCTGATTCATCTCTACCTTTACTTTCCGTTGTGTGAACTCTGGTGCCACCAAGCGCCAGCCTGCAGGAAGGAAACAGCCCTGCCTGATAGACCACTTCCAAGCGGTTTTTTCTCAGGGAATGCAGTGATCTGCAGCAGGTAAGATCAGAGCGAAAATCATCTCTGAAACATAGAAATAGGAAGGCTTAAAGCTGGGATTTATAGAATGGATTCTTCCGAAGCCTTAAAACTTACTGTAGTGTAGCTATTAATAACTGATTTAGCCACATTATCAGCTTAAATTTGTTGACTGAAATGATGGAATCGATAGTTCAATAGCTAATGTACCAGACACAGATTCCACAGAGCAGTTTAGCCCCAAACAGTACCAGATGCTGTGTTCAGGACCCTGTCCTTTTCCTTACATGCCAGAGAGTCAGCAGATTTCTCAGCAGAAACATGAAGGGGTGGCCTGAAATGTGAGGCTGCTGGGCTGGATCTTGCATACAGGGAAAGAACTGGAAAGGAGCTTATTCTGTAGGCCTCTGAAATGCTAGTTCTGGCGGAAAAAGGAAAGGAGAAAGGAGACTAGCATGAAATTGTGGCAGCCTTAAAGCCAGGATGAGTGAGACAATACACCAGGATGCATTAATCTTATGTAATGCCGGAGAAGCAGAACTGACGTAAATAGAGAGCTGGAACATCTGTAGTTATATACTCTTTTGATTCTCAAGTGGACTGTATCTGCCAGGACTCACTGTGCTGCTATTTGTTTTTCTGTACCACTCAAGGTGATGCAGGTTTGTCCTGCATTCCTTCTGCTGTGTTACGAGAAGGGAATAATGGCTGATTTTAAGCTCAGGTGATACAAACTCTCACTGTTCTCTTCCCATCATTAGGTCTTTACTGAATTGCACCATCTCTGGCAGTGTATTATCAAGAGCTGGGTTGGTTTTTAATCCTTGATTTCTTTTGAATAAAACTGGGAAGGTTTTGTACTGGCTAATTATGCTGTTCTGCTACAGCAGTCCTGTTAATCAGACTGGAATAAGAGATTAAACCTGCATTAGTAGATATCCTGGAGTCTTTTGCAGGAGATGCCTCTCAGAGTGGGGACTGTAGCGCAGCAGAGGAGTGTTCCCTACAGTGTATTTTCTAATCACTACTTGCATATGAATCTAACTGACGTTTCTTAAGTGGGTGAAAACTGGAAGTAGCCAAGTCGTAGATAAGGCTGTATGAATTTCCACCTTAGAGGAAAGAATGCAGAGGCCCCTCATTCAGGCAGACGATCCTGCTCCTCGCCAGGAGATCAGTGTGTTCCCTGCAGTGCTGAAACAAACATTTCCATGTGCATAGGGCTGGGGATGGCTTCATCAAATTGCAGATTAAGTCTGCTTCTGCCTCCCCTCCCATAAAACAGTACATGGAACTGCTCCTGAATCAGCCATCCCATCTGGTACTCACTGAAACCAGAGAGAGCTGAATCACCACATCGAAAAGAGTCAGAGCTGGTCCTTCAATTGATGGATTTGTATCTTGAGACGTGGGAAACATGCAAAGGCCTGAGCTGTGTCCGTGTGTCATTGAAGGCAGCAGAGTGGTGCTGATGTACATCAGATTCAGCATCCTCATTTGCTTTCTAATGCAGCCTTTGGACAAGTAATTACAGATTGTACATGAGCATGCATAAGAAATGCACATATTTTCTCAAAGGACAAAAGGCTCCATCCTTCTTGTGTAGTTTTAGGGGAGTTTTTCCATTTCTTAAGTACTGTAAGTGTGTCTCACTTATATCTCAGGACTGAACTAATGTTCCAGCCTGTCATCTCTATTTCTGTTACTTCACAGGCTTCTAAAAGAATGTGTGCCTGATTCAGGACTCCCACAGTGCTTAATCCTCTGCCCTGAAAGCTGGTGTTGCATCAAGCACTTTGTCTTACTCTGATTAGTCTTTGATGTCAGTAAAGCAATAACACAATCAAGTCTTCCTGCCTTTGTTGTGGTGCAGTTTGGATGAACAAATTAGTTCATGTTTTTAGGCTGCCGTGTTAAGAGATGAGTGTTATTTAGGCAGGGTATTGACAATCTGTTCCTCTTCGATGTCTATACTCAACTCACTGGTTAAAATCCAGATGAATAGGAAGACAGAGGGAAGCTTTTCCCGACCTACTATAGAGAGTTACCAGTTGCTAGCAAGTAATTTTATCTTCTTTTGCTTAGTTGGTTGATTCTGCTTTGCTATAGGCAGTGAATATACTTCCGAATGCCTGGCAACAGTGATCTGACGTCAGTCCAGACATACTCCTGAGCCACAGAAATAGAGTCAATGTGTCAGCGTGTTCCTGCAAGCGAGCTACATGATGCTAGTGCAGGGATAGACACTGTCTCAGACTGCCTCACTGCACACAGCAGTGAAAACATGGTGCTTGGCCTGGCTAGAGAGGGAGGTTATAGACGGTGCTGGTGGTGGGTATGTGCTGAGGGCATGAGTCTGAGCACAGCAATAGCTGTTTCCCTACAGGAACAAGTGACTGCTTGTCACCCAGTGACAAGTTCTGTGCACAGCAAGGTGCCAGAGACACTGCCTTCCATAGAGCCAAATGCTGTTCCATGCAAGGCAGTGGTTCCTACTTCCTGTAGGACCTGTGGAGCCATTACTGGAGTGAGTTAGCACTCAGCCAGTTGGCAGCATCTTGTCTCCTCTTGACCCCTGGTTCTTCTGGGCTCCCACACGAAGTATTGCTAAAAATATATACATACTTTGGAGAGTGAGGATGCTTTGGGTTGTAACTGATGTGCACATCTATAGAGAATCCTCATGGAGCATGACTCTGCAAATGCACTTGTTCTCACACAGCAAATACTGAGAGCATAACTGAATGACGATTGCATCTCATCTATAGTAGTTTTTTGTGTAGAAGAACATGCAGTCTCTTCTTGTTTGTTGCTGCTGTTTGCTGCAGAAGTGTTGGAGGCAGGCAAGGACTTTAGTAGGAGATAACTTGGCAGAAACTGGAATACTGCACACTAACTCTTCAGTGCAAATTGCTCCTTCATGGGTTCATGTGGAGCTGGTTTCATTTGCTTGTCTGTTGCTGCTGCCAAGGAACCAGCCGTTGGTCCCAAATAGCACAGACTGTGCTGTAGGCTTGCTATAAAACGGTCCAGGGCTGTTCCCGTTGTGCAGTGAAGAGCAGAAGTTGGACTACTCCCTGCCGCGCCTGGGCTGGCACTGTTGGTTTCCATGCTGATCTCGTAGTGGCATCTAGTGTTTAATACATGTAACAGCGTCTTCTTGCAAACGCGGGGCCTGCGGTAACCTTGAGGATTTCCCCTAAGAGAAAGCGTGTAGGTCTCTCTTTATGCAGAATATCTGCTCGCATGAGGCCTGTGGGCTTCGACCTTTAAAAGAACCCATTTCTAACTCCCTCCTTCTCCCTACATCCCACTGCTTGCCTTAGATTTCTTTTCCTCGCAGTGCAGTTGTAGAAGTTTTGCTTCTCTGGGAGGATGAAACAATCGAGTGGATTCTTATGTTAGAACAAACCATCGAGGCAACAAACACGGTGTCTGTGTTCATGTTGTTGCCTGTTCCACCCCATTCCTGCACGCAATGAGAACCAAGCCTACTTTGCTGCCCTTTTTCCTGCTCCCCTTTAGACAAGAAAAAAGCCCTGAATTCAGTGTGTTATGTGACTGCTGCACTGCACGGAGCCAGCTACACTCTTGAAGGTCTCCATATGCAAGAGGGGTGCAAGACTTTGAATGTCATCTAACCTTTGATTGATAGAATGAAGGGGTTCCCAGGAGAAGTATTCAGCCTCTGGAGAATCAAAACTGAATGAGCCTTTACAATAAATTCCCTTCAAAAAGAAAGCCAGAGAGAACTGATTTCCAGAAGCCATTTAAAGCTCTGCAGAGTCTCTTATCAGCAGTACTGCATGCATCAGGCAGTACCCTGGGTTATTGTGTGGGTATTGTTCCTTCATTTTGGCTCCCCATATTGTGAATCTGTCTCTTTCCTCTTTTTCAATGGGAGGAAAGGGAAATAAGAAAGATGCAGAAGAAAAATTAGCAAGATAAAACTCATAAAAAGAGTCAGTATTAGATGAATGGAGAAATTCTTAGGACTATGAATGTGTCATTCATGTGCTCATTTATTCCTGTGCAAATGGAACTGAGTCACAAGAAGCATACAGTCATTATTTTTCTATTCTGAAGTGCTCACCACCTAATAAAACTCTCTGCTTGTTCAGAGCAGTCCCTATAGAGATCTCTAAGCTGCTTATGCAAATAAATCAAGCCCTGTAAGTCAATACAGGGGGATTGTCTTTATTGAGGATGCAAAAAATACACTGTATCGAGAACCCTTCAGTTGTAGATTTGTGCTGCTGATGAGTTGTATATGAGCATCATTTGCAACAAACCACAGCTTTATTGGTCCATACTGAGTGGAGGTTAGTCCGAGTCACAGAATATGTGTCTGGGTATTAGACTGTGGGACTTCCTGAGTGCCTTTGTTGTTTGTGATTAGAAACTGCAGCATTAAACATTAGCTTGAGCTCATCAGTTCTAAGATTTTGATTTTATATTTCTCTTTATTAGCATTGACTTATTATTTCAGAAAGAATTGCAGATAACAGAGACAAGCAGGCGGCCAACTCCTGTGATAGCCGGGACAGATCATTCCGCTGCTGCTGTCTGTCCACCTGAATCTACATCTTCCATCACCAGCTGAATGGTGACTTTTCTTGTAAGGAGCAACCTCTGAACCAAGGCAAAACAATGGCCTTTTCTTATAGAGTGCATTTGAACTCCTTAGGAAAACCCACTCTACTCCTGCATGTAACAGGCTTCCAACTGAAATAGGTGTTTTTAGCTTGATTTTTGTAGTAACACTTTTCATACAGGCTCCCAGGAGCAGAGGAAGAAACAGAGGACAGGTTTTTAAAAAGGAATTATTGATTGCAGTCTGCTGAAGACAACCCCTAAGAATTATTGGAAGCTCATTTCCAGCCTTGGAAATGTTGATTAAATCTGACCACCTCACCCCTGCTGAGGACACTGTCGGGAACAAGCTCTTCAGACATTAAAGATGTAAGATGTATATTAAATATAAAGCAGTCGATAGCCGTGATTCAGCTGTGATGGATGAATACCACCAGCACTGCACAAGGGCTTCTGCTAACAGGCGCTTTGGAATTAACCAGGATTCTTAATGAAAATGCTTGCCATCAGTAACTCCTTTTCATCTCTCACCTGATGTCAAAGAGGAGGGAGGAGCAGGATAACAGGCACAAAAGGAAAAGATGAATTCAGAGTCTGCAAGTCTCTTCCTACCTGTTGTTCCAGTGTAGTTGTGCTGTAATGGCTCCACCTGAGGGTTGTGGCCTGTATGATAGCAGAGAAGCAGCAATAAGGAAGAGAAAATTAAAACTCAACCTGGATTCCTCCTGGTATAATTAAGCAGAGTTTCTGTCTAAGCTACTAAACTATTGGCTAGAGCAAAAAGTATCCTTCAGTGATGAACACTACCTGTAGCTTGTGGTGCTATACCCAGAACTGTGCTGAAATCTTCATCTTGTTAATCTGAACATTACTACCGATTTCATCGCAGCTTCTCAAGGGCTGGCAAAACACCTTTCCATCTATTTTTAGTGCTAAACTTTCATCACAGCTTCCCTTGCTGGTCCACGTGTTGTAATTACATACTCAGTAACCTTTCCCTTTATCCTTCAGGCTTTTGCAATGAAATGTCTCTTATGGGTGGGTGAAGAATGCCACAATGGCAGCAATAACAAAGTGTATTCTACTATCAGGAAATGAGCTGAGCTCTCTTGTATCTCACTCATTATAAACCTAGTTTTAATTTTCCATAGTAAATGGGAACAGTATCACATAATAAGCCCACAGTACCTTAGCATTGAAATGAAGTATTTGATCAGCAATACCTTTCTCTAAAACATTCATTTCCACAGTAATTATTCCATCGGAGAGCACAAGGGGCATATTCACGGTGTGAATGGTGCCATTAAACAGATATTGCCCTAGGGACACTTTTTTGCTGTTCCAAATCTAGCCAAATTCTCTGCTTCCTTTTCACAGTTCCAAACCATTCATGGAGCTGCTACAAGCAATTGCTTCCATAGAAAACATTATTAGAAAGTGTGTGAATACGTTTTTTAATCTAGTTAAGAACAAAGGGACAGAACTATAACCCTGTGACTAGTTCTGTAGAAAGCAACAAAGACTTCAGTCTTTCTGAAGGAAGAGTTCCTTGCTCCTTGCTTCTGATCATTCTTCATTTATAAAGCTCACAGCGGTAGCTGAGGGAGGTTGAAATAACCCTGAGTCTGACTAGATACCAGACTCGGACACATGCACAGATTTTCTTCTCCAGTGGTTTAATGATGAGTTGATAATGGTCATTCTTTGTGGAAGTGTCTGCCCCTCTGGCCACACATCAGAACTTCTGTTAGTGCAAATCCTTGTCGGAATACTCTCCCTGGTGGAGAACTGCTCATTTCCAGCAGCTGGCAGTGTGTATTTTGCTGATTCCTTGAATCTGCTGACTCTGCTTGTGGTATTTTCTGGCAGGCTTTATTTGGGTAGCTCCTGCCTCATCACCTCGGTTGCTGACAGGACAAGGTAGCAGAGATCTGCATCTTTCTTCATCACAGATTTGGTAATAGAAGTGTGCAGTATTGGAAGTCTATTTCTGTCCAACTTTTTTGTTCTTTTATTCCCTAGAAACAGGCACAAATTCCAGGCCAGCAGTTTTGATTATGGGATTTTACCCAAGGCCATTGACTTGTAAAACCTTTCATCAAACATGCAGCAGTCCTTCAGGCAAAGGGAATTGTGAGATAACCTCTGCCTAAACCTTCTGCTGACCTCTTTAGAAGAAGCTCAACAGCAAGATAAAACCATTTAATAGCCAGCTGTTGGGGAAAATCTTGGCATCATGACTTGAAATATATCAGTCAGATGCTCTCCAACAGAAATTGATGTCACAACCCTTTCTGACATTACTGAGACCAGCATTTGGTGCATGGAATGTGAGAAGCAAGCAAACTGATTTCTTCCACTGAGGTTGTGCTGATTTACATGTGTTGAGGAGCATGAGCACTGAATGAGTTACTAACAGGAAGAATAAACTGGCTCCAGCAGTAATTCATTCATGAGCTGAAGAGTTGGATTTGCTGCTGGCCTGCGAGGCTCTTCCTCAGTGCATGTGGCAGTAGGAAATGGGCTCAAGTGAATTATAGATGATGAAGATAGTTGAAAGCAGTTTTACAAGTGAGATCTCTAAATGTTTTACTACTTGAGTATCATTTCCCATTGAGTTTCATTTCAGCAATAGTGGATTTGGGACTTAATACCTTATTCCTGTAGGTGCTGTTGGCCTTCTCAAATGGAGTTGGTGCAGACAGGTAAATGAAGGCATGCATCATGCTGTCACTTGCAGCTCTGAACATACTCTGAAATGGTGCAGATGGGGTGTTAACTCCTTGCATTTTCTGATGAAGCAAATATCCTCCTGAGCTTTGCAACTAATGCACAAGTTGATTGTGTGATTGATGCTTTCATTTGCATGGATAGAATTCGTGTCTGAACAAAGGGGAGAGATCACCATCTGGATAAAATGCAGAGTAGATGAGAAGATTCTTCTATCTTGCCTTAAAAAGAAACAGATGGAGGAGGGGTAGGGAAGCTAAGCTTTGAAATTTTAATAAACTCAGACATAAAACTACAACGCTATTAAAATGGAAAGCCAACTAACTGATTCCTCAGAACCTCCTCGTCTGACTTAAGAATATATCAAGGCAGAAATTGCCAAAGCTGCCTGAGGGTTCTTATAGTCCCCATTCCTGTTTAATTAGAAAAGGAGTCAGGTTTCAGTAGTCAGATGGCTTTGGAAATATTTGCACAAAATCATGAAACAAAAATGGCTGTATTTCATCTAGAATTCTTCTTGGGGAAATAGTGATAAACCTGTCTAACAGTTACCCTGCTCCGCACCAGATTACCCCAGTCAGCAGTGGTAGAACTGGATTGGAATCAACAGTTCTGCCCCCCAGGACTGACTTGGAGGGAATCCAGGGAAACTACGTGGTGCTGTGTGCAGCCATGTCCCATGCTACCCTAGTTGTGGCAGTTGGTGCTGCTCAGGGGAAGGAAGGTCCTCTTGACCTCGCCAGGAAATCTGTGCCTGCCTATTATTTGAATGCAGATCCTGAAGTCATTAAAACTGGGAAGATTTTGAATGTTGCTGAACCCAGCTGAGTAAACCCATGTGAAGGCAGTGTCTATGCAGCTTCTGGATTTGAGCTGATAAACCTGTGTGGCACAGTGCTGGGGACATGCAGTTTCAGGTCTTTATTAACTTAGATACACACTAGTGCATCTAAGCCTGAATGGCTTTCTGAGAAACTTTAGATTCATTTCAACAGGAATTGGCTTTTGACTTACTTCTAAATTCCTACAAGGCACCTTTCAGCATCATTAAACATCTGAATACCTTTGCAGATCTGTCTCTGAGACATACATCAGTTTTGGACAGGAAATCTCCTGTCCATGGAGGATAACAGTGTTATCATATGCAGTCAGCCTCCCAGGAATTTGCTCCTCTGTTCTGTTCAGAGAAATACTCTAGGCCTTGCTTAAGAAGCAATTTATACTGCATATATTTATACTTTATATATTTATATATTTATACTGCATATAAACCAAAGAAACAGTGAACACCCATTCATGTCAGACCTTGGGTCGGTGAAGTGTGCACAGAGTTGCTATGTATTTCTTCCAGTGGAGATTGTTTCTTTCCGTCACTGCAGGAAGATGGAGCATACTGGAATGTACGTGTGCAAGAGAGAGATCTTGCAATAATGCATGAGCTGGTGTTGATTCCACAGTCCTTTGGTTACTCTTTAGTTGTACAAGTTTGTCATACCTTAGCTCCATGTGATGATCAGAAAGTGGGTTGTAGAGGTATAAACCTCAGTTAACGAATGCTTGCCCTTTCTTACAGCCGTGCTAGTGCAGAATGATCCAGAAAAACAAGAGTGCAGTGAAACGGGTGCAGGTAAAGAGTGGGTTTGTTGAAGAATGGTTTAGAAATATCTGTTACTTTAACAGAACAGCAAAATGAGCTCACAGTCCTGTCAAACTAAGTACAAAACTGTAACATTATTATACAAGGATTTGCAGTAAATATTCAGCTATATGAGATCTTCAGATAAGATGTTAAATATTGTTCCATGATGAAACATGTGCAGGCAGATGCCTCAAACCACTCTTTCCTCCTATTTGTGGTCCATGTGTGTATTTGCATATTTAATTGCTTTATCTGGCTTATCTGCTGCTTTGTATTTATGGTTTCTGCTGGTGATCAAGAGTCCAATTCTCATCCGGAGCTGATCATTCATCAGCTACAGGGATTGAGTTATTAAATGAATGAACAGATGCTTTAGTTGTAGTGGTAGTTTTGTAGTTGCTGTGCTAAACCTGCTTACTGTTCTGCTGAACAGTATGGTTTTGTTAGTTTAGGTTTTTCTCCACGCTGTTTCCACATCCTTTCTCTTGCTTTGAAAGTAAACCGCTTGACTCAAGTGCCAGCTTTCTGGTTTGAGATCCAAGCTAGATAGGATTCAGGCTGGCGACTAGGAGGGTTCTGAAGTGTTAGATCACAGGAAAAACCATTCATTCAGTGAAGGTCTGTGTATTCTTTAGCTACTGTAGTTCTTATCTGGAACACAGGAGGGCACTAGAATTACGTGCCTTAGAGTAAGCACTTCAGAACTGTTCCTAAGCCACGGACTTTGTGATGACTCTGTTAACTTCACATTCTGAACTGCTGAGTTTAGATAAAAGTTTTACTAAACCAGACTGATAATTTGCAAAGAGCCTGTTCCTTCAACTGTGAAGTAAAACACCCAGAGTAATACGACATCCTTAAGTGCACTTAAAATGTGAAGGGACCTTAGTCACTCCCATTCTCTCTAGTTCTGATCTGGAACCTGACTACTATGGTTTTGATGCAGGGTTTATATATAGCGAGTTAATCTCTGATTAGAATTTAACTATATCTCCTGCTCCTGTTTGGGGCAGAGAAAAACAGGGTCCAGGCTGTTCACACAGCCCTGTTAAACAGCACTTGGGCATTAAAAGAAAGAAAGAGAAGGAAAAATGTATTTGGTGCTATAAAATGAAATGAAAGGCTTTCTGAGATAAGCCCTCCTTTCGGTGGTAGCTGAGATTGTTTCCTTCATGTGTTCCTGACATTTGCAAATCTTGATTTCACTCGAAGATTCCTGATTTTGTAGTGAAGCTGCCTGCGCTGTGCCAGTATTTTCCAGCCCAGGTAAAGCAAATTCTTGGCAGCAAATGAAAACCAGAGCAAAGCATGAAAGATAGGCAAGTAGTAACGAGAGTAGCTGGTTTTATCAGTGAAGTAGGGGAAATTGGTGAATGTGTCATTTAAACTAACTTGAAGTGTTAGCACACACATAGCACCTTGGATTGCAGTGAGGAATGGATAGCTTGAAGCACTGCAACACTTCGGGCATCACTAGAGCAGCCCTCCAGGAGCGGATGGAGTGTTCCCCGGGCAGGATGGAATGCGAAAACAGCATGGCTTGCTCTTTGGAGGGGCCACAGAAAAGCCATATCCCATCCATAGCAGGGAGCATTTGGGAATCCAGGCAGACCAAGATCAGAGCAGAGAGGCCTAGAACAACCTGTTCACTTGTCTTGCTAGCCTGGCTACATTGCTCTTCATGTTAAGGTCTCAAAGTGCTTGGCAGTGTTAAGCTTCCATAAAAAAAGTCTGGGTGAATCTTCCAGAGTAAAAGGGTTTGCAAAATATCTCAGTATTTGCTTGGATGCCCCCATGCTGTGCCAAGGGGATGGACTCCAGGCAGCGCCCTGTGCTCTCTGTGAGCTCCCAGCTCTACAAAACCACCCCAAGGACTGGGACACTACTAAATCTAGCTAGAGCTGCAGGGTTTTGTGCATAAGAACAATGACTGCAGGTATGTGCCAGTACAACATCTCATCATGGTTGGCTGGGTCGAATTAGTGTTTTACAGGTAACAGTTAACCAGTTCCAGTTAACTAGTTGCACATCTATTTTCTCATCCTGCTTATTGACAGACTGTGTTGAAGCTTCAGGTGCTGTTTCAGTACTGAAGGAGCCCACGGTTAGCCTCTAAGCGGCAGAGTTCTCATGTGCAGTGGCTCAGATGTACACATCTGCATGTAGTTGGGAGCATCTCAGTCGTGTCATGAGCAGCCCTGGGAGAAGATCCAAGCATCATTTTAGAGAAGGGTTTGGCTTTCTGGTGGAAACTGGGTGTAACACTTCTGCACATGACAGCTAGATGAGTAACGTGCTGTGTGTGTAACATATTCATGGGCCACACATTCTTGACAGATGACAGATCACCACATATTGTTAGAAAAACAATTATACAATGATTCTGTAGCTAATAAGTGATATCAAGTGTCCTTATGTTCAACATTCTGCTTGCAAAGAACAAGTTTATTTGCTAGAGCAAATGTAAGTAGTGTTGCTGATATTACTCTGCCACTTCGGGGCACTAGTGAAGATCAAGGCAAATTAAACTTACTGGAAACACAGGAGAGTCTGGAGTATGGAACATGCGGCAGGGATGTGGGCTGAGACCAGGCACTAAGAAAAGATGTAGTTACTTGGAGCACCAGAGATCTGGTGAGAACCTGGATCTGCTTAGCTCGGACCTAACTCTTTGTGAGCCATCTGCTGCTGTGATTTGCAATGCTGCTGCATAATTCAGGGCCTAAGTAGTAGGTGTTACTGACTATCCCTCTCCCAGGTTGCCAGCCCAGAAGCCAGCTGCTCTGGTTGGGGTCAGAGCACCAGCCTTGCCTGGCAGGAGCCTGGGCCATGAGAATACTTTATCATCAAGTCCTGGTTCCCAGCACCGCGCTCAAGTGGAGGTTTAACGTCATCGAGTGCCAAGTCAATCTTACAAACAAGAACATTGTGTCTTTAGCAGAGTGCAGTCCTGTGACCATTTTGCAAATGCTTGGAGTGCTTTTAAAATAACCCTTTTGTTTTCATAGAATCACAGCCTGGTTTGGGTTGAAGGGACCTCAGAGCTCATCCAGTTCCAATCCCCAGTGGACACCTGCCACTAGAGCGGGTTGGTTCAAGCTCCTGTGTCCAACCTGGCCTTGAACACTGCCAGGGATGGGGCAGCCACAGCTTCTCTGGGCACCCTGGGCCAGCGCCTCAGCACCCTCACAGGGAAGAGCTTCTGCCTAAGAGAGCATCTCAATCTCCCCTCGGGCAGGTTAAAGCCATTTCCCCTGTCCTGTCACTATATGCCCTTATCCAAAGCCCCTTTCCAGGTTTCCTCTCACCCCTTTAGATATTGGAAGACTGTTAGGAGTTATTAATGACTGACTTTTACAGATCTGTGTTTGTAACAGCGGCACAGTGTCTGCGCCTGTCCACACCCGTGCACTGAGGAGCAGCGAGGGGCGGCATCCCCCATCCCGCCCGCCCCATTACCGCTTCCCCCCGTGTTCCCCGTTCTCTCCCCGCTGCCCCATCAGCACCTTGCGGCAGCGCCGGGCCGCGCTGCGGGGCGGGGCGGGAGCAGGTGATCCCCGCCGGGGCGGGCAGAGCCGCCGCCTTCCCCTCCTCCTGCTGCCCGCCCTCTCCTCCGCTCGGCGCGGCGGGGCCGGCTCCGAAGTTGAGCGCTGCGGGAAGTTTGGTGCCATGGCGGAGCGGCGCGGGGCGCCCGGGCCCCGGCAGCGCGGGAGAGCGGCCGCGCTGAGCCGAGCCGAGCCGCGCTGAGCCGAGCCGCGCCGAGCCGCGCCGCGGGGACCGCCGGCATGGCCCGCTGGATCCCCACCAAGCGGGAGAAGTACGGGGTCGGTGAGTGCCAGCCCGGGCCGCTCGGCCCCCCCCTGCAAGCCCCGTCTGTCCCTTCCGCGCTCGTCGAGCCCCGCGGCTCGGCTCCGGCGTCCCTCCGCGAGTCCTTCCCCCGTCTCCAGCCGTTCCTTTGCTGCTGCACGCCCGTGACTCGCTTCGCTCCGCGCACTTTCTCCGTTCTCCCTTCGGCTGGTGCTCTCTTCCAGTTTCAGCAGTGGGTGGTCACTGTGAGCCCGCAGGGATGGAGGCCGGGGTGCGTGTCCCCTTCGCACGCTGGGAGCGCGGGGTTGCTGGAATCATGCGTGTTCAGGAGTGGCCTTTCGAGTTTTGTCTCTCCAGCATGTTTCACAGTGGAGAGGGCTCTAACATAGCAGCAAAAAAATGACTGTTTTCTCGTAAAGATGTGGCTGGAAAAAGTGCTGACAGGATACGAAGGTTGTAATGAGTGAATTCAGGACTGTGGGTGAGACCTTTGCAGAGGGTGGAAATCTTGACATAGGGTGAGGCATGGTGGAAGCTTGATTGACACCTTGTGCCTTCTGCCCTGTCTCCCTCATGTGTCAAAGGAGACTGTTGGGTGCTGGCTCGTTTTTTTCTCTAGGAGGAACATAACCAGTGGTGCTGGTGGTGGTAAGTTCTCCTTTTCTTGAGAGTTTGACAGATTTGAAACCCGCCCAATTTTGAGGTTGCTTTGTGAGGCTGGGCAGAGAACAACAGACCGGAAACCACTACTGACACAAGCAACTTATGATTGTTTTAATGAAGGGTGATCTTCTGTGCGCCTTGTGCCACAGTGGGCTTCCTGATGTGAGAAAAATGTTGATGTTCATGCAGGCAAAGTGTTAACTGCCCAGCTCCCCTGAGGTGGTTCATTCCAGCTCAGTCCATGAGTTTAAAGGCAAAGAGCCTCGTCCTGCGCTGTATTTCAGAGTGCATTTGAAATGGGTTCGCCACGTGATTTCACGGTGGGTTTGCAGAAAGGCAGCCTGCTTCTTGCAGGACTGTGGCTTGAGCTCCCCAGCTATTACACACAGCCCAACCTTATCTGCTTTCTGCTCTGGTAACTGGGAGGGTGTGGAGTATTGTACGCCCTGAACTTTGTTTCTTCTGTGCAGGTAACAGCCCAGGCTATTTGTGTAGGGGAGCCCCTTTGTATGACTTGGTGAGGTTACTCTGAGCATCAGGAATTAAAAAGGTTTTGGTGTTAGAATCAAGCTCTGTAATGCTGGTGTGATTGGCTGGATTATGATGGGGTTTTGACACACATCTTTGAGCAAGGCTCTTCTACCTGAAGAATGGCCTTGGGCAGTGGGATGAATCAGAGGCACTCCTCTGGCTTCCTTTTTATTAGCTTCCGGGGTGGTATTTTGTGCTGGCTTGAGCCAACTGCTGCTGCTGACAGCTCCTCTCCCCAAAAGGGCTCTGGCTTGTGAGTAAGCAGGGTGGGGGATAAACTGCCTCTGCCCACACGTCCCCTTATACCTGTGTGTTCAGGCAGCTTCAGGTACTTCTTGCCCATGTATGCAGACACATGAACCAAACTGACACAGAGTCTGTAATGCTTCAGCTCGTGCATTTAATTTGCAACCCGAACTGATAGGATTAACGCACAGGCAGACAACAGCAGTATTTATGCAGAGACTGGCTTTATCAGGCAGCGTTTGATACATGGCGTTAATGGAATAGTAATATTGCCTGTGTCAGCACCAGCGCGGCAGCAGGACCAGGGCAGGGATTGTGCCCCTGCGCAGGGCACTGGTGAGGCCGCACCTCGAGTCCTGTGTTCAGTTCTGGGCCCCTCACTACAAGAGAGACATTGAGGTGGTGGAGCAGGGCCAGAGAAGGGAACAGAGCTGGTGCAGGGCCTGGAGCACAAGTGATGGGGAAGGGCTGAGGGACCTGGGGGGTTCAGTCTGGAGAAGAGAAGGCTCAGGGAGGACCTCATTGCTCCCTACAACCGCCTGACAGGAGGATGGAGCCAGGAGGGGCTGGGCTCTGCTCCCAAGGAACAAGGGATGGGACGAGAGGAAACGGCCTCAAGCTGCACCAGGGCAGGTTTAGATGGAGCTGAGGAACAATTCCTTCCCCAGAGGGTGCTCAGGCATTGGAACAGGCTGCCCAGGGCAGGACTGGAGTCACTGTTCCTTGGAAGTGCTTAGAAATAGTGTAGCCGAGGCCCGTAGTGAGATGGTGGCCTTGGCAGTGCTTGGACTTGATGATCTTTAAGGCCTTTTCCAGCCCAGTTGATGCTATGATTGTCACCTTGAGGCTTGCAGACTTGTCAGGTTCCTATATGCAGTTGCATCCTGTGTGGTGGTCAAGCTTGTGCTCGGGTACCAGTCCTCACTGATTCTGCACTGACTTCAAAGCAGTTGGTGAGGATTGAGAGGGAAGTGTGAGCTGCTGGGGCCAGTAATCTGCCTGCTGCCCAAGGTACCTACTGGTGCCAGTTAGCAGGGTGGTTGTAATGAGGGTAATGCCACTGGTCTGTACAATACAGGCCATGGGATGGTAACAACTCCCATTCACTGGTAGCATGGGTAAATTGCTAGTTGTGAAGTGTGAAGATACAAGTTCTTTTCAGACAGGCTGTGTCAGTGATCTGTGCTTTGGAAACGTGGAACTACTTGCATTTATTTTAAACATAACCCTGTAAATCATACCAAAGCAGTAAGAAATTCCGAGAAGTGTGATTCCAGTGTGATTCAAAGTCACTTGTCTGCTCCTTGCGTTTCAGTTCAGAATGGTTTGTGTCCTGGATTATATTCTACATGTTTTGTTGATTGTGGGTTCAGATTGATTTGCTGCCTTCTAGTTTGTCCTCTATTGGTTAAGCCTTTGCTATGGATAGTACAGATGGCATATGGACTGTGTTTGAAATGGCAGACAGCAGAGAGTGCAAGATTGGGAGCTGCAGCACTTTTAGGGAAGCATACGTGAGAGACAAACGGTTTACACTTTCTCACTTGCAGTGGGTTTGCAGCCCACTAACAGATGGGATTTTGGAAGCTTCAGCCTTGTAGAGGGACAAAAACACTGCCGATCATCTGATGGGCAGCATCTTGCCTGTTTAGGTGGTGGGATTTTCTGGGTCTCACAAAGCTTCCTTGCAATGTGCTTCACCTCTTATTTGGGAAGGAAAGATACTGTCGGGAAAGCCTGAGAAGCTTTGGGGCAGCTTCTTTCCCAGCCTCTTCACATCCTGTTCCAGGGGTTCCCATGTTGCCCTTCAAGTGTCTGCATGGGTGACTGTTAGAAAAGGAATGGCCTGATTTGATCTGATTGCAGAAGTGTGGCTGCTTGCTATGGCTGCAGTACCTTAGCCATGCGACCAAAGAAACTGTTTGTTATGGTGGCAAAAAGCCTTTGAGTCTCAGTCCATTATCTTTTGTTGTATTGGGTTTTTTTCCCTTTTTGAATTGGTTTTTTTCTAAACTGGCAGGTAATTACCCCTAATGGTCATTTTCAAGCCATTACCTCTTTCCCTGCTGCAGGGACCGGAGCATGGGACTGTTCTTGTCGCGAAGAAGTATTTACTTTGTCAGAATACCATGTGGTGCTTGAGTTACAATCAGCTGCATCATGTCTTAGGAATGGCAGTAATTTTTCAAATGTAAACCAGTGCCTGCCAGCTACACTTGTGATTTATGGGAGCAGAAATGCAAAGGAGCAGAGAGGAAGAGAGAGTGCTGCAGAATATGATTTTCTTCCTAATGGTTTGATTTGTGATAACTTCTGATATGCTGAAGCCATCAGCTCTTGGCTTCATGTTCAAACCTCGTATATCTTCTGCAAAGCTGGCTCAATACAATCTGATCAAAGGACTTTCACAGGCCTGACAGTAGCACATCATGTCAGACTTGAGCACAACTCTGTTTCAACTTGCTGCTTGCCTTGTGCCTCCCATTCCTGCAGGATGCTTCTAACTCAAGTCCACTGTTGTGCGTCGGGACCCTGACAAGGGCTCTAGAAGGACGCAAGAGCCCATTCCTACTGCAGAAGTGTGTGTCTTCCTTGCTGTTGATAGAAACACTCTATACTCAGTTTTCCTTCCGTTTGCTTTATTGTGATTTGCGTCCAAATTGTCTTGTTGATGGCAATCCCAACATCGCTTCCAGCAGGGAAAAGTGAAAACTTGGCATTGCTGACAGCAGAAGGTTTGACTCTTCAAAGTCGTGGGCAATGCTTTCTTTCTGATTTGGTTCCCCAGTTTTTACTGCTGTGTCTTGGTTTATTTGATGTCCAGGTTGGCCGTGCTGCTTCTCACTTCCACAGCCCGTCCTAGTTTTTGTTAATCCACATTATCCTGAGCCTATTTCCTCTTACTTTTTGTGATTACTACTCTACTCCTTAAGTAGTTCCCTGTGAAACTAATCCTGTGGACTTCAAAGGCATTGCTGACATGAGAGGATGTGTCACCATTCCTTTTCTTATTCTTACTTTGACAAACAGCATTTCTAGAAGTGTCTGCTGACTTCTGGAGGTGTTGCTGCAATTAAAGTGGATCCCATTCTGGAAAGTGCTGAATCTGGGCAAAAAGTTCCTTGAGATACAGTGGAGATAATAACAGCTTCCTGCTCTCGAGAAGCTTGGTACTTTGATCCTCTAATAATAGAAGAGTTTATCACTTCAGCTCTAAAGTTCTGATGCTGTTTCAGAATGTCATGGGCAAATAGTGGCCAATTAGTGCTGAGAGAGTGCTTTTTCCTTTTCCTTTTTTAATGCAAGTGTAAGTAGCTTTAATATTAGAGACCTGATTCTTGCAGGTCTCCATTCTCACTGGGGGTATCAAGCTGCAGAGAGATGGAGCTTAATGGAAAGGCTTGAAGTAGCTGTAGAAAGTGAAGGGAAAGCTGCAGTGCCAAATTCTTTCTCTCTCTGCATCTCATGCAGTTTAATGAAAACTGATGTGCTTACTGCAGATGGGAAGTAGCTGGTTCTTCATCCTTCTGGACAACAAAGGGATCAATATTCTTCTTTGGCTTTTTTCCTTCCAGAGCAAGACCTTTAGTTCCCAGCCAAGATTTCCTGCTCCTCATTTCAGCACTGTTCTCCTGTTTGCTGTTTGCATGTTACCTGAGATAGGTGGCAAGATAAAACCGCTTTGGAATGAGAGGTATCTGGAGCTGTGCATCTCTGTGCAGTGCCAGCTCTCTGAGTGGGGCTTGTGTCATTTTGCAAACATGAATCAATGAAACCACGGGCATCCATTATGAGAGAGGAGTCTGTTAGGAAGCCCATGTTGAATGGGAAGGACTGGAGGTACAGAGGCCAACTGCAATCCCTGTGGTTATGCACATCAGAAATCCTGTCTGTCTCTGCCCTTCCAGCATGAGTTAGCTCCAGTGCTAGTTTCCACAGAGGTGCTATCCAGTGGAGGTGAAGAGTTTCTTGGCAGCATGTCCCAAGTTTCTTAAACTGCAGTGGGCTAAGCCATGCTATGAATTCTTCTCATTCAGATTGCAGGGGAGCTTGTCTGTCTCTTTCTGAGCACGTGGATGGGAAGGGGAAGGTGTTGAAGGCCTGAGAACAGTTGGACAAAGATTTATGGCTGGAATTCTGGTGGGTCACATTTGTTTGCAGCTGATGAAGTGGGATCCCTTAGCTTTATATTCTGTGTGGGTCCATCAGCTTGAGTTTAGAGTTGATATGTGTAGGTGTGATGCTAGCCAGGGACAAGGGGTTTTAACTCAAGTGAACTGTATGGTGAAGAGCAGCCTGTAGGCAGAGTTGGGCTCCGTGCTCCAGTGCTGTACTCATTAGACCTCCTCTTCACCCTGACTCCCCCTGGAACGAATGCAAACAGCAGAACTCATTAGATAGTAGCTCTCTTGGTTCTGTACAGTAGTATTTCCAGGTTTTCTTTCTACTCCCTTTGATGTTTTGCCCAGTAAGAACTAGGACAGTAATTTAAAGCCAGTGGCAAATTTACTTAATTCTTTTGAAAGTGCCACACGCTTTCAAGTTGGGAATTAGCTGAGATGTCCAATTTATCAAGTGATGGGGTTTTGCTTTTACAAATCCGCTTGAAGATTTCATTGCAAAAGTTCTTGTACTTCGTGTATCTGAACACCAGTTGCACGTTTGCAGGCTTGGAGGGGAAAAGAAAGGTTATTACGGATAGACTTGGTAAAATTCATTTGCAGCCTCTATACTGTACATGAGCATTTGTTCCTTCACAGACCACAGAAACGGAAATGTTCCACGTCAGGGGTTACTCCTGTGGAAACTGGATTTCAAACCTCTGGTGTGTATATGAATTTGTTAAAGCCAGAATGTAAGTACCACAGTGCTCAGAAGAACAAAGGGATGGACCCCTTCTTTTGTAGAGGACAACCCAAAGACTGGTTGTGTGCCTCTTTTCTTCTGCATCTCTTTCTCTAAAATGCACAGCACAGAGAAGATGGATTATACTTAAGTTTATTGAATTCCCATGCTACCAATAGGCCTGAACACAAACCAGATTCTGATTCAGTTGAAGCCAGTGCAGTCCTGTTGATTTCTCTGCTCAAATGGTAGTTGAAATGGGGTTAAAATGATTGCTCTAAAAGACAAGACTATGATTTAATGTATTTTGGGGAGAAAACTAATCATTCAGGCTAGATGTTACTGCTCAGATTTCAAAGAAGCAGGATAAAGCTCCAGGGCTTGGAAGAAATGCACCTTACAATAATATCAAGCACCCTTTAACCTAATAAGATCTATAAGGCTCCTGTCATTGTGGTATCTAGTTCCTGTAGCCTCGCCAGGAGATGAAAAGGAGCAGTCTAGTCTTGTATCCTGCATGCTGAGAAGGTCACTGTGTTACAGGGAAAGCAGTTGAACGCACATCTTAGTAAAGGAATGAAGTGATTAAGCACACTAGATAGATGTTTTGTGAAATTAGAGCTGGTGGAAGATCAGCTTTGATAGCACCAGAGCTGAGGTTTCTCTGTAGCAATAGCAACATTGGGAGCTGTGGCTGCACCTTCAGCCTTGAGCACCACTAACCCAGAATGGCAGTTCAGCATCACTGCCTGCTTCTGTGTCAACTGGAGGATGTGGCTCAGTGAAACTGCAACGTCTTCCAGCAGCTGCGTTGAGAACCCTTAAGTCAAGGACCACCTTCCAGACTGGACAAGCAGTGTGTTGTCATCTTCTTGCACTTGGAAGCTGCTTTTGGCACGCGAGTTCCAAGCTGGGTTCTCCTGCGTCTGTTCATTCCACCGCAACACTGACAATGCTATTGCGTTTTTGGTTAGCTTGAATCAGCCACAGCTGAAACAGGCCCTAGCCTTAGAAACTGTTTCACACTGTGGTTAACACCTCATTGTTTTATCTTCCCTTCTTATGTTTGAGCACTGTGAGGTGTTCTCGCTGACTGCAGGAAGTAGATGGAGGCTGCTAATGCAGTGGGAGCCAAAGCCAAGGGCATTTCTCTAAACCACAGCCGAAGTGATGTTGCAGAAAACCCTAGATGGTTGTTGTGTAAGGAGGTATCAAGAGAGCCTGATAAAAGGTCACAGAAGTGTGAATCTCCAAGTAGAGAGGCTGGGCTGTTTTCTTTTTCCATCTGTGCATCTGCAAAAGGGGACATTTCATGATGTTCCAGGGAGACTGGAATTGCAGGCCTGGGGGGTTTTCATTGATGTTTTCTTCTATCGAGCACCAGATTGGGTATATTCAGGAGCAGGTTGGCTCTTATACTGCTAGTACTGATTTATTTCTCCATTGGCTCACGCCACTCCCTTTTACTCCAGACATAAGCTGAGACGGATAACGTAGATTAATTCTTTATCTGAGCTCAAAATCCCTAAGGGCCCGTTAGGGAGAAAATGATAAAAGGAAGTAGAGAGCCTGAAGAAGATGCCACAGCCAACGATTTGTGTGTGGGTTACCCATATGTACAGTAAATGCATAGTAACTGTTGTGTACTGTGGCTCTGTGTGCGTTATTCTGGTACGCATTTGCAGTAAGATGGTCTGTGTGTATAAAAACAGCAGAGCTTTAACTCCATGTTGAGATGGGTAGGAAGGAAAATTGAGCTTTGGGAGATGGGGGCTGCTGTGTAACTTTTGAGGGCAGGGTGGGTTATTGCAAATCCTGGAAGCTCTGAGTTGATTCAGGGTGAAGGCAGAGTGGGTTCTGCCCAGGGTGTCTGTGTAAGTGTATTTGGAGAGACTTGTTTTCGGGTGTACATCTCTGTCCTTATTGCAGTAGAGATGCACTTTGAGAACAGGATCTCCCTTATTTTCCTACAGCTACTATGGTATAAACACTGCAATAAATATTTAAGGGGAAGAAGACTAATGGGAATTCTGCAGACATGAAAAGATGGAGATTATTTCTTTTTCCTTTATAATCAGTGTGGCTCTTGCTTCAGCAGTTCTGAATCATCTCAGTTTGCCTGATCTGAATCTATGAAGCTCTAATTAAAATACATGGACTAATTTGTCACTGGGTCTGCCACTTGCTCCAGAGCATTGTTATGGAACTGACTGCAGTTGGCATCTGTAGAGATTAAAGACATAGGAGACCATTAGATCATCTAGTTGGAGCACCTGGGTGATGCTTGTGAAGCCATCCCTATTCCCAGGGGCTGAGTTTATTCAGTTGGGGGTTTTGAAAGCAATTCAGGCTTTAAGAGATGAAACCATTGATCCTAGAATCTGATCCAATGTGTGATGGAGAGGTGCGAGTATCCACAAGTTGATGATGGCATGACTGAAAGAGAAAATCTTCCTCAGTCCCAGGTTTGGAAATCAGTCTGTGCATGACACACTCTGCAAAACATTAGATTATTTGCCCATCCCATCCCCAGGGTAATATTCTCTTATTCAGAGGAAATCAGGAAAACCCTACCAGGTTTTTGATGCGCTGTGCATCAGAGGGAAGGCAGACACCCTTCCTTGTGCTGGGCACATAAGCAGGTAGCACCCTGTTTGAGTTTGGTTATTAGAATAGTCTTAGGTGGGAACTGCAAGTGTAGGAAGCAAGTCAGGGACAGTGGATGTTCTTGCTTCTCTCCTGGTTCTCAAAGGAAAGGAATGAATATAGAAACTTGGTAGTTACTGAACCCAAATTAAACAGGCGATGCCATATCCTCCTGCATAGGCAGGTGGTATGATTCCTCCATTGGTTTAATGCCCTTTTTAAAGATTACAGAACTGTGGAATGATTTGGGTGGGAAGGAACCCTAAAGCTCATCCAGTTCTAACCCCCTGCCACAGGCAGGGACACCTTCCACTAGAGCAGCTTGTTCCAAGTCCCGTCCTTGGACACTTCCAGGGATGGGATAACCAAGTTTAAGGATAAGTGAAAGTCTTTCCAGGTGTATTCCTGTGTGTAAGGCCAGCCTGAAGTTTGAAGTACAGAAGATGTTACAGGTCCACCTCCAGCTCATCATGTGTTTGAGGTCTCATGATGGCTGTTAATGAGAGCATTTCCATCCGTGTAATCCTGCTGTTCTGCATTATTTGCATTCAGAATGCTAAGCAGTCACTTGGAACTTTGTGTGGAACTCGGCATCAACACTTTCAGGAGTGATTTTTCTCATAACCAGTTAATGTGCATGTTTCCAGTGGTGAACTGTGGCTTACTTTTTCGGTTTTGAAGTCATCTGACATCTGAATCTTCATTATGTTATTCTCAATTCTTCAGACACAAATTCCTGGGAAGCTACAAGAACATTTTTGCTCCAACATCAAAAAGCCTTTGTTCCTATTAAGAATTAATTCCTTGGGCAGTTCCTTGTCTTTTAAATAAAGCCACTGTTTTTTTGGTTACATCTTGGCAGCAGAGAGCATACCAGGCTTCTCCAAATGGGGCGCCCAGCAGAAATGCCATGGCTTAATGCAGGGGTCTGCAGCAGAAAAGCACATACTTCTGTTTCTGTACAATAGTTCTTGACTCTTCAGTTGAAAGATGTAATGGGACGAAGTCTGGTTACTGCAAGAGCTCTGAATGTGATTCTTTGTTCAGAGGAAGCAAGGCACAGCCCTCTCCTATCAGATAGCGGTGAGGGCAGGCTGCAGAGAAGTGGGACATGGTATTTGGAAGCGGCTATCGTGTCTGTGATGGGTGGAGGGGTGGTTATTTTGAGCCAAGTTAGAGATAATGGATCGTGCAGCAGCTCTGCTTTTCAGGCCAATAATCCACATTTGAAATGCATTTGAACAAGTTATTGAGAGGAGCATTCCGTTTTGTTCTGCTCGGAATTACACACAAAATAGTACGTGACAGTTTCTGCCTCATTCACTTCGGTTTCAGATGGTTTAGCTTCACTTCGCTTTTAGAACAGTCCTGAAAATGGGTTAGTCTTGGGGTTAAAATGGGTCTAGGAGTTAATGCTTGATTTTCACCTTTGAGTGTGCTGCAGATGAGCAGGATGATGTTCAGTTTTTCTGCCCTCAGCTTCTCTGCATCCAGAAGAGACCGGTCACTGGCTTTCTGCCCTGCATTGGTGGTACTGTGTGACAGGCACTGTACGAGTGCAGGCGATCACTCATCCGGGGTGTGTACTGGCTCTTTAAGGCCAGATGTATATGTGGTATTGGAGCCCACTGCACCACCACCTTCCTTCCATGTGGATGTTGTGGGTAGGCACTGAAGAAAAGAGCCTGACTTTCATGGGATCTGGTTTCACTGAAAACGAGAGCAGGCTCCATGAGCTGCTTGACAGACCTCTTGGAGATGAAGGCTCCTCCCAGGGCTCTTGGATAAAGTGAAGCACTGTGGGTTTGCAAAGTGTGTTTCAGTTTTGGGTTTTCTTTGTAACAGTCTTGCTGCTTCTCATTTTCTCCCCTGTGCATGACATTGGGGCTTCTTACTGCTTTAAGTGTCACTCTCTGGTGTTCCACAGAGTGTGCTGTGATTAATCTGCTGTCTTCATGCAACTGGAGGGAGTGACATATCTAAACCTGCTCTTCCCACCATAATACTGCTGTGTGCCAGCCCACATCACGCTCTGTGCCTTCTCAGAAACATCCAGCTCACTGTTAGTCATTGCTCAGAGCCCTGGCTACCCTGGAAAGCCCAGGTTTCCTGCCTCTGCTTTCCTTTTGTGTAGCCCTTGGTTCTGGGATGACTACTGTGTGATGCTTCAGAGGAGAGCAGTGTACCCCGCATGCAGCGTGCATGCCGTGTTGTGCAATGCCTTTAAAGTTCCTTCTCCATCTGCTCTGAGGAATCACCTTCTGCCCCGAAGCATGAAAATTGCTTTTCCTTATCTTCACCTCCATTACTCTGGCTGCTGTCATAAGTCATAAAGTTATCTGTTGCCCTTTCCAAACCAGCCCCAATGTTGACTCCTCTGACCTTCCCTCCTAATGAATTCCATGGGCTGGATGCACTGTAGAAAACCCCATTTCTTAGACTTCCCACTCATCAAACTGGAGACTGTAAATGAAATAATTCCTTATATTGCCTCTAGTTACGCTCAAAAGAATGTGAGCGCTCAAACAAACCCACTGTCTCCTTCTCATGGATCATGTTCCCCACCTTTGCCTCTGTATTTGTATTGAATTTGCTAGACTTGAGTGCTGCTTTTCATTCAGGATGATAAAAAGAAGGAATCACTGTTCTAAAGTGAATTTCAAAGGACAAAATCTCAACTGAAGTTTAGCTTGAAGCAGAAAGACTTAACTTTAGATACTCCTGCAAATTTGGGCACAAAAGGCTCTTCTTTTTTTTCCCCTTTTCCATTCTTGCTGCTGTCAGGATTTATATGAAGGATTTTGATGTTTTCATGCCACGACCATGCTTGTTTTGTGCAGCTTCTTTTTCCTTTCAAGTCTGCGAGAGGTCAGATTAAATACACACAAGGAAGAAGAGGCGAAGCAGTTCAAATAACTGCAGATGGACTCTTTGGGACAGGAGTGACATCAGGCAGCAGGAAGCATCAGTGAAGCTCCCAGGGAAAATATGCCAGCAATTTGTCTTTTATAACCTTGTGCATAACCATTGGGTAGGAGATTTTATATACAGTGACCCTCTGCTCTTGCTTAATTCAGCCCAGCAAAGCAAGACACTACCAGTCTTGCCTTGTTTTGGATGTGCAGAAGTGCGTTCCTTTAGCTTCCAAGTGCTACACATGGGATCTGAAACCTTTCTGGTAGAGAAGGGAAAGAGAAGGGAACTGCAGTGTTCAGTTCTCTGTTCTGTGGCTGTTGTGATCTTCGGGGAAGGGAACTGCACTGCTCAGTTCTCCCTCTTCTTGGGGCTGTTGTGCGCTTGGGGTTTGAATTGGCTGTGTGTTCTCAAAAGAAAGGCTTGTCTGATGGCCGCCCACCTTTCCGTGGGACACTGGGTGCTGCTCAGACTGCTTTTGTCTGGGGCTGAAGCAGCAACTTACGGAAAAATACAGCCTGGTATTTATATAATGTCTGTTTGTCCCACAGAAACCCAAGGCATCTAGGAACTGGGTGGAGGAATCCCTCTCCATAGAAGCACACGTGCATTTGTGACCAGGAGCCGTTTCTCATGCAAAATGAGGACAGGAATCCCGAGCAGTGTTTTAGGACAGAAATCAAGGCAGTCCAGCTGTAACCACAGGAGCAGACAGAGTGTATCAGCCAAGTTAGAAATTGGCAAAGATGCTCTCCTTTAAATCTTGGAAGCCTGCAGACAGTGCTGGGGGATTACTGATGTCTATAGTGTGTGTGATGCCTGGACTTCACCTGGGGGGAATGGCACCTCTGGGTAGTGCAGCATCCCGGTAGCCAGCAGTGACTCCAAAGGAAGCCTGGATTGTTTTATTCATCCACACTGCTTCCTGCTGCACCTTGGGGAGGTTTGGAGATGTCCCATCCAAGTCATGGATTGCGACATCACTCAGCGCTGGGGATTTGGCAGGTTTGCTGCAGCAGAAGGCATGGCCACAGGGCTTCACTTCCCTTTGGGGTGGGCGCTGCACTTCCCTGCTGACTCCTGCAAACCCTGGCAGGGTTATGTTCTGTATCTGGCAGAGCAGTTGCTCTTTAACTGAATTAAATACCATATTAACCAGTTCTGACCATTCCTGATCGTGGCGTCTGTCAAAACAAGGTCGTCTTAGTGGGTTACTCTGATCTGCTCCTGTGTATGTTCATGTTTGTCTTCGGTCATAAACATTATCCCAATTTTTCTGTAAGGATGTTGATGGGATTTTTACTTCTGGGCCTATTCTGGGGCCTTTAAGATGTTTAAACTGAATATCCAGATTACCAAGTTCTTCATTTCTTAAACTCATCCAGGTTTTTATGTCTTGGCTTACAACAGTGTTGCAGGGAGAGAGAGGAAACTGGATGTCAAAGCCTTAGGAGCAAAAGTCCAGCAACGTTCCTGTGACCCACTGGAAAACAGCATCATGGATTCAACCCATCCTCTGAGTGTATCTCTGCAGGCACTGGGGTTATGGCAGGCATGACTTAGAGCCACTGAGAACAAACACGGCCCCTGCAGCGTAAGAAAAGAAGTATGTGTTTGTGATCAGGGTCTATTTCAGATCCTGCAGGGAATTCACGTCTCCTGCCTGCTTCCCTGGGATTATTTATAGTTAGAAGCTGGTGTATGTGAGGGAATTTCCGGTGTGGTGAGCCACAGTCATTTGTTTGTGCTGGATCCGTTCCAGGAGGCAATATACCTCCTCCTGATGGAAATGATAGGCACTGGATGGGAATTTCCTGACAGAAGAGCTCCATTTATTGCATTTATTTACTGAATTTACGGAGTTCTTCGAGCACAACCCCTCTGAATCTGCAGGATTTTCCCAGAGCCCCCTGCAAACCTTTGCAGCATTGATTTGCCTTCTTCAAACTCAACACTTGGGCTTCTTTCAGTAATAGGTTTCCTTGGGGAACAGATTGGGATGTGTAAATATGGCACTTGTGTGTGTGAGGGGGTTGTGTTGCTGCATTCAAGATGTGAACTGTGCTTAAACCAGTGTTAGAAGGAAAGAAATCAGGTAATCTCATTTAGTGGAGGAGTGGTCTGTTCTGATTCCATTCATTGAACCATAGCAAAGCATTGTCCCGGCTGCTTTCTCTCTTTTTTACCTGCACTGGTTTGAAAGCAAACTCAGATTAAACTTTCTCACCTGAGAAGCCTGCAGCAGCTCTGAGAAAGGCTTTTCTGCTTTGCCCAGTGAATCTGTGCACCTCAAGAAAGTTCCAGAGAAAAGGCAGTTTAGAAGCCTGGACTTCTGGACTTAATCCTATTCCCACTGGGAAGCCGATAAGCATTTGGATTAGCTTCGTCTTGGTAGGGATTAAATTTGCAGAGAATCTCAAGTTTTCATGCTAAGATTGGTTCTTGTCTGGGAAGAGCCCTTAGCAGTGAATAGTCTGTTGAGGATAGAATAGTGCCAGTTTTCCTTAGGACACCCAATTGATGTTGTTTTGCCAATGCTTGTGAGTGCTGCATTGCAGTTAATGCTGCGAAATGCTGATCAAAAATCACAGTTACCTCATTGATCCCTATCCCCTGTGTGAGGCAGCAGTGACCTTTGCTGGGCAGGTTGTCAGTGAAGTGACAGGAGGCAGCTTCTTCGTAGAGTGTCACAGACCTGTGTTCTTAAAGGTAAAAGACAAACTTTGTTGGCTTTTAGATGATGTTTATTATCCTTGCAGGAGATGATGATAGGAACTGGAAATAGATCTGCTACATGCTTTTCTGGTGTATTACATACACAGGACAGCGAGGGGACTTCATAGTGCTCTGTCAAAATCATATTCTGCCTTTGACGCATGCCATGATACCAGATTTCAGTATCTGGTCACTTCACAGCTTTCATGCCTGTGGTTCTCATTTCTCTCTCCCCCTCTTCCTCTTTAGCCATCTACAATTACGATGCTGTACAAGATGTGGAGCTCTCCTTGCAAGTTGGTGATACAGTTCACATTCTGGAGATGTATGAAGGTAGGTCGCAGCTCACTTCCAGGTACTTTGCAGTGGTTTTTGAAAGTACATATAACAAATTCAGATACTTTTTTAAAAGAATACAAATCTCAGAACTAGATTTTCAACTTCCAATATGTCCAAAAGCCCAAAGCTTGCTGGATGCACTTTATTGTTAAAGCTGTATTAAAAAGGCAATCAACCACAGAAGCAGCAATCAGATCTACACTGCTCCTGGCAGAGGTTTGTCGAGGTAAGATGTCACTGGCATCCCAAGGCAGCACGGCAAGAGAAACACTTACTTCTGGCTGTTCATTCCTGTTTTCATCCCATACCTGCTTACACTGACTCCTCCTTGTGCCAGGCCTCCTTCTAGAGTCATGGGATGAACTGATCCAGCTAGAAAATAGTAATAATTAAAAAGAAAAGTAGCTTTTAACCTCAGTTATTGCTTTGATCTGAGACAGCGGAGGCAGCGGATGAAAGAAGAGGAGAGGCCAGGTCTAATTGTTCCGAAAGGAATGTTGGTTTAAGCCATAATATCACGAGCTGGCATTGTGTGTTTTAAAATGCCTCCAGTTACAGAGCTCCCATGCCTTTCCTAGGCTGTTTCTCCCAGTACTTTACTGCGAAGTTCTTCATAATACATACCTTAATGTAAAACATCTTGCAGAAAGGAAAACAGAACCCCTGTTCTAAACAAGATGCAAATCACACTTGTGCTTCAGATCTGCTGCTGCTGAATGAAGATTGCAGTGTTAGGAATGGAACACAGCCATTGAGGTATTGTACAGAATGTACTAGAAGGCTCTCCAAAATTTAAACACTCTTTCCAACGTATAAACTCAATTGTTTTCACAAGCAGCATCAGGTTGAAAAGGACTCAATGTACAAAACCTCTTCAGTAGCTCTGCTGGGAGCAGCAAGCTGCTTGTTTAGCATTTTGTTCGTAGCCAACTGTTCCTTTTCCTTTTCTCTTTGACCTTGACACTGGAAGCAGCCAAGTCCTACATGTCAAAGCATATTGTGGTGTTGAAGTGTGTTTTTACACTGATTTGTGTGATAGCGGTGAGTGCGTTTGGTGGAGAGAGAGGGAGAAAGGGAATAAACTCTGTATATAATAGCACTAACTTAGGAATTGGATTTGTGAAAAGACGCAAGGAAGAGGGGGAAGATTGGGGATAAAAATTGCCCTCATGAAGAGGCTGCATCTTGTACTTCCCATAATGTTGAGCGAATTTTTTGTCCTTTTTTAGAGCAACATCATTGTTCAGTCTTACTGCTTGGTTTGTAATTGGCTGTTTAATGGAGAGACAGTCAAGAATAGAAAGTGAATACCCAAATGGCATCCCTTCTACCTGAAATATCCCAGTTTAGAACTTCAGCTGGAGAAGAGTGATTGTAAACTGTTTGGGAAAGTGAATGTGTTTTGACTGTTTTCATATGCTGAGCCGTCGTGTGGCATCCTCATTTGTGACTGAGGCACCTAGGAGTTACTGCACTACAACTGAATACTTCTAGAAAGAGCAGCCAAAAATCCAGGCCAGAGACATGTGAATCTGAAGTAAGAGATGCAGATTGCCTCTGAGATCACAGCTCTGCTGTGGCTCTGGTCTTGTTTCCCATAAATTCATCTTTAGAACTCCAAGTTCTGATACTCTGTCTGCCTGGGAGGAAATTCTTAGGTCTCATTGTATCTATTTCTCTTTCTTTTGGGACATGAGCTTTCAGCTTTGTTTCCGGATATCTGTGGGTTGGTTTTGAGGATTAGTGTTCCCACAGCAGCTTTTTTTGCTTGCTTCTCTTGCTGATGATGTGAACTTCCCAATACAGCTCCAGGCTGATAGAAGTGGGGTTTTGTTCACTAATCACTGCTCTTATCTGGGTACACAAGTCCCAGTTTAGAAAAAGATTCCATTTAACCAGGGCGTTGGCTTTGCAAGAAGAAAGGCTCTGGGGTGCCTTGTGAAGTCCTTTTCTTGGTGTGTACGTTATCCCTGCAGCTCCCGGCCGAGGGCATTCCTTAGGCTATCGGAACATTCCTTAGGGAATTAAGGAGGAGTTTTCCAGGATTGTCCAGATGCTGTCATGCAGTGGTAATAGCCACTTGGAAAATCTTACTCCCTGCTATTCCCTACTTCAGGATGCACAGGAGCATCTTCTGTGAGTTACCAGAAGGTTCTCCATGCTGTTGAACCCCTGTTTGCTTCCAGCTCTGCAGTCATCTAGAACATGCCTCCTTTTTCCTCCTGGTTGAAGCCAGCAGGTATTCATTCCTCAGTTCAGGGAAGGCTCTCTCTGTAGCAGCCAGCCCTCACTTGAAAGCTCTTTGTATTCTGCATCTGAGGTTTTGGCTGGCTCCGCTCTGTCTGTAAGAATTGAAGTGCAGGGTTTGTTCCTTGACAGCAAGGCAGCAAGGCTGAAGCTTGTGCTAGGTTTTGTTGGTAACAATAACTGTTATCTGACTCTCAACTAGCTGAATAGCTTTGAGACATAACACTGATACAGCTAAGCCACTGGGAGAGGTGTGTGAGGAGCAAAGAGGAATTAAAGTGCAAGCCAGAAGGTGCGGATGCACTTAGGTGCAGGCCACAAACTTGTAATGGTACGTAGCTTTGCAGACTCTTAGGCAGATTGCCTGCAGTCAGGTGCTGCTGTTGTACTGCCTGATGGCCTCACAATGAGAAAAAACACTTTTAAATTGCAAATTCCCTGCTCATTTATGCTAGTGCATGCTGTCGGGAGTTTGAGGCCTGTTGCAGAGGCTGGAAGTCCTTGGAAAGCTGGCCAAATTTGAGGTAAGTCTCTGCCATGTAACTTAATGGTAAAGCTTTCTTTTCCATGCCTAAGCAGATGCTTTGCCTAATGTTTTGTAAGTGCCAGTTTTAACTACATAGTTAGGCATTGTGAGTGCACCAAAGGATAAGGGAGTGATACCATGGTAGATTGCTGGACTGCTGCTTGCCTGTGTCAAGGATTCATCAGAGGGTGATCATCCCTATAGGCAGAAGTCATATACCTCCCCCAGTAGCTTCAGCTTGGACAAAGTTAAAGTGAAGCTCATCAGAGCTGAAACCATAGAGTGAACAGTTTGAAGTAAAGGTTTTGGATATCTCTGGTACAAGCTATAATGTGCTGATGCCCACTGCAGCTTGGATCCATACAGGGACAACCTCAGAGCTTCAAGCGTGCTTTGAAGCCCCCTGGTGTATTTATTAGACATGAAGATCCAGAGGATACCAGTTTTCTTAGGCTTGCCTTCCCTTTAAAACAAATACACTGTCTGTGAAGGGTGGTTTTCTTGGTTTAGGGGTCTTTTTCGTGCTACACTCTTGTAAACTGCAAAGCAAGGGGTTTTTTCCCCCTCCTTTCTCCTTTCTCTCCCCTCATCTGCTTGCAGAAGGCCATGAGGCCTTTGTGCAAAATTACTTTAGCCACTTGATAATAAGATAAGCAGAGCATGCTTATCCAGCAGGATTGCCAAATATTGTTAAGACTGGGCTTATGCTGCAGAATCCAAGAGAAGAAGGAAACTTGCTGCACCCAAGGCTGCTTCGGTGCAGGATTTACTCGCTGGGAATCTGTCCTTGAGCCATGAGCTGGGGAGGAAACATCTCTGTTTCAGGGAATCTTCTCTAATCTGCAGTATATATTGTTACTTCATGCAAGCTGTGGGAAATAGCCAAGTCGTGGGTAGAAGGAACGTGTGCCACATGCTGTGCTTCCTGTCACTTTCTTCTCCCAATGACAATAAGTTTGCATTCAATTTGATCCCAGTTTCAATCTTTCACATTTCCTCTGACCACTGTAGGCAACTGAAGCAATCCCTTGTTTTTTCAGTGCAGTGCTGTGTGTTGTGGTTCTGAGAGGCTGCACCACAGTGGAAGAGGAACAGAGGCCTTGTGGTTAAGCATGTGATGTGGGATTGCATCATTGCGGATAACTTTTCAGCACCTAAACTGTTGTCTTCTGAATCATTACATGCAAAGGTGGAATTGAGGACAAGTGTTCCACTTAAACCCCAAAGCCCAAACTTGATGACATTTCTTTGCAAGACACAGTCTGCTCTTGCTGCGTTCTTCATCGGGCTTCCCTTTGAGTGCTGTAGTAGCCAAAACTTGCCCTGTCATCTCCAACTGAAAAGCCTTGCTCCGTTTAGCACCTCTCTGCTGAGGGAAACACTCCACAGAAACCCTGGAATAATCTGTTATTCCCATGAAGCTTTAGGCAGATTTGGGTTTCTTTTTGAAGGAGAAATCGAGGAATCAATTGGCCAGCAGCAAAAGCTGTTGTTCCTTTGGAAATGCTGAAGAAGAGGATTGAACACTGGAGCAGGATTCGGAAAGAATTGCCTGGGATCCTTGTTGAAAGACTTTTGTGTAATAATATACAACGTGCTTGTATGCAATGATTGCAAAATATGGCAGAGGAACGCGGTTAATGCCAAGAGGTCATGTTAAGTATGAGGAAGCTGGGAGGCTGTGTCAGATGGAATGAGAATCACTGGGAAAATATTCCTGTTAAATTGCATGAGCTTTGTATTACACCCTAAATAACCAGTGCTTGGCCATTCAATTAATTACAACTTAGACAAAAATAGAGCCTAAATCTTCTCATCCCTAATCCAGTACCTTATCCATTGGTCCATGATCAATGGCTAATCTCATCTTCATCCTGTGGAAAGAATGGAATTTCTTCTCTGCTTCCAAGTTACCACTGGAATATTTGGGGTTGTGTGGTCGAGCCGATTCACTTTCTTGTTGCTGAGGAAAGGGGTCAAAACTGTGCTTAAAACCCCTTCCAAGAAACCAAACCAAAACCAAACAACAGCCCTTATAACCCCCCCCAAAAAACCTCAGAGCAAATCAAAACCACTCAAGTCCCACCTTAAGCTGTGATTGATGGTCAAGGGGTCTCAGATCCAGGATTCTTCATGGAACCTTCTTTGCTAAATATATATGGGGGGAAAGAAACCAAGCAAACAACTACCCACCCTCCCCTCCCCTTTGCCTGATTATTCCTTTAAATCCCTTTGCCTCTTGGTGCTGCTCCCTCGGCCAGCTGGCTGAGTGTAATCGTCTTGGATTGGTGATGTCTCTCATGATAGCTCTGAACATCAGTCATGTGTTACAGACCTTAATCTATACCCTTCACGTTTGCTAAGAGTCAGTGTTTTCAGTACCAATTCAAGTAGAACCTTAGGAGAAGAGGCATAAACCAGTGCTCTAGGAGCAGAGTTAACTGAGAGCTGGGGTTGCAGCATCCTGCCATTTGGAATGATGTTTTTAACGGCTGAGAGTCAGTGAGAAAGTGCAAGCTTGCATCCTGTCCCCGGGTGGTACAAGGGACATTATGTCTGCGCAGCAGCATTGAAAACGGAGCAGATTATTCTGCCAGAGTGTTAATTTGTTATTTTCAGTACAGTGACTTCTGGAGAGCTCAAGGTGACGGAAACTGTTGCTTATGGCAAAGAACAGGCACCCAGCGGAAAGAGTGCTTGAGCATGCACGGCTCATACACAGCACAGGCAAATGACACGGTGATGGGGGAGAGAAAAACCCCGTTGTCCTTCAGTTTGGACGCGGTGGAAGAAGAGTGGGAATGCCCTGCCCACAGCTCTGCTCCTCTGCTCTCTGCACATTTAGCAAAGCTCACTTGAGGACAGCAGAAGTCCAGCAAGTTTCATGCACTTGCATTTCAGTGACCTTGAAATCAAAATACTGCTCAGACCGTGGGTGCTGAAGAGAGGGGAGCCTACATCTCAAAGTGATGCTTCCGAGTTGTGGAGACCACTGTTATTACTTTGTACCTTATACTTTACTAGATCCTGTCCAGATAATGTTGAGAAACAATATCTGTACCAGGGCAAGCAGCTCTTTGCCTTATCTAATAAAACATTCTCTTTCAGCCTTCCTTTGAAGGAAGGTTTTAGACTGAGTCACAGGAGAAAATAAAGAACCTGTACAAAGTGGAGCTCAAGCACAATCCAGAAGATGATCTGGGTGAAAATGCACTTCATGAGAAAGAATTGGACTTGGGATACTTGAATGTATTTCTCTTTCTATATGACCTTGAGCCAGTGGTTCTGTGTGCATGTCTGTGTGTCTCTGCCTCATCTGTCAAATGATCAGACCAGTAGTTCTGTGTTGTGTGAGCTTTATGGAGCAAGGATTGCCCCTTTCAAAACATGTAGCATGGAGTGCCCTGTCAGTACAACCCCAATGGGTAGCTGGAGTAGGTGTGAGGGTGTCAGTCCGTGGCAGGAAGAGGCACCTTCTGCCCTGCTCTGAGGACCCAAATAGAGCAGAGGTGGCTTCGCAACAGTAGATCTCAAATAAGCAGGCTCAATAGATAGAAGCATGGTGAGAATGGCAGTGGCTCTAGAGAGGCAACACTAAGTATGAATGTTTGTGTTTCCCTTTGACAGGCTGGTACCGAGGATACACGCTCCGGAATAAATCCAAGAAGGTATGAGCTCATTTTTCAGGGGCTGATTTTGATGTCACACCTTGCCAGACCCCATCCAGTGCTGGAAGCTGCTGTGCTTCTGCTGTATTTCTCGTCTTAGTATTGGGCAGGACTCCTGATCTCCATGTCCTTTTTCTAAGTGATAGAAAGAAATGTCCTTGAGCTAAACGTTTCAGAACCATTCACTGGGTACTCCTCCACTGTAAGCATGCGTAAGGGAGTTTAAAGTAGCAAAATTGACTGTTGCATATCTGCATACACTAGCTTACTGCTTTAATATTATGGTCTTGAACCTGTACACATCCAGCATTAGTTCTATGTAATGCTAAGATTAGAGTTTTGATTTGACTTGGAAAATATTCCCCAAAATCATGCATGCATGGATCTCAGCCAAACTGCTTAAGGTTTGCAAAACCAGTCTGAAAACTGCCTGGAAGTCTGGTTTCCTATAGGGATCCTGGCACCTCTCATGCGGTATCATCCATCACAGCCTCCATTTTTCAGGTGTACAGGGAGTGAAAAGAAAACAGAAAAGGATTCCAGCACTCCTAGAAGGTTTCCTTTAAATAAAGGAGACTTGGAGCAGGTGAATGTCTCCCGATGGTGGTGTGTGTTAGGTTTTTCTAGAGACCCACAGGGCAGCTTGACAAATGACTCCAACAATATTCTGTAGCAAGGGCAGATGAGTACAACTGATAGCTTGCAAGAGTTCATAGGATTTCAGTCAGGAAGATGAGGGTTGTTACAGTGCAACAGAGACTTTACTCCTCTGAGATGCTTATACCAGATACAGTGCTCAAGCTTGCAGCCTGGTGCTCTTTAGTGTCTTTTCTTCTGTGATACCAGGGCTGCTCGACCTCACACATTTAAACAGTAAGCATCAGTCACAATTCCTGTTCTGATCATGCTCTTACCCCTTTTCCCTGCTTCCTGCTGAATCCATTTTTGTCCTGTTATATCCTAGGGTGCAATTGGTTTACTTGATTTCTGTGTTTATTTTTAGGGCATTTTCCCAGAAACATACATCCATTTAAAAGAGGCCATTGTGAAGGACCGGGGGTAAGTTGGCACTTCCTGAGATGTACTTTTGGTAGCATTTAGAAACCAACAAACAAGCAAACAACTTTAGTGGTGATTGTAATGCATGCTACTGCTCTGTGTGTGCAGCAGCGCACAGGACCTGTGCGAGTGTCACTTCTTTTTGTCAGAGCATTGTACATACCAAGCCAGTTGTATTTATAGGTGGAGGAGAATACTATATGCAAGCATGAGAGAGCTCTGCTAGACAAGTTAGTAGGGAGGCAGGTCAATCAAGCTACATTTAGCTCCTCTAGGGACTCCTGCAAGTCATAACTTGGCTCCTGCTCGCAGCCAAGTAGCCAACAGGAGTGTGGATTCCTTCCTGTCTTGGAAAACACTTAAGGAAATGACTCCTCATTTGGTTCTTAGAGCTGATTCTGTGATCATTATAGTGGAAGGAAAACAGCAGTTGCAGAGGAAGAGACTTTAGAAAGTACTCTTATTAACTAAACATGTTTGCATTAAAAATGGATAATGAATGTGCCTGTATGTGTTGGAGAACCAATTGAACAGTTTAGCATCGTGTGAACTGTGTGAATATTCACCTCAAACTCCATTTACATGGTTATCAAAAACAGGTCTCTTACTACTAAGTTTTAATCTCGAGTGTAACACCTTTGTTTCTGTCTTCTTTTTTATCCAGACAACATGAAACTGTGATTCCAAGTGAATTGCCCCTTGGCCAAGAACTCACTTCTACCCTGAGAGAGTGGGCAGTTATCTGGCACAAGTTATATGTGGTAAGTTTTCTTTAGTGGTTGCTGTTTTATTACATGACCCCAGATGAGATGAGGCTGGGCTTTTTGCAGGGTGCTTGAAGACTTTGGAATAGAACATTATGCAGAACTGTAAAACTATCAGTATTGTCAAATTGGTTTTAAGAGGCTAAAAATGTTCTATTTTAATCCATGTACTCGCATAAATGTGATGACACAGCAGTGAGGAAGCATTGATTGCCACAAGTCGTACTCATCATCATGTCAGGTGGTTGGGGCTCTGTGTGTGTCACAGCTCACTAGTAAAAGGTTCCTGCTTTGTTGTGTGTCTGTCCTGTTGAGGGCAAGTTGTGTGATGTTCTTTTAGCAGAACCTTTAACAAGTATGAACTCTGCTTTTCTAGGTGTATTGTAGGTACTTAACAGAATGGTTGATCTTCACCCCAGAGTGCCTACAGCTCAAATAGGCAAGATGGCCAAAGGATGGGAAGAGGAGTAGGGCCATGTGTGGAGGGCAAAGTCACAATAACATATTTAGTTCTCAATAGGGCAGCAGAGACGCCTCTTGTCTCCTAAATCTGTTCAGTAGCCTGGCCAGATGATAGTCACCTCGTAGAAGTCAGAAGCCAGGGAAACACATCGAATGGGTGGTTTTACTGAGGTAGGTGCATTCTTGGTCAAAGAAACACAACTGGAGTTCACAATGAATTGCCTTCTTTTGAAGGTGATTATTAAGGCATATTAAGGAGAGTCAAACTTGATTTTTCTTGGGTTAGTAGTGAGTAGCCTGTGTTGTGTGTGCTCTGAGATGAGGGGATGGGTTTAAATTATCTCTAACCATTCAGTTTACCCAGAGCAAGCTTTCCTCTTGAAAACTTCACCAGGCCACAAGTACATCTTGTGTGCCACGAAACCACAAGAATTTATTCCCCCCTCTTAATGTAATGAGAAGCTGTATGTGAGGGTATTACTGTGTGAAAAGAGAGGTTTGTTCCTGGCTTCTCTTTTTTCCTCAGTAACTTCAGCATCCTAGCCTCAGAATCTATTTTTCTTAAGAGCAAAAATCTTTCATGTTCCTGTGCTTAACCAATAGAAGTCTTAAAATAGCCTTGGAAAATGTTGTGGTTAGAAATGGATTTGAGTTTATTTTCTTTTCCCCTGCAGTGTGTATATAACGAAAAGAGGAATAAGAAAGGCTAAAGGAAGAAGGAGGTATTTGAGGAGAAGAAGGAAACACAGTTGATTTTTTTCTCTTTGGCAGCATTTTACTTCTTCATTTCACAGCCCACTTCTAACACCAGTGGGTATTGTCTCCACTGCAAGATAGGTATAAAAATGGGTGAGAGTTTTGAACTTTGTGTAGTTTGTAGGAGCCAGGTAATGTAAACAGCTGGGGAGATAATTCAGCTTTAGCCAGCTGTCACAGTGAGGCCTGCTCTGTGTTTCCCTGGAAGCTAACACCGGTTGCCTTCTCTTTATCATTATTTTTATGCACGTTAAGAACGTTTTCTTTCTTTGTTTGCTAAATATGTCTCTAACATCTTCCCCATAGGAAGTAAAACACTCATCTTGCCCCTGTCAGCCCCGTGGCCCAAATCCAAAGGAAGATGGCTACTTATAACTCCCTTTAGATTTGTGTTCTCCGGGCAAATTAGGAGTAGTTGATGCCATTCATGTTCTTTGCAGAGAGCAGAGTGGGGAAATAATTGAACTGAGCCTCTCTTTCTGGCTGTGTGGGAGCAGTTGGGGTTCATGGTTAAACATTAACAGCTTTGCTACAGAGAAGTGACAGTAGTCAGCTGCTGCCTGAAGCATTGGCCAATTCCTGCTGGCTGTTGGGTGAGATGTGAGAGTCAAGAACCTCTTGACGGTCATTTTGGAGCTGCATAACTATAAACATTTAAGTCCTTTGATTTGTGGCACCTCCCTCTGAACATGAGCTGCACTTGGCACTCAGTGCAGGTCAGAATCATCCCAGTAGCTGGCTCTCTGTGTGCTGGTAGAGGCTGGGTTCTCTTTTGAGTGGTATAAATGATTTAGGTGACACTTCTAAAGGCTTAGTTGCTTAAGTGCATATAAATATGTAGGTTACCACATAGCCATCCACATTTTAATTATGGCATCAGCCTTGGAGCCTGAAACTATGGGAAAGAGGTGATAGGTGTGACTGATTTCATTAGGGTGGAACCAGCAAACAGCATGAGAAGTGTTTCCATGAATTAAAGATGATAGCAGTTGAAATGGCAGGAGGAAACTCTTCACGAAGCAGGTTTTGGTGTCCTGTTCAGTCAGTGCTTTCTAATTACAGATGCTGCATTTATAGCACAAGATGGAAATGCAGTGACTGCTGACTGCAGCAGACAGGAGCGAGTACCTGGGTAGACTGGGGAGGTGGTGCCTGGGAATCCAGTCATGTGAACTTCTTGTTGCATTCATGGACAGTCTCTGGCATGGTAGATACTGAGCAGCTGCTGCTGGGGTAGTGCTTAAAAGCACGGGATGGATCAAGACTGATTTCATTCAGTTCTGTACAAATGTGTAAGGTGATATTCAGCCTTATGCACTGATAGACGCCAGCCAGAGCGATTATTGGGTTTCTGCAGAGCTATTCTGATTCCCATGAAACCCTTGTCTGCAGATCACACACGGGCACAGTGATCCATGTGAGTTCCCAGCAGGTAGAGTATGAACCTTGACATACAATGTGCGTACTGGCAGGGAAGCAGTGTGTCCCAGATACTGCTGCATTTACTGCTACTCCTTTTCTTAATGTAATAGATTTTGGGGGTGTGATGGGACAGGGTAAGAAAGCAGGCAGGCATGGAAATGGAGGAGGAGCAGACATGAGAAGAATCCAGTGTGGGCTTCAGTGTGGGTCATCTGTGGTTAATATTTATGTGTTGGTATCACCTTTAGACTTGTAAAAGCAAATCAAGTTTCTGCCTCAGAGTCTTAAAATCTAAATGGGCAAAAAACCCTGGAAATAGTCATGAGAACTGATTTGCTGAATGTCACACGTTCTGAGAGTGGCAGAGGTGGGGAGAAAGAGCCTTTGTATATGATGTTGGCATTCCTGTCTGTTAGAACACAGTTGCAGTCACTTAACATCATCTCTCCATCCTGTATATCGAGGTCATCCATCCGAGCCAGAAATCTGGTTTTGTCTGTGAAGTTTGTCTGAAATAATGCCCTGAAGAAAAGGTGAAGACCGCAAATCTTGAGGCACTTAAACCTTGGCAGTGCAAAGTACTTGTTCCGTGGCTCTCATCTTGTAATGTTGTGAAGTGCCAGTTTCTGAGATAGTTCTAGTTCAATACAACCTGTATGCTAGATTCAACTGAGCACTTTTCAGCAGGATCACTGAGCTCATTGTTTAAAAGTGTCCCTTTTTGTCCTGTAGGCTAACAAGACAACACAGTTCCGGCATGTCCAGCAAATGACTTACAGCCTGATAGAGTGGAGGTCACAGATACTGTCTGGAACCCTCCCCAAAGATGAGCTCGCTGAGCTCAAGAAGAAGGTCACTGCTAAGATTGACTACGGCAACAGGTAAACCCCAGACTGGGTCTGGAGGGGAGGGGAGAATCCAAATCCCAGTAAAGGATATCGATGGCTACTAATAGGAAATAATGGAAATGACCGTGAGGCGAGCGCTGAATTAAGTATCCACTGGAAAGGGGACAATTAGAGCTTCCAGTTCCCATCACAATGTAACTAGCCTGCCAGGCGGGCAGTTGGTTCTTCATATGCCAACAATCTCTTTGACTTGGCAGGAGACCTTACGTGTCTTCATTCTGCATAACTGCTGGCACATGATGGCATTTCTCATGGAGCACAGTTTGTGCCTGGCTGGCAGGAGCTGAGATTTGGATGCTGGCAATGAAGTAAACTGCTTTCTCAGCAGCTGAGTAATATCATTCTATAGGCCACCAAAACTGCACCTTTCATTAGTTTGGAGGGAACAGGGATTGTCTCCAGAGCTCATTTGTCTGCCTGTCAGGCTTGATTCAGGTCAACTAAGTCAAGTAAGAAGAAAGCTTGTGGTAAAGAATAATAATCAGCCAACAAAGAAGATGTCACCTTAAAATGAAGTTACCTGATGAATTATTTTTCCCTATAATGGGAAAATGGAGAATAACACTTTTGAGGCAGGAAAACCAGCAATGTGATTGTTGTGTGAATGGAGTTGGTTTGCATTGGTGCAGTCCACAGTTGGAGCTGTGGTTTGTGCTGTCTCAGTCACCTCTGCTTCTTACATCCTGTCATTTCTTTTGTCTTCTGACTCGTGTGCTATTCAGGATCCTAGGTTTGGACCTGGTTGTACGAGATGACAATGGGAACATCTTGGACCCAGATGAAACCAGCACAATCTCTCTCTTCAAGTCGCATGAAATTGCATCCAAGAGGATCGATGAAAGGATCCAGGAAGAGAAGGTCCATCTCTTGTCGTTGGCTTTGTCCTCTTCAACTAACTAGTACCCACTGTATTTTTACATTCCTGCTTTGGCAGCAGAACTAAACTCTTCTGTTTGTTTTTAACGGAAGTGTTCTCCTTTGCAGTCCCTGCAACAGAATTTGGACCTCCGCGGGCAGCCAATATTCAACACGACACATACATACAGCCTGTATGTAAACTTCAAGAACTTTGTCTGCAATATTGGAGAAGATGCAGAGCTGTTAATGAGCCTCTATGATCCTGATCTCTCCAAATTCATCAGGTAAGGGGTTCCTGTAGATGCAGAAGTAATTTAGGCATCACGGGGGTCATTCTGAAGGAGCAAGTAGAGGTTAGAAAGGAAGATCCCGCTGATCCATTTTTCCAGTTCCATTGGTTGCTGCCCCAGTGGAGATTTGGAAGGGGGTTATTTAATTTCAGATGAGATTTTGGAGAAGTCAAGGTTCTGAGCCCATGCACTTTTCAAACAGGGCATTTTTGGGATATTTAGCCAACATCCCAGATTGTCCTTTTATATTCTTAATTATCCCTACTGTTGTCACTGGACTTGATCCATTTGCTTCCAGTTGAATCATCTATATATGCATGATGTTTGCTGTCGAGTCAGTGCAAGTTCACACCTAAGAGTTGGGCATCTTTTACCAGTAGGGGAAGATATGAAGAACTTTATCACTGAAGCATGTGTGTGTCAGGCACACTCTGTCTCCATCACTGGAGTTATCAGGGGTGGACATGAAGTCAGAGTTTTGTAGGGAGGTAACTGAAGATGCTCACTCACATCCTGCTTCCCTTCTGCCTTCACTGCAATGAGTCACTTCAGAACCACTTTGAGATAGAAGATTTTTTGGTAGAATTTTTCAGATATTCCTGAAAGATCCAAATGCCTTTGAGCTTTTGCCAGGAAATGGGAATTTCAGGTGTTGCTTGATTTAACTGTCTTCCTTTATTTGCAGTGAAAATTACCTGGTTCGTTGGGGCAGTAATGGGATGCCTAAAGAAATCGAGAAACTGAATAACCTTCAAGCAGTCTTTACTGTAAGTAACTGTATTTACACCCTGGAGATTCTTCCCCATGCTGCAGACATCTGAATTTTGGGTTCTTCACCTCTCCCCTCTTCCCATGGAGCAGGGCCAGGGTCACATCCAGCATTTAAGGGTGTTTTCATGGATACTTAAGATGTTATAGGTGGCCTCAGAGAAATGCTGAAACATTTTGGGGTTTTTATATACATCCAAAGCAGTAATAAAGGTTATTTGCATAGTACTGTCAGTGAGTGTTGCTCACCCATGCATTGCTGAAAATCCTGTTAAGCACTTCTCTGTTGGAGCCTAACTGCAATGAAAATCTAGGCTTGAGATCACAGTTGTTTGTTTTTCAGTCCATTGCTTTGCTGATCCTTTTCTGTGTTGGAGTTTGTTACTTGCAGCAAGATGGTAATGGAAGAATTGTGCATGAATGGAGTAACTTCTGACAAGTAGCAGAGGTGGCACAAGCTAACTGCCTGGTCATCAGGATCTAGTATTTTGATGATTGACATCATTTACTCTCCTTCCAGTACTGTGTTATCAGAGAGGAATGAGAGGGTTAGAAATTGCTGGGTGAAATTGCCAGTGTTTTGTTGTTTTTTCCCCCGGGGCTCAAAGGGAACAGGTTTTACTTGTAAAAACCCAATAGATTTCTTTTTATATGTGTGTAGTCTAAGAAAACCCATTGAACTCCCTCTGTCTTCCTCGCTTCCATTGCTGAAGCAGACTGATGTAACCTGGATTTTAAATGATTTCTAGGATTTAAGCAGTTCTGACTTGATCAGACCGAAAATCAGCTTGGTGTGCCAGATTGTGAGGGTGGGGCATATGGAGCTGAAAGATGGGAAGAAGCATACCTGTGGACTCCGGAGGCCGTTTGGTGTGGCAGGTATGACACATTCCATCCGTGGAGAAAAGAGCATGGGACAATGGGCTCACAACTGGAAGTGTGTGCTGTGTGTCAGCGAAGCCTGCTAACCTCTTAGTGTCAGCATCTCTGGCTTCCAAATGGAGATGCTGATACTGAGCTGGATGTAGTACCCCTTTGAGACCTTTTAATGAACGTTGTATATGAAGATGAAATACTGTTCCTGTTCTCTTCAGTCACTCCCTAGAATGATAACACACTGCCATCAGCACAGTAGACTTTTTCAGAGGAGGGATTTGCTCCTCAGGACTAATGGGATAAAGCTGGAGGTTTTAAAGGAGCCTTGGTGAATGAGACATCCAGCTCCTTTTCAATTCCTGTTCAATTCCTGCTTGAAGAGTCCTGCTTGAAATTTGTGGTGGAAAACAAATTCAATATAACCAACATTTGAAATCAAAGTATAATTTCTTTGCCTTGAAATGCCAGAGTCCCACCAGGTTTTTATCAGAGAGTATATTCACATTCACTACCATAGGCTGACTTACACATCAGTGGAAAAGTGCCTTTTCAATAGTTGAGATGAGAGTGATGCTGTTACGAGTGGCATTGGCCCAAAATAAGCAATTCTTGTTTCCAGGCTCATAGCAGAAAGTTCTCTCTGTATTCTTTAGCAACTTGGCAAAACTGTGGGATGAACTTGTGTCATTGCAGTGATGGACATAACTGATATCATACATGGGAAGGTGGATGATGAGGAAAAGCAACATTTTATTCCATTTCAGCAGTAAGTATTGGACTTCAGAGTTCATCACATATGTGGCTTATTTAAAGCAGTTGTCCTTTGGAGAAGGACAGATTTGCATGGGAGCCTGGCTGTGTACCAAGGGCTCTACAAATAGATTAGCTTACAGCAGTAGTCAGCTCTTTGAAGGAAATGGTTTTTGTCAGTCCTCTGAAGCCTTTGTTCCCTTTGGTTTGCATGTCTGCACGGTAGGAGAAACTGCTTAGGGAGTTGTGGCAATGCAGCTGAAATTGCTAGGTACCCATATCATAAGAAAGAAGAGCACAGATGAATGCTGTGGGGTCTGAGGGATGGGACCTTCAAAACTATTTGGGGGTTGAGAGGCAAGATTTTCAGAAACACTTGAACTTATCGCTCGAGTATGTGCTGAGCTGCTCCTGTGTGGGCCCCACAGCTGGATTTGCTCTCACAGATCTGCAGGGTCTGTGGATGGAAAATAAGAGCTGTGCAGCTGGCTGGGTTTATGCTTGTCCTGAAGGCTGCTATAGACAAATGTGGTCACCAGGTCTGTAGGTCAGTGTTACTTATCCTAAGCCTGAGCTAGCACTGTGGTGCATTTCCTAGTTTGAGAGTTTAAATGCGTTTCATTGGGTTTGTGCAGGTGAAGAAGTAAAAAGATTCCCATAGAATCCTTTAAGAATAAGTTTCTTTGGAAAACAGCCAGTGTTGGCCAGCCCTCTCCTTGCAGAGCACATGTTGCCTGTTGGTCTGTCTGCTTCCTGATCCCTCTTGTTGTTCTCCTAGGATCGCCATGGAAACATACATCAGGCAGCGACAGCTCATCATGTCCCCACTGATAACTTCCCATGTGATTGGAGAAAATGAGCCCCTCACTTCTGTCTTCAACAAAGTCATCGCTGCAAAGGAAGTGAATCACAAAGGGCAAGGTATAGCAGTTGGGTGAGAAGCTAATGGAAAAACCTGGTGCAGGGAAGGGTTCCCCTGGCCTGCAGAGGAAAACAAATGGCTTGTGAAAGTCCAGAACTCAGGAGTTTGCTCCCTTCCCTGAGCCCAATGGATGTCTTTGTAATGTTTGTGAGGGGGGTTGGAACTTGATGATCTTAAGGTCCTTTCCAACCCTAACTACTCTGTGATTCTGTGATCTGTTCTGGCTTGTGTGAAAAGAGCTTCTCTTGCTGGTGATTTATTTGCTACTAATGCAGTACTACTTTTTATGTGGACATCAGATGTTTTTGAGTGAACATGGCTCTGGATTTAAGCTGCATTATTCAGGATTCTTCTGCTCTTGTGTGTCTGGACTTTACTCAAATACACTATAATATATATATTATATATATTATATATATTATATATGTTTATAATATTATGTTATATTATATGTTATATATATAATATATGTTATATATATAATATATGTTATATATATAATATATGTTATATATTATATTATGTTATATTATATATAACATATATAATAGCAGATTCAGCTCAGAAAGTATGTATTTTATGTCAGAGGATGTGCTTGCACAGTAAGGTCTTATTCTAGGAACTAGAGAAGTGGGCAAGTGAGAACCAGCTTGGGATATTTAAAGCATTCTTGCATGGAGATCACATGAAGCAAGTTTTCTGTTAAGCATAACCTCAAATGTCATGTTTTCATGCTCTTTGTTTTTCAGTAAACAAGCATTGCCTTTCTTTTCTTAGGTCTTTGGGTCTCCCTGAAGCTGCTTCCTGGTGATCTAGCACAGGTTCAAAAGGATTTTTCCCACCTTGTAGACAGATCAACTGCTGTGGCTCGCAAAATGGGATTCCCTGAGATAATCCTTCCTGGTAAGTCCCATGTGCCTCTCCCCTGCCATGGGGTGAAAGAGCCATTTTCTGCTATGACCAGACTTATTTTAAAGCTGTCTGAAAAGTTGTGTTCATTTTGCTGTGAACTTCCAGCTGATCTGTTATTTCTATCCAAGAAGTGAAAACATCAGCTTCCTTTTTGTATTGAGAACTGATAGTGTGTACACTCTGGGGAAGCAAACCTCTCTTTAGTCAGGGAGATGTTTTTGTTGCATATAGGTTTGCCCTGCTTTATTTAATCCATTCAAAGTGGACTTAGCCCTGTAGAGCTCAGTACACTGAATAGAAGTTACATAGACAGAGGTTTATTAAAAGGAGAATGGTTCATTTTGAAAGGTTTTGTATAATTTGAGATGAAGATGAAATGGTGTGATGTTGGGGGTGGTTAAAGGCTCAGTAAAGGCTGAGAAGAAGGTAAGGATAATGCTAAATGTTAACCCATAAAACTGGTATGAGAAAACCCAACTCATTAAGGGCTGTGAATTTTAGGTGATGTTCGAAATGATATCTACGTCACCCTGATACAAGGGGAGTTTGACAAAGGGAAGAAGAAGACTCCCAAGAATGTAGAAGTCACCATGTCCGTGCATGATGAAGATGGAAATCTCCAAGAGGTAGGAGGAGGTTACAAGGCTGCTGTCTTTGCTAGATGAGACTTCCAGTCCGTAGGATCTTAAGTATTGCATGTACGCAAGAGCTGTCTGATACTGAGCAAGAAAGATTATGGGTGATCTCAGTGACCCAATTTGAATACTTGCTTCGCTATGGATTTGGGGTTTTTATAATCAATGAGATGTAAGCAGATCTGTAGAGATTCTGTTAAAGTTTCAAAGAGTTGACATGCATTGAGCTCTCTTGACCAGAAAGCACAGACTTGAGTTGTATGCTGTGAAAATTTCAGACCCAAGATACTTCCTGCTTTCACTCAAGGCCTTACCTCTTCTTCCCCCCCATCCTTGTCTTTTTGTCCAAAGAAAGCTATCCATCCTGGTGCTGGTTATGAAGGTGTCTCCGAATACAAGTCTGTTGTTTATTATCAAGTCAAGCAACCTTGCTGGTATGAAACTGTGAAGGTAGGAGTGTGAAATTTACAGTCTTGCTTCCTTCGTGTAGAAAGAGACCTAGTTTAAAACCAGTATCTGCACCAGTAACAGAATGTCCTGTAAATTGACTGGAGATAGAGAGTTCTGGTGCTGCATTTTTCCCTGTGTTATCATGTGCAGGTGTCCATTGCAATAGAAGAAGTCAGTCGTTGCCATTTGAGATTCACTTTCCGTCATCGGTCGTCACAGGAGTGTAAGTACCAGAAGATCTGCAGGAGTCCTGTCCTCTTCCTACTCTCACTAAGGTGTTCTGAGTATCCACCAAAGCTGTAGCACTTGCATTTCTACCTGTTTCCAGTGTTGTGCATTTCCTTGCAAGCAGCCTTTAAAAAAGGCTTGGTGCTGGTTTTGTTCTAAACCTCAAATGCGATGGGGAGGAACGTATTAGCCCCCTTGAAAGCCAGTTGTCAGTGTTCGTTGCTGCTTTGGCTTCTGTGTGTATGGTGTTGGGTTTAATTCATTTCAAAATTCAGTGCAAGTCTGGTGGGCTCCTAATGATCTTCCTATAGGAGGATTTCTCATTAGGGTAAACAAGATCAGCAGTGTAAGACACAGATGTGTGATGCTGTTAAATAAAGGAAAAAGCAGCATGTAGTTAGAGAGCTGCATTATGGCTAGTATGGGTGTAAATAAGACAATTCCTAGTAAAGCTTTTTCCTTCTGTTTGCAGCTAGGGATAAGTCTGAGAGAGCTTTCGGCATGGGCTTTGTGAAGTTGATGAATGCAGATGGAACAACACTACAAGATGGCAAACACAATTTGATTGTTTATAAGGTAGTTTGGGCATTTGCAGTCTTCATTTTTGTTTGACTAATCAAAACAGCTCTCTTGGCTGGCTTTTTTCCTAGCAATGTAGATACCAACATTGCAGAGATCTTAAATAACTTTTCAAGCATGATCGGGTGGTAGATACATAGATACTCATCTTAAGAGTGTGCAGCAAACAGGCAGGTGAACGCCTGCTTTGGAGGATGAGTGTGTGTTGAGAAGAAAGATCTGGTGCCTTGAATCACAGTAAGAGGAAAAAGTTAATTCATTGCAGTAGAAAGTGAGGGGAGCACGAGCCCTCCTAAACATTGTGGCTCAGCTCTGAAAAGAGCTGAGTTCATTGGCAGTATGGGCAACTTCTGTTCCCTAAAGTTAGAGGGCTGGATAACGTGAGTAAACAACTCTAGCCAGGAAAAGGTGTTTAAAGCCCTCTCTGGCCGTCTTGAAGTGTGTCTGTAGATGAGAACTGCAAGAGTTTAGATGAGGTGTGCTCAGTGTGAGATAACCCTTGTCTTTGCTGTGTTTAACAACAGGGTGATAACAAGAAAATGGAAGATGCTAAATGCTACTTAACTCTTCCTTGTACCAAAACGGAGATGGAGGAGAAGGACACCCCCTCGGGGAAGAATCTGCACCATCTAACCAACTTCACACCCACTAAAGATAGTACAAAAGACAGCTTCCAGATTGCCACTTTGATCTGCTCCACCAAACTTACCCAGAATGGTAGGACTTGCATGAGCAGCCGACCTGTATCATGCTGGATATTTGAAATAAAGAGGGTGCTTTCTTTATGCAATTAGCTTTAATCTTGCTGTTCCATGTGCCAGTGGAATCATGTTGCCAGCACAAGCTGATGTTACACAGCCACTAGAAGCCATGTCTGCATCTTAATGTCATTTATACAAGAGGTTTCACTTTTAACTTTAAGAACCACCTCCAGGAGACTCCTCTAAGGTAAACACAAGCACTACTAAGAGAGTCACACACTCCAGTAAAATTCCTAGCTTGAAATGCCTTCTCTTGAGTACATGAGAAGCCTGCAGAATTGTCCACCAAATGCCTTGTGTTATCAAATAACACCAAGGTTTCCATTCCTAGCAAAACTCTCTTGCCAAGAAAAAAGAGCCATCTCAAGGTAATATTCTATACATCAGCATGAGTTTTCCTTGTAAGCTGGTTCTAAAAGTAACCTCTAGTCCTTGTTGTGTATTGTTCTGCAGCCGTGAAGTCAGCTGTGATGTTGTAATCTGTCTAATTGCTGATGTTCTGTCTTCCTAGTTGACCTGCTGGGTTTGTTGAACTGGCGTTCCAACTCCCAGAACATAGCTCACAACCTAAGGAAGCTAATGGAGGTGGAAGGAGGAGAAATTGTAAAGGTATGCAGAGAGATGTGAGTCTCCTTGTTATGCACATGCTTGGGTATGTTGTAATAGTGCTGTATCTGAAAGCTCTCTGTATAGGCTGTGAGAACCTTTCAAGCTGCTGAGCAATAGAGCAGAAGTTATACTTTGCCCCAAGAGCTCTCTGGAATTACACAAGTTAAATGTTACCAGGATCAGGGTGATAGTGGTGACTTTATTTTCCCCTGTATCCTGAACTACTGAAGTAAGTGTTGTGTCATTGCAAACCAGTCTTTATGTACAGCGTCGTGCTTTAGTACAGCGTAATGTGGTTGATTTGGCCCAGTGCAAGCTTAAACTACAGAAAAAAAATTGTGTGCAGTAGGTCTCTTGCTGGATAAAAAGGCAATGGAACAGAAAAGTGGGGCTACTCAGAGCTGGTAAGAAAAGATCCTGCTTGCTATAGTGAGAGAGAATAGTGTGATGATCATGACAAGGATGTGAATGAACATAGGACTAGGATCCCTTTTTCAGTGTTCATTCATGGGCAGCTTTTACAGATCAGCTGGGCTAGGCCAGAAGGGGGAAAATGATCCAAAAGTGCAGGATTCCTGTTGTCTTTTCCCACCCTTTTACTACTTTTTTCCCCTCAAGTTTTTGCAAGACACCCTCGATGCACTTTTCAACATCATGATGGAAATGTCAGAGAATGAGACCTATGACTTCCTCGTGTTTGATGCGCTGGTGAGTGAGTCTTTTGTGCATTTGGAGTACTTGGTTTTCAGCCATGTTCTCAGGCTGTTCCTGGCACTTCCTTCAGATGAGTGATTGGTAATTTGCTCCAAGAAATCAGTTCTATTTAAACATTTCTTAAGGCATCTTAAGGACTGAGATATGCAGCAAGCTTTTTAGTAACCACAGTAAAAACAGGAATAAATGTTTACTTGATTTATAGTAATTTCTTAGGTAACTTTTAAGTTATCTGCATTTAAGGCAGTTTACAGCAGAGAAGAGCCTATCTGAAGCCCTAAATGAAATGTTCAGGGTCATGACGGTGGAGGATTTGTGGCTGCGGTTGCAACCTCTGCACCCTAAATCCTAGCCCAGGATTTAGGCTCCTGAGAACCTTGACAGAAGGATTGTAATGACTGAATAAAAGACTTCACAGGGAGTTTTCTGTGTCTTTGGAGGGGCTGTGTGCTATGTGTGTGAAAGGCACCAGCTTTGGTGTTCAGTAACAGAGCTGCTTCATGCTGATCAGCAAACACGTACTTGGCAGTTCAGGAAGAAAGATGAAGTTAGATGCATCCAACTGACATTGGTCAGAGAAGCAAATACAGGGGGACAGAATGTCCTGGCTCTAATGGATGTCATTGCAGCAACAGGACTGAGTGTTTACTACGATCATCAGAATCTCAAGGTCTAGCTTGAAAAGTATCACTTCTTAGTCTGAAAACCAGCTTTCAGCAGCTGTGTGCACAAGCAGCTATGACAGTGTTACCTAGGCTGTGAGTAGTGCTGCTTCCTGTATCACTGCTGTAGCTTTGAGAAGTAGCTCCCTTTAAGTACCTTCCCTCTGAGCAATGATGCAGTCACACACACCACAGTATTTAGTCACTATCAGAATATGAATAATACTATCTGCAGCATTAATGCTTTTAGGAAAGCAAACAAAACCCATGAGCCAGCAAAATAAATGACGTGCAACGAGAGCCTGAGTTCTGTTTGAGAGAGTTAGAGGTTGTGGCTCTGTACATCTGTTTCCTTTCGTGTTTTTGGCAGGTATTTATTATTTCTTTGATTGGAGACATCAAGTTCCAGCATTTCAACCCTGTACTTGAAACTTACATTTACAAGCACTTCAGTGCAACCCTGGCATATGTGTAAGTATTGGTAACCACAAGGCCACAGATGGTTTTGGATAAACTACACTGATGTGATGAAGGCAGCATTGACCGGACAAGAGTGTTCCACCCTCTTCCCTGCTTTCAGGAGACAAAGAAACTCTGTAATTACTCTTTTTCCCCTGTAAGAAGTTTCTGTTGCAGGATTCCTTTTTTCTTTGAGGAAAAACCACAGCTATTGTGGAAAATCCTGTCCCAAACTCTGTGATTCAGGCTTTCTTCTGACCCATAGTCCTCTGTGTCTGTGCTGTGAAAACATCTTCATGGTTTTCAGCTTGATTTCCTATTGGAACAAGTTTAGTGCAGTCAGTTTGTGTACATCTCTCCCTTACAGTTTTTGAGTGCTTTGGTCTAGTATTGCTGCTGGAAGATCGGGCATCCCATAAAGCCAAGAATTTTGGAAGGAAATAGGCTGTGAAGAGGAACTCTTGTCTGCTATTGATTTATTAGGCTGTAGTTCCTCTCTGGAATAAGGAAGCTGGACTTCCACAGAAACCCAACTGTGTCTGTATTAGTTCTCCTTTTTCTTTTATTTCCAAAGGAAACTCACCAAAGTGCTAAACTGTTATGTGGGAAATGCTGATGACTCCAGCAAGACAGAACTGCTGTTTGCTGCTCTGAAAGCCTTGAAGTACCTGTTCCGATTCATTGTGCAGTCCCGAATATTGTACCTGAGGTGAGAGCAAGGTCATTGCCATCCTTATGTCTCTTCTTGGAAGTCAGTGGAGTTGCTTCCAGTCAGCACCATTGGAGGGGATATTTTTGAGCATATTCTCTATCCTTGAATTAAGAGTATCTTTCTGCCCTTTGTAGCTGGAGAAAGTAAGTTAAATGAAAGTTGAAAGTTGAGGGGAATCCTTCTAGAAGCGTTTTGGTAGTGCTGAAAAGGAACCCATTCTGTATTGAATAATCAAAACATAGAATGAATTCCTCATTTTAAGAAACTTGGAGAAACAAATGCCCCACAGTTACTTGAGAGGTGGTGTTGATACCATGTCCAAACAGGACATGGTCAATGACAGTGTTTTTGCTGTACCCTCAAAACATGTTTTCAGAGATCTGCTGTGAATGTTTGGCGTCCTTTGCTCATGTTCATTTTGGCTCTTTTCTTTCATAGAGAATGAGCTACTTGATTCTTGGAAGCCAAGCAGAATATGGTGCAATGGCAGTTTGAAAAGTGCAGTGTTCCCTTAGAACAGATTTCAGCAGGAAATCACTGCAGAATCCCTAATGCCATTTTTTACGCTCATGTCTTTGTAGAAGGAGACGGCATTAAGATGTTGTTCCATAGGATAACATCATATTTCAGCTACTATGACTCTGTTAGCCTAGATTTATGTGTGTAACTAGCCCTTGCTGGTCTTTGCAGGTTTTATGGGAAAAGTGAAGCTGGGGATGAATTTAATGATGCAATACGCAAGCTCTTCCTCTCCTTCAATGTCCTCATGGACCGGCCTTTAGAAGAGGCTGTCAAGATTAAGGTATGCATGATGTGCAGGGCAAGGGAAGAGCTTTTATTAACGGCTACAGCTGAGGGAGCGGGGTGAGAAGAAGGGACAAGCTTTGAGGCACATAAAACCCATTCAGATGAGTCACACCCCACCTCTGTCTGTTTTAATGAGCTGTATGTGGCAGGAAAGGAATATTTAAGCCCCAAAGTTGATCAAATAAAGATGAGAGCCATGGCTTTGCTGGAAGCCCTTCAGCACCTGCTAGGGTGAAAGCTAACAGCCAGTGAAGATGTCATCTACTGCAGCGTGCAGACACTTCAACCAGTAACACCAAGCTTGAGGGTGATGGAGATAGAAATGTGAAACTAGTGCAAAACTCAGGGATGCTGGGAGTGAAAGTAATGAAAAACCAAATGGTTCCTGAATTTATTTTAGATTTTAGCCTTGTTCATCTGGTGTCAGCCGGATTGTGAGCCTTCTGTTTGTGCTCTGAGAGCAGCCGTGCAATCAGGCTGCTAAATTGCTAAAGGCAATGAGGCCTTTAGATTGCATTATTTCAGTTCTTGTAGCCAACATGCTCTTCTCTGTTTGAAGGAAAGATTGATTCTAAACTTTTAATTAGCACTTGGGTAATTTAAAGCCCAGCTTTGATTCTCAGGCAGTCAGAGTATCTGGCAGCAGCCATAGAACAGAGATCTTTCATTGCTGTTGCACCTAGTTGTCTGCATGCTACACTTATGGAAGCCATACTACTACCTACATAACTTACTACTGTGTATGTGAACATACTAAAGTACACAGAACTTAGTTTTGAGTAGTGCTTTTCATATGAGGCTGTAGGGAGCTTAATCCCTGGGACTGTAGGATGTTTGCAGAAACAAAAGAACTTGGCTTTGGGTCCTTCCTTTGTCACCTTTTCCACCCTGCACTGCAGATGTCTGATTGCTGGAGGCTCTTTGGATGCATAAATTTGATCTTAAGCCAGTTCTCTACAGGTGTCCACATATTTGCTCTTGACAAAAGCTGGATTTGCCATGTGAACTATGGGTATTGTTGTTGAGACTTTACACCCTTCTAGAATGAACTGACTCATCTAACTCAGTTTCCATGTGTGTTTTATGTCCTTGTTTTTATTTCTTGCAGGGTGCAGCTTTAAAGTATTTGCCAAGCATCATAAATGATGTCAAACTAGTATTTGACCCTGTTGAGCTCAGGTAACTTTGTTTGTCCTCTAAACCCTGCTTGTCTGTCAGAAAGAATGTTGGAGACTTTCCTAGGAGCAGCCACTCTGATTATGACATGATGCTGCCCATACTCTCTGTGAATTTGAGAAGGCACTTGCAGGGCTTTAAGGGAGGTCACTTTAGTTCAGAGGAATCTGTGCATCCCTTCGACACTTGAAGATTTAACTGGAAACCCAGATTTGAGGGCTGAGAAGTGATAGATTGAAACGTGCAAGTTCCATCTTAATGAGTCCTGAGGTAAACTGAAGCATGTGGCAAAGGCAAAGCCTTGGTCAGGAAAACAAAAGTTGTATCTGTTGAGGAAATAGACAACACTATGTGGATTTCTGTTCTTTGGGGCTCATAGCTTTGCCCAGAACCTCCAAGCCATGCTTCCTTGTTCTGACACAAATAATTTGCTCCTAAACAGTAGACAGACAGCAAATGTACATGGAATTTAATTTAATGGAATCTCAGACTGAAATGAGTCATCACTCCTGATGAAAGGGGCATCTGGAAGGATGCGCTTTTGCTGTTGTATGTAGCAGTGGTTCAAGTTTCAGCAGTGGTCTGCTAAAGCTTTGCACAATTCTGCTTTCATTTCTCCTGTTTCTTGAGATGCAAGCTTCATTTTAGGAGGTTTAAGCCTGCAAAAGTTTGGGTTCCATAGTAATTTGTCTGGAGCCCCCTTGCAGGTAACGTGTCCACACAGTGACAAAACTACTTGACTTGCCGAGGTGCAGGACAGCGCAAGTGTAGGATGGAATCAGCTTGGTGAAAACACTGACCATCTGCTTGCTTTGTGGTTTGCACACTAGTGTCCTCTTCAGCAAGTTTATCCAGAGCATTCCTGACAACCAGTTAGTTCGACAGAAGCTGAACTGCATGACCAAGATAGTCGAGAGTGATCTGTTCAAGCAGGCTGGTAAGTAGCAGATCAGAGTCTCCGGATTCTGCATGGGGCCATGCACCCATAAAAATGTCTTTCAGGTTCCCATGTCCTTTATATCAGTCGTCACCAGTAGCCTACTGTTAAATCCACCTTTAGACATGCTCCTTTCCATGGAACAGCCTTTTTTGCTGTTCAGTCTTTATATAGTGCCTAATACTATATGATCCTAATGCAGTCTCTTGATTTAGAAGGAGGCAGAAGGCCTGAGTGTGCTGTTTGATGCAATACATATGATTACAGGTTTTGTTTTACTCTCTCTAGTCTGTTAGTGGTAACTCATGCGGATTTAAGCATGTTTTGGTGTTCAAGATAAAGTTCTGAGCAGAAAGCTGCTGTGTGGTGCCCAAGTATGCTGAGACCAACAAGATATGGTGCTCTGTTTCCTTTTTTAGAGTGCAGAGATGCTCTTCTGCCACTCCTAATAGATCAGCTAAGTGGCCAGTTGGATGACAACTCAAACAAGCCTGACCATGAGGCCTGCTCACAGCTACTTAGCAATGTTCTTGAAGTCCTGGATCGGAAGGATGTGGTGAGCATCAACTGTCAAGGGTGCAAATGAAGGTTAATTCTTCTTTTGAGAAGTTATGGCAAAGGAGTGTTCTCAGCTTATGCTTTGAAGACTTACCAAGTTTTCTGAAGAATTCTAAGGAATTGCCAAATTGCTGATGTTGGCAGAAATTGGGTTGCATTGCTGTAGAGTTCTTTGAATCTCTTTGCACATAAAGTAGCTGTGTCTGAGAAGGAGCCATGAAAGGCTGAATTAGTGAGTATCACCCAGTACAAAAAGCAATTACTTTCCTTTCTAGGAACCAGAATGTTATTCCTGGGTATTTTGGTGGCTTGTTGAACTCTTTGGAGGAAGCTGTAAAAATCCTTGCATTTCGCAATGAAATAGGGACAAGGACCATTATTCAGTCAGGAGAACACAGTTACACCTCACATTAGTCGTGGAAATTGATTCAAAGTTGCTGTGAAAAGAATAGTTTGAACTGAAGAGGAAACAAAGCCAGAGCAAAGCACCAGCTTTGGTTTAGCTCTGCCAGGATGAACTAATGAAGCTGCTATAGATCGGTTATGCTAGCTCTCCACCACGTGCATACCTAACAGTATTCAAATTGATTGCTTGGGTGTTCTCAGATCTCCTTTTATGCATCCTCTAATAACAGTTAACCACTGTCAGGGCAGCATAGAAGAGTGTACATTAAGAATTGTCTCAGCTTTTCCTCACTGACTGTCCCCAGGGGCCCACTGCTGTCCACATCCAGCTGATCATGGAACGCCTGCTGAGGAGAATAAACCGCACGGTGATTGGAATGAGCAGGCAGTCTCCGCACATAGTGAGAGCCTTTTACTTGCTTCACTTATTACTTTACCATTTGTTGTAGTGGAATTTATTCTCCTGGGATATTTCAGCGTGTAGCAGTGGTTTATGAAATCATCTTTCCATTTCCTGCAGGGCTTCTGTGCCACTAAAACATGGCTTTTGGTGGTTTTCTGAGACCAGGTATTAGGATACATATTGTCCTACTCCAGCAGCAGATTGAAGTGAGTCACAGTCAGCTGTGATTTCAAGTGCGTTTGGGCCCTTGTGCACAAAGAATTTGGTTTCAGTGCAATTTCTAATACACAAGGAGTCACTGCTGAAAAAAATGCTCTTTTGTCACCTTGGCTGAATAGGATTAAATGAAGCATCTCTAAGGGGCCTTTCTGACCACTATGTGGCATCTTAGAACATATAAGCAAGTTGGTATGTTCTAATTTGCCCTGTGCTTCGTCTACAGAAAGATAGAAAAATCAAGAGCTGGGCATATATAACAATATCTTATTTTTAATAACTCTAAGGTCAAGTTAATGCTATTCCCAATGTCAGCCATGAGAATTACGGTTGGACGTAGTAAATCTGAAAATCATAGAATCATTTAGGTTGGAAAAGGCCGTTAAAATATGATGAAGTGGTTCATGCAGGAAAATAATCAAATGTCTGTTTTTTTCCTATTCCAGGGTATTTTTGTGGCCTGCATGACAGCCATCCTGAGGCAGATGGATGACTTCCATTACAGCCATTACATCAATACTTTCAAAACCAGGCAGGACATTATTGTAAGTCAGCCTGGCTGGGGAATTAGCTCAGTCCATAAAGCATTACACTGTGTTTCTGAAAGGTTATTTCAAGTTATCGTGCTCAGTTTGGAGTGATTATACTGAATTCATCAGCAATGACTTATGGGCACCTAGTGCCTCAGCCACTGAGGGTGCATTGACATCACCCTGCTGGGTATACACAGTGGATGCTGCTCACTAAGTGCAGCCTGAGAACAGCATTTGTAGCATTGAGTAAAAGCATCTTTAATGACTATTTAAGTCTGTGCAAGTAAAAAGTAAAAGAACCAGAAAAGTGAATGGAGATGGAAGAGAAAAAGCATTTCCCCCTCTCTTGCTGTCACTGTATCTCTTTGTGGTCCTCTTCTCTTTATCTAATTCTTTCTGCTCCTCTAGATTTTAATTAAATGCTTTAGTCTGGCTTTAGTGGGCAGCAATGCAAATAGTTCCCTTTGTGTTGAAAACTGTGTCCAGTTCATGTCCCCAGAGACTTTCAGTATGAAACCAGGTGAGACATTCAGTTTTTATGTTTCTGGAAGCCCTTAGAATTAACAGCTGTGTCCAGATTTTCCTTCAGACTGCCCAGAACAAGAACTGAACCCAGTATTTAGGCAAGTCTCTGAAGCATGACACGGCAACTGTGCTGGCTTCTTTGTCCCCTTACTCCTTGCTGTGCAGCTTAGTAGTGCTTGCTTATTGAAGGAAGGACATTATTTCTTATTGAAGGAAGGGCTTATTGCCAAGGAAGGGCCTGGAGTTGTGTTCTTCCTGTAAAAGCCAGATCAAAACCCACAAGAAAGTGTTTGTCATTCATTTTGGATGGCAAGGTGATCTCTGTTTCCCTGTGCAGTTGGAACTGCAATCTGTTGGGCAACATAGCCACCTACAGGACACACATTTTATCACTTCTGCATCTAAAAGGCGACTCGGCTGCGTTGTAGAGCACTCATCATCCAGTTTTAGACTGGCTTTCTCTATTACCCAAGTAACTTTTTGTGAAGGAAGAACAGACAAAACCAAGTTGATTTAGGAATTCTCTTAGTGTTCGTGAAGAAAATGGATGAGAAGGTTTTCAGTGGGGTTCTATAGAAACACTGTGTCTGAGGAGGAAGAGTGCTAGGAAGTCACCTTTGTGGACTTTGATAAAGGTGGATTCAAGGCAGAATCAAAACAAATTACACATTGATTTGGCCTCAGTTCAGAGCTTTTCCTTCTCCTGAAGAGCAGTTTTGGGTAGGAGACCATCATAACTGAAATCCGGTGTAAGGTTAGACAAATGCTTCCTGAGATGTGGAATCCTTACATCTTCTGAAGCAAGCCCGTGTTTGTGGGGGTGCAGTAGTTGTGAACACCAACAGAACGTTGTCTTTGGCTTTACTGCAGTAGTTGGGTTTGGTTTTGTTGTTGTTGCTGGTTTGAGTTTGCTCTGCTGTTTCCAGCCCTGCCAGGGCATTGTTACTTGGTTGGTTAAACACTGTTAGAAGTTAACTCATACCTTCAAGGTGCCCCATGTCAGGTCCAGACCCTTCCGTCAAGCTCTGATTTAATAATGCCTAAAGGATTTTTACTGAGGCAGCACCAAATGCCCATTTCTCTCTCTACATCGATGTCATTTGCCATTCTCTAGAGAAAGCTTTTCAGCTCAACAGATGGATTGATGGATTGATTTTCCTGATGATCTCTGCAAGGTGGTGATGTCTCATGTGACCTTCTTTGTGGCCCTCTCATTTTTGAATGCTTATGTCTTTGCAGGCAACAGAAGCCATTTATATGCTCATAGGTGCCATTTATATCTGTAGAGACCACAATATAGAGATCAATCCTATTGATATTACCTCTTTTTGCTTATCTCTCTTCTTTTTCCTTTTCCTTTTTTCTTGCTCTACAATTCAACCTTGCCTTACCCACGTCTTAAGGTGGGATATAGCTTTGTTTGGAGCAGTTTAGTGTTTGTGCAACAAGTCTTTTCCTCCAGTAATGTCCTAAACTATGTGTCTGAAAGCGTGTTCTCTACCTTGTTTAAATGATCCTTCTTAAACTGGACCAGAAAAGACTTAACTAATTGGGAAGGGAAAATACATTATAATTTCCATCTTTATGGAAGATACTGCATAGGGCTGTTGTACTGTCATTTGGAAACAAGTCCTTGAATATTGGTTTTGCTTTTTAATCCAACTTGTGCACCAGAGCTCCCTACAACACAGCTTAATGCAAAACAGTAAAGACAGATTTAATTAAACAGCTCAACATGTTCTGTGGAATTATTCCTCCTTCTGTAATTGGATGGATGAGATGTCAGAAATAATTTAGTTATTGGGATATACCCACACAATCAGAGATTCTTCTTAGGAGGTGCAGCGCATTGATGGCTAATCAGTGCAGCTGTTCATCAATGCAGTCGAAACATCTGCATTTTCCTGTGGATAAAAGATTACCATGTTCAACTTGATGGGCTGTGGGTTTCATTTTTCCAACAGGACTTCCTGATGGAAACATTCATTATGTTTAAGGATCTGATTGGAAAAAATGTCTATGCAGCTGACTGGATGGTCATGAATATGATGCAGAGCAGGTACCGAGTTGCTGCTATTTTAAGTCTTGTTACTGCTTTGGAACCTTTCTGCTTCTGAATGGAGGGGGACTCACCCGAGCAGGCTTGTGAGTCCCTGGGGTCACAAAGCCTTTTTCTCTTTTACACTTTCAGGGTGATTTAAAACAGATTTCAGTACATTGCAGTGCCTGCACTGCCATTTCTGTTGCTGGAACTGGAACTCTTTCTTCTCCTGCCCAAAGGCACACAGCTAAAACCATGCAGTCTTTCAGCCAGTCACTTATCTGCTGAAGAGCACAACATAAACCAGAGAAGCCTTTTTGGTTTCAATTCTAAGGGAATCACATGGGAAACATAAAGCTGGAGTTGGACATGAGTGGTCTAGGGTTTAGTGTGCTACCTGTGAACTTGAACTACTTAGATTCACTTCTGCCCTCTGCTGTGGGCTTTGTTTGGCCTTATGTGAGTCATTCTTCTGTTAAGTCTGTACAATTTGAATGGCTTTGGCTCGCTGTCTGCTGTGCTGGGCAGCAAAGCATGGCCCAAACCTGCTGTCCACGAGACAGCAGCGAGCATCTGTTCTTGTCTCCTGAGCTTACATGTAGGAGTCCTAAACCCAGAGCTCCGGTGTTAGCCACCTTTTACTCGATTTTATCGTTTTTATCTCTTCCAGGGTTTTCCTGCGGGCGGTGAACCAGTTTACCTCTGTACTCAACCGTTTCTTTCTGGATCAAACCAGTTTTGAACTCCAGGTGATAGTTCCATTGGTTTTGGATTTTCTTGTGGCCCCTGGTCGTGAAAGGCAGGAAGAACAAATAAACCCCCCTGTTAAGAGATATGTAGAGATGGAAAATGTCTGTAGTCTTTCACAGCGAAGCAGGAGAATGCAGAGCAGCTCTGAATTACAGAACTGTGGTTAGTGCAGCAGTAAGTTGCAAGCGAATACAACTGCTGCAGGCTTTCCAAGGTCAAGTTTAGCACTGTGCTGAGTATAGCTGATTTGTACTTGACTGGTTGAGTTAAAAATACTGTATGGGGATACCATTGTCACTGCCTTTAGTTGGCAAGTACAAGCTAAAAGGAGTGAGAAATTTGAAGTTGCTGTGTGCTTGTGGCTTGCCTGCGATGACTGGGAACACACTCATCTGCCAGCTCACTGTGGGTACCCTTCCTCATTAACACTACAGCATCTGGGGCTGTGTAGCTGTGTTGTAGCTGGTTGTTGCTTTTCCTTTGTCTTCTCCTCTTTTAGACTTGTTTCTCTTCCACAGCTCTGGAACAACTATTTCCATTTGGCCGTGGCCTTCCTCACTCATGAATCCCTCCAGCTGGAGACCTTCTCACAAGCCAAACGCAACAAAATTATCAAGAAGTGAGTTTCCATGCACAAAGTTGCCAGGTCTCTTTGCTTTGAAGAAGCTGCTTTGGTACCATTCCAGACGTACCCGTACAACCTTACAATGAGATGAAGCGTGTTGTGAAAGTACTTGATTAATGAATGATAATAAAGGGAGGAGTGACCAGGACAGGTATCAAGTCTTTACATTGTGGATATCAGTCTGGTCAGGCAGATCCTAAGTTGTTTGAGCTGAACTTCAGCACCTTGCCAGAAGATTCTTTCCACTGTAAGGTCTGCAATAAAAGTCTTGCCATAGTTCCCAAAGCAATACCTGATGCAGTTCCTCCTGCATTGCAGAAGGTAGATAAGCAAGAATCCTAAAAGCTCTACAAATTCTTAGTCCCCTCTCTGTGCTTTTTCTGTTTTGAAAGAAGAACACTTCAGAGGCATTCCTCAGCCCAAAAGGAGTCATTTTTAGTAACTTGGCCAAATTCACAAAGACACCGAGCAGCTGTTCCTTCTGCATGTAGCTAGAATCAAGTGCCTAAATGTCTTTGTAGACTTGACATGGAATTTTGCTAGGGTATACACAGTTAAAGTTTGCCATCTTTTGTCTGCAATAATGACAGCTTTAGGATGCCTGATGATTCAATATTGCTGCATTGACTCGATAACAGCAGTTAAAGCTTTAGGGAAAACCATGAAATACAACAAAATTCTCAGTAGAATTGCATGAAGCAGCAGGGCTGCAGCTTTGTTCTGCCCTCGGGAACTCTGCAGTCTTCTGTCACATTGGCCCATGGCCATTCTCTTTCCCTGTGCATTAGTGCTGGGCAGGGTAAGGAATTAAAAGGATGAGGTGAACATCTAACAAAAGGTCTGTAATAATGAGGAATTTCTTGGTAGACCTTTAGTAGGGAAGAGAGTCTGTGAGACCCCTTGCTATTCAGCATATTCAGGTTTGTGTGTGCTGTTTGTTTTAAGGAGAGGGTGATAGATCTTTGGGTTTGCCATTCATTTCTTCAGCAGCTTTGAAAGGTAATTTCAGTGTTCAGGCCTCTTTCAGCTTTTTCTTTCTAACACTTTTTTCTAGGTATGGGGACATGAGGAAAGAAATTGGCTTCAAAATAAGGGATATGTGGTATAACCTGGGTGAGTTCCAGCTAAAGAATTGTCTTTATCCAAGCTCCCAAGCTGTGTTTCACATCCTTTATTACTTTATGAAAGCTGCTCATGTTCAATGTGGGGAAATACGCTTAAGGTTCAGCTGTTCCAGCACACAAAATCTCTTTCCTTTCTCTCTGAATAGCTTGCAGAAGCTGTTGAGAGAATTTCTTAGCTTCCCTTTAAAGGATGTGCTGCCATGCAAACGACAAGAGTATGATTTTCCAGAGAGCCTTTGTGATTTGCAGCACTGCACGCAGCTCAGTTCAGTTATTTCCTTGGACTGCTGCTAAATTTTAGAGCTGTACGTGTTGATTCTACCTTAAGTAGCCATTATCCACATAAAATACACGTTCCAAGTAGAGTGTCTGTGGTTTATGGCCTTTACTTTATGGGAATAATGTGCTTAAACATTTGAATATCCAAATCCTGCCATTAAGATGTGTCTGCCTTTGGCGTTCTTGCAGGTCCCCACAAAATAAAGTTCATTCCAGCAATGGTAGGCCCAATCCTGGAGGTAACCCTGGTCCCAGAGCCTGAGCTACGGAAAGCCACCATTCCTATCTTCTTTGATATGATGCAGTGCGAGTTCAACTTCAGTGGGAACGGAAACTTCCATATGGTAAGGGAGCCTGGTATTTTCAGTGCAGATGTTCTGCACTGGGCAAGGAGAAGAGAAAAAGAAAACAAGTACAAAAACCCCACACAAAACAAGCCTCGTGCCATAGGCTTTGGGAAGTTCTGTGGTTTGTAGGAGTCAGGACTCTTCTGTCCCTGACTACCTTTGCATGACTTAGATAATGAATGAATTCCTGTTTTCCATAGCTTTCTGCATTTGCACATGTGTGAATGCCCACATCTACGTTTTGAAGCAATTTGAAGCCCCTGAGAGAGTACTCTGAAAGATAATGTCTATTTCCATTTATAATAACAATATAAATTCCCCCAAGACAGATCTTTGGCAGTAAATGCAAGTTACTCTACAGAAAATGGCTGGACAGGCCAGTGTTAGGACTATGTAGTTGGTTATGTCCTGACTAATCCCTCATTGACTTCAGATTTGACAACACATGACTATTGATGCCATCATTATGGAAAGGAGAACAGGGGTAGAAAGGACAGACACAATTTGCTTGAGGATACACAAGTAAAAGGACAGAGCAGGGAACGGGACCTGGATCCCTGAGTTCCAACCCTGTGCTAATTTCTCCAGAAGTTACCTTTTATTGTTACTGAGAAAGCACCAGAAAGTAAGGAAGGAAAAAGAGGAGCTTCACTTTTGCCCTGAGGTTAAGCTTTCACTGCAGTTTCGAAGGACTTATTCTTCCAGCTTTCCTCTGGGGATATCAGGCATTAACATCTCAACTGGCAGGCAGGGGACACTGTAGTTATGCTGTGGACAGTCTTCTCCCTGGAGATGGGTTGAAGCCATCCATCCAAAAGGCAGCCACCTTGGCGTTTCAGACTCTTGTCAAATGTGACGTGCGTCTCCCTAAGCACCATCCTCACACCAGCTTAGACCCCAGCTTCAGTGTGCATATGGGATCTTTCTTCCCTTGGGGTCATCTGTCTTTGGTGTGGTTGGCCCCAGGGTCTTGGGGGTTTTTGGAATCAGTAGAAGGAAGCAGGATGCATGTGGCATGGATTTTCCGTTCCAGTGCTATTTCTATACTAGCTACAGCTACAACTGAGACTGTGTACTTGACCTGCTTGCACATAACAGGGCATACCTTCATGGCTAGACAGATAATCACACAGGACTTGGTTCTTGCTTCATGAGAAGTTGCTTTAATTAGCAGTTACAAGTTGTGACTTGCCCTTAACTGATGGCGGTAGTTCAGTTTCTGTAGGGTGAGGGAATGACCATGCTGTAAGCTGGCTGGTAGAATGCTTCTGCATCCTAGCAAAACTGAACCGTTAATGGTGGGGGAGAAGAGGGAGGATTACCCCAGACCATGGCTTTCCGGTGACTGTAGGATGAGAGAGGAAGGACTGTATTTCTTTGGTCCAATCTTGTCTTGCTTTCTTACCATTTTTAGTGTGGTCCAGCAATGAAAGCGTCCTCTAGCTGGGCTTGTAACACCAGCATCTTACAGTGGGGTGGTTCAGAGACACCAGCCACAAACATTGCTAGTGTTCAGACCACGCTCCTGAGAGTTGCTCTTTATTGGATTGTGGTTTTTTGCCTTTTCAGTTTGAAAATGAGTTGATAACCAAGCTGGACCAGGAAGTGGAGGGTGGCCGAGGGGATGAACAGTACAAGATTCTGCTGGAGAAACTGTAAGTCTTACAAAGCACGTGGAGGCACTTTTTCACAGCTCAGTTGGCTATTTTTCTAGTGCAGAAACCCTCTAATTCATTACTGCAGTGAACAGGGAGACAGTGGTCTTAATGCTCTGTGGGTATTCTGAGACTGATTGCCTTAAAATGATGCTTTTATTCTGGAGCAGCAGCTTGCACAGCTACCCTAAACTTGGCGCTGAAAGCCCAGAGGCGGGTGCCAAACTGGCAGGGAGCTTGTAAGTGGAAAAGCTTGGGAACAGGAGGCTCGGAGTTAAAGCAAAATCAGAGCCTTCTTTTAACACCAAGAGTAGGACCCAGGGTTTTGATCAGTAAGACACACTTTGACCTGCCTGACTTGGGTATCTCAGGCCCGTGGGTGTGATGTGCTCTTTGGCACTATGAGAGTCTCTCTTGAGGGAGTGTATTTGACTCGTAGCTGAGTAACTGTTTGGGTGATTTACACTGAAGTTCTGCTTACCATTACTCAGACCCTTGCCTGAGGTTACCCTTCTGTCCCTCTGGGTGTATCTGCAGCCTCCTGGAGCACTGTCGGAAGCATAAATACCTCTCTGCATCTGGAGAAGTGTTTGCTTTGCTGGTGAGCAGCCTCCTGGAGAACCTGCTGGACTACAGGACCATCATGCATGATGAGAGCAAGGAGAACCGCATGAGCTGCACTGTCAATGTGCTGGTATGGGGAAGGCTGGGTCTGAAGGGCTGCTTTACTGACCTGGCTTTTGTGGATTCTGAAGGATTTTTGTAGGATTTTAAGTTATTTTTTATGCCATTTCTGGATAATGATGGGCCCAAATCAGGCTACCATCTATCAACAGCTATAAAATATAAAGAAATACAGTCCAAAATCAAGTCCTTGTCTCCATAGTAATCTGAAGCCCTGAAATACAGGCAGGATAGATGGCTTGCTGATAGTTTGGGAAATGTGGGCTTAAGTCCCTATTCCACTGCAAAGAGCCTGTATAACTTCAGACAGGTCACTTTGTCTCTTTGACTCCCCCCTTTTCTAGAGATGATAGTAGCCCCACCTCATGTTAAAGGGATGGTTACAGGGATAAATGCACCTAAGTAGGCAAAATGACAGCAAAGATCTTTGAAGTACCTAAACCTGATGCTTAAGTTACTCACCTAGAGATGATCACACAAATCCATGGTGCTTCACATCATGAAAGTTTGACTTCTTTCTACTGGCAGAATTTTTACAAGGAGAAGAAGCGAGAGGACATTTATATCAGGTAGGCTGTTTCCCTCCAGAAACCTCTATGTGTAGCCTTTCTTTCTCTTGGTGTCCTGTGCACTGATGCAGTGTCCTTCACATCAACAGCTGCTTTCTGCTTCCTTAGGTATCTGTATAAACTCCGGGACCTGCACACAGACTGTGAGAACTACACAGAGGCAGCGTACACTCTCCTCCTGCACGCAGAGCTGCTCCAGGTATTACACTGAAGCCAGTTTCAGTTTCCGCTGTCAGGGTATGGGTTTGAAACGAAGTGCAAATAGCTCAGATTAAACAGTTCACCTGGTTTTGTTAATGTGAGTTTGCATTCCCTAGGGTCTCGTGTTCATTGTGTTTCTTCTCTCACATGTTCTGACTACATAGCTAAAGGGATGAAATAAAGATGTTATTAGCATCAATTTGTTCCATACTCTTGGTGCAACAGAGTGCTGTAGTGAGCTGGGAGAAAATGTCCATGTTTGAGGTCATAGTACAGGGTTTTTCCCACTTCTGTGTGAACACTGCAAACGGCATTAGCCTAAGCAGTCTTCATTTGCATTTGTCAACCTCTTCACGTCTTCCACAGATGAATCAAGCATGCACGTCTAGTTAGTGCTCTGCATAAAACCTTAAGCCAAAATCACACCAGTTTTGCAGATAGAACTTAACTGCAAAATTTCCTTGTTCTCCCTTTGCATTGCTGATGGATTTGTCTTGAATGCATCCCTGCAGAAGCTGGGTCTCTCCACTGTAAGGATTTGTTGACCTCAAAATGTTCCAGTTCTTTCAACTTTGCCTTTTTCTCTTCTGTACCAGTGGTCTGAAGAGCCGTGCGTCGCTCACCTTCTGCAGAGGGACAGCTACTGTGTCTACTCACAGCAGGAACTCAAGGAGAAACTCTACCAAGAAATTATCTCCTTCTTCGACAGGGGCAAAGTGAGTGTCTCTGCAGTGTTCTTACACTTCACCGCTAAATCCTTGCCTTGGGGAATGTAGCTGGCTGAAGTTGGTTTCAACAGTAAAAGCAAACGTGATTCCATAATGGGCCTTTGATGCTTAGGGCTGGCTTTTTAATAGGGACTGAAAACCCTGTTCAAGATACTGGACAGATGAGAAAAAACCTGCTGGTGTTTTCCTTCCTTTTTCTGGGTAATGGCTTTTGCATTGCGGTAAGAATGGCTTGTCTGGCTGATACTGAGCTTATGCTGGTTGCACTTTGGATAGATGGTGCTACCAGAGCTAATTGAGACAAACACAAGGAAGCGTGATGCAGTGAATGAAGTTTTAGTGTAGGAGGAGACCACCTGGGCTTTCCTCCCTTGCTGTTTAGTTTAGACATGTCCTTCCACCTCGTTGTGCCTCAGTTTTCTCTATCAGGAGCAGCAGTGGAAACCTTTGTAAATCACTTTCAGATCTACAAATCAAAAGAGCTGTGTGGCTGTAATAATGATTGCAAGAAACGTAGAGCGTGGAGGCTGAGGGAAAGTTGGCAGTGCATGAAAGTGCTGCCTGAATGAGAATCAGCTGAATGCTTTGTTTACCTATCTCTGGTAATGAATGCTTTTAACTGAGCCTTTTATGTTGCTTGTGCTCTTCTTCCCCCACCTGCCTCCCATTGCCCTCCATGGAGATGTGGGAAAAAGCCATTCAACTAAGCAAAGAGTTGGCTGACATGTATGAGAACAAGGTCTTTGATTATGAGGGACTTGGGAATCTCCTGGTAAGACACTTTTTTCTCCATTTTCTCCATTCTCTGCTGACTGCTTAAATTAATATTGTTGGGCAGTATAAGCCCAAAATACATTATGTTAAAGACAGCAATATCTGCGGGGGGCCTACAGGGATGCTGGGGAGGGACTCTTCATCAGGATCTGTAGCAGTAGGGCAAGGGGTGATGGGTTTAAACTAAAACAGGGGAAGTTTAGATTGGATATAAGAAAGAAGTTCTTTACTGTGAGGGTGCTGAGGCACTGGAATGGGTTGCTCAGGGATGTGGTAAATGCTCCATCCCTGGCAGTGTTCAAGGCCAGGTTTGACAGAGCTTTGGGTGACATGGTCTAGTGTGAGGCATCCCTGCCTATGGCAGGGGTTTGGAACTGGATGATCTTAAGGTCCTTTCCAACCCCAAACCATGATTCTGTGACAAAACAAACCAACGTAATCTCCATGGTTTCATAAAGCTTAATATTAGAAGAATATTTTCATACTCTTTTTTCAGTGTGCGGTTTTTACCTCATAATTAGCATGACAACATCATATGCAGATGTTTTGCATTTTTGGTGTTAATCACATAAGGTAACATTTGCACGGTGCATAAATCTCATCACCTTGTTAGTTCTGTGGTAAAACTACTGTGCACGAGCACAGCACTATAGAATCGTCTTGGTTCCGGATGATGTTTTTTAGCGGTTAAAGATGTTAAGCCAGATGGTCTTTATGTTCTTTCATATGAGAGTCATCTGCCCAGTTTGCTTTCTGCCAGTTCTCTGACATTTGTCACCATTTGTGTCTGCTCAGTTTCAGAACATATCTAGTTCTAATTTGTGCTGCTGTAGTTCAGGATTTCCAGTGTCGTCCTGGTGTCCTGAAAGCCGTGGCACTGCTCTCATGTCTGCACACCAAGAGATGAAGTTCATTCTGGCCCAGGAAAACCAAATATTTAACCAAGTAAATGGATAAGTAGGAGACACGGTATCAAAGCGCAGTTGTCAAACGTATTCTGGAGGGGAGAACTAAGAGATCAGCAGTGGCCGCTGGGAATGTTGCTGCAGTCTGGCCGTGTCCCTGAATACTCCAAAGGGAAAATGCTGGGGCCTTTTTCTTTTTCAGAAGAAACGAGCTACTTTTTATGAGAACATCATGAAGGCAATGAGGCCTCAGCCAGAGTACTTCGCTGTTGGATACTATGGTCAGGGGTTCCCTTCTTTTCTCCGGGTAAGAATGCTTCAGCACTCACATTCTGGGGTAGTGGGTACCCTAAAAGTACTTTTGCAGAGCTTCCGAGATGCAAACTCCTTTTCCTCTGAGAGAAATCCCTGAAGGATTTAAAAACACTTCAGTGCATAAAAAGAGACAAGCAAGAGACCAGATCTGTTTGTGTTACCAGCTTTAATAAAGCTAGTGTGTTGCAGTAGGGTTTGTTAGGTGAGTGGTATGTTCTTATAAGGACTTAAAACAGAATCTACCTTTGTATTTGTGCCCTGGAGGCTTCCTCAGAAATATGATTGTTGCCATTCATACATACATATTTGTGCCAATGGGTAGCTTGTAAAGAATTTATCCTGTTGCTTTTCAGCCTGAATCAACCTTATTTTCAGGACAGGGATCATTTCAATGCTCAAGCACATTAGTGAGAGTCTGTCCCACACAGAAGGATTAAAATGCAAAGGTGCTTCCTGTTTGAGATTGCTGCTGAGCATTGCTGGATCTCTGCTAACTATAATACAAGAATCCAGCCAAAGTGAGTCAGATGGGCAGGGTGCAGCACGCTAGAAAATATCCCTGATTATGATTTAAAATGAAGGAACATTCACATTTTCAGACTGGAGTTGTTAGAAGTTATTGGCCTTAAATGGAAGCCAAGCTTAATAAAAAAGAAATATGTTAACTTGGAACTGTGTAACCGGATGGCATCGGGGGCTTTCATCTCCAGGTCATGGCTTTGAATCCATCCCTTCCAGGAACCACACGTTATCTTCCCTGAAATCAGCCCCCTGACTGAGATTTCATGTGTTGAATGTGCTTAGAGTGCTGGAAAGGACGAACGAGTTCAGTAATGTGTGTGGAACAGTGAATTTCCTAGGCAAATACGAGGTTGCCATTGCAGGGCCTTGCTCCTGTTCTCACTCCAGCCTGTGTTTCTTCTCACGTGTTCTGGTTGTTAAGCCGGGAGACAGCCCTTCGTATAAACTAAACCTGAGATTCCCTGTGTGTGTTTGGAAAGCTCTTGCTCATGGCTGTGTTTCCGGTTAATTCTCTTTTTCTTCTGCTACCCACAGAATAAGATTTTCATCTATCGTGGCAAAGAGTATGAACGAAGGGAGGACTTCAACCTGAAGCTACTGACCCAGTTCCCTAGTGCAGAGAAGATGACCAGCACTGCCCCTCCAGGAGAAGAGATCAAGTCTTCTCCTAAACAGTGTATCCTTTGGTTCAAATACATTTTGGCACATTCATGGTTTGCCTCTTGCCTAGAATAACCAATTCCTAGAACTGATAAACAACAATAATAAGCAAGGAACTTACTGCACCAGGGGGACCTTGAAGGCAGGGACTGGCATGAAAATAAGACTATCCAGAATTGCAGTAGTGACCTTAAAACATAGTGAAAGACAGCTTGATATTGTTGTCAGAGTTAAACAAATTGCTGTTAGGATGAAACCTTAACAAATGGCAGGTCAGGATTTCTCGTGCCACCTTCTCAAGCAGGTGATCACTACTGTAGAGTAGGTGTGCTCCAGTTTGGTCCTTCTAGGTTAAGAGGTGAAATACAGGCAGTGGAAGTGAGATGTGAAGTAAGTGGAAGTATGTTCTCTTCTTGCTTGCGGTGAAGTAGCATTTAGGGAGTAGTTGGTTTGGTTTTTGATTGCCTCAAAGCCATTTTGCAAGCAGTGTGATGTGATTTTGATGGTGGAAGTTGTTGGGTGAGCAGCACTTTTAACGATTTTATTATTACTATTTTTTCCTTATGCTGGTGGGACTCCAAACTGTGTGTCCCGGAGCACACTTAAGGCTTAAGGTCCTCTTTCTCTTAACTGTGAGCATGACCAAGTGCAACCTAGCAAGAGTCTTGTTTGTGACTTCCAATTGACAGGAGGCATGCTCCTGGAAGATGTGTATCAGTAACAACCAAGTTACTGGGCTTCCAGCCTCTGCTCTACAGGCCAGTGTTACACAGGCCAGACTAGAGAATCTGATGGTCCATTTTGGCCTTAAAAGTCTGTGCACAAAGGCACAACTCAAGCAGTGATACCAGATGCTTCCCTTGCAATAAGCCTGCCAAGCACTAAATCCACATAGGAAATTAAAAGTCATTCAAGACCAAACTTGGTATCAAAAAATGCCTCTTCTGTTGCTGCTTTGTTTCAACTACTTCCTTAGCATCTGTTTGTGTTTGTTGTAACGGGTTTGGCTCAAGATGAACCTGAACTGCAAAATTTGGATCCAGATCTGAACTCTTCCAAAAGTTTGGGGGTGTTTGGTTCCGGGTCTTTGGCATAGCCCCACTATAAAGGGGAGCAGCTGCACAGTTTGGATTTGGTACAGTTTCTTCTCGGACTCTTACAAACACCTTCAGAAAAGATGAAGAGTTGGAGTGCCCAAATCTCTTGTTGTGTTAGGCAGGCGTTGATGGCTCTGCAGTGTGGTTTAATTTCATGCTTTTTTAACCTCCTTTGTCTCAGGCTCTTTTTTGCTTCTAATCTTCTCTCACTCTTTTGTGATCAAATGTCTCATTCTTCCTTTGGTTGTTTCAGAATAGGGTCCTGGAGGTACCAAGTGGGCTCTGCACCACCCTGGGGAATGCCTACATACCTAAACACGAGTCTTCCACCAGTTCTGAGTTGAAGCTGTAGAGCACACTTGGCATGGCATGGAGCCCAAGCTAATAAGCTCTCCTGAGAGAAAGAATGTATTAGCTTGGGCTCAGTGCTCAGTCTAGCGTGGCTATGAGGGCTTGGGTTCTGATTTGGCTGGTATCCAGCTGGCTCATCAGTGTGGGCAGAAAGACCTTGTCCTTGCTTTCCAAATACTGCTCAGAACTACCCGCAGTGAAATAAAGGATGTGTAGGACTACTTTGCCCACCAGTAAAACACTGCCACTTCAGGGGGCAACTGGGAGGTGATTCGCAGGAATAATCTGTGAATGAGAATCAAATAGTTCATGCTTTACTTCTCCATACAGGTTTTTACTTCTGTAAAGCCTTCAATTCCACTCTGGAGGAACAACACTGTTAAGCTGTTGTGCTTAGGGATACTATTACTAATTTACTTTTACTATCTGTCATGGTTTGCAGATGCGAAAGCTGAAGATGAAGTAGACATTCACTGATTGAAACCAGTCCACTTCTTCAGTTAGCTTTATCCATCTAAAAAGTGGGAGAGAAGGAGAAGCTCCTTCACTGTATGGAAAAATCTGACGAATAACCATGGGGTGCTGAGGGAGAGAAGAGAGACAGACGCATCCATTACAGAACCTAGGACAGAATCTTGTTCCCTGTCTCCAGAGCAGAAATCACTAACACCGAGGCTTCCCAAGCATCCCGCCAGGGATTTTCAGTAGTTGGAAGTATTTGTACAGCCCTTATCTTTGCGGCTTTTAGTTCACAAGTAGAGGACAAACTACGAGAAGCAATAGAATGCCCATGGTTGCTGATGAACTAGGAAGTGTTTTTCTTCAAACGTGACAAGAGCACAGGGAATTGTTGAGAAGTCTCTGACATTTGAGGAAAACAGGGAGGGTATTTCCTTCCCTCTCCTGGTTTCCAGCAGTTTTTCATCCTTAACTATAGCTGCTCAGATGTGCAATGCTTTATTGTGAAGCCTGTGATGAACCTGCCACCTAATTACAAAGATAAACCTGTTCCTGAACAGATTTTAAAGTAATTTCTTTTCCCTCTTTTCCTCTGTATTTTTCTCAACTAGCCCAGGCACAGAGGAGGAGGTGCCTTTGTGTCCTGTGTAAATCTTTTCACAGTCCGGTTTAAACTTGGTTGGTTTTGAGAGGAAGCAGAAGAACATTAATGTAAGGAGGATGGGAGGTGAGAAGACTCACCATTTACTCTGCTTCTTTCTAGCTACTACAGAGCAAACGAGGTGCAGCAGTTCACACACTCCCGACCAGTCAGGAAAGGAGAGAAAGATCCTGACAACGAGTTTGCTGTGAGTCCTTGGCTTTCAATGCCAGTTGTCTTGAGTGTCTGAGCTATGAGCAAACAGTTCTATACCTGTATTTTGTTGGTGGTGTTTTGAGCAGCACTGTCACTTTTCCCCCTCCACCTGGGCAGTGGAGTTTTGGTACTAAAAATGCAGGAGAAACAAAGGGCGATGTGATAATGTCAAGGGGTTCCACAGCTGAAGTTGTAACATTCAAAATCCTTGATCTGGAATCCATAAATATTGTGCTGTGAGTGGTGTAGCCATCCATGGGGAGGCCAGCCACTAACTGTGATGGAGCAGTTCAACTTTAGGCCAACTTCTAAGGTTTAAATTGGAGAGTGAGCCTTGGATGTAGTGTCATCACCTTTGTCCTTGCTGCCTATGAGGTGTAGTGTTGCTCATGTGCAGTGTTTGGGCATGTTGCGTATAACTCACACTAAATATGCCATAGTAGCAGTCCTGCTGGTAGTGGTCCACACGGAGGGTAAGGGCCTGCTGCTGCTAATGTTGATACCACTGCAATAGAGTTGGTATTTCTTGCAAACCCCCCTGGATTCCACCCCAGAATGATTGTGTAAGTCCTGCCAGCTCGTTCTGGAAGCCTGCCTCTGTGCTCTACTGCAGAAGAGAATTAAATTGCAAGACCAATATTTTCTTTACATCTTGGAATTTTATTTCCTTCTCTAACTAGAACATGTGGATAGAAAGGACAACCTACACAACAGCGTATTCATTTCCAGGCATCCTCAAGTGGTTTGAAGTGAAACATATTACAACGGTGAGTTCTGCACTTGGCTTGGGTCTAATCCCTTCTAATCTTTCATGAAGTAAAGAGTCTTGCAGCAGTGAGGAGAAGTAGTCCTTCCACTGTTAGGCTGCCATTCGTATATGAGGAGTTACTTACCTTCATATTCAGTGGAGGCAGATGAAGGTTTATTCTGTTTCTTCTTTCCATCAGGAAGAGATCAGCCCCTTGGAGAATGCCATAGAAACGATGGAGCTAACCAATGAGAAAATCAGCAACATCGTGCAGCAGCATGTCTGGGACCGGAGTCTTCCTGTACATCCTCTCTCTATGCTCCTGAATGGGATTGTGGACCCAGCAGTGATGGGAGGATATACCAACTACGAAAAGGTCTCTTTTCACTTCATGTGTAGCTCAGTCTGTTGACCTCTGCAGTATTGAAGACCTGGATTGAAGCCTTTAGTGACGCGGCTTAGTGGTGGGGTAAAGGTTGGACTAGATGATCTTAAGGGTCTTTTTCAACCTGGTTGATTCTATGATTCTGTGGGAGATTTCAAGTTCAGTTTTCAGCTACTACTCAGACTTAGTGCATTCTGTAGCTGTATCTGTGTGTTCAGAGCTCAAAGAAGAGGAGAAAAGAGCAAAGATGAGAGATTTCCCCTAGACTACAGGGTGGGAAACAACCACATCTTTAGTGCTTAGTTTTAGTGCTGTGCGTTGCCGCAGAAATGAATGATCCAGCTCTTTTGGGCCTCATTTATGGCAGTGCTAATAACATGATCCTACCTCATGGGGGCATTGAGGTGCTTGGTCAGCCCAATGCACAGCGCAAGTGACAAAGGAAAGCAAGAGCTCGTGTTTCTCCATAGAACTAATATAGAGTGGTGAGGCAAATGAGGATTTCTCTTTCCAGCAGATAATCTGTCTTTGGTGTATTGCAGCAAAGAGCAGATATTTCAGGAAAAAAGCAGTATTTCCTCTCCAGGTTTATTCTGTGATTCAGTTGACTTCAGTTGAATGCATGTTCTTCCCTTTCCGTGATGTTTAACTTGAGGTGTTTACTCCCAGTATCTGATGATGGTATTCCCAGCACAAAATACATTGCTCATTTCCATAAACTGAGTGGATGGTGTTAAAACACATTTTAATTCTACTCAGATGTGTTCCAGTCACATGGAATGAAGTGCAAAAGTTACATGAGAGAGGGTCTGATTTATCTGGGGTCTAACTCTGCTGATTCCAGAGGAGCTGCGTATGCTTTGCCAGGGCTGAATTTGGCCCTAAACCCTCCCATTTTATGAATTAAGGTTGACATAAAGTTTAGAATTACGAAAGTGGGAAAGCAGTTAAAACGAGGAAACACAAAGTATCTGAAGCACATCTGGAAATACTCATTTCTGCTTCATATTTTCCTATTTCAGCTGCAGATCAGTGCAGAACATTTGGCTTTTGTGGGCGGCTAAAATCTTGAGTTTTAATTGTTTCATTGTAGCCAAAAGCCAAAGTCTGTGTTTCTAACGTGCTCTTTCTTCTTGCAATAATTAAACACTTTCAAGAAGAATCCTCTGGGACCTACCCATTAGTCCTTCCAGAGGCTGCCCTCCTCTTGACATCAGCCTCTTGCAGAATCGTACCTCTAGGCCTATAAACACTTGTACATACAGTCCAGTTAGTGGAACGCAGAGGCTGAAATGGAGCAGGGACGTGTTTTCAAACCAGATGAAAAATTATGAGGAGTTTTATCTAGGAAAGAGAAAAATGAAATTCTTCTGACCAGGAATTGTGATACGTTTTCAATACACTTCATGTGACTTGGCACCATTTTAAGGCTTCAATCCAGGAAAAGCGTCCTGTGTTTGTTCAACTTTAAACCGAGAGCAGATTCTGTTGATTAAAGGTTAAACACATCAGAAGCACGGACTAAAGGTGCTTTGTTGAATCAAACCACGAGTCAAAAATCTCAACGCAGCCTGTATTTCTGCTGTGCCTTTGTGACAAGCTTCGTGTGATAACATTGTACTTAAGAGCCTCAATCACAGAGCTTAAGGAAGTTGCAGGCAGATGATGCCCTGTTCAGCTTTCTGCTGCTGAGGTGGTTGGTGTGTACTGTAGGTCACAGAGTGCTAAAAATAAAAGAGCCTTTTGAAAGTGAGAACTCAAGAGACAGGATCTGCTGCTTGCACTTGTGCAAGAAGTGATGTAACGTGGGTTATTCACATCAATGCTGTTCTATGAGAAGGAGTTGGAACTGAAGAAATGTGGTGTCTGTCTCATTTTCCGTCTCTGCTTTCAGGCCTTTTTCACAGAGAAGTATCTTCAAGAACATCCTGAAGATCAAGATAAAATTGAACTGCTCAAGCAACTCATTGCTCTACAGGTATAGTAGTGGGGAAGAAGGGGGAGCACTGTATGTGCAGATGTTTTTCCAGCATCATTGTTTTGGAGAGAGAATGGAGATAAATGCCATAAGAACAATCTGGAAGCTGCTGTATTCTGAAATTGTGGCCTAGAGTGTTCCATTTGCCTTGCATTGCTCTAAAATACTGTTCTGAAGTAGGTGCCAATGGGGCATAGATTTTTCCTTCATGAGTGTAACAAAATAGCTTTTACCTTTTCAGGAAATCATCAGACCTAATGTTCTGTCAGTCTGAGCACTGAATGTTGTCTCTCTTGGCCTGCATAGCAATGAAAAACTGCCCTGTTTTCTTGCAGTGCAGATTGCAACCGTACATATCCCTACACAACAGGGCCCAGTTAAAGCTACCTCACAGTCACACAGCTTTAGGGCCTAAGAAGTGATACTCCAGCATTTAACATGCTCTGTTTTCTAAAGCAGAATATGGAATCTGAGTGGGGAAGAGAGAGCCATAGGTGTAGGGGGGGAAAGTGTTCACATTTCTTGAACACCTGGAGCTCGAACAGTCAAGGTACGAGTCAGTGGCTGAGCTTCCTTACTGTGTGGCTGCTTTTTTTGCCTCTGCAAACTCAAACCGCGTTGATTTATGTCCTTTAAGTGTATCTGAGATGTGGAGCATACACAGAAAATTCATTCCTGGAACAGGAGAGCTGATTTGTCCTTTTGTAGCTTCTTTTTATTTCTCCTTTCAGATGCCATTGTTGGCAGAAGGCATTAGGATCCACGGTGAGAAGCTGACAGAGCAGCTGAAGCCTCTGCATGACAGACTGATAGCCTGCTTCAAGGAGCTGAAGAAGAAGGTAGAGAAGCAGTATGGTGTGATCACTTTGGTAAGCATATCTGGGTGTTTAGTGTCCTGCCTTAAAGAAACCCAAGTCTCCCCTTTCCCACTTGTGAGTTAGTGTTACATGACTTATCACACGCATGTTTGTCTGCAGCCTCCCTCCCTCACCGAAAGGAAGCAGAGCAGGTCAGGCTCTGTGGTGTTGCCCTATATCATGTCCTCCACGCTGAGACGGCTCTCTGTCACATCTGTGGCCTCTTCTGTAGTCTCTTCATCTTCCACGTCATCTGATAGCACTTCTTCCAGACCGGGTTCAGATGGGTTAGTAATCATCAGCTTTTACCTGGGATGTACTTGGGTGGGGATGTGCCTTTGCCAGAATTAATTACTCTTCAAAAGAAGATTTATTCCATACACAATAGGAATTCTTACACACGTCAAACTTTAAATGGAAGCTAATGTTGTTATTCCCATTTACAGGGGGTCTGAAGCTCAGCTAGGGGTAGTTCTGGGAGTTGACTGTTTCTGAAGTCCCAGTTACCTATACGATACTGAAGAGGGGTGGAGGCAGTGTATTTCAGATGCGCACTGTATTTCTTCCCCAGGAATACTGGGAAACAGAGCTGTAAGATACTGCCAGGTAATTTAGTTTGGTGTGGTCTGCAAAGAGATGCTCAGTCATATGGTACTTGTTCCTCCTACCTATTTGTAGCTGCCACACATGGAAAGATTTCCTGATGTCACTTCTCTGTGCATTTAGTTTGCATCTGTGACAGCCAGGGGGTCTGGGTGACTTGCTCGAGGTCACACAACAGGCTCAGTGGCAGGGTTCAGCAGAAAATGCAGGTCTGGCAAATAGCTGGAGTAACTTAGGAGCACAAATCTCACTGAAAACGCCTTGGTCAGAGCTGAGTGTTTTGCAGTAATCTGTTATTCAAACTAAGAGATCACAGCTTTTAGCAGACAGCACTTTACACGTCTCATGGACTAATGTTTCATGTTTTTTCACTCTCGGTGTGGGCTACAGATCTATTCTGGAACCTCTCTTGGAGAGAAGAATATCAACAGCTTCCAGAGCTGAGGAGCTGCCCATGAAAGATGACGGTGATAACCGGAGTAGCAAACTGAAGCGGAAGGAGTGGAGTATTAGCAAGTCTCAGGTTATTGTAGAGAAAGAGCCAGAACTGGAACTGACTTCCAAAATGGTAAAAAAGCCTTTAAAAACTATCAATAGTAAAATCCTTAGCAGGAGCCTTTAATGTTTCCATCAGCCATGCTTGTCATTGGGAACTTCACTAAATAGTGGGAGGGGTTCAAATACCAAAAGCTTTGGTCATCTGAGTCATTCTGGCTTTCTTTTTTATGTGGAAAACTTGTGTCACCGACCCAACTGCAGTTTGGCTTCAGGTACACACTGGAAGCATGAGGCACTGATGTTTCATCTAGGTGCTCAGTGCCCTCGAGTCTTGTAGGAGTGGAGGACTCTCTGATGCGCTCAGCCCCATGTAGAATTGTTCTGTTTTTGTTGGAGCAAGCAGACAGTGCGAGCCCACTCGAAGAATCCAGCTGTCAAACCAGATGTTCAGCTGCTGTCAGTCAGCACCACTGCACTCATCAGACGTAGTCATCAGTGAAGATCGGTTTGATAGGCTGGGGAGTTGAATAAAGAAGGTCTGGTACTTAGGTCACCAGCTTGGGACTTGGAAAAACTGGTTCTTCCAGTGCGTACTCTGCTGCAGAGCTCCTGCGGGAGGGCAGGAGTGTTTACTCCTTGAGCAGATAATTTGCAAGAGAATCTGTATCCCCACAGGAGTGTTGTAATGGGGAATGTGGTGGAGGCTGTTTGGCATTAAGGTTGACAGTGGGATTTAGAATGAACACCTAATACAAACGGGTAAGTTTCAGCCCAGAAGCAGAGTTGTTTGACCTTGGAGTATTATCCTGATTGATGCAAAGGCTATGTTACCCTGTCAGAGAGCATGGGAGAATCTGAGTAGTTAATCTGGTGATTCAGTGATACTGATTTGACTTAACACAGGCTGCATAAACAATGAGAAACACAGGTTCTTCTATTTCGCCTTTTCTCCCAAGACCTCGGCTGAATCTGGCAGGAACAGGTTATGCTGCTTATATATTCAGGAATTCTCATCAAATCTGAGTGGTGCTGCCAGCACTTGGAGCCTGCAGAATATTTCTAAGAAGGGGGAAGGTGGTTCTAGAATCATGTCATTTGGTATTGACAGGCTTTCAACCCCAGAGGAAAGGCTGCGGTTGTAAATGTTAGTGGTTCATGAGACCTGGCCTTCTGCCTCTGCAAGAGCTGCCCTTGAATTCCATGGGTTTAGCCCACAAACTGTGGTATCAGCTGCTGATCACTTGATGAAGTAAAACTGGAGGGAAAAGATCTGGGAGAATGCCCATGGTGTCGACCAGTTCACTGGGACACTGAGGCTGTATTCAGATGACCTCATTATTTGAATGAAGAGCACAGAGGACATGTGTGACACTGGAAGGAACTGGAACAATATCTCCCAAGTCCCATACACAAGGGATTTGCTCTTTGAAACCTAAACTAGTCTTGTTTCACAGCCCTAAGGAGCTGGATGATACCAATGGTCCTGACTTGCGCCCAAATTTCATCCGTGTTTTCTTCTTGGAAAGACTTACCCCTTCCAAGTCTGTTTACAGAACTGCAGGTCAAATGCAGCAGTTCTTTAGCCTGACATCTTCCCTTCTCATTTAATACACTAAGGTCATTAAAAGCAGTTTACTATTGCTACACAGTTAGTAAGGTCCCACAGAGAACTGGATGTGTCATAGGAGCACAGTGAATGCCTTTTGACATGGCTCAGCTCGTGCAGTGCTTTCACTCTTAACGTTTCACCTGACTGCACCTTTCTGTCTACGTATGGCTTTTCTGGAGCATGCTGATGCCTCTGTGACAGGTCTGGTTATCCCATGCGTGTGCAGCAACCTTGCTGACTTCTAAGGGGTTTGTTTACTCTCTGTTTCAACCAGGGCATGTCAGGAAAAGCACAAAGGCCAAAGAGTCTTCAATTAGGAGACAACAGACTGACTTTGCTTCAGGGTTCCTCGCTCCAGCAATCAACACCTCGAAGCCCACCACCCATCACTCCCAAAACCCCAAGAACCCAAAGTAAGTTCTGTTATTTCAGGGCAATAGTAGGAATTACTGTGTATCTGCTGAGGTAACCTCACTGGGGAGGGAGGGAGGGAGGAACTGCTCTGAAGTACTTCACAGAAAGTGACTCTGGGCTGCTAATATCTGCAGACGTTTTTGTCAGATAACAGGGTTTGGCAGTGCTATCAAAGGCCCTACAATCGTACTTGTGACTTCCATATCACTTGTTGCAATCAGTGTATCAGATGAACTCCAGAGAACACTTTTTCCAGTTTCTTTCTTGTTTCCTCCTGTATTGACTTGAGGGAAGGTATATTAAACCCCAAGGAGAACATCACATGCAATCAATGTAGATGCTTGTAGATGCATCAGGTCAGGGGGTTACAGCCCATACTAGACGGGTATCTCCTGTGGATTCACTGGGTGGAACTGCATCAATCCAGCAGGGTGTTTCTCATAGTTCTGTGGCAGGATTTTCTCAGCAAGCCCTGAAGGCTTTGGTAATTCGTGGACAGTAACTCCCATCACGTGGCAGAAGGTTTCAGGAGAAGCTGCTCTGCAGCTTGGAGGCTCGGCTGATAAATGTGACACCTGACAGAGATGGAGTTTATCATTAGCAGAATGAGCATTTCCCCTTCCTTGCACATGCAGCAAGCTCTGTAGTTTGTTCTGAGACAACAGATCAACATGGCTAAGGTAAAATTACAGCTGTGGTGTCACCACTGACAGCTTCCTTGCTTGCTCTTGCCTTTCTCACTCTACTGCTCTGTTTGAAGTTCATACATAGGACCTGACTGTCCTTCCTCCTAGGTGTATGTAATTCAGAATCCAGTGTAGAATGTGAACTGAACTAGCCTAGAACTGTTGTGAGAGGATTAAAACCAAAGAATACATGTCAGACTGGGATGGAGTGAGGAGACAACCAGAAACACGAACAACTGCAGGAATACTGTGTGAAGAAAGAGCTGTGAAAGGAATTTGAAACCTCACTCTTGTACTTAGCAAGTGGTTTTAACTGCCTTCAGTAGCAGGAATTCTTCTGAAGTCTGGTCCTTATCTGCTCCATCAATTGGAGTTAAAATCAAAGTGAATTCTCAGGTTGAGGCCCAGGCTGAAAGGAAACCCCACTGAACATTGCAGATGTGATAATGGATTCAGTTTTCTCTCAGGCATGCATTTTTCACATAAGCTTAGATTCACTGGATGAAGACAGAACTCTTCTGGGCATTTGGAACTTAACGGAGGTCCAACTGTGCCTCTACTCTGACGTACCCATTCAGGTTTAGCTGCTAAAGCAGAGAACTGTTAGCAGACCAGAAGAGAGATTCATTTAATATCTTGTGCTTAAAATTCTACATGGCCAATCCCATGTCCCGTTCCTTTTCCACCTACTTGAATGTCTCCTCTCATTACTGTTGCTGCTTCTAGGTTTTCCCTCCTTGCAAGCTGATGGACTGGCAAGTGCTGGCTTACAGAGCACCCCACCTCCCCCTCCGCCCAAGAGCAAGCCCTATGAGAACAGCAACCCTAGGAATTCTGTGGAGGTAAGGAAATGAGAGCTGACATTTCTTTGGAAAACAGCTTTTGAGACAGAGACAGCAGCGGAATTTTCCGAGCTGCTTCTAGGGTGGTGCTGCTTCAAACTTGTCTCCTCGGTTGACTGGTTCACTCCCTGAAACCACAAAAGGAGGAGAGGGTTTTTTGCTGTCAAATGCAATCCCTTGGTTTTGGATTCCAAGTGGGAGTTGTGTTGTCCTGGGTTAGGCAGACTGGGGGGGGAAGATCTATTGGAAACAAACAAGCACAATGATTGAAAAGTTTCAAAACCAGGATCAGCGTAGCCCAGCACTGTAATCCGGTCCTGGAAGAGAAGGGAAAAGAGTTCACACATGTTCGGAAACAATAAATGTCTGCTGTTGAGTTCTCAGCTCAGAATAATCTAATTTGTCCATGTATTAGTCACTGAAACCAGTCTGTATTATATCACCATCTTAGTCACAGCCTTGTTCTCCACTTCATGAAGTTGGTTTACTTCTAAGAACATCAAATTGCCACTTTTTTTATGCTCTAAACTAACGTTTCTCTTATACTAGGGGATTCCAAACAGCCTGCAGATACATCATGCTCAAGTACTCTGGTCATTGTGTCAGAATGGTTTCATCTGCCCCTGAACTAGTGCTCGTAAAAGGAGGCTGTAATTGCTTACCAGTGGACAGCAAAAGAAAGCATCCTTTTGTAACTGTGCAAGGGCTGGATGTCTTCCCCAGTCCAACTTGCCAAGAGGATTTATGGAGTACTTTAGTGAGATGAACTGGAATTTGACCAAAAAGAATGTAACGAATGATTGCTCTGACAGCACAGGAAGACAGCAAACCTGCTGATCACTTAATTCTGTTAGAGAGAGATACAGCGCTGGCATAAAGCCTTGAAGCATGGGATAAATAGGAGGGCTTTCTACTTTGCCCTTCATTTGCTCAGGATTGAATGAGAAGAGGCAATATAGCTGCTGTAGGTGGTGTGAATGGTGGCACTATGACAGCTCGAGGGATGCTGTGGAAGTCACTGGTTCAAGAGGATTAATAAAAGAGCCTCTTTCCCTTGAGCCTTGTAAGAAAGCTAATTACTGACATGTTCTGGCTTGCAGCATTGACCTTGGCTTGCAGCCCAATGAAGAGGATTCAGAGGCACTAAAAAGAGATTGTAAAAGTGTTTTCTGAAGGGTTTCCTTGAAAGAACCACTAGAGCAAAGCACAAGAAGCATCCTGCAAGCCCTTGTGCTGGGCAGGAGGCTGTGGCTTGCTTTAGTAGACCTTCACTTGCTGCCATTTAGTGCAGTTCCTTGTACCTTTCTGATTTGGAAGCATTTTGCATCCTTCTGACCCCTACTTGGTGCAATTCATCTAGCCAGCAAGATAAACATAGGTGAATTTTGAAACCATAAGGGAAATGATTTGATTGCCTTTCTGCTGATAAACAGGAGTGGGACAGAGGGACAAATGGCTTTGACTTGAAGTCAGGTCAGAAGCAGCTAAAGTCTATCTGCAGCCAAAGTGTATTCTAGCAACTGAAACATACCTTCTTCTATTAGCTCCTGGGCTTCTGTCCTTGTTTGCCCTTGTGGTCAACAGCATATAGTACTGAGAGGCTGAATTCAAAGATTTGGTCCTGGAAGAAGCATCAGGCAGTACAGGACGTTTGGTATTTCTTGTTTGCTAAAGCAGAATGCCTTAACTTGCTGGCAATGGTTCATTTTAAGGTGTGTTTTTGTTCTGTCTTCTCAGGTTGCTCCACCGCTCCCCAGCAGACGTGAAGCCAAACCTCCCCCTCCACCCCCGAAAACCAGGAAATCCAGTGTTGTCTCTTCAGAGCAAGGCTTGTAGTGGGGATCAGCGCCCACCAGCGCGACAGCAAGCACCCAGACTGAAATGCCTGCTTTCTTTTTACTGACAGTGCTGGGGCTCTCTGCCCCAAACCCACCAGTGATCTCGCCTGCCGTTCCATTCACTCCCTTTGGAGTTTGCTTTGGGAGATACCAAAAGGAACTGATATTGTGACTGTCTTCCCTAATCTCTGGTTTACCTTTCCAGTACTGAGACACTAATCACATAGCAGGAGAGGTCACCCTGCTGGAATCCTTCTCTTAGTCTTGTCTGTCCCGAGTTCTTTCCCTGATGCAATTTCAGCAGCTCATTCCTAGTGTAGGTCTGTCACTGTAGTGATTTGCACCAGTGTGTGGAACAAGGTAAGCCACACCAGTATGTGTCCTGCAGTGTTTTCACAGAAGTTCATTACACTTTACAGCTGCGCTTCCCTCCTCCTGTCCCTATGGCATAGCCCAGCCCGGATCTGTGTGAAGTGAAACAGATCACAGCCAGCCCTGAGTTGTGAAATGTCAGCTCCTGGGATGTCAGGTGCTGGTGTATGATGTGCAGTCTCTGAAGGTTCTTGATTGCAGGCAGAGACCTGAGCTTTGTTAGCACAATAAGGTCTTTTTTTTCTGCTAGTCATCATATGTATTGAAGATGAAGTGCAGACATTCTGCCTTCACCTTAAATACATACATCTACCATCTCTGCTCTTGGTAGTGGCAGTTGCTCATTCCCAATGGAGAGTTTAGGTTCACCAGTACTTTGTCAGAATTTCACTGTTGATTCTGGTTTTCACACTACAGAGCAGTTGATACTCCACCCTGAACTGTGTTACCTGCCCGGTTTGTGCTTGCATTGGGGACTTGGTGGCATGTTTCATCTGGTGCTTTTCAATAGGGTGCAAAAAGGTGCCTCACACCAGTGAATATGTGAGAAGAACAGAAGCTGCACTGAGACCAGCACTGTACTGGTACCAGCACCTGAGAGGATGGAGTGCACAGATCTAACTGTACATCCTGACCTCAGAAACAAAGTCTGAAAGTTACTGTAACCTTCACTTTGGCTGGGTAAATTCACAAAACCATAGCTAATTCTCATCCTGGTTTTTAACCCGCACCCATTTGTGGCAGTTCTTGCACTTTGTTTTCCAGCCTCCCTTGATCTGGGTTTTTAACAGCCACTGGGATGCATTAACTATTCACCACTTCAGGACATCACCATTTGTGATCAATACTCCTCATTTTGCACCTTTCAGGGCTACTTGCTCTGTGCTGCAGCCCTGAGATGGGAAGCCAGAAGACAATTCAGTTTCAAACTGCCTTCCAGTGCAGTTCTGCTCTATTCAGGGAGAAACAAAACCAAAGCAACCCCAGGGTGGTTTTTGTTCAGACTGAAGTAGCCCTTTCTTTTGTTCTTACACATTCCTTTGACTTCAGTATGGCTCCTGTTAAAGAAACCTCAGAAGCTGCATTTGCTTTGGTGCCTGCAGGGCCCTGTGGAACAGATTGCTCCCGTGGAGGGATCCTATTGGATTCACATCACAGAACAGGTTGGAGCCATTTGGAAGTTGCAGTCGCATCACGCACATCTGCAGCCCTGTTGTTGCTTTAGCACACGTACAACTGCCTTCTGCGTTGTTGCCTTCTCAGGGGACATCTTGGAAACCTTCCTGGACAACTTGACCGTGGTTCCCCCCCCTCTCTGGTGCATTGTAAGACTTGTCAGCTCCACATTATGTTCTTGGATGTAGGTGCTGCTTGACTTGAAAACCACACGGTTTTCTTGTCTTTCATTGTTTGTCCACTTCCTCCTCTTGTAACCACTGTCTTCCTTCTGCTGCACACATGAACGAAAGGTTCAGGTCCTCTGAAACTCTTCACTTGAACAAGAACTTCTTGTTTTTTGCTTGAGGCAGAACATCAGGATGTGGTCTGAATTGTAGCAAAGTGGGCATTAACTCCATCTCTTGTTAATTCAGTGCCTTCCCCCATTCTGCATCTGCCTGTTACCTCAGCCTTGGGTGCATTTCTCTTTCAGATCAGATTGACTTTTAACTCCTGTGGTAAGCCAGCAGAAACAAAGGACTCTGTGTAGGAATCTCAGCTAAGGGTTTGTCAGTTGTGGGGAAACAAGCTAGCTGTCACCTGTGGGGATTCTGGTTCCAAGTGACTTTTGAGTCTTATTTCTCTACTCTTTTGATCTGCTTTAATCACTTTAACTCATACATTGGGTTCTTTCCCTGGAGGAGGGAACTAGTCCATGCAGAAAAACCTCACTGGAGGAAGTCTGACCTTGGGAGGAGCTGTGCAGCTGATCTTCAGTGACCCTTTCCATAATGCTCTTTGGTTCTCGCTATTTCGGGTGTTCTTTTGCAGTTTTATAGATTATGAACAGGCCTTTCATTTGTATTTTGGTCTTTGGCTTTTACTATAGAGCCACTCCTTAAAAAGCGGTGAAGGTGTTACCTTCCTGTGTGCTCTGCCTTGCAATCCATTGCCTCACCTGGCAGGTTCCTTAAACTCGGCCTTGGTGTGCTTGTCCACACAGCTCAGGCATTTCTCCTTGCTGCCTTTATCATCTGGCCAGTTGGAGACCATTGTAACTGAGGCATCACCCTAACTGGAAGGAAAGGAACAGCTGATGCCTGAAGAGCACAGAGCAAGAGTTTCCTTCCTGGGATATTTAGGGCATTTCTTTGGCGAATCTGCCAGAAAGGGGTTTAAGGTTGGGGGATTTTTCCTTCCTTAGCATTAGTTCTGTTCCCCAGTCTGAAGTGCTGTAAACTCTCTGTGTTTCCCCTTCTTGCCTTTGGGAAACTAACTCACAAATAGGTGTTCCATTTTGACAGGTGTAGTATTCACCTTGTGGTGTGTGAGGAGATCTGTTCTTAGCTGATACAAGTCAGCACAGTCTGCTTAGAGGTACGAGAAGGACTTTCTGTATTGATGCTTTGGGGCTTTGTGCCAGTTTCAGGAAAGAGCATTGTCTTCTAAGTGTCAGATTCTTAAAGGCAGTTGGGCATTTAAGTGTGTGAATAAGGATGGGGCCTGGCTCATTTTCATTAAGTGAAATAAAGTGCCCGCTCTTAGGAGAGATCCCACCAGACCACTGTGATTTAAGTGTTCTGCTCTTTGCTATGGTACTTCCCTGGCTTAAAGGCTGAGATTTAACTTTCAGAGTCAATTTAAGGTCTCACTACTTCGTTTTCAAAATCAGAACCATCTTCCACGTTCATTAGGTGCTTTTGGAAGTGTCATCTACTGCCTTCTAAACTGGAGGGCTAGAAATGGGAGTAGAACATTAACATTGTCATCTCTGCACCCCAGAAGTGAAAGCAAACAGCAGCGTTTCTATCCAATTCATGGCTTTTGAATTAAACAAACGTCCAAGTTAAATATCGAGTCTGCAGAGAAGACAAACTCTAATCTCATTTCATAGCTGTGCTCTTCAAAGCTAGTGTTACATGTCAAGTCTTAGAGGATTTTGGTTTGCTTTGGAGAAATATGCTCAACACTTGTTTTCTGGAGCTTTTAATTAAAACTTGTCATGCTGTGATAAATTCCTTTAAAAATGATACAGGCTCTAATCCCCATCAGGGAGGAGGGAAACAGACAGCTTTCCATTGCAGTGGATTATTGGATTAGGAAAGGACACCGATTCCAGTGAGAACAGCTCTGTGATCTGCAGTGGCAGAAAGCACCATCATGTCTATGCAGTGGGTTTGGAGAACCTGCATCTAACGACTCTCACACTGTGCAGCCCAGTGTGTGCTCCACACACGAACAGTGAGTTAGACTTGGAGTGATGATGGCTCAGATTTTCTCTCCTTATTTATTTTTGTAAGTGTAAATGGAAATAGTAAGTTTAAGATGTCTGTAATTTAACTGTAAGCTTTTTTATGGTGAAAGCATTCCTGACCCAATACTGCTGCCTTCTTTTAATTCTTGTAATTAAAAACCTTCTCTATTTGATATTTACTGTCGCAGACCAAATTATCTAGGGGATCAGGGTGAGCTTTTCCTAGGACTACATGGGAAAGAAAAAGAAAAGGAATAATGTGATTTCATTCAAAGGCACAGGAGGTTCACCTGGCTCTGCTCCTGTTAACATGAAAGCGTCTTTAGGAGTTTGTGGCACTACAGAGAGTACACAAAGAAGTATAGAGGAGCTTAATAAAAGGTGAAAAGCATCTGTTGATGCTGTATTGGTCTGACTGTCCTGAGTTAAGGCTGTCTGAACCTCTGGACATGCCTGACTGCATACTTCAAACCTGGTTTTCACATGCGTGGTCTGCAGTTGTCTGTTTTCTTAAGCAGAGGTGTAAATCCTCAGCAGCTCTGAAATTCAGCCCCAACATGCATGGTATTAATTGATGTTGTTTTTCAGTGTTGCTGTTACAAAGGTTTAATGACATGATAAACCTTGGGACTCGTTCATCTTGAATTCAGGAGGATATGGATGTTGTGTAACAGTATTTTGTGAGTGGTTTGAGATCCTGGGTGTGATGGTTTAGTTACAAAGTGCACCTCTGCAGACTGCAAAGACCTTTTTCTTTCTCCTCTTTCTTTTAGTTCTTTGCAGTTGAATCAGCAAAAAATGCAGCTTTTAAACTGGCTCTGAAGAAAGAGCAGGAGCTAAGCCTTGGAAAGGGAGTCTGCATCTCTCTGGGTAAATGACATCTGATTCACTAAGTCTGTAAAGCAAGGTGTATAAATTCTCGTGCTTTTTAAAATGTATTAACTGTTGTAAAGTTTGTAAATACCTTTTTAAAATAAATGTAGTTTTTATGAGTGAACCCGTAAAAAAAGAGCATACAAAGGTCTTCCATGCAAGGAGTACAGAAGCGCGAGTGGAATTACATCCCAACTGTAAGTTTAGTCTTGGTTTTTAATGTTGTATGAGTGTTTTATCCAGAGACCAGTGAGATCAGACACAGCCCTTGGCCAGGCATTGTCTGCATATGGGAAACAAAAGCTGTTATGTCCAAGTTCTCATTGCAGGACACAAAGCAGACCCTCTGCTGCTGAGTCCCCACCACTGGACTGGAACATGTTCTCTTTTACATGCAAGCTGGTAATCAACACAACAATTATCTCCTACTATTTACGTGCAACTGCAGAGGATTTATTCACATACAGCAATCTGAGCAGAGTCCATTTGAAGAGAATTGAGGGGGTTTTTGATAGCTTTGACATTTTATTCTGGGTCTGTTGTTCCCTTTGGCTTCATGGGTTACGGCTTCTTTCGTCTGGCTTCTTCCATCAGACTTTCCTGTAGACACACACATCATATACTTCTTTTAAAGAGAAGAAATAACTTTGATAATGGAATTTTAAGGCTTGGTCAGATGCTCAAATGCTCATGGTCTACATGGGAGGAGGATGAGAATGACATAAATCTGACCCGACATGATCCCTCTGCCACCTGCCCTGGGATCTGATCATCCGGTATAATGTAGCTGGCACTTATAATGGCCCTTTTCATCCCAAAGTGCATGACCAACTTTACATCTGTTGGTGGGTCCAGCACCGCAGCGATTCTTGGAGTGTAACCCAGCAGCTGTTCAGCACCACACATTGACAGCAGTTCAGGGCAAGCAGCATGAACTTGAACAGAGCAATGTCTCTGTGAGCTGAAGCAGCTGGCCAAGAGAGCAGAGACAAGAAAGCAAAAGCATCACAGGGTCATTACAGAGTGGCACAGTTGCCCTGTTACCAGTCTCTGTGTAGCTTAGTGCTGTTTGAATGGAAGCTGTGTTCCTGTGTCACATCCTGATGGATCTGGTCTCCTATCTGTTTATTTCTGTATGTTCTTGCCCCAGAGTCAGAAGCCTGAGGTGTTTTGGATGGATGCCCTGGCTGAACACGTTCTGGTTTGCCCTGATGTGCCTTAGCTAGGTGTATTCTTGTTTGTGCTCACTACCAGCTTCTCCAGGAAATGATGAAGATAACTGGAATCGTTTTTCCACAGGGTGGACCATTTCCAGACACCTCCCCTTTCATTGCACAAGATTCCTGTAGCAACTCCAGGAATGTGTTACATCGGAAAAGCTGCATCTGGGAAAAGCTTGACTTTGTTTTCAGTGTCATTAAACAGCTAGAAATAAGAAGGCCACATAGTTCAGGCTGTGCTACAGGAATAAAACATGCAACCTAAGGGTTTGATGCTGGGGTTTAGGAGCTTTTGTACTGATGTGCAAGATCAGCAGCAGTTTCTGAGCAAGCCCAAGAACTAAGTTGGAAGAATCTGATAATGGTTTGGGTTGGAAGGGACCTTAAAGCTCACCCAGTTCCAACCCCTGCCACGCAGGGACACCTTCCACTAGAGCAGCTTGCTCCGAGCCCCTGTGTCCAACCTATATGTTCCATTTTATGTTCAGGACAAATAGGATTAAAGATGACCTAAAAAATACTTCATTTTTGGGTAGTTTAGGTAGTTCCTGCATGAAAATTCAGTGGCAGCCTGGCTGTGCCCTGCCTGCAGCACTGGTACTCAATTCATGAGCCTTCATTCGGGCCAGGTTCCTCGGTGAAAGCTGCAGTGCGTACTTTAAGCTTCTGCTCTTGGCTTCACAAGTGAAGTACAGATTGAGAGTTTCAACTTCTAGGACAGCTCAGAGACACTTCCCAGGAAGTGGTGCCCATCTGGCCCCATCAAGGTGTTGCTGTATTAATTAAAGAGCACATTTTTGCTTGAGAGTATTCTTTCCATGGCAGTTAGTTTGGATGCAAAGTCTCTGCTGTCATGGCATTAGAGCATCTAATGGAAAATCCATTTCCCAGCCTAGGGACCTTGGGAGCAGCAGCTTCCATATGGCTTGATCCTTCAGCTGGCAAAGAGTGCCTTTTGAAGTTAAGCATCTGTGAATGCTGCATAGATTTATGTTAAGGTGGAATGTGTTTGACTTGGTTTTGATTTAGTGGGTAATGACATTGCTACACCGGAGCATAAGGATAACGTAGCCCTGTCCTAGGACTGAGGTACTTGAGGATGATGCAGACACTGGGGCAGAGCCAGGATTGCCACATGTGAACTGGACTTAATGCCTCTTCCTCTTCCTCCACCAGCCTTTTTTCTCTTCGCTCCATGTACATTCCCAGCCTGCACCCATCCCCTAATTTTTCCATAGGGATAAAGTTACATTCATTACTCACCACGGCTTCCTTCAGAGCACTGAGCCTGGAACGCTGGTACGAGCCTGGGCATTCCGTCCTTTGCACTTCCCCGATTTTCTCCATGTCACTTGCAATCTGGAGTGGGAAATGACGGAGCCCTTGAGAAAGGGGGTTTGGTTCTGCTAAAGCAACACTGCCCTGGTACAGATGATGAGGAAACTGTTCCCCTGCACAACTTCCATTCACCTCTTTCCCAGGAGCCAGCTTAAAATCAGGATGCTGGGACTACCGTTACAAGGGACTACATAGGAAGTACTAGAAAGGATGGGAAAGTCACTGGGGGACAGAAGCTTCCACATCAGCTTTGTCATCCAACTGCTTACCCTCTAATTCATTGCCATATAACAGCCACCCCCTGCCACATCGGTGGATGAATGTTGTCTAAAACAGCCCATCAGAGGGTTGGCTGAAATGTAGGGAGAGGATGAAATCAGGTTTAACCTGGAATTCAGACTACATCATCTCTCCTTTGGAGCAGGCTGCCCAGGCCTCTCCATCTTCATGTAAGGCTGGCAAAGGTTATCTTACCCTAACAGTTACTTTCCAGTTACTACTTTAAAAAAGTGTGTGTGTATATACGTATGTATAGATAGATAAATATATAGACACAATGATATATAGACATAATGATACATAGATATATAGACATAATGATATATAGATATATAGACAGTGAAGCTATGTCACCTCTTCTTTGCTTGCATCTTTTACAGATGAGGGATCATAGCTAAAGCCAGAGGGTGTTTTACAGTCTAGAGCCCACCTCCTGAAATGATCCCATCACGTTTTCCGCGCTCCGTTTTCCTCCTGGTTGCAGGCCATAAGACCAGTGTTGAGCCGAGCAGATTTCCACAGACAGGACAAGCAGGAGGATGCAGACAGAGATCTTCCTGGACTTCTCCATCCTGTGAGAGAACACAACGTCTTTCTGAACATAACAACATCACAGCTCCATTTTGATCTTACAGAATTAGGGAGATGCTGCAGTTCTGGCTCTCTGCACCCCAGTGGCATTGTGCTGATGTGAGAGCTGGATTTTGAGCCTCTCCAAGTGTGGATTAGCTCCTTATAAAGAGATTTAATAGCTGAAAAATCTGGATGAGGATCTACATTAGGATTTTTGATCCCCCTTTGAGAGCTTCCAGAATGTCTGGACCTCAAAGTTTCCATGGAAGTCCCTGTGGAGGTTGGACAGATGCGTTAAGTTTAGCCAGCTTCTGTTCTATTATCCCTGCTCCTTAAAAAGTGCTATTTGTAGTCCCTTCTAATGCAAGTTTCTTCTAATACAAGCATCTGTAAGCACTGAACAGGTAAGAAAGGAACATGGCACGCTTCTCACTCACGTTACCTGCTTGCTGAGAGAGGTTGCAGAGGAACTCCAACTCTCCTCCGTTTGACAGCGCCCTGTGAGTGTTCTTGTCCTCTCAGGTTTTATACACAATCATCCCAAGGCCAAACCCTTCCCAGCAGGTGACTTTATCTAATTCTACCTCCCAGGCTGCAATTTTGTGCTTAAAAGTGCTGTGATGCAGCAGGAGTAAAGCACATAATTGGAACACCCCTGCGCAGCTATTAAATTCAGCTGGTTTCTCGAAGAGCAATAAAAGTAACAGCCCTTCTTTAAGAGGCTGTAAAGCTGCCATTCAAATCCAGCTGATTGCTGCTGCCCCACGGAAAGTGCACCAGCTTTTCTTGCAGTGAGTTCTAATTTGTAACTAAACGTTTTTGGGTGAAGTTGGAAGTTGTTGAGGAGGTCTTGAAATGGGTGAGGAATTCAGCTTAGCCTGTCCCTGTGTATCAGGCCTGAAGGAAACAGTTCTTTCGTGCTTAAATGAGAGCCTGGGCTTGTACATGTGCACAGAGCTGCTCCAGCTCCAACCCCTGCCACAGGCAGGGACCCCTTCCACTGGAGCAGGGTGCTCCAAGCCCCTGTGTCCAACCTGGCCTTGAACACTGCCAGGGATGGGGCAGCCACAGCTTCTCTGGGCACCCTGTGCCAGCGCCTCAGCACCCTCATAGGGAAGAGCTTCTGCCTAAGAGCTCATCTCAGTCTCCCCTCTGGCAGGTTCAAGCCATTCCCCTTGGCCTGTCCCTACAGGCCCTTGTCCAAAGCCCCTCTCCAGGTTTCTTGTCACCCCTTTAGATACTGGAAGACTGTTCCAAGGTCTCGTGTGTGTGTTTAAGGATGTGTGCTCTTCAGTCTGAGAGTGTTTGCACTGCAGCTGCATGAAGGACTCGGTAGCTGTTTGCAGGCAGGAGTTAAATTCAGCACTTTTGCCTGCAGAAATGTATTTTTTGACCCACCTGGCAGCTATTTTACTTGCTCTGCATTGTTTGATGCAGACCTGAACCTCTCTTGCTCAGTGTTCTTCAAACATCCTCTCTTCCTGCTCCCGTGACCTCTTTGACATTACTGGATTCAAAGTCATTTGAAAAGTAAATAATTTCAGGAGGATTTAGTGACTAGCAAAGAGTAATTCTTCCTGCTCTAATGCTCCTCCTACTCACGGCAAGAGTGGCCAACATTTAACTTCAGCTGATAAACTGATCAAGCTGTGAAAATAGTTGCTTTCAGTAGGAGAAACATTACTCCTGTGTAGGCACATGGCTTTAGAAGGGAGGTTTTCCTGTAACTCCTTCCTTCCCTGATGAGCCTCCCCAAAATTAAGGTTATTTCAATGTAAATGGAAGATTTGTTCATCCTGAGGGATGACATTTAAAGAGAAAAGGGGGCTGCTTAGCCCAATAATTGCACCTCTAATTAACCCACTGCTTCAACTCGGTCTAATGATGGTCTGGCCTTAGCATCTTTCTACAGCTGTGTTTCTCCACAGGTTTCTGTTCTAGCTCCAGAGCTGACCTACCAAAGAGTGGCAGGAAGGGCACATAATTGTGGTGTTAGTGAGCTGCTGCACATCTCTCAAACTCTAAGCCACAGCTGTTAACTTCCATAAAGGAGCTGGGAGGTTAAAGAACACATTACAGCTGCTTTTGTTTGCCCACCAATACTTGTAAGGACCAGTGCAATGGAAAGCAGTAAACCCCTCTGATTCTGGCAGCATTCCTAGCCTGAAGATGTGTCCTGGAGGTGGGAAACTGAAGAAAGGACTGGATTTTCCCCAGTTTTGTTCTCGAGGTGCTCTACAGCAGGCACTTACACAGATGTGCTGCATTTGTACTGTTGTGCCATATAGTGAGCACTTTACAGACCAAAATCAAGGACGGGGTTCTTTTCTGTGCTTTAGCACTTCCCTGTTAAGTTGAGCTGCTGGGGCTGTGTGAGGATCATCTCCAAGTGTTCCAAATGGTGCACATACCTGTGTAAATTCTGACTCCAGCTATTTTAGTAACCAAATATGAAGGGTGGGATCAAAGGAAAGCTGAGAAGCGTTGCAGGTGAATGACAAGTTAAAACCCCAATTGTCTGTGCAGAAGTAAAGACACCTAAGCCACAGACAGCTCACAGAGTGTGTGCTCAGGTGTGGATGACTCCCAGTTTACAAGAAGACAACCCAGACACTTTTAGATTTCACACTTTTATTAATGCAATTTAAATTAGGCTGGAACCTGCACGTTCTGAATAGGCCACCCTGGGCTATTCGTACAGCTTTGTCATAGCAAAAGAGGTACCTTCAATTCAGCTGTGAATGAATGATGCCACATGCTGTGATTATTCCAAACATAGTGCATCAGTGGAACTTCAAATATAGTTTATACACAGTGATTATGAAAATAGAGATTTTTTTTTTCCCATACAATATTTTACTTCTGCTAACTACAAAATATGATAAAGAAAAATAATTCATTTATTTCTCTAGCCCTAGGAATCTTCTTCTACTGCAACAGACACATCACTCTCGATGAAAGCGATGAGGTGGGAGAAAGGACTCCGAAATCACGCTGAACTATTCCTCTTGAATCTATAGTTGTATTTCACCAAGGATTTGGTGCTGTCCTGGAGCCAGATCAAGAGGCCTGGGAATCTTAAGGATGGAAAATCCCAATTCTGACCCACAGAACACTGGGATTTTGAGTCCCAGAAGTTCAAGTCATATGCCTGAGTCAACCCAACTTGAAAATAAGGGAGAATCCAGCAATTCCCCCCGCCCAACAAATCATATGCTGGTCCTGAACTAATCTTTCTAGATCAATGGCAAAGCAGCATTTTCACAACAACTACTGAGACAAGAAGAATTCTGCTCAGAGGACAGGAAATATGCACTGCAAGTAAAAGACAACCCACCAAAGTGACAAGCTACTGCCAACAGTGTCACATTCTGTAAGTTTTAGGACACATTGGTTCTTAACTCCCAGTAGTAGCTGTATTTGCTTAGATTCAAGGTTAGTTTTAACTTTGGGGTGTTTTAAGTAAGCATCTGAGGTAAGAGTTCTTGATGCACCTTCTTCTTTTTGGTATAGTTTCTTCATGTGCTTTTTGATTGTGTATAAAATAAATGTGTTAGATGAGAACTAGATTGACACTACAGGGGAAACAGCTTGAATGAAGTGCACCACCACTTAAAGAGATGCTGTGAGGCTTTCTGCACTGCAGAAGTCACACAGTTCCCTATTTGCTCACAGGTAAAGCAGTTGTGGAAAGGGTACCGTGCCCTACACAAGATGCTTTTAAAGCCGCTTTAAGCAGGCCCGAAGTGGAACACTAAGATCTGGCTGGGAAGAGGGTTATGCCCATGCTTTCAAGGATTCAGTGTACAGGAGTATTTGCATAGTACATTAAGGGGAAACTGGTGCTATATATTCATATATGGGAGTAACAATGGAGGATGGAGCAAATGCTTGTCTCTACTTTGGTGACAGTATTGTATTTGCCTATGTACATTTAATTCCCCACAAAGAATGAAAACTCTACAGGTACTCCACTTTGCAGTGGTGAGGACATCTGAAAGCGAGAGAATTCTTCTTACCAGCTGTGATTGATAGTGCAATTTCACACTAATTCGGAAAGGATTAAAGAAGACATCCAATTTCTGAGCAGGGGGTGTTTAAGTTGCTGCGTAGGCAGATCCCTGCAGTGGAAGCAGCTTCCCCTGCACAGTTTAGAAGATGATAAAGCTGTTCTATACCTGCATTCAAACTACTACAAGGCAATATGACAGTGATGACAGTTAGCTACTGTTTTCACTCCAGAGGAGTACCTGAAAACATCCTGTGGACATTGTCTAAACCACATGTGTCATTTAACACACTGCATGAATGAAGAAACTAACTGTAAATACACTAGCCTAACTGTAAACCTGAACTTTGTTGCTACTATACATGAATAACATTTTCTATTCATATTGCAGCTACAGATTTAATAAATAGAATTGCATATATTGTGCTTTATAAATTAAAATGCATTCCAAAGTGAGGCAATGCTAAACAATGAATCTATTCAACTCTCCCCCCCAAACCAGCCCATTTCCTCACTCTGTTCATAAAGGTAGAAACAGACACTTTCTGTTTCTATCTTTTAAACAAACCCTCCCTCCCCCAAATGTGATCAAAGAAGAGTTTACTTAGGCACTACTGCAAATGTAAGTTGTCTAATAATCATCACTTCTAAATTAATAAGGGGAGGAGGTGAAGAAAGTCACAACAGAGGTTTTGATTCCTTCCTCTTCAGCATATTCTCTTCCCTATCTGACGCTCTGAGACATGTGCAAAGGTGTCAGCATCTCTTCAAAGATAGCTCCTTTTACATTAGATCCCCTCAAGTTAGCTTCTTGTAGATCACAACCTGATAGATCACAGTTCTAAAGGGTAGAAGGAAAATCAGTGTTAATTGAATATACCCACAACTTAGTTCAAAACTTCACATTTCCACAGAAACCACATCTACCTCCAAACGCTTCAGTGTACGCTTCTCGTCCATCTCTCAGGTTTAGAGTTTCATTTACTTCTTGTGACAAGCACCTTCCCACAGCAGCAGCTGGGATATTTTTAATGCTGTTAAGACTTAAACTCTTCGTATCAAATTCTCTTCCAGGCGTTACTAATGCTTGCTGAACACCACCAGGGAGAAGCTGCCTCCTGCAGTCCCACCAAACGTTACTCTGAAGACTTCTCTAGGACTTGAGGAAGAACAGCCACGTACACAGCTTGTAGAGTCAGCTAGTTTGTCTTTCTAACTGTGACAGCAGTGTATCGCACACCACCAGTCAGGTAAGATTCTATCACTAGTTTACAAATGGTGGCTCAGGATCAACAAAGTCCCCCACAAACCTAAGCAACTGAGTTTCTCTCTGAGTTCTTCAGTGATGGCATGATTGCACGCTATGAGTTAAGTTTAGCAATGTTTCCATGCATCACTTTTGAGATGAGACAAGCCATTCCTGTGGCTTTGGGGTGCTGGCAAATCCAAGACATTAGACTCACCTGACAAAGTGAGGCTAGAATGAGATTGCTTACATCATCTATAGCTCACTAAGCCTGAAAAAAGACTGGTTCACTCTAACTGGTTTGAAGCTGGAGAACTCAGCCAAAAGCCAGCAATCGCCCCAATTTTATCAGTTGACTGCTTAGTGTATTAACGAATCATAACTCACTTCCAGATCAGTTCCTGCCAAAGTTGCTCCTCTAAGATTACAGTTTTTTAGTTTTGCATTTTTCAGCGTTGCAACTCTTAGATTAATTCCTGTCATTTGACTGCCTTCCATGTCCACACCTTTCAGGTTGGCACCTAAAACACACAAAGAATAGTTTTATGAGGAGAAACAGTCAGAATAGCAGCAGCTCCAGAACACGGCTTCCTCAGAACCATGTAAATTGATAGAGATCAAGGTAGAACTTGGAATTTAATGATTATGTGGTCACACACTCCTGTATTTGTGGACTTGTTTTGTGAAGACATTGTTTGTACAAACCAGAGCCAGCCTTTCACATGCCATGTAGCTTCACAAACACGTGGTTCAGTTTCCACAAAACCTCCTTACCTTCCAAATTAGCTTTAAGGCCTGATGGATCTTCAAAATTGCACCCTTTTAGAGATGCTCCTTCTGCATTGGAACACAGCATTTTCACCCCTTGAAGGTTTGCACACTGGTAGAGAGACACGTCAGTGAGATTGGTAAAAGCTCAAAGATGAACAGTACCAAGAATGAGCAGAGAAGAGTTTTCATTTCTGTTTTGTAAGTGAATCCTATTAAAGCACAACTGCCTTGTTATTGTGAGGAAGTGCAAGAACTTGCTATACAATTACTTCTCTATCATCAAGAAGGTAGATAGTTATCACTCAGTGCCCTTTTTCCCCCTTTTTTACCTAAGAGCATCAAAAAGCTTGTGATCTAACTTAGAAAATACTGAAGAACTACATGTTTTACACTTATCTGCTTGCTCCAATTCCTCTTCCCTTAAAGTAAAGGACAGCCTGGACTTTCCAAGACACAGCAGCTCTTACATCAAGCACTGATCCGGAGAGGTCAGCTCTCTCAAGATTGGCACAGCACAGGTTGGCGTGCGCCAGGTTGCACCGGCTCAGGTTTGCCATCTTGAAGTTGATGTATCGAAGATCAAGACGTGAGAGATCTGCTCCACTGAAATTGAGACCCTAAGGACAAAACAAGCAACCCCAGAATGATGCTGCAGGATATTTCCCCACCGAACATCAACACCACAGAGCAAGACAGAGTCTGCATCTTCCCACCTGACAGCGCAGCTCGGACTTGGTTGGGGTTGCCAGCAAGAATCGGACAAACTCCTTGCGAGATATAGGAGAATGATCCTCAGCTGGCTGTGAATTCTGTTGAGAGAGTTGTTTAAAAGCTAATATAGATAGGACTAACATTATATATTGCCTGGAAGGACAGGGCATGTGCAGTTGTGTATTAAAGGAAACAAATTACCTTAATAGCTATTTCTAGATGTTCAATTAGTGAATCGATACCAAAAAACCTGGCTTCTTCCAACACACCTACCAAAACAAAGCAGCATTTGTTATGCACAGGGAGGTGTTAAACAAAAGAGCACTCTTCTTCCCTCACTGGAGAAAGCCACACTAAGAACATGCCAAAAAGTTTGGGTTAATCCATCTTTACTGGTGGAGAAGCATCCATTCAACTGACTTTCCCTACTTGTAACACCTTTTACACATTTTAGCTACGCTAACAAAGAGGAATAAATAGATCACTTGAAGTTTAAGGAGTCTCGAAGAAAAGCATAAACTCATCACACTGACAACCAATACATTACAATAGATGGAACTGGACAGAGGAAAAGTGAGCTTGCTTGCAGCTAAAAGGAAAAAATAACTCAGAAAGGATTTTTCCAATACCAGTAATAGGTTAAAGACATCAAATCCAGAATTACAGCCAGGTATTAATCCATTGGGGAGAATTTTTCGTGTTCTCAAGAGAAATCAGTTTCAGCAGTCTATCTTCATTAAACCAAGCATGAGGAATTGCAATGCTTGAGAATAAATCCACCAAAGAAATATCCCAGACACTTAGATGAACATACAAAAGTCCCACTCATTTTACCACCTTTACCTGAGGGCAAAGTTTAACTTCCAAAGAGTAATAATTTAGGAGATGTCATACAGGTAATACCTACCTAGCAAATTAATGCCATCATTTACAATGAGCTGTCCGTGACGCAAATAGTTCAAAATTGGCTCAAAATACTCTGGACTGCGGTCAATTAGGAATGCTCCTCTATGATCTTGCTTATTTCCCCAAGCATCTGTTTCCACAACATATATATAATTAAATTTGATGTAGTAATAGAAGAGCATTTGCTTCAGTTTCAGAACTGTATTACCAAAGGGGACTGGATTATGAAACATTCCACTTGAAAGGGTGTTTCTTAGAGAATAGGAAGGAAGAGAGGAGTGTGAGGGGGCAAATCACCTTAAAATGAACTTGCTCCTCCTGCTATAAAGAACTAAAATGTTTTATCACATACATTAGAATTTTTGCTCAGATCAAAGCAGAATTAAGATTTTAGTCTGTCCCCATTTCCTAAAGGCTCTTGTGCAGTGTTTGCTCATTGATTTCATTGACAAAAGTGAGCAAGATGCAACAATAAGATGAAAACTTAAAATCAAAGACCCCAAAATATTAACTATGGATGGAAACTGTATTTTCAGTTTGGGAGATAAGCTCCATGGGCAATGGAGAAATAATCATTTGAAAAAGATTATATGTTTTGCTACGATACTTCAACATACTTTTGATATTTTAAATGATGAACAAGAGTCTCAACTTGACAGTGCCTTTGGCCTGCTTTGCTAATTTGTTCCTTAACAAATAAAGCTTATTTCAATATACTAACCTTTATCTTTAAACATGTGGGCCAACATACTGTCAGGTTCTTTGTTAACCAAAGTGCTCCTAGAAAACAAAGGCAGCACAATTTGAGTGAATGTTTTGCTCACAAGACAAACTTGGGGGTTCGTGTGTCTTTTCTGCCCTTGACAGCTTGAAGGCAATGCTGGTGTGTGCTACACATTCCAACAGCTACCATGCTGCTAACTCATATAGTGGGATAGCAAAATACGTTTCTGACCCGACGTATCATATTTTAAATACAAAGCACTTGGGTAACTGAAATATTCCACGGATAAATCCAGGCCTGTTCAGGCTTTTCACCAGTTTTACTTCATGTGTAAAACTAAATACAAAAACCAGAGAAAGCGTCAGAAGTCAAAGACCTCCAACTCCATGCAGTTATTTTCTAGCTCTTTTGCAAAAGCACCTGAAGCCTCACCAACTGTTATAACCTATTCACTGAACTCAAGTCCTTTAAGAACAAACCCAACGAGCTGCACTTTTACCGTGTAGTGGTGAAGTATCGGCCTCCAACATTGAGTGTTAACCAGTCCGTGTGGGACCCTGTCAGTCCTTCATGAGGTCTCCCATCAGTCTGAGGATCTACACGGAGAAGAAAGTCATTCTTAGAAAAATGGTTTCATTTCTGAATGCTCCATACGGTAAGAAAACACCAGAAAATAAACTTTCAGATTTACATTCAAGCAAAACAAAGCCTCTTTCCATTAAACAAAAGGTTAAGAGAATAAGAATTAGAGACTTACCAATGAACGGTTCCCCTTCACAGACAAACAGAACATCATCATCCCTGAGAGAGGAAGAGGAAAAATAAGATTAATCATCATTTCTTCTTCATTTCCTTCACAGTGGGAACCCCTCCTGATTTGTTTCAGGTCAATGATAATCAGTTGCCATTATTTAGAGCTTCAGTATCTCATTTCCATCTCTCTTTTGCAGGTTCTAGTGGATTGTAATGTGACTGACGTTACTGGAGATGTTACCTGAACCAACCAGGTAGGCATCATTTCTGTTACTCAACCAGTTCGGTTTTACAAAAGAGTTTCTTTTCTCCCCACTCTGGGAGTATTTATTCTACAAAGCCCAAGCAATGCTGGAGTTTGCCTCCTTTTTGGGAAACCCTCATCCAAGTGCAGACTAGAACACTGGGATTTTCCTGGTACATACAGCACACCGTGAATCAACACAGGAGGATGCTAAAAGGTATAAAATGCAGCTTCAATCAGTATCAAGTTCTGATTCATCAAGATAGAAATGCTTTGAAGTTCAAAAGACAGTATTATTTTTCCTTGAGGCATACTGCCTGGGAATGATACTGTCTGTTTTTAAGGAAAGCACTGGTTATTGATCAAGGTCAGAGGATTAGTAGGCCAGTGAGTCTCTTAATCCATACCTGTGATTTGATTTCCATTGGCTAAGCCTTACCTAATCAAAGCGATATCATCAATGAGTCCACCTTTTCCATTGTAAACACTGGTCGCTTTTATTCCAAGCTTATTACTAGCCACAGACAGCAAATCTGATAAAGTCCCATACACAGCCACAACCTGTGGGAGAGAGAAGTAGCTGCAGGCTCTGTGTTCGTATGGCTTCTGTCAGTTCAGACTGGTTACCAGGTTATCAACACCTTCTTACAGAGGGAGGGAGATCACGTACAGATCTTTACTATTAAAAGGAAGCACCCAGACCAACTTTGATGTTAGAAGCAAACCTGGCTTAAAACAGGGTGACCTGCACATCTGTGACCCCAAGTCAAGGTACTTGAGGAGGCAGTGAGGGAATGAGCCTTGGTACTGTATTATGATTCAGTTATTTATTTCTCTGAAGAAATACTACTATTTGCTCTAAGCCCCTCCAGAATTTATTTCCCTCTCTAAAACCAAAGGTTAAACTACAGTCCCATTAACTATCTTCACTCCAGACATGGATGGGAAGAACTAGAGACTATAGGTAGCATTTAGTAGAACCACAGGGCCTTTTCCCGTGCTGGTTGTGCCTAGAAACATCACTATTTTCCCTCTTGAGGCAATACTTCATAGGTTTTAAACACCCAGAGAGTTTAAGCAGGATTATTTGCTGGCTCTCCACCAGCGTTAGTTTGACGTGGCAGAGGCCTGACATCCTGTAAGATGAAGACTTTCCTTAGGGTCTGACGTAGTAACTTTTGTTTGAGGAAGAATATATTGCAGTATATCGAACGGAACTCTCACATTTACCAGACATACATAAAACCACCCAGAAAGGTAGGACATCCTGCACTATCTGAAATGACAGGCTGCAAGGGCAGCAAGCAAAAGCCCGTAATAAGAAATGGAAAGTCTAGTTTTCAATATCCTTGTGTCATATCATATAATAATCAGAATCTCAGAAGCAAAGGAGGCTTTAATGTGGGCACATTACTGCACCTCATTTGGGGGTTGGAACTAGACGATCTCAAGGTCCTTTCCGACCCAAACCATTCCAGGTTTCTGTAAGGAAGCCGTGTAAAAGCGGGAGCTGAGCCATCCGCGCACTTAACACATTACACAGTGAAGAAAAGTCATTTTTCCTTCTGCTTCCAACAGTGACACTTCGGGGACGGTCACCATTCCCGATCGCTTCCCACCCTTCCCCAGGACGGGCGTGGCGGGACCCGCACCACCACCGTGAGAGACCCGGCGGTGGCTTCAACCGCGGCCCCAGGGGTGCGGCGGCCCCCGATCCCCTCAGGCGGGCAGGAGCCGGGGTTCCCAGGGCCAGCACCCGCAGGCCGCGGGGCCCTTCAGGCCGACCCTGAGGGGGCGGCTGAGGGCCTTTCCTCACGGCGCGGGGGTCCCGCCACGGGCACCGGCGCCTGAAGGGAAGGGAGAAGGGAACCACGCAGGAAGCGGGCGGGACCCCCTTCCCCTCCCGCCCCTCACCTTCCCGTTCCGGGGGCTGCCGTTAACGAACAGCGTGACCCGCCTCATGCTGCGGCGGCGGCGGCCCCGCTCCTCCTGCCGAACCCGGAAGGCAGCGGCCGCTGAACGGCATGAGCGCGGCCAATGGCGGCCGCACCGCCCCGAGCGCGGTGCCCAATAGCGACCACGCACCGCGGGCGAGGCGGGTGGGCGGGGAAACGCCCCCCGGGCTGGCTGCAGCCAATCAAGGGAGGAGTAGAGCCCCTCATTTGCATGAAGCTTGAGGTGCGGCGGGGTCGCCCCTGATTTGTCGTGGGCTGTCACGTGGGCGCGGATCGTTGGAGATTTGAAAATGCGCGTTCAGCGCGCAGGCAACAGCTGTGATCCCTCCGCGCGTAAAGAGACAAAGAGTCCCCCGGTCCCGGGGAGCCCTACCGGTGACCGGGGAGCAGGCGGCGCGGGGCTGCCTCTCCTCACGACCCGCTCTCATTCTGTGCACCTTTATCCGTGGTAGGCGGTGAGCTCAAGGGGGAAGCGGCCGAGAGGGGCGAAGGCGCGGAGGGATACGCGGTACTGCGGTTCGGTTTGAATTCCTGAGGCGGGACGGAGCCGGTGGCTGAGAGGAAGCGTTGGGGTGGGCGTGAGGGGGGCTGCGGTAAGGTGGGGTGAGCCGGGCCGAAGGAGAAGGAGATGGGGAGCGCTGGTGAGGGGATATAAAGGAGTGGGGAGCCCCGGGAGGGTACCTGAGGGGGGAGCGGTGCGCGTTTGGGGGGCGCTGGGGGTGTTGTGGGCCCCGAGGTAATGGGGGTGAGTCCGCACGGGGAGGTTCTCCCTGGCACACGTCTCGTTAGTACAACCGGGTAGAGGAAGGCACCGATTTCTAGTGTATACAAGTTGTGCACGGGGTATTTAACAGTTTAATTGTTGCACCAAGTGCGGAAAAACGTATGTATCTGTGGAACCAAAGTTTCAGACTGACGTTGTTGAGTTCTACATGCTTAACTTAAAATCCAGTTAGCTACGTGCAGGAAATCTTAGCGTCCTAATGTTCTGCTTCATATTGAACTGCTAATACTTACTGCAACACTTAAAGCAAAACGATCACAGTGTGATTATAGAATCATGGTTTGGGTTGGAAAGGACCTTAAGATCATCTAGTTCCAAATCCTTGCCATGGGCAGGGACACCTCACACGTACTTTGTGCTTAACACACTTTATACTAACATGAAATTGATGAGTGGAAGCACAGTGTGAAGCACTTCTGCTATGCGTATTTATAGCGTCTTTTTGTGTCCTTTCTGTGGAGCTGTCTGGAGATTAGGCTCTCCCTGCCCCCCCATTGTTAAACACTTGGTTGGAGGTAAAAAACCTGGATTGAGTAGAAGTTTGAGAATGGTGGCCAACTCTTGCTCTTACTCTGTAGCTATTAAAACATCTTCTTTTTCCTTTAGCTAGGTATGTGTAATTACAGGAGAGCAAAGGCTGGCTTTCCTTAGAACACATCACTGAGAATGCGCGGGAGACAAAAGAGTGTAAATGTTCCCCTGAAAGTTAAAGAAAATGAGAGTGTCTGTCCTGAAGAGAAGGAGGCCATTTGCTCTGATCTCTCAAAAGGCCAGAAGTTTTACAAAGTGACTAAATCAAAAGTCATCAAGGCATCCAAGAAGGAGAATGTCAGTGACTGGAACCAAGCGCAGTTGCAAGAATGCACCCCGAGATACAGCACAGGGCTCAGGAAGGAATCGTGCCACAACAAGGAAGAGGATGGTAGCTGTCAGTATACTCGGAGCTTTTCTGATACACCAACAAAGGATGTGGTCATTGAACCTCCCTTGCCTTTGAACAGCAAGGAAAATTTGTCACGAAGTAGGCCCGTTTCTTTGGGTGGTGAATGCTACTTGACACCTAATAGGAACAAAGCAGAAGAATCTGATTGTGGAACATCAGAGAAACAGGAAAAAAAAGTTGACTTTGCAGCTGTAACAACTGGTGAATTTGGGATTACTCAAGAAAGCTTCGCTATACCATCTCCTGGTAAGGCTGGAGTGCCTAATGACAGCTGTCTTTCTCAGAGGGGTATCTCAGGTTCATCTAGTCCAACCTCTCTTCAAAAGCTTCAGTTCAGGTCAGGTTCAGGTTGTCTGGCTGAGTTGGAATATGCCCAAGGATAGGACTGTGATGTGATGTTGCTGTAATTCCCTATTGAATGTTTTTCAGTATGGTTAATGAGGTGTCGATGAGTTTCACAAGGCAGTAGTAAGACGAATCCTGCAAATATTGGTAGACAGCTCCTTAATTACCAATGGGAAAAGTGAAATACAGCTCTTTGGTTGGTTTGTAGTTTAGTTAAATATTAACTTGCTTTTAGGAAGCTAATTTGGTTTTGCTCAGGAAGGATCCTTTAGCTGAGCAGCTAACTTCAGATGTTTTCATAAACACAAATCACTCTTAAACAAACAAAAATGCCATTTTAAAACTTCAGATATTATTACTCCAAAAAGAATTTTAGTTTTTTATATATATATATTTTTTTTTCTATTTCAGGGAAATCAACTCCATTAAAATTTCGCCGAAGATCAACAATTGGAGTACGGGGGTCACCAGAAAATAACGCCCTTATTCGGTACCTTGCCCAACAGAGAAGTAACAGGAAAAAAGCAGCTTTTGCACAGGTGAGAGTCTTTCTCAAATATCGACATATGCTGGCAGCAAGAGAAGGCAGGTGTCTGGAAGAAGCCAGGAGGAGGAACAACCATTGCCTGAATTTTATTGCCTTCCCTTGGACACCTTACGTTAGAATAGAGGGATGTTAGAGGGTTTGCTTATGCAGAGTTTGGAGTCTTCTCTCCATGCCCAGCTTGCTTGTATATTTTAACTTGTGTGCACTATAACCTGTATTTGCCATGCTTGTTTTTTGACTAATTAAAGTGTTAATAGTTTAAAGTGAAGTAAATGCTAGCATAAGTGTCTTGGTTTATAATCAGACGTTCTTAAAGTAGCGTAGGCTGTCAGAAACCAAATTATGGTTCTGATCTAGAGGGGCAGATTTTGAGAGGCAGTAAAACTTAACAGATTTCTCGGTACAATTCCTTTTTTTGTGTATTTTTATCACACAACTCAAATTGAAGCCAGATTAAATACAAGATTTGCTGCTTCTCAGAGTTTCTTTTGTGCCAAAGTTCAAATAGAAAGTAATAAGCCCATTTCATCTTGGGGAAAAAAGCAAACCATCTTGTGGTTAATTTTGTTTTAGCAGGTTAGTCCTTTAAAATACAAACCTGCCAGGTCGTTGAAGGACAAGATAGATGCTTTTCAAACATCTTTTAAATCCGTACAAGAAGCTGAAGCAGAAACTGGCTCCTCTGGACTGTCACAAGTGGATGCTACTTCCCAAGGAACGGGCTCTTGTAAGTTGGTTATATTTGTAGTCAGTGATTTATTTTAAGCGTGAGGTCTGCCTTTAGGCCAAAAGTATTAAACTACAAACAGTTAATATAAACAACAGCAAAAGAAATGCTCCTTTATAAGGTTTAGCACAGGTTTTGTTTGTTTAAACCCATCTTATTTCTTAGTGCATCCTGAATAGTGGTTTCTCAGAATAGCCCCAGAAAAAAAACCCAAACAGTTTTGGTAACTCTTTTCTTAGGGTTACTTTCTAGATTTATACCCTTTAATGCCTAGTGAAAAGTAAATTAGTGTTTTCACACTTTTTCTGTGAAACTGAGAATGGTTTTCCTGATGACTGGTTTTAGCTGTGGTAACTGTTATCTCTCTTGATCGTGATGTACAGACTTATTTAATAACTTTCAAGTGCAGTAATTTTAGAAATGCCATTACATTACTGAAGTGTGACATCCTTATTAACGACAATAGTAAGTATTGCAAAAGCAAGTCAGGGCAGTACTGTGGTTTTACTGTGAGAAAATAGTAGTGTGGATGCTTCTACAATGCTTCTCTGGTATTGGTGGGCCTAGTAACATTTCCATGAAAGAGCAAACTTGCTTTGTGTTAAAGATTTGGTAAAGTTATTTTCTAAGTAAAACCTAAAATGCATATTTTTTTCTTTTTCCCTGACTAGAAAGTTACCAAGCTTTTTGAATCTCCCCATCCTTTGGGTGAAGAGCCACAAAAGGAGCATTCACTGAAAAACCTGAAGTTTGTGGTTTGTTGTTTGTTTTTTATCTGATGCAGCTCAGAACAAAGTATGTTTTACAGAAGAGCAGAACCTGAGTCAGTGCAGTGAAAAGTCCATGTCTGGTGACAATGGAGCTGATCTGAAAGAGAATCCAAGACAAAATTTGACCAGCAGCAGTAAGCCTGATACCGAGGTCTTGTCTTCCTGCCAAGAGGCAACTGTCACTGAGCCTGCTGCTGCTGTTGCAAAGGTACTTTATAATATAAGTGTGGGCAGAGAACATATATATATATATATATATATACACATATAAAATCTTGTAACTTTTTCTCTAGGAGTGGGTTTATGAGCAACACAATCCTATTGAGTCGTTGGAGACTGTTGTAACTAAAGATGTCTTAGAAACAGGTCATGGTAAGAGGATTCATCACTGTTACAATCTGTTATATGCTTATTAGAAAGTAAAAATACTTACAATATTTGCAAGGAAATGTTTCACAAGCAGTCATTCCATGTCTGTCATCTTGTCTGCAATTAATAATGCGGTAGAAACCTGATGCAGCTTTGACATAAAAGCATAACACTGAAAATAGTGATCTTCTTTCAAGTGCTGCTGCAGAGGAGGCTCAAGTCAAAGTTTAAAACTGAATGCGGAGCTCGTTCAGTGCAACTTAGCATTAAACATGCTTTTACTTAAGCACAATTCATAGGAAGGAAATAGCTTTTATGAGAGGAACTGAAATATTTGAAAGGTGGGGTAGGGTCTCTTGGGTGGTGTGTTGGCAGTTTGATTCTGATACGAAAAGCAAGTTTAAACTGACACACAAGCAGGGGATGATTGGAGTTTCCCTTAGTTGTGCTAGTCACGCCATTTATAGGGAAAAGCATAGCTGAGTAGTTGATGCTTGTGAAGGAGAGAGCAATGTTAATGTAGAGAGTCCCTCTGTGTACATTACAGCATACATATTTCCCCCCCGATTTATATGGATGAGAGAGAAATCCTTGTGTAAAATGCCTCTTCCTTCTGTAGGGCTCCCTTTCTGCTTTTGTATGGTTTGTAAATTTCTCAAAATATGAAATATAAAGGTAGCACAATAATAGCAGAGATTTAGAAACATGGATTTTTTGTGATGTTGATGCACAGATTCTATGGAGATGGGTACACTTATACTTCGTGTTGCTAATGCTATAGTCTTCTCAATTTTACTTCAGTTTTTAATTGTCATATTTGTCTACTTGCTCTAAAGATTCCAGTTGTGAGCACATCACTAAAGACGTTACAAGTAATGTTATGTCAGATCTAAGCAGAAGGAAAGTCAGCTTTGCAGAAGAGCCCAGCCTGGGAATGTGTGATGAAAGCAAGGCAGCAGTCACACCACAACACTTAGGAAGGGGTTCCCTACCTGAGCACGAAGAGAGCGGCTCCCTCTTGCGATCTGTGCTGAAGAAAATGCTGACCAAGGTGGGTTAACTGGCTCACGTGGAGTTCTAAGGATGAACTTCTGCAGTCATCATTGAACTACCAGAAGTTGAATTGTTGAAGATAATTTTTACTAATTAAAATGCATTTTGAAATAATGTTCTCAGTGGATATCTGTTTCCTGTTTGGTCATCTTGGAAGCTTTGCTTGATGTTTTCATGGTAAGAGAAGATCCATATTATGTTGTTGAGTTTTATTCATTTAGGAAACAAGTAAGTTTTCGTAAGCACTAGGACTGATTATTAAATGTTGCTTACAGACGGTGTTTTCAGTTTTGATTTGCACAAAGACAATGTTTTAATTAAATGGTATTGAATAAATAATTGTATTGCTTGATTTTGATAGGAATACTCAAATATGATTGACAGAGGAGGAGGTGAATCTCTTGCAGTCTCCAGTTGCGCAGAAACCTTTGAAGCAGTGCAAACAGGTCAGATTCCCTTTTTGGTTTTTAAATAGGCAAAGTATTTTGTGGCATCATAAGGATTTGCCTCTTTGCTAATTCTGAAGAATGATATGCATTAACCACCACTAAAGTAACTCAAGTGTGGCATCCTACTGTGTGAAGGAGAAAATAAGGTTAGCAATAAAAATAGTGTCTATTAAAAGAAACTAAAAAAAATCCCACCCCAAACCTTGTGGAACAGCCAGTCATTCCTAGTCTTCTTTCTTCCTTAATTCTTGATATCGTGGTAAAGCTATAGTGAAACTTCTGGTGGAATCCCCAAAACATATAAAGGTGGTATTTTGCTCTTTGTTTAAGGGGTGGTGATTTTTAAGAGAATGTTAAGACCCATAAAAAGCCCTTGAAAAGTCTGCTGTCTGACAGTTCCAAGTCCACTAAGCAGCCAGTGTATTTTATTACAATAGAGAAAACAAAAACATGGAGCTCCAAAAAGCTGAAGAGAGTCACTTTTGGAGAAGTCCTGAGCCCAGAAATATTTGATGAAGCTTTACCTGCAAATACTCCGCTGCGCAAAGGAGCAACCCCAGTCAGTCATCCAGGACTACGAAGCAACAGCCCTTCTGCAAGGTCAAGTCTCCTTAAGGAACCGTTCCCACAGCTGAACTTTGATTGCAGCAATGTAAGAGTTTTGTTGCAGTCTTTTTTTTAAACCATAAACCCAGCCTCTTGGTCTCTCTGAATGTTCAGGTTTGGTTAAGTTTTTTTCCCAGTCTGCTTCATTTTGAAAAGAAATTGCTAAAATATTAAAAAAGGGCCTTCTGGAAGCTTTAGAATGGCACTGAGAACTCTTGCTTTTGGTTTTTGAATTCTAAGTAGCATTTTGGCCTATAGAGCTATGTTTAAAATCGAGTACTGGTAGCACATGAAATGTTTTTCACTTTGCTAATTCATATACTTTTGATGCTGTCTTTTGATAACTTTCTTTTTGCCATATATGGCAAATGAGCTGTCATGTACTTTAAGGAAAGAAAGTAAAATCACTTGTCTGTTCCAAGCACTGATAGAAAAGGTGTTTTTCAGTATATATCTGGTATAGTATATTGCTAAAACTAACTTTTTTTTTGTTTAAAGGAATGTACTGAGCCTCTTCAAGAGTCACTGGAGGCTTCTGTTGCTGCAGAAGACCTTTTATTAACTGTTGAAACTGCAGAAGGTAACCCCACCTTGGTTTTTTGTCATTAGAGAATACATCTTTCTGTCTCTGAAAACTGAGATATGACACAAGGGTTGTTTGTTTTGGTTTTGTTTTTTTTTTTTTCGTAGAAAGGGATCTATTTCAGTTGTGCTAACATGGAAATGCTCTTGCTTTCTTCTAGTGGTCTTTGCAGTAGCTGCAGTGTTTACCTGTTCTTTTGGTTAACTGGAAGTTACTTGACCTTGTATTCTTCTCTGAAAGTGGCTGATCTAATTAGACTTAGTGCTTTAAATACTTTGGCTTACTATCTTGATTCTGGTATTGTAATTTTGGAGGTTTTAACAGCAAGACAACAACAGAAAGCTGAAGGGGGATTGTGCATGTGTACGTATATATGTCAATGAAAGTTGTGCAAAGACTTTGTTACCAAATCCTCACCACGTTTGTTTTCCTCTGTTTTGTAAAGCAAGCTGTAATGCTTTTTTTTTTAATCTTGCCATGTTTGATAGAGCTTAAGATTGTTACTGGTTATTCAAGACTAAGGTGAATAACCATGCTATGCAGAATGTTGGAAGTGATATGGATACTTTCCTCAAAATGTGATTAACTTTTTGTGTTGAAACGGAATCAATAATCATATTTTCTTTGTATATAATAGCAGAAAGTGACAAATCTGATATGACAAAAACTCCTTCTACCAAAAGGAAGGTGAGTTTAGTGATGACGTTTGTTTTATTTTTTAACTTCTTCAGGCAGAATTGTTATATTTATGGCTCCTGATGCTTGTAAGAGTTTTACAGGCTTAGGTATGAGGGTTGTTTATATCCAGGTATATGGGAATATATCATTTTAATGCAGATAATATCTTAAGGAAATCTCATTTTTGAGTGAAAGTGGTTTTCCAGTTATTAAAAACATTTTTGGTTATGGTCTAATGCTTAAATTTATTATTGAATTTTCCAGTAACTTTCTTAAATAGTCTGACACTATTTTAGAAGATTTATGCATAGACAATCATTCATAAGATTAGGGTGTTCACTCATGGGAGTCTAAAAACAGAATCACAGAAAATTGAGGAGAACAGAAACAAAGTTTTCTGTCTGATTTTTCTGTGTGATTGAATTTCTTTGAGTCACAGGAACATGAGGTAGAGACTGATAAGGTCAAGGTGATTGTGCAGCCTGTGATGACTTCAGATATTGCTGAAAATGTGGTTCCCAGCTGAGTGCTGAAGCTCTTCATTCCTGTTACCCTGGCTGTTAGCCATAAGGCAGACACAGTATCAGATGGGAATCTCTTATAGCTGAAGATGAACATTTTCGCTTTTCTCATTAGAATCTCCTGTTTGTACAAACAGGGCTGTATTGTACTGTGTGAGAAGACTAGCTCTATAAAGCTTTGATTTCTAGTTGTCAGTGTCTAGCTCTTACAGAATCATCTGTGAAATAACAAGACTATTGCAATGTGATTCTTGTGACACATGAACCATGTTTTTAAAATAAGCACAACACACTCGCACCCAACAACTTCAAATTCGTGTTCTTCGACAGTGTAGCACCATTTCAGAGGAGATCAATTTCAACATCTCAAAAGCCACAAGTAATCGGAATGCTAAGGATACTCAAAATCCAGGAAAGAACAAGGTTCAAAGACAAAGGAACGTAACCACGTCTGCTGCCAAAAAGACACAAGTAAGTGTCGGCCAGTTGCAGCTGGTGATTTTGCCTTTATCTTTGAATTTGGACACTCAATCCGAGTGTCTCTTCTTGTGTGTTCTAGTGATTAATTTGATTTAATAAAGGTTTTCTAAAGGGTGCTGTTTCCTGTTGCTGCAAATATTCTCTTGTACAGGAACATTATAATTACACTGTGGTTTATTCAGCCTTCTCCATCTTTTCAGAAAGTAAAATATACAGGCTATGGGAAAAGAAGAAGGAAAAAAGTAAAAAAATCTTTATATGGGGAGAGAGAGATGGCTTCTAAGAAACCTCTTCTCAGCCCTATCCCTGAAATTCCAGAGCTTTTCTCTGCCTCATCTTCGAACTCAACAAAGGCAACTGCATTTTTTTCAGGTAATAAGGTTTTGAGTTCTGTTTTGCCATACTCTTCCTGGTCCTTCTAATTTTTTATTTCAACAGTTACATAGAAAAACTGTTGAGGGTTGAGTTCTGTGCATAGGTAAAAGGCCCAGAATACATTTTTTACTTTTAATTGCTTTTGTAATAGTGGAGTCCAGAGGATCTAACATGCTAATCTCCAACTGGGTAAGTTTAAGTCCTGTTGGACTCCAGTGTAAAGCTGACTTGGACTTGATGTCGATATTTTCATAGTCTTTAAAACTAGTAAGCTGGGCATGAGTAGTGAAGTGTTTCCACACTGCTTTTGTGGGATGGTTGTTTAAAAGGTTACTTGTATGTAAATAAAATACTATAAAACTTTTGTTATAATATTTAACAAAAGGCTTTGTCCATTCACCGTTAGAGTTAAGTAACCATATGCTTATTCCAATCCAGAGGATGTACTTTTAGAGGATGCCAAATCTGGAAATGCTGGCAAGGATGTTCAACAGAAGTTGTTGGTTGAAGAAATAAGAGGGAAAAATACCTGTGTGGTTCATACATCCTCAGGTTCTGAGGACCTGGATGCAGGAGAAACCAGCAGCCCCAGTGACAGAGTGTTCCAGGTGCCAGAGGGTGATCTGAAGCCTGTGTCTGGCAATGAACAGGAGGTAACTGATAAGCTTAAGAATACTGCTAGAAAATCAGAATTGTGCTTGATGTTGTTGGATAAAACAAGTAGTGTTTTGAGGAATGAAAAACCTGAATGATTCAATATTGGAACAGGCTGCCTGGAGAAGCTGTGGAACCCCCAGCCTTTGAAGGAGGTATTCAGAACTTAGCAAGGCTTCAAGCAGCAGAAGTTTAGTCCCACATTTCAACCTGCAGGATTCAGTGTGTTGGTTGGGGTGTTTTGTGAATGATGAAACTTAGCAGGAAAACAGTTGCATGTGTTTAGTTGTCAGCCCTTTGAAACCAGGTTTTTGTGGGTTACGTTTGCCCATATTTACAAAAACAATTTCTTTCCCCAGTTTTCAAATGTTGTGCCAGATGCGAAGTGTGGTTTTGATACATCTGACCATTTCCAACAAGGTGGAGAGACTGCCTGTTTAAAAAAGGCAAAAGAAAGTGGTTTCTTGATAGGAAATTGGAAATTACAAGAAAATCTCAATGAGGCAGAGCAGCTGACAGGGCTGGAGTTTCTGCACCAACAGGACATGAGTGAACATGCAGATGCCCAAAGAACTCAGTGTCCACAAAAGGATTCTGCAAGAAGTGGTCCACCAAGAGGAAGAAGAAGAAGAAGCAGCAGTGCCATGTGTTTTCTCCCCATTGGAAACTGTCTTCCATTTTGTTCTTATAATGTGGAAGAAATCTTCTCTACTCCTCTAGAAAAAAAGAAGAGTGATAACAGTGGTGGAAAGAGAGTGAGGCGCAGCATGAGACTACATAAAGGTGCAGAAATGGAAGGACTTGCATGGATTCAATTAGCCAGTGAGACCCAGAAGAACCCTCCCCTGATAGCTTCTGCTTGCAAAACCAGGAGAAGGACAATAAGCACATCCACCCTTACAGAATCTGAGAACCTTCACTGTAAAGGACAAAATCTCCAGTTTTCTGCACCAGGGAAGAACAATGACTCTGTTAATCTTGCTGATGCGCCTTCCAAAAGGTGGAGAAGGAAAAGCATGTGTGAACTCACAGCTCAAGAAACAAGAACTTACTCTCCAACCCGGAGAAGGAGCAGAAGACATTCTGTATACAGGAAGGACAGAAGTAACCAGAATCATGATGATGAAGTAGAAATACCTCTTGAAAATAACATTTAGTGAGGTTCCATCTGATTGTCTAAAGTGAAGGTCAGTATTAGACTCATGTTCTCTCTCTTAAATGCTGTTTTCTTCTCTCTCCCACTTACATTTCCTTACTATTTCTTTCTTAATTTTTCTGGATAACTTAGAAATGATTTTCCTTGTCTTGATGCCTAAAATGCTTGAAGATCAGAACTGTGTGGAAGACCTAGTTTGGCTGAGAGCATTGCTCTCAGTAGGTAGACATTGGTAGACAGTCATGGCAGGTAATCAGGAGGATAAACTTCTGTGATGAACTGAATTTGACGTCACCCCTTTGCTATAGTCTCCATCCGTGCTTACGTGTTCTCAGACTTTGTGCTGTCTACAGGTCAATAGCAATGAAACGCTGCTAGTATTAGAAAAAACCTCAAGTAAGACAATATATAGAAGTTAAATAACATTGATGTGCATTTGCATACTTGTTATTGCAGTCTGGGATTTTCTTGGTAAGTCTTTACACTTGTGGTACCTGCACAGCAGGCTGGGATTTTAGCTCTTGGAACTTGGTTGTGATGATTAGACTGGATGTGTTTAGCAGACCACCTTGCTCCATTTGCTCCACTCAAATGCACAGTAAGTGTAGGAAGCTGCTAAACTGGAGATGTGTCAGCAAATGTGTGACTCTCAGTAAAGAGGAACGAACTTGATAGTTCAAAAAGACAGCCTATGGTGACAAGTTAGTTTCTAGATAGGGCTCTTTCTTTTGAAAGAACAGGATTCAAGCTTAAGCCTTTGTTATATTTTTGAAGTTGAAGTAGATAAAATGTGACTTTGTCTTTAGTAGTTATATCATACTGTTGCAAATTATGCCCGTCCAGCTAGAATTGCTTGAAGTGTTGATGTTTCCCATGTGCTTGAGCATTCCTTACAAATTGTTTTTGAAATCTGCATGAATTTTTTTCCAGGTTTCAAAATTATCCTAAAAAAAGACCCCTTGAGATGCTCAGCAAATAAGAAAGAAATCACTTCTGGCTTGAAGGAGAGGAGTAGAAGGCGGGGAAGCTGTTACCATCTTCTGAAAAGACTTTGCTTTACCTTCTGGGCACGAGCAAGACTAGAGGTCCTATAAGTAAGGCTGAGTTTTGTGTTAGAATTAATGAATTTTGTTTCTGCTGTGAAGGTTGGACATTAGGAAAAGAAAAAAAAAAAAGCTTTTAAACCTGTGTTGTTTCTAAAACTAATTTAAAAAAAATAAGTTGGTTAAGGAGAATGAAACATTCATCATACAGTAAAGCTGTGCTCCATCTCTGGCTATGTCCAAGCTTTGGTGTGTGTGTGTTACTGAACAGTGCATATCCTCCAGAAGTTGACCTGTTGTCTTGCTGTTTTCATTTTTCTAGTCTGAACAGTGTAATAAAAAGTGATGACTGTAGGTGGTCTCCTTACACATTTGCTGTTGCTTTCATTTGTCATCCTGTTGTGTTTCAGCCGTAGTGAAATACCTGTGCCAGCTTGAAGGAAATAGCTTTCCATTGCAAATGATCTCTGCTGTGACCTTGGTTTTAACATTCTTGATGTGGAATAAAATACTTTATGTACTTGACTGCTTTTATAACACTTAAAAGCAAACAGAGCAGTTTAATTTTTTTTGTGCATGTTTTACTTTTCTCTGCAGCCATCATCAGTTTGTCTCAAGACAAGAACTCCTAAAGGCAACTTGAAAGAAACTTCACTACTTAAATGCTGTTTATCTTATGCCGCTTTAGAAACGTTACTGAAGTTGCTGCAGACTCATTTTGGCTGGAGAAGACTTGTAAGATCAAATCTAACTGTTACCTGGCGCTGCCAAGTTACAACTAAACGTGTCCCTCAGTGTCACATCTAAACATCTAAATACCTCCAAACACAGTTTTCTTGATGGTTTTGTTTGGGGTTTTCTTTTGTGTCTCGGTGACTGTTTTAGACCGGGAGACAGAAGGGGGATAGTTTCTTGGGTTGAACCGATTGCGATGCAGTCTGTTGGTTTACCAGGAGAGGGCAGTCTGACCTGAGCTTTTATGGTATAATATAACATACACATAACATACTAGCTAAGGTTCAACTCTAGAGCTCCTGGAGATTAAAGCTAATAATAGCTGCTCCTTGAAATGAAAACTAATAATAGCTGCTACTTCTAACATTTAAAAAATCAAGCCAGCAGCTGTGCTACACATTGAAATGAATTTGGAAAAGTGAAACTGCTGTCCTGTATTCAGGTATGACTTCCCATATAGAAATCATGCTGTGATCTGAAACATGGTAGAGCACTGCAGCTGTGTGTGATGCTTGAGGGCTTAACCTGAAATGCTGCCTGGAACATGCTTTTCCTGATATTGCTGTCCTTATGCATCAGTTGCTGCAGCCCTAGAAGAGAATTCTCTCTTGAGGTTTCTTGAGTGGGAAGGCTGAGTGCACTGCAGATGTGAAGTCAAGTCAGAAAGAGAAGAGCAAGGATAAGGAGAAGAAAACAGAGCTTGGCTTTTCTTCCTGGCAGAACTTGCCAGGTTGGAAAGGACTGTTAGGAATTAGATGTAGATGCTTGGTGGCAGTTTGCATGGCTTACATGAGGACAAAGCTGGATCCTACAGAGAAATAAAGAGGTTGCAGTGAATGGGACTTAACCTGGAGAGGACTTGAGGGGGGAGAGGAGTCTTCAGTTATGCAGAAGGTTGTAAGGGGGAGGTAATAATCTGTTCTCCATATCTGGACTGAATGGGACAAGAAATAATGTGTTTAAATTAGAAGAAAAAAATGTCTCTGTTAAACATTAAGAAAAAGTTCCAGCAGCAGAGATGGTTGAGAATACATTGCCTTGGGAAGTTGTGGAATCTCCATCACTGGAGGCTTTTAAGAACAGATTAAACAAATATCTGTCAGGAATGACATATGATCCTTCCTAGGGGTAGGGATAGGGCCTGGATGGCCTCTTGAGGTCTCTTCTGGCTGTGTTTTCTGATTGCTGGAGATTAGGGTTGCAAGAGGTGATCTGGGACTTACCTAATAGCTAAGACCTGAAGTAGAATCTGTCACGGAATAGGGAGCTGGAGGAGTGCTAACACAGGGGGCTGTTTAGCATGGGAAGGAACTGGGGCACTTGGGAGACAGCTCTTTGTGCAAGGCTAGCAAAATGCTCTTAGTATGTGAAACATTCAGATCTCGAGTGACTCACTGCTCTTCCTCAGAAGAGTATAGACTCCTGAAGTGGTGTAACCTACAACTTGGTGTCTCTGCTGTTATACAGGAAGTGTAGCAGCAGAATAAACAAAGCTGTTCCACTTACAGGTTTGTTTTTCTACAAGGGAGTTAACATTAACCTTTGAGTGACCAGCAACTTCACTATCCCCATTCAATCAACAGAAGAGCTTTCTGAAGACATCTCTTGGCTGCATTGCCATATTGGGGTGTAGGAATTAAATTAAAGGTATATTGTGGGCCAGTGCAGACATGTGTTGAGATATTTAAAGTTTGGAGTCCTACTTTTCGGCTGTTGATGTGCTTTCCAGTCCTAGTCTTTGCCACCTTTGACTTGGGTCACTGTTTTGACCTTTGTGCAGTATTGAGCTCGATGTCAGTCTGTGTATTATAGTGGCATCTAAGCAAACTTACGGTGTTGGCCAGTCTCACCTTTCATCTACTGTCCCTGCTCTTCTAAAGGGAGTATTTTTCCTCTCTGTAGAAGGTTGTTACAAAGCTTACTTTGTGTTTAAAAGTACTTGACTAATGTTAAGTGCTGTATTGTATAGGCTTTAAATAGGCTTTAAATGGCTTCAAGTAGGATAATAGTGTATATTGCCCAATAACTGCATTTACCAGATTGCCGTGTAATTATCATGCTCTGACTGACAGAAAGGACAAGTGTGGCTCCTAGAAAGACTGATTATTTTGCTGCTCTGTAATTATGATGTTGTTAATAAGGAAGAGTAATTACACATCACTTGTGTGCTATCCTGTGAAGTGCAGGCTTCATCCATTCTCAGATAGCTGAGTTCTTAGCGGTAAGGAGTATTTCACAGCTGACATAGTCTTTGCTTAGATTTGCTTAATGTGAGGTGGAGATACAAAGAACAACAATACCCACACTTGAATTCTTCAGGAAATTTTAAAGGTAAAGTGTTAGTGTGTTCCAGGAATTGTCTTATGCCAATATTTTGCCATAATGAAGATGCACAAAAGTGGAGAGGATATGACCAAGTTTTCTCACATGGGAGTTAATGGAAGTAGTTTCCCCAACCTGACAGTCATGGTAAGTGGGGGAAAGAAAATAACAAGAATTGTATGTTTTTCTGCTTTTTTTTCTTGAACTTCAGTTGTATCTAAAGCTTTACCTGGTCTTCAGCTTATTCTTCTCTACTTGCTTCTGACTAATTGGGCCATAGAAGGGGATATGGAGACACCTAAGTGTGGCATATAAAATTCACTATTATACGTTCATTTATTCTAGCTGCTGTTTAGAAAAGCACTAAAAAAATTGTGTTTTATTTTTCCCCCCTCACTCTGAATCCTTTAGCACTCTTATACTTCACTTAAACCTGGAAGGAGTTTAGTGATGAACTGATCTGTGCCCAAGGAAGCAAACAGAAAAGCATTGTTAGATCCATGTACAGGGAAATGGAGAGAGGAAGGGAAAAAAAGCACCACTGAAGTATGTCAAATGTAGCTTAAGCACACAGAGCAGGAGTGGGCAGTGAAAGAATCCTATTTTCAAGCTGCTAGCAGGTAGGTGAGCAATGGAAATCAATCTATAACAGTAAAGTGTAGTTGGGTATTCCTTCAAATTGCACTTTTTTAAAATGAGGAGGTAAACAGTGCAAACCAAAATGCTTTCACTTGAAACAAGGTAAAGTCTAATTTCACTGTGTCCCAGGAGGAAAGATGAAGTTGTGCCTGTGACTTACAGACAAGAAGGCTAATGTATTAGTTTTGTAATTAAGTCCTGTAAATTGTGCATAACAGAGCAATGAACTACTTTAGCCAAGCTTTGGAGGGGGAAGAAGAAAAACCTGTGTGCTCTGGGAATGAGGGCATGGAACATATTCCCTAACTCAAACCTGAAGAACCTGGTGTTAGTCTTGGGTTATTTCCAGTGACCCCTTGACTCCCATCTTCCTGCCCCCTGCACAGATTTGGAACTGGTCAGCCAGCTCTGTTTTTGGAAGGGAGAGGAGACAGATATAATGAATGGCTTTTATTGTGCAATATTTCAAAACCTTTTTGACTGCATTCGGATGGGATGGAAAATGTTCTACCCTGCACTGCAGCCAAAGTAAATAAAACATATTCCCTAAACCTGGATGTGTGTTTCACTCAAACTGGCAGTAGTTAGAGCTCTACTCTGAAACAAGAATTCAGTTTGACAATTTTTAGGCCTTGTTCAGCTGAATGTAACAGCCAAAGAAAATACTTGGAAAAAATTAAATAATACACATATTTACAGCTTGCAGGTGGCATTAATTTTTTTGTGGCTCGTAGTATTTAGTTTTAAGAATCCCTCCTAGTTGGGCTAGATTGGAGAGTCAAAAAAATGCATATTGTCTCTTTTTTTAAATTAGTTTTTTCTTTAATGAGAATAGTCTCTCTGAAGGAAAATACATTTTGTGGAGCTCCCTGATGGGTGATAAATAGTTGTGATTCAAGGCTTTAAAAGTTTAGGGTCTACCAAGAAACTGAAAAATGTACAAACACAAGACCCAGCAAACCAGCAGTAAAACCTCCTGACAGGAGCCTGCTATGCACTGGCTTCCAGCTCCACTAAAGCTTAGTTTAAATACCCTGTTATGGTGCAGGCTTACTGCTGGTTTTAGCATTGCTGAGCAGCTGAGTGAAATCCTTGCACTGTGTTACTGGGATACTTCATGTTGTGCAACATGTTTTATAGCCCAAAGAGCCATATTAATAATAACAATTTTTAATTTAGGCTGTGAAAGGAGTAAAACTAGATGATCAGAGCAGCCACCATGCCCAGACAGCCTCCACCCTGCAACCAAAGCAGTTATTCCTCATAATCCCACCCTGCAAGCAAAAATCCCTTTGAACAAATAATATGCAAAACTCTTAATGATTTTAAGTAGATAAATGAGCCTCATTTTTTACATTGTTGTGACCAAATCATTAAAGATTACGAACAGGGTCTCAAAGTCCAAAGAGAAGTTGCAGGAGTGGATAGACATCATTCCTTCAAAGCCCTAATGCTGTAGTGAATAAACAAGGTAGAAATCAGAAAATTGGGCTTTTTGTCCCCTCTGTGGTCTGGGTTGGTTTTGTTCTTGAATTAAATTGTTACTCAGTTTCCTTGCTCTTTGTCTTCTATTTATTTGCCAGCGCTTGTAACATCAGGGTGAAAAATACGGATCTAATATCACCATCCATTAAATAACTGAGTTATACTGGAGACACTTTTGAAGCCCTGTTTCACTCTGTCATAAATAACCTGCCTATGTCACACAAATGTTTGGACAAACAAATGCACTTAGTTCCATGTTCAGAAGGTCAGTAATACTGAGTTCTGGTAGTAAATAATATTCACTAATGCAAATCTATTAAGGTTGTAAGGGAATTCACATTTGAACTGTGACTTGGATACGCTGAGTATCCTCGTGTGTGCTATTGAGGAAAAAGTAATCGTGTGGGTACAAATATGAATGATGAATAAAAAGCTCATTTTGTTCTCCCCTCAAGAAAAAAAATCTTAAGTACCCGTGGTTTGTTTTGCCAGGAAAGCTTTGTAAGGTTTATATAAGGGAGTAGGTAATGTACGTGTAGCTTATCTTAATTTCAAGCATTACATAATATAAGCTATGGAATATAAACCCAAATGTTCACTTTACATTTCTCTTTTGCATCTCCTGCTGCTTGCTTCTCATAGGAGAAGAGGTCTGTTGTACCTCGTGGAGTTCCCCAGTGCAGAAGCAGTGTGTTCCACTGCCTCCGGTTTGGAGTGTTCTGCCGTCTGCTCTGCCTCACTTACCTTGCTTCTCTCTTCCCAATGCTTCCTCCTCTTGCTCAATACCCTGATCTCCAGCTGTTGCCAGTCACAGAAATGAAAGTTGCCTCACAGAGTGAGGATCCAAAGGGGAAGCAGAGCAGTTGGTAGCACAGAGAATGGCTGCATATGCAAGATGCAAAGGACAGCATTGCTGCCAGGAGCTTTTTCTAATGTTTGGCATAGCGCCTCTTAATAGAGCCACAAAGAGCCTCAGTCACAGCCAGATCTGCGGTGTTAAGTGCCTTGGAACTGCACCTTTGTATCAGAGTTAAAGCAAATGATAAGGCTTTAGGCAAAATTAAGTATGTGGTTTCACACTGACACAGAATAGCCAATGTCTTAAATTGGTCTTCTTTTATTAGCAAAGAAAATCTCTGCTTCTGAACATTTCTTTTTTCTCATTCCACTAAGGATCAGCAAGGGCTTGGGACTTGGGGTGGTAGCTGAGGAGAAGCCTTAAACCAAATCCTGAAACTTTCCTTTTCCATATTTTTAGCCTGCCTTTCTTCTGCTTTCAGTATTGAATGCAGCACAACTACTATGACCGTGCCAAAAGCTGTTTAAACAATATTAAGATGTTTTCTTCAAACTTCTCCCTAGGAAGATACTCTTTTTCAAGAGGAATGTTTTCCCTGGAGCATTACGTCATGAATTGGTTCAGTTCTTGGAGTAAGAAATTGGACCAAATGGTGGAGAAGGTCTCCAGGGGAAACATACTTAGGCTGTTAAGTATTCCCACCAGAAAGCTTAGAAACCGCTTACATATTACCATTCTGTCCACATTTAGCCTTTCACCTTACTGCAGCTGAACAGAGGGGAGGGGGGACTTAGACTTTTTTTAAGGAAACTTGAACCTCCTTTGTTTTTGTCATTACATTTTTCCCCACTCTTATTGTATCTTGTGAACTGAACTCTAGGAGTGGAATGTCTCAGTTTTGACAGTAAAGCTGCAGAAAGATGAATTTGTTTTCTATGCAAACTCCTAATGAAATCTTAATTATGAAAGCTTCCTTGGAAACACTGAATTTAGGGGTTTTTTTGAGGATTAAAAGGAGAAAAACCTCTGAGAAGACCAGAGGATGGAGGGATTTGGGTGGATCAATGGGACAGCAGCCATATGAACAATGTCTGAGCTCTAACAGTATTGTGTTTCCTCTTGTGTATGGACTGGTTCCCAATCAATGAAGGAGGCACTTGATAAGCTTTCTTATATCAAATGAAAATCTCGGAACAAGGAGAAGTATACTCCTTAAATTTAATAGTGCAGATCAACAGATTGAGTTTTTTCCTTGCTCTGGTGAAAGCTGATGAGCTTGCAGTTTCACAAAGGTCCACAGTTTGTTTCGCAGACAGTTAAGGAGCTAAAAGCAAGTTGGATTTGCAAAGTTTTGAACTGTTCATCTTTAATTCACACAATTACCTTACAGGATATAAAATAAAAACACATCCCAGTGTAATAAAACCTAGAAGAATAACTTCCTGGACAGACATGCTCCAGGGCAGGTCACTTGATGGTTCATAAGTGGCTTGAATTGGACCATGGCGCTGAATTAGAAAGGAGCCTCCTGTGCTACTTCATGTTCCCATTGTTTTTTGGCAAACCACATTCTACTGCCCCAGATTTGTTTGATGGGCAAAGAGATATTTTTGTATCTCACATCTTTTTCTTGGCACCTTCAATTGCTCCTTAGCAAAACAAAACCAAGCAAAAGCTTAATTGAGTTTGGTTTTCTCACTCAAAGGCTGTGGCACTCTGTAATCATAAAAGAAGGTCGAGCCCTACAGGCACTTCCTCTATCCCAATTTGATATCTAATCTTTCTAAGAAGTGTTTTGTCCCAGGCAGACTCTGTTCTTAACAAGAAGGATCATGAAGCTGGTCCGGTTGCTGAGGGACTGGCACTGAAACTGGTGACTGGAAATTGGCACAGGATTTTAAAAGACTTTTGCTAAAACCCATTAAAATTATGTAATTATATTAAACACACACTAAATACACTGTGCATATTACTGCTACATTCAGGTTATAAAATCATTTAATAACAAAGTGTGTTGTAGATATATAAGATAGTAAGAAGAGAGGGACTGTTCTGAAGCATACTGAAATCAGAGGAAATCCTCCTGTTGGCTGCAGTGGGTTCTAGATGGGAACATCCAAGTGGTACTGTATTATTTCAGTAGGGGAAAAAGGTATGATTGTAAGATCAGCGCTTGGACCTGTTGTCCAGAATCATGACACAACCACCTCTTCAGATGTTTCATTTCTGCCACAGAACAAGTGCAGCAAACTCAGTAGTAGCACAGACTTCTGACACTCGCAATTCCCAGAGCATCTGAAGCCTCTAAGGCAGCAGATGGGCTGCTTGGTCTGCAATACTTCTGCTATCTCCAGAGTGACTGACAAGTCATGTTAGTGTTCTTCTCTGAAAACAGCTCAGCATAACAGTGATGAGGCTGGACCAGAACTTCTACAGGAGTTCCCTGTATACTCCATGGAAAATAGTAGTCCTGTAAAGGTTTCTCCTTGGAAATTACTTAGGTGTGGAGAATTGGTGTTCTTAGGAGTTCGAGAGATTATCACCAGCAGTGAAGTTTTGATTCTACTGATGCTTCCATTTTAATTCACAAACTCATTCCGGTTCAATTCCTTTGCAGTAGGCCCTTTTATTGTCTTCACATCTCCCACATTCTGTGGCTCAGAATATACTTCTGCTTAAAACCTCTGAGCTCTTACACATCTCTAGTAGAATGGCCACTTCATCTTCCTGCTCCTGCTAACAAAAAGTAGGAAGATAGATTTACTTTTGCTTCCCTCCTCAGCCAGTTTTTCACTGCAGAACAAACTTTGAAAACCTGATTGCACCAGATGATTTAGCTCTATGGCCAAATAGGCCCTGCTTGATTAAGATGGATTGTAGCTGTATTTGAAGCAATAGTAATTAAGACTCCCATGGCAAGCAAGGAAAAATAACAAATTAATCTAATAAGAGCTTATGGGGAAGTCTTAAATTGAAAAGAAATCCAAAATTCCGGAACACTGGTAAAAACTGTTTATTAAAGCTCATGGAATTATTACAATCCTTTTTTTTTTTTTTTTTTTTTTTTTTTTGTATTTGTGTTGAAATTTGTAGCTTTTAATTTTAAAAATACTTAAAATTGGAGCAGAAACTGAAAGCCTGATTTTTTTGGCACAAAATAGACACTTTCAGTTAACTCCCAAGATCTCTTTAAAATGAGATGAACTATGTTAAGAGTCTATTTCTAAGAGTTTTTTTATACAATACATGCAGCTGATAATGCCTTTCTATCACAAGAATCTATCATTGCTAGATTGCATCATCTTCAGTAGTAAATAACTTCTTAAAATACACTGAAAATAAAGACTGTGAGGTCTAATAAGCAGTATGAGGCCTCCTGCTCCTGAGCTTGTGTTGCTCATGACACTCCAGAGCTCTCTTGATATCGCACAACTCTTTTTATAGTTTGGTGCCTCAGTTTCTACATGTGTTCAAATGAAATGAGCACCTCTTGAAGGCAGTGGAAAGTACATTTACAGTGTGCAAAAGCTTTGACACGGTCACTGAACTATTAGTGGCTTTAACTATTTCTATACCAATTCTAGCTCGATGTGCAGAGGTGAAGCATTTAATGTCTGATGGTCAACAGCACTAATGATCCTGCTCTTCAGGTGCAGCTGACAGAAAAAGCCCAAATGATTTAAGGGTGGTACTACTTTGAGAAGAGAGGTGGCTTGTTCAGCTTTTTAAAGTCCTTAAGATAATGTCTTTTATATCTATGATTGATTTATTTGATATTTATGCAGTTGGCAGTGGGATTTGAAATATAACATAAGCACTTCCTGAGATGTCAGTACTCCGATGTTAGTGGTCTGAACAAGGATGTAATTCATATCTGCAGGTGCTTACTCTGGTATCAAACACTTCAATAACATCATGCTTGTGGAATCCGGCACTCCCCAGTGTCCCATTTGTATCCTGATATGCCCACGTCTTTCCTATGTGTGTTTTTCTTTCTTAAGGAGCTCTCATTTCCTTCAATAGGATATGTTTTATTTCATCCTTTTTCCTGCATTTACTCATATTAATGTCACCGCATGCACTGGTAATAGCTGGGCTTGGAAATAACCCGTATATCCCTGAAAACACTGGGCCTGAAATTCAATGCCTGGGATACTTTATTAAGAAAGAATGGATGTTTAAGTGAAGGGAGGTAATCATTTCTTTTTTGGACTCTGTTCTAGCCCGTTCAGAGGTGCATCAAGCACGCTCAGCCACAGCCTGATGCCCTCTGCATTGTTCTGGTAGGCAGTGTTTGAGAGTCCGGACTGGAAAGTTTTCTGGGTCTTTTCTGCAAAGGGGCCATGCAGTTTGAAAGTGGATGTTGCCAGATAGAGGATAAAGAGACTGTAGATACCTGTAGGCTTCTCTTAAAAGTATGCCTCCAGAATGAAAAGGACAGAAGTCAGCTCATAGAATCATAGAATGGTTTGGGTTGGAAAGGACCTTAAGATCATCCAGGTCCAGCCTCCTGCCATGGGCAGGGTCACCTCACACTAGACTATTTCTCCCAAGGCTCTGTCCAGCCTGGCCTTGAACACTGCTAAGGATGAAGCCAGGTGATAGTCTCTTGCAACTCCTTTCCTTTGCCCCTTCTTCCCATTTCACTCCATCTATGAAAAACGTGAGGTTAGTTTCCAACCTCTTTAAGTGAAGGTGATCTCTTCATTTGCTTGCAAAGTACATTTGCACGTTTTGTGGGATCTGACTATAAGGTGTTGTGAGAAGTGCTTAGTTAGCACTTCTCTGGAATGGCATTGCCTCTCTTCCAGTTGCTTTGGAGACACAAGTCTTAATAAGCCTCCTCTAGACAAGGCAAAAGGATCTGACATGGAAGGACTTGAGGCTTACAAAGGTTATAGAGTTGATTACCAAACACAACAGTGACAGGAGGGATCCCATTTCAGAAGCTCCAAAATGCCACAGCAAGCTCTTAGTTAGGAGGCCCCTTTGGAGCAGCTCTTTGATTAAATATACTGGAGTGTTCAGTGCATGAAATCTTTTTATTTCCTGTCATTATCTTGGTACAATCACAAGTGCCTTTTTTATTATTTTTATGGATGTGCTCATCAGCTCTAGCTTTTCCCATCCCTGGGGGAATTTCCCTGCCCTGAAAAGCTGAACTACACAATATCTAGTAGAAACTAAATTCTTTTCCCAGCTGGTAGGTAGTGCAGCACCGGCGTCTCTAGTTAACGGTGCTCTACTTGGGGAAATCTGACAAGCCATAATCTGTTTGAACAACTCACTTGGGTAAGTTAGTGCTTCATTGTAAACCCTCGTAGGTGACTCAGCTGGGAAATTGCAATGAACAGGAATGCTACAGATTAAAGGGTCTTGCTTGCAACTTGAGCTACCCCTTTACAAGGCATAGGATCTGTATGAATACATCTTACTATAAAGCCAGCCTAGGTTTCATGTTTGTTTGCAGTGAGAAGTGATTTTTGGTACTAAACTTCAGCTGGTGGCGTAAGCCCACATTTGCAGTGGAAGCAGACCCCTTCCTTTGTGTTGCCACAACATCTATATTGCAGCGGCAGGTAGATTTTCTTTTTCCTTAGACATCTTTGCATTAGGCTGCGTAGAAACTGGGTTGATTTAGAGAGAAACCTTGCTGTGTTAGGCTGACTTTGCCTGAGATTGGGTGCTTTGTTCTTATGTTGTGTTTTTGATACATATTAAAGTACAAAGTGTGAATAAATCTGGGAGAAAATGAGCCCCGTAACCCCTGTTAGGATTTTGTGACTGTCATTCAAAGAGCCATGTGGTGACAGAGTCAATGCAGATAAACCAGCTCTGGCTCCTACTACTTGAAATAAAGAGAACCGCTTCAGTTTGAGCTGTACAGGAGCTACGACCCAAAAGGGAATTTATCCAGTTTAATATAATGAAAGACAATGGTCCAATTATGCTGAACCATATTATTGGGTTGGTATGATGAGAATGCCCTTATAAGATCTGAGAAGTACAATCTAGTGGGGCTTATAAGATACTTAAAACCCCACAGATGGGATTGGGAGAGGCATATAGTATTCATGTTCTTTCACTCTCACAGTTTATAAATAGCAAAAATGCAATTTCCTGCTTTCATTCAGGGCAGCTGCAAGTCACACTGGCCTGTGGCAAATGGCCAGTTTGACTCAGGATTAAGCCCAAGTGCCACATGCATCTTACCTGCTTCAGCCAAAGCTGTGCTTGAGCAAGTGCTTAGTATCTCTCTCTGTCTTTCTCAAATTTCCCCCTTCTTCCCATCATCACACAACTTCAGTTTTCATTTTAAACATGTTCTTCTATGATCCAGCTAGAAAATAGGTAATTCTCTGCTATTAGCAGGTGGGGATGGGGAACACAAGACATTAACTCTACTCTAATGGGGGAAGAAAGAAAACAAAGAGGAATTAATTTCATTTCCTCTCTTCAGCAGGTGGAACAAGTCTGCCTGCCTGAGTGAAGTGTATGCTCCTGTCCTCCCCTCCACACAGCCTCTCCTTAATCATTAGGGTTATTTTTCCTTTTAGCTGGCAGGACTTCAGTGAATCTCTCCAGAGAAGTAAGCAAATGTGATTGTTTTCGCTGTTTTGTCTTTATAGTGTTTCAAATATCCTAGAGCTTCTAATTCTGGGAGAGGGCAAGTTTTCCCTTCACAATTACTCACTGAATGTGCTGAAGGGAAGCAAAGAAATAAACAAGTCTAGAAATCAAACTGCCATGGTTGCCAAGGGTGTGCACTTCCTCAGTGATGTGCTGCAGGAAAGCCACACCTCAAAACAGTGAATCTCTGCAGACAAGAGCTTCTTGAAGGTTTAGCAGTTCCTATGCATAGAGAAAAAGAATGCTGGGGCATGCTGGCCTGTCTGTTTCAGAGATATTGAACAAAGAGCAATGCACACAGAGAAACGTGTAGGCATGCATAGAGAACAGTAATGTAATGATTAAATTACTGTGATAAACCCAAAACATCAGAAAATTAATGTTTTTCATTCTCCCTGTCACAAAAATAAGGTGGTTCTAACTCCAGATACACTAAAATTCAGAAAACAAACTACTTTCTTCTCATTTTCTCCTCCTTTCTGCTTGAATGTTGTGGCTATCCAGCCTTATGGGTGCCCTTCACAGCCAAACCTCTTCCTAAACGAAAGGAAGAGCCAAACCAGAGGGAATTCAAGAGAGGGCAGGGGTGTGGTGACCTGATGGGTGACCTAATGGTCACCTGTGGAGCAGCCTGGGCTCAGGTGCTTTTAGTTACCTCTGATTGCAGCCTCTTCCTCAGCACCGGCTCAGTGGTGCTGGGCTTTGCAGGGGGCAGGTAAGTTCTCTGAGAGGTTTTCCCCCTCAAATTTCTTTTTATATTTACTTTTTCTCCATTTTTGTGAAGTAATGAACGTAGTTTTGAAACTGTGACCCTAGAGCTGCCTTAGAGTAAATCCTGCTTTGTGCTTGGGGAATAGGATGCGGTGTTGCTTTGTGTGTGAAGAAAGCAATGGTTTTGGGTGATAATGGTAATGGTTCTGCTCAGTGGGTGTTGAAAGCTCTCTGAATGAGTGGGGCTCTTTGGCTTTTCATGGAATCTGTTCCTTGAAGTGGTTCTTCTGAATAAATAGAGCCTGAAATTAAAGAACACCCCAGCCCTGCTAGCAAGATTGCCCTTATCCTGCTTTGAGTCTCATTTGGCTTCACCTTGCTGCCTAGGCTTATTTCCTTCCTGGAAGGTTCTAGAGGAACTATGGAGTTTTGCTGGTCATGCAGTGGAAAAATTGTGGTCCAAAATGCTCTCAGATGCTGTCTGCTGCCATGATAAGCTGTCTCTCAAGTAGTACCTTAAGTAGTCTCTGGTGGCTTTGCTCATTGTAGTCCTGGTTTAACTCCCCTTGGGTTCACAGCCTTCAGATTCTCCCTCAATTTCAATCCAAGGTCTCATTTCACTCTGCTTGCAATTAGGACAATGGGGTATTGGGGTGTTCGGTCAGCAAAGGTTTAAGTTAAATGTGACATTGGGCTTTGAATGAATTTCAAACAGGACTTTGAAAGCCTTAGAAGGCATATTTTTGCTTCTGCGGTCTGTGTGGTGTGTAAGAGAGCGAAAGGAGAGGGCTGGGTTTTGATTTTAGTATAAAAACTTGGAGAATTGGGTAAGGTTGTTTTCTCTGGACACTGCTGGGTTTGAGTAAGCTGAACTGGGACAACCATCTTGTCTGTCCATCCCCTCATCTCCATTTTGTGCTGCACATCACCAGCTGTAAGCGATTTGTTAATATAGATTGGAGGCACCTGAGTGATATTTTCAGGGGGAGGGCAGCAGGCAGATACACAGCTTATGGAGAACAGCTTTAACAAAAGAAGGGCCATAACTAAGCAGTTGGATGTATCTGGGAAGTGAAAATTATGAAGTAGAAGGTTAAGCACTAAGCAGATCCAAAGTTACACAATTGTTACCTCTCAATACAGCCTATAAATGGTAGGTAGCATGCTCTAAAAGCTGTGGAGCTGTGCTGGTGTTTGCTTTGCCAAGGCTAATTCACCCTTCTGCCTAGTAGGTAAATTAGGCTAAGCAGAGTGGCTTGCTAGGGGGCTAAACCACTTCCTGCAACAGCAAGAACTAGAGCTAGTTCAGGTATCTCTGGGCAGTTGTTGCATTGTGCCCTGTGGATGTGAATGCCATGACAGGGCGCGTTAATTCCCCTTTCTGTCCAGCTATTTTCCCTTTCACCCTTCACATGTTTTGTTCCCAGTCTCATGATGGTTTAAACACGTGCTTAATGTCATGCACTGTGCGGAACCCTATTGATGTGCATAAATCTTGTGAGAATAGGGTTTACACGTGTGCTGCAGTGAATTTATTCAGCGTATAAACTCAGGCACATGGGTACACTTTCACAGGATCAGGGCCTCAGGTGCAGGGCAGGATGGTCTTTTACTGTGTGCCTGGACAACGCGATTTATCATAGCAGGGAACAAAACACATCCATAAATGAGTGCAAGGTGTCTGCCAGCACAAATCCAGTTGCCTTAAAATTGCAAAGGTGGAAGTAATCTTTGAGGATGGGGAGGGGTGGAGGGGAATGAAAAGTTATTAAAAGCAGAAGACATCTCAGGGAACCCAACTTCGTTTCATTCTGATGAAGAAGCTTTGAATACAATAGGGAAAAAGCATTGGGAGTAATTATCCAAAATGGGTGGCATAAATCCGAGCAGAAAGTAATACATCAGTTTTAAAGCTACTCATTTCAAACTGTGAGTTAGATTTATTTGACCTGCATTTGGGAGCAAATATTAATGAAAGGGCGAAGGCAGCTTATGGCTCTTTCAGTTCTTTCATTTCCCACTAGATGTCTCCGGTGTAAAAACTAATTATGAATGTTCTTGATTTAATTTGGAAAAAAAAAATTGGATGAAGCTTTTTTTTTTCTTATTTCTTTTCAAGTATTGTGCTGTTGTGCAGCTTAACCCTTGATCTTTCTGCAGTAACTACTTCAGCCTCAAGTACGACAAGAGGCTGCTTAGAAATGATGCAGTTAATGGAATACTCTTTAATAAAGAGTTGTCCAAGTATTATGCGAATCAAATCTTTATTCCTACCAATTCTTTGGCTTCCATCTGTAACATGTAACTTAGCTCCCAAATCTGATGACACGTGTTCCATAGTCTATGAAACTTCCCTGGTTTTTCACTTATCATGGTATTGGTGTGCTCTGTTTGAACTTGGACCTCCTTTATGAGAAAAACTTCTGGGTGAATCTCCTAAAGTGGTTTCTTTTGTCTTACTTCCTGTTTGCTAAAATTAATGGGGCTCTAAATAGATACAAGGATGCGCTTGTGTGGATTTCACTGCAGAGTTGGGGCTTAATCCTAGAAAAAAGCAGGTTTTCTGTTGCCTGCTGATGAGAAGCCATTAGAAATGCTTCTAACGCACAAAGAAATTGTGCACAAATGCGCAAAGTTGGGGTAGTGCTTTAGGTAGCAGTGGTTTGGGATTGACCTGCTCATATTTCATTTAAAACAAGTGTCTTTCTTTTTTCTTTTTAAAAGCCTGGAGCTTGCTGCTGTCTGCATGATGGTTTCACCCTGCTGCTGTCTGCTGAATATCCAGCTACAGAGGACTGGACAGTTTATGCATGGAACAAGCCAAAAACCCATCTCCTCACTTGGCCTTTTTTGAGGTAAGGACCAAAATGAAAATGTCAGGCTTGGAATAAAGCATAGTTCGTTCCAATCCTGCAGATCTGCAGTTAGTTGTGTATTTGCTTTACCATTGTTCATCTGTTTTCCTAGTCCAAGTTGACAGGTTGTCAAAATCTGTGATCAGGTGTGAAATTTGTCCATTGACTTCCTCCTGTACTGATGGTTTAGATTTCTAGGAAAGATTTTCAATGTGTGCTTTGGAAATTCACTGTTGAAATGTTTCTGTTAGCTCTGATGATGCTTTTAGTGCTGGAGTTTCATTTCCTTCATGGCCATTATTATCTTCAGCAGCAGAAAAATTAGGTCAATACAAGACACTTGTGGAAAACATCCTGGTTTGTATCTTCCCTGTCACCATTTCAGTGTTCAGCTATGAGCTGCTTTGATGGTGACAGCTTTGAGCAAGACCACTGCAACCAACAGTTTGTTAGTGTCAGAACCAGGCTGCAGCTCAGATACTACCATGGCCCTTGCCCAGCCCAAGCAGGTTGGTGACAACTCCTCAAGTGGAATTTAGGGATGTACAAATTCAACAGCTGGTTTAGTGTCCTTTCCAGTCCTCTTTTACACTCGGCTGTGTTCTCCCAAGATAGACATGCCATTAAACCCAGTGTAATCACTGGCACAGCAGGTGTATTGAGAAACAGACATTGAGCAGTGTTTTAAATAAAAGGCGGGAGTAATAATAATAATAATATTAAAAAGCAAACAAAAATCCCCACTGCCAGTCACCACAAGAAAAGGTGTCCACTGGGAAATGAATAATTGCCCTCTGTGGACTGCACAGCATATGCTGGCTGCATCCTGCTGCCATTTGCATTTCAAACTGTTGAAGTTAAATTATAGCATTATAAGGAAACCCCTTTCAAAACCTAAAGCTTAAAGGTACAAAGGCAACAATGATCCAACCTGAAATGTCTTCATAGCTATTACATAGATGTAAGACTTGTGATGGATGGCAGAAAACAAGTGCACAAAGGTTCTTCTATAACTCTTTTTCCCACTTTAATGACAATGAAGTAAAAACATTGCCAAAGAGCTGCTGACATTTTTCTGATCATTTCATTTCATTGTGCCGCTCATATTACTGGGTGCTGGGGTGCAGTTTGTCAGGAACGATTGTTCTCTGGTCAGTTCTGTGTTCAGCATCTCAAAGATCGTTTCCCAGAGTGGTCAGGGAAAAGCCTTGCTGCCCCATCTAATTCCATACTCCTAAACTGACTCTCTCTGAATTTAAGCTGTGTAGTATTTGTGAGCAGTTGACTTTGAATATACTGGACAAAAGATTTCAAACTTGTTATGCATTTTTCTACTTGTGTTTGCTCGGGTTTTAAAATTTGGCTGCTTAAATGGGAATGAAGTTCCTGAAAAGTCTCTCCCTTTAATGGTTTCACTGCTCGTTGGTTATGCAAATAGGTAATGACAAAAGGTGATTCCTTCCAATCCACCTCCAGCTTCACTCTCAAAATCAAAGGCTTCATAATTCAGTGAAGTACCTCGGCATGTAGTAACATTCACATGGCGTTAAGAGCAATCTGATGTATCCCGTCTCTTGGCAGCACTTTGAACTCACATGAGCAGTGCTTGCCATAGAGCATGTCTGAAGCATAGGCCGAGGAAGCCCGTATCTGCTTGTGAAAGGCATAATCTCAGCTGTGTGAAGTGTGAGGAGCACAGGTTACACCATGCAAGTATGGCTGAGTTGGAAGCAATGGTAGCTGTGATTTCTGGGACACTTCTGTACTTTGTTAAATGTATAAATGTGCACTAAGCAGCTTTGTTTTCAACTGCAGTGGCGGTGGTACTGATGAAATAGCACAGTCAGCCTGAAACACCACCAGCGGGGACCTGCCCTTCTTTTGCTTGCTTTCTTAAACTTACAGATTTCTTTCTTGCACTTCTCTTTTTTACACTAGTTTACTGGATTATATCTCAGACTGAACCCTGTTCTTCCGTCTGGCCTTTCAGAGGTAGTCGCAGGTCTCAACACTTGCACAGTGTGCTGCTGTGTGTGCATCTGTGCTCTGTGCAGCTCCTCAAGAATCCCCAAGCTTGACAGGAGTCTGTGGGCACTATTATAATTAGATAATAGAATAATTTCATATGCAATTGAAAGTGCTGCAGGGAAAGAAGAGGGATGTTTGGGAAAGTGGATTGTAATTACTTGAGCTGGAATTTGGCCAGGATACAGAGGTTAGTCTTGTGAAAAGTACCGAGGGACCTTCAATGAACACAACTAGTTAGGATCTCAGTTAGACTCCTGATTTAAAAGATGCAGCCCTCACAGCCTGGTGCCCCCACGGTGTACTCAGGCAGCACTGAACAGAGCTACCAGAAAAAGCCACAAGCAATTTTCCCTGACAAAGGTATAAAGGAAATTGAGGTGACTGGGAATGACTTTTATTCTGCCCTAAATTGTCCTTGACATTTTCTCCAACACTTCCCACATGAAACAAACAATTGGATTCAACATGAAATTCTGTGCGTGTGGGGAAGCACCTCTCTGCTGAAGGGAGCTGGGATTTCAAGGCTGGTGGCTAATGTGATTGTATGGTCCCTTAAAAGACCTTAAAAAATGGGAATTTGGCACCATTTTCAGTGGAAGATAAGCACAAACCCTGTGTCACCTACTAGAAAATCCCAGCATAAAGTTTGAGCTTTAATCAGACTGAGCAGTCCAGTAATGGTTCAGTTTTCAGTCCTGGAGAAGATGCTGGTGTCATTAAGGAACACTCTGACTTCTCTCTGAAAAGGACCCTTCTTATTTTCATCTTTACTGCTAGTCAGAAAGATATATACTCTCCAAATAATAGCAGTTTCCTTGTGCTGGAGTTATAGTGGCTTTGTGATACAATAAACAGCACCCTGTCATAAGTCTTGTGTAAAAAATGGCCTGACATTTCTTTAAGAGTAAAGAGAAACACTACAGCAGCGATGACCTCTGCGCAAGGTCACAGATGTTTTGCATGGTGGTTCCATACTTCTACGCTAGGATATATTGCTTACTTTTCACAAAGAGTTTTCCTGAGGAATTACAGTACGTTCCAAAACGTCGGCTGAGCTCCCCTCAGCCTTTCAGGGCTCATTTTTTAACTGATACTAACCAGAGTAAATAGGGCAGGGTGGTGGGTCACTAACTTTTTGTTCCCCTTCCTTTCACTCATTTTGTACTTTAAAACTAAATAGTCTTAAATGCCTAAAGGTCCACATTGCATGGAATTTGACGGAATAAAATGGAGCAGGTCTTGAGGAGGTTTGTGATTCAGCACGACTTTGGAGAGCTGCCGAAGTGTTTGGAGATTTATCAGGACATCTGCAGCAATTGAATTGGAGATGTTGCCACAGGAGTTTACTCGTTAGATTTCTTGTACTTCCCAGCATGTGTGAAGTCAATTGGTGGAACTTCCTGCCACCAGTCACTGCTGAAGGGCTCGTTGGTGTGTGCAAATCCTGGGGAGAAGGCTTGAGGTTTATATCTTGATTTTTTAAGTGCCAGGTTGGATGGGGCTTGGAGCAAGCTGCTCTAGTGGGAGATATCCCTGCCCAGGCCAGGGGATTGGAATTGGATGAGCTTTAAGGTCCCTTTGACCCAAACCAGTCTGGGATTCTATGATCCCACAGTGGTATAAATAGAGCTACCTGATTTGAGAGGGCTATGCCATTTTCTGCTGATAGATCCAGTTGTGCATATGACCCCTGTATATACACATATTGAATGCGTCATCAATGAGGAACTCGCTAGGGTCGCCAAAAACCGTTTCCCTTAGGGCATTTCACATTAGTGGTCCATTCCCTTGGGATGCTGTGCAGCTGGGTTCCTACTCCTGTGTCAGCTCAGACTGAGGGTAACAGAACTCCCATGAGCTCCGGGGTAATAATGAAAACCTTGCTGATTTACCAGCTGAAAATGTTCCTGGGCACTTCAATCACATGGACAGAAGCATGCCAGGAATCCAGTCCATCCTGGCAAAGTAGGGGTTCAGCCTGATGAATTTAAGTTGAAATAGCTGTGATAATTCCCTTTCCAAACTGTCTAATCTTAGATATTAGGGTAACCCAAAATCAATGCTGGTTTATCTTCATATGGTAAGCTGGAAAGAGCTGCTCTGTGAGTATTTGGAGCTCTCTACAGTAAAACCAAGAAGCAGATCTGAGGCCAGGAGCCCTTTTCAGCAGGTAGAGCCTAGGCTGCCACACAGGCATACCAGCTGAAGGACAAACGAGTATGGGTGAAGATTTTGATCGTTTATCCAGGTTACCACAGCAGTTTATCTGAGCCATTAGCCCAAGCTTCTCCATAGAACACATTCAGCCATAGCACATCAAGGCTATTTTCTGTCTCCAGTTCTGAAGATGGCTTCTTTAGCGTAGTTCACTGCTTCATAATGAGTCTGCATTTGAAGAAGAAAAGTGTTGTTTTGTACATACAGTAAGAAGTTCCTACCCCAAACAGCTTAGCACCTCAAGAAATGTAATGAAGGAAACAAGAATCACGAGGAATGTTGTATGATCCTAGGGAAAAAAGAAATACAGTAAAGCCCAGAAAAGAGCACAGTTCCATAGACTTCTGCTCTGGTGTTTTATCTGTTGGACCAGGCTTTTTCAGATGCTTTCAGCTAGTTGAAAGGCCAGATAGCAATGGAAGGTGAATAAAACCCCGATTCTGCTGAGTAGCATGTTCTTTGGTGAGCACTGTCTGTGAATCTGGTGGCATATTTGCAGAGTAAGGGCACTAAGGCAAGCAACGATGTTCCTGTGTAAGCCATTTTGAGGTTTGATTCTGGTTCAGCAAGGAGCAATCTCTGTTCTCCAAGTCTGCCCCACTGCATGCTCAGAACTGTTTCTGATGTGCTTTGCAGTCAAATAACGTAGAAGTTTTAGTTACCACATGGGACGAGTAAAACACATAACCCAAAACTAATTTGTCACAATTTAATGGTGTGATGCCCTTCCTAGTAGGGTAGCAAACGATCATCTCCATTGCCTGGGGGCACGATATCATGCAGAAACACTTTCCCCGCTCCTTAAATACTGTCCATTGGACATTAATTCACTTAACTGGCATTCTGTTTAAAGGACAAACAGTGTTAAAACATCAATACCCTTTTTTTTTCAGAGATCTGTGGGTGTTTGGTGTTTGGCTGATAGGGAGTGGTGGTTATCTGGTCATTTCAAATGAAGACTTAATTTAACTGTGTGCTGCGAGTATGGCAATGGAGGGTAGTGATGCCCTTAGGAATTGCTTTCCCAGTTTTTATGCCATAAATGCTTTAGAAGTATCAAATAAACCATATAAATAAGCCTTGGTTAGTACTGCTGGGTAAGATTTAATGCTGAGCTTTTCTGTTCTGAGTATGTTTATGTGGGACAGATAGTCCCAGCCAGTGAAGATCACACAGACTTAAGTGTATTATTGTATCTATATGGTGATGTTCCAGAACTGTGTTACAGAATCACAGGCTGCTGGAATGGTTTGGGCTGGAAGGGACCTTAAAGCTCATCCAGTTCCAATCCTCTGCCATGGGCAGGGACACCTTCCACTACAGCAGCTTGCTTCAAGCCCCTGTGTCCAACCTGGCCTTGAGCACTGCCAGGGATGGAACATGTGTTACCCTTCCTGGTTTTGATAAAGAGTTAGATTTCTGCTGAGAACTATGCTCTGTATTTGACATTAACTTGGACGATCTTCTTGTTCTCCCTTGCATGCACTTGAAAACATATCCAAGCGCACTTGAAACCACCCAAGTGGTTGGAAGTGACCTGGGGCTTTGGGGTGGTCCCTTCTTCGCCTAAATGTGAATAAGTCTCTTTGCTGGATTTGTATCAGTGCCTGACTTGTGGCATCTTCCTCATTCCTTAGTTTTCTGATGTGCATATTATCATCGATATTATCATCTTGACCTTGTGTTGGCACCAAAGTTTAGATCTTTACAGAAGATAGCATGTGATAATAGCTCATTTTAGTAGGGCTCTGCGCTTAGGAAGTTCAAAGGGTTTAATAAATGAAGGTCAAGGTGTCAGCTGCAGTTTCTTCTATGGGGAAGCTGAGGCAGGGAGACATTTTCTGGATTATATGGCAAGTGATGTAAATGGACGAGCTGGTTTTGTTGGCAGACTGCTGAGCTGCTCTGATCGTGTGATCTAAACCAATAGTGCATAAATCTTGAAGGGTAGGATTAGGAATAACAACTCCTCCAGGCAGAGTTCCTGCTTCCCCCTCTCACTGTTTGCTCTTGTGAACTGGTGACTTGAAAAGGACTACCAGGCATGAAAACCTCCTATTTTACACAATTAGTCAACATACTCCCCTTGCTTGGCATTGCATAAATTACACTGAACACCTTTATCCCTGGGTAAACTGTAACAGGAGAGGAAGAGCCAGGAAGTAGCTGGAATCACAACTGTTAATGACAAAAGAAAACTTTTAGGTGGCTTTCCAATGTATGTTAATATAGTGCCATTTAAAAGGTTCCAGTTAGGGCTTTCACCCCTTGACCGCTGCTTAATCCATGAAATTGCAAAGCAAACCCTTTGCGGTATGGTGCAGGAGTTTCATCTGCTTTCCCTTTCTTCTTCATCCCTCCTCCTTCCTTCTCTCAGCCTGTCTTTCCAGCTAGTTAAAGGAACTCTGGATTTGATCCTGGATGTTCTTTCACCGGGGTTTTCAAACAACAGAAAAGTCTCTTTATCTTAAAAGCAAACAAAAAGAGGCTGATAACAGAGTGGAAAAGGAGTTCAGAGGTAAGCCAAAAGGAAAGATACTGAATTTTCTTGAGAAGGGGATCTGGACCCTTCCTTACTGCTCTGACTTTGGCATGTATTGTTTTATCCACAAGATGGCAACAGACAGCTACCTACAGAGCCTGCCCTCACCACAGCTGGCAGCCTCTAGCTGAGGTTTCTCTCCTTTATCTTGGTTACTTTATTTAAAGGTATAGTATACAGTGACCTTTGCTGCCTTGAACTCTATGGAGAAATGTCTGAGACATGTACAATGTGCTTCCTTTGTTTAAATAGACACTGTCAAGGTGTTGTTCGCTGTGTCATTCAAACCCCCCTGGGAAGCTCACCACTAGAACAAATTTTCTTATAGGTATTTTATCGCCTTTGCACATGTAGGATTGTTTGGAAAGGACTGTCATTTCAGGTGGGGAGGGAAAGGATGCGCTTCCAACTCAGCAATTTCAGAGATGACCTTGGGGGATGTCTCTTTGCTCACCTGTCTCTTTGTCCAGCCTCAATTTCCCACCTGTAAAATGACTCATTTTTGTGGAAAATCCATAGGAAACCTGGACCATCATGTTGCTGTATGAGTGAGATGAGCACATGCTTGATTGCTTGAGTTTTTAGAAGGTCATGTGTGAAGGGAATTTAAAAGCACAGCTTGTTGAAAGATGCTGTGGAGTGGCAGAATACCATAGTGTATATTTGGCAATCAAAAGCATTGAACAATGTAAGCAATATCTTTCCTGCAACTCCCCTGGAAGGAACATCTCTGCTGAGGCACGTACCTCTTCCAAGCTGTTCTGTCACAAGAGCCAACAGGGTATTCCCAGTTTTGGCCTCAGGTGGACTTGAACAGTGTCCGCTAGAGAGCAAAAGCTGTCTGTGTGATACATCATCTGTGTAGGCCTGAGGCCGCTATCTCTTATCCCCTCATCTACAGAAGTGCAGGCTAGAAATGGAAAATTCTCCTGATTTCTGCAATTATTTGCAACTGAGATCCTCTTGTGATTGTTCTTCATTTAGATTGAGCTGTTTGCTATCACTTTAAAAACAATAGACTCTTGGGTGGGGAGAGGGGGGTTGTATAGCCTTCAATAATTAGACTCGAAAGTGCCAAGGGACATGACAAATGAATCTTCACTGAAAGATGGGCTGAATATTTAAACTGAATGCACACAGCTGGTGATCTTGTTCTTCACCATGTGGCCAAAACCTGCTCACCTTATTCAGAAAAGTCCTACTGACTGGAAGACAAGCGAGCTGTAGGTGGGTTGGAACACAGAGTAGCATTAAGGGTATATCTATTTACATAGGAATCGTCTTGTTATCAGAATGGCACTTACTTGATTGACTCTGGCCAGTTTGAAGGACTGTAACAGTCAGATTTTATGAGGTACTCAAGTCACTGAGTAGCAATAGATAGACTCTAACCAGACCATAAGCTAAGATTTTCAACTTCCATTACAGGTACTGAATCTGAGACCCTTGAAAAAGACTTAATATACAAATCAAAGAAAGAAGGCAGCCTTAAAATCAGGCAAATCTGTCAGGCAACTGCTGTCTGAATGAGGCACTGAGAATCTTTAGTTGTTTTCAGTCTCAATCACAGTGTGCAGAGGTTGCTGTGCTGATGTAGGAGACGTTTCGGTGGCCTTCATCCAGACCAAGTGTTAACTCTCGATGGAGCTCTGGGAATGGATGGACATGGTTTCCTTGGCTTTTCTGGTTTAGATAGAATGCATTCAGGAACAGAGTTCTGTTCACTAGGTAAGAGAAGACACCTCCTCTGTGCCTTCAGGGTTCTTAACAGATGGTTTCCACCCTTACAATTCTGCTGTGCTCACAGTGTTCGTTCACACACTCAACTGAGTGGAGGTTCATGACAATTATGCGCTCTGAAACTAGTTACATGTACTTTACAAGCTTAACAGGAATATAACTATACATGTCCTTGTGCTGGGGTTCTAGCACGTGTGTTACGTATGAAATCAAAGTTTAATAGTATCTTGTTTTCTAATGTAGTTTACCTCCCAGTTAGATGAGCTACTGATCATTGTTGAATAACAACCTAGCTGCCATGTAATTGCGCAGGTTTTCATTGTGATGCTATTCACTATTAACCGTTATACCCCAATGTGTTCTCTGAAATCAGTAAGATTTCTATCTTGTTTGAAACCATTTAGATTCCTGTGCTATGTAAGCATTGACAGTGTGCTCCTGAGCAAATATCAAATTTGCTTATTAAAGTTTGAGGCTTGCTTTTTGTTTGGTTGTTCTTTAAGAACAGATTTTGGTTCTCAGGTGGTTCTTGCTGCTTTCTTCAGTGCATGTCTGTGATCTGTGCCCTCTGTAAGTAGCATGGGTGTAATGCTCCAAGCTCCAAGGAGTTGCTATTTCATGGTTGATAAATGCAGTGATAGTACCAGTGCAATACAAATGATGCAATATTTGACTCCATCATTGAAGTGTTTTATTTCACTCTTATGATGAAACTGCCCTGAGTTAAATCCCATTTCAGCCAGTGAAAAGTTTTTCATGCAGAAAAGTTTCTTGGATTGTTTCCTGTAAAGTAGCTTTAATATCTAATGAGCTGACCATGAGGCATAAGAATTTGTGCAAGAAAAATGCTAATATCATAAAAAATACATAAATATTTGGCTAAGCTTTAGTTACATTTTGTTTCTTTTGCTCCAAATGCATATAATTTCACTGAAAAAAGGAAAAAGAAAACAGAACAGTTCCTCAGCAGGGCCTGATTTTTCCTTCCTATTAATATGAGAAGAAATTCTTGGTATTTTTGCAGCTTTTGGCATTTGAGTCAAAAATGCTTTGATTTAACTTTCTGGGTGCATTCTGTTCTGTTGCTCTCTGCTTCAACTGCCATTGCACTGTCGCTGAGAGTAAGTCAGGGTGAATGAGCACAGTCACACGCTCTGCTTTAGTGCACTTCCAGGTGGTGATGGTGTTTAAAACAACTGTTGGAGAGGCCTCAAAACTGCAAACAGGGCTTGGCAGAGGGGCTGTGTGTTCAGATCACTCTTAAATAATGAAAGAGTACAAAGCAAGTGAGCAAAGGTACCAGAAGCAAAGCCTTCCAGTGCAGCACTTGGTGTGAATGTGAGAACCTTCCCTTGGCCCCCTGCACTGCCACACGTATGGTCTCGCACATAATAACGTGACATGCTGCACACTGAGAAACTATTTTGTTGAAAATATGAGGAAAGCAGCATCTTTGCTTTTCCTGGAAAATTAGTGCTGGGCTATGGAGATGATTTGCTTTTCTTGGAAATGTTTTGCATAAAAACTTCCTCTGTTTAATGTGGTGAATACAGATGTAACCTGGTCACTTGATTAAAGCTCTCATTTGCTTTATGTCTTCCATACAAGTACCACCTTCTCTGGGACACAGATTGGCTGCTTCTGGTTGCTGACTAGTAGCTGTCCTTTAGATTCACCACTAGGCTTTGTATCACCACTTGGCATCAGCAAGCTTGGTAGTGACAAGGCCTTTTCCTAGGAAAAGACAAAGAATGATCTAATCAAAACTAAGAAACATGCACTTGAATTTTGTGGTCTTTTTTTACATTTAACATCATGGGTTTTCTTCCTTTGTGCCTCATCTTGAAAAACTGGTTTTTTTTTCTTTTCCCTCCCCCTTTAAGAGTTCCCTGGGATTTTCAGGTGAAGCGATATAAGTTTATCTCTGATGATCTGAGATCTGAATGTTCCTTGTGAGGAGGAGGAAGAAGAAATGGCCATCTGGCCTGAATACCTTGCACCGTAAAGATGTTTGGACTCTGACTTTAACAATGTGAGGCTCATGGAAATTGCGTTAGAACCTGGATTTTGCCGCTGGAGTCGGGGGGGAGTTGTTTGGAATCATGGGAAAGGTCTGGATTGAATATTTGGTCTTGGTCTTTAACTGGTAGAGGTTAAGGATGGTGTTTTATGGTTCAGTAGTTCAGGGAGTACTTTAGTTGCTCAGTAATGCAGCAGTGCAGTGTTCTGACAGCCTGTTCATTTGAATATCTTCTAATGCCAAAATGTGGCCATGACTTGAGGCCTGAAACAGTGTTTTGGGGTATTGAGCAGGAGCAAAAAACTTACAGGGGATAAGGTGTCTTCACCTCTGCAGAGCACCTTAAGGTACAGAAAGTAAACTCTGCAAATTGGGTCCAGATTTATCACCCACATGCTGTATTGTCTACATGCACAGAAGGGGATTTGTTAGCATTATCATTTACCTAGGTAGCGCTGAGAAGTGTGATATTGTGGAACATATGGGCTGCAATATCATGGCAGAGTAGCCTGTGTGAAGGATGTAGCAGCTCAGAAAATATTCTTGGTTTTGTCAGTTTAAATGCATGCTGTTTAAAACGAATTGAAGCAAAACATTTGGATTACTATGGCTTGAAAAAAATGCTTTACAGTGCCTGTCTTCCTACCGCTTGTTCCAGTTCAGTGACTACAATTAAGAACAAAAAATACCCGAGACAAACCCAGCAAAGTTTGTTACTCTGAAATAGAAAATAACACCTTAGCCACATGAAGTCAGTGAGAGGCTTCATTGCCTCACACGGTTGAACTCCAAAGAAGAAATGATCTGGTTCTGAAAGATGATGAGCCCTTTCTTTATTGTCAGTAACACTTAAGTGAGTGCAAGTGTATCTTGCAGCTAAGGGTATATGCACTTTGCGTGTCCTGTGGTATTCATAGAATCATTAGAACAGTTAGGGTTGGAAAGGACCTTAAGATCATCTAGCTCCAACTCCCTGCCATGGGCAGCGACACCTCGCACAAGACCATGTTCATGAAGAGGTTCTGATTCAAACCCCAGTGATCTAGGGGATATTCCACCTGGGTCACTCAGGGTTATTAAGAAATGTTCTGATTTTAGCAGGAGCTGTGTTTTCAGCTATTTAAGAGGCTGATCCTGTCGGTGAAATCGGGGGCAGCACGTAGTTCCAGTCCTATTCTATCACTTGTTCTCTGTGCATTAGCAAAGCCACGACGCTGCTGAACTGAACTCCAGCTTTTGTCACTTCTTTGGAGGATTTGTCTTCACATGCCTTTTGCATTATTGTAACCGACAAGTCTAAGACACTGTCTAATGTTAATTCTGCTCATTGCTGCCAATTATAATCAGAGCTAGTCAAAATAAACAAATTAAACAAATAAACATGTCAAAACATCTCAGCCCCAGAGAAAATACGCCAAGTCTGAACTCTCAGTGCCGCAGCAGCACCGATGTGCTGCGTATTGTAAAATGTTCCATTGCATTTTTCACCTTTTGTCGAGGAAAGGAAAGAAAAGGTGGGTCAGTTTAGAATTACAGTTTAGTTCTACCCTGCTAAAGAGCCTGCAACTGAAACCAAATGAAACCCAAATGTGCCTTTAGCTCCTTCACCCAACCTAATGATCATCTGCTGTATGTTTTAAATGCTTTCTTAGGGTTTGGGGTTTTTTCCTCCCTGAGTGAGTCTTTGCTGTCAGAGTGCCAAGATGCTAAATCATTGTAGGATTTGGACAAGATGCAGGTGAATATATACCAAATGCGGATATACACTTCAATATAAAACATGCTGCTGCTGTGACATAACACCATCCAAAATGGTAAAATACTGTGCAATTTAACTTCGAAAGTACCCCAGGTTTAAAAGAGAGCTACATAAAACATGCTTTTGCTACACGGAGGGGACGTTGCAGCCTGGATTTGCTAAAAATCAGTGGTAATGGGAGGAGGGGGCAAAACTTTTTTAGTGGTATGTTAACCTTAAAAATATGTTGAGAGGTTCAAGGGAAAAGCTGTCGCTTTAGACAGGTGGTTCTTGTAAAGAGGTGATCTTTTAAAGTGCACTCTTACAACAGCAAAACCAGTGTCTCGGCAGAGATAAAGCTACAGTGCAGGTGACTGCTGGGACTCTTCTCTTGTCCGTCACAGCTTTCAAATCTGCTCTCAGAGCTTGCATTTGGAAAGGGACCTGCTTTTTTAATATAAGACACATGCACCAAATACCTGTTTCAAGTAGTTGGTGAGTTAGAAATGGATCCTTGAAATGCATTGCATAGGCGCTGTGCCCTTGCCTTTACAAATCTGAGCCTATCCCTTGTTACGTGTGTAATTAGAAGACCCGCTCCATGTGGGTAACCAGTGGTGAGACTGTGCCTGAATTTCTTGGGAAGAAACAATTGTCTGTTGTAGGTTGCTGTGACCCATCCCTAGCAAGTTGGACAGGGCTTGGAACACCCTGCTCTAGTGGAAGGTATCCCTGACTGTGCCAGGGATTGGAACTGGATGAGCTTGAAGGTCCCTTCCAGCCCGAACCAGTCTGTGATTCTGTGATTCCATTGAGATCAGGTATGCAAACTTCTCGAAGGCTATTGAAACAAATCACTATGGAGGCATGGGATGGAGACAGAGACAGCCTTAAGGTAAAATGAAGGGGAATGCCTCAACAAATGACTGCAGCGATTGACTGAGCTGTGTAACAAATACTTGCTCAGCCTGAAATAACATTGGGAAGGCATAGCAGTATTTTGCTCAGCCCTGGAGGAAAATCCAAGGCAACTTCCTCAAGGTGTGTTGGATTTTGCAAGGCAGTTTGAAGAGAGTGTGAATTCCCCACAAAAATATACAGGACTCTTAACCGCCGAGGTTCTTCCTTCTCTCCTTCCCTTCCTTTTCTTCTCCCCACAATGTTTTTAATGTACACAGGATCTGGGGAGAAAAGGAACACTGTGCCTTTGAAATGTTGTTTGCTGAAGACAGTATATAGAATCTTGGTTATTAACAGCCTCTCACAAGACAGTTATTTTTGGAGTGGCCTCTGAGGAGGCAACCTCTTGGAATCGAACTCATTTATTCTGCGTTTCACTGTCCTGCCATTTCCTGCAGAGAGAGGGGAAAAGTGAAACCACATGTTTTGAGGAGCGAGCGTAGGAAACCCCACTGAAGACAAATGACTGCTCCTCTCCCCTGGCAATTAGTCCGGCCGGGCTGTTTGCCAGCCCAGGTGTTCCCGACTGGGTATAAATTTGCCAAAGAACAATGAAAATAGCAGCTGATTGTGCTGACAGATTCTTCTGGTAATTTCCTGTTGTTTGGCATCTTCAGGTTACTTTCCCACAATTACGGATCCTGATGAAGTCCTGGGCCTTCAAATCCACTTTTTAACTGCAAACAAAGTAATTGTGTGTGTGTGTGCGCACATGTGTAGCCCTGTCCCCCTCTCCAGCCCCCAGCCTTTCCCCCTCGCTCCCAGATGGTTTAATTTAATTCGTTTTGCAAAATACATATTTTAATGAGTCTGAATTTAAAAAAACTATTTGCACCTGCATCATATAGAATTTCTTGGCAGTCCCACCATGGCTTTTGCCAGCATTCATGCTTATTCTATCACTTAAACCTACCTCTTGGAAGGCTTTCCTCTTGTGCCTTCCATTATCTTCTACATCAGGGCTGCTCAAGAAACACTCTCTAATGGAACAGAGCCTTGGGCTGGCCACAGGATGAGGGGAGAGTGATTTGACAGCTTGAGATGCTGACAACAAGGTCGTGTTAAAAGTGAGGGGTGTCTTCAGATACCAGGGATTGATTCTGGATCTGGGGGAGAAACAGCTCTCCCTGAAGAGTTACAAGTTTTATCGTCTAGAAGGAGAGAGGGAGAGAACAGAGGGAAGGCAGACTTTGCAGCCAGCCTAAAGCTTCGTGCAATCCAGTCTGTCAGGAAGTTATAAATACTCGTTTGGGTTTCTTGAGCAACTCAAATTCTCTCTTTTTTTTGAGTTGGAACAGAGCTGGATGGGCATCAGGGGACATTGGCCCCAGGTCCATTGTCTCGTTCCTTCTCAGTGTGCATTCCAGAGAGATGGAGAACAGAGCACATGGGAGGGGGGTGTTGCTGCACTGTGTGTAAAAGGGAGCGGGAGAATTCTGTCCAGGCTTTCCTCTGTGCATTTCCTGCTTGTTTTGTTATTCCTAGAAGATCAGTTTGAAAAGTAAACCTGCGTTTGGAAATACTTTGCAAACCATCGCTGATTTGTTTCCATGGTTTGAATGTGCATTCCAGAGAAATCAGACTTCTGTGATTTAATAGGGATAAATGTCCTGCTTTGTCTAGAGAATTTTCTACCTTTTTTTGTCCTTAGAGGGAGGAAATTTCAACTTATTTGTGGGGCAGGTGAATTAGAGCTAAGGTTGATGAAAACCACCCTGAGGTTTAACTTTTCCACACAAAAGTGCAGTTTTGGCTAATTAAACACTCCGGCCAAAGATCTGCCTTGCCTTAAAACCCCAACCCAAACCCCAGCCAGAAATCCCAGGTAGATGCTCTCAGCCTCCTCCTCTGGAGGAGGGGAAGGACACCTATTTCAGTGGGTTGAGGACCTTTTCTCTCAGCTGCTCTCTGTTGGCCACTCACAAATAGGATGGGAATTGTTGAGGTGCTAAGGTTGTGTCCACTATTCCAAAGTGTCCCCTTCTTTGAGGCCACCGTTTTGATCCACTTACGGAAACAACTCACAAAGTATCTTCTACCTCATGGGACCGACTTAACCCTCGAGGTTCCTTTTAAACTCCTCAGCAGAGATCTCTATTCCTTCCAGGTTGTCTCTGGTTCAGATCCTGCTGACAAGCCTTTGCAGGGCCCATCGCAGTTCCCTCAGTGATAATGGCTGTTACCAATGAGGGTCCCATGCGTATTTCACCGAGCAGGTTAGGCAAAGGAGGGAAATCATGTTGTGAAACTCCCCCCTCGCCCTCTGGTTTTCATCAAAACATTCTTTTCGGTGGAAATCTTCTCCCAGCTGGAGTGTCGCCTTCTGTTCAAATCCCTAAAATTAGACTGAGAATCTTCTCTCACTTAAACAAATCCATGCTGTCTGCTTTACAGTAATTATCCTTCTGTAGCAGTGGCAAAGACATGCAGGTCTGCAACGTTCTTGGAAGATGAAAAGCCCCAAGCGGCTCGTCTTGGTCCTCGCGCACATCGGGAAAGAGGTAGAACACATGGGACGTGCAGGAGGGGTTGAAATGCTTCTCCCCATAAGCAGAGATGTGCTACCCGTGCTGTGAATCCACCTTCCAGTGACTATTTCAGGTTTGTGGCTCTGGGGAGCCACCACCTAGCTACCCACTCCGCCTCACTCAAAGCCTACTGAAGGCAATTAAAACCCTGTTGCTAATTATCAGTGAGATCTAAAGTGTCTGGTGTTACCAAGTCCTCCCATCTATAGGTCCCATCTTGGTGAATGTCCCCTTCCATGTGTCCCATCCCCCTGTTCAGGAGGTTTGGTGACTCCATTGGCTTCTTGTCCGTAGGAAAGCTGATCCCAGTTAGTGGTCTCCCTTCATGCTTGTGTGAGATCAGGCAATAAATACTGCATGAGTGTGACATGTCTCTAGTAGGACCTCGATGCCTCCTCATCGATTTCCAGTGAGTGACACAGCATCGTGCAGCCTCCATAAATCAGGGCTTGTGTTCTCATTTTATACTGTTAGTGGTGTGTCAGGGGCTCACCCTTGTCGGGCTGAGCACTGCTGGTGGTGTGATCTGCCTTATGGTGCTCTGCACCATGTCAGGTGCGGGAGGTCCACGCTGCCGCTGGGGCTGCCGTGCTGCTCACGCTGTCACTGGGGGGGGGCTTTTGGAACTGTTGGATGTTTCACACAGTTTTGTGGGGTTTGCTTATTTCTTTTTTGGCTCACCCTTAGTGAGTCAGATGAGTCTGAAATGGAATTGCTTCCATTCTGATGGAATAGTGGATAGAGGAGGTCCATTTCTGCTCCATATCTCTTGTTGACCAATTCTCCCTCCCTCCATTTTATCTGCCTCTGTTTCTCCCTTTCCTCTCTGTTGGGAGCCTTGTTTTTTCAGGGCAAGGACACCCTTTCCCAGCACTTGTTCAGTTCCTTGATGCTGTGTGACCATCATTTCATCTGCGTATTTATGATATTCCAAAGACTTTAAACACTTGGATTCTGCCTCAGCTGGTGGAGAGAAATGGAGCGTGGATCTGTCAGGATGTACCTCTGCTTCTTTTACAAGCTTCCTGTATGACTTAGGGCAGGTCATTGTGCAGCTCTGCCTCCCTTTCCCTGTCTATGGCATGGAGACAGTACCTCTATCCTACATACTGCTTTAAGATCTACAGAAGGAGATTTTTGCCAGAGCCGAGTGTTGTTTCATTCAAATTAAAATATCAGTGTTTAGAACCTGGTCCTAGTCTGCCTCATGGTTCAGTTCTTTGCTGTTCACTTTAACCTTCAAAAGTTACACTTGAGGAAGGCCCTGGCTCGTAAATCTGCCCCCAGACAAAGCGAACAATGAGAGAGGAAAGAAAACTGCTCCAGCAGGTGGTTGGCAGGACTTGAACCATAGACTCGAGCACCAGCACAGACCTCTGCGAGTCGGGTGCTGAAGGTGTTGCTTTGTTAACTGCCTGCGGAAGCGAGCTCTTAAAGTGCGTTTCCACCAACCACTGCAGCTGAGGAGGTGACATGTTCTTTACAAGGATTTTACTTGCACCAAATGGGATTTTTAGTCTTGTTATAATTCACTGAAAATGTTGCTTTCGGGTTGTCCCACACTGCCCAAGGAATTTGATCACCCAGGTCCTCATAAAATGAATGCAAGTGGAAGTCTAAACCCTGGTGGTTGCAGTAAAAATGAGTGTTGGTGTTTTGTTCCTTTTAGATAACAACCCTGCTGAACTGGGAGACAGGGCTAAAGGAGCAAAGTTGGGGCCCTTTGTCTAAAAACCCTTGCTGTTTGCTGACTTTCTTGGTTTTAAACCATGCTTACCATGTAGCTCTAAGCACAGAGGACTTTCTCACCAAACAGCAGGCTGTGTTGCTAAAGAGCCAGTTCCTCTTCAGCAAAAATATCTTAAAATAACCTTCATATTAAAAAAACCCCAAGCCCTTTTTATTAGACTCTGTCTGAATGCAGCATTCTGGCAGGTAGTTATCGTGTGCTTCTAGACAGGAAAAGAGAGAATGCACATAGTGTCTGTTAGATCTAAGCAGGACAATACATCAGATTCTAAAGCGTACGCCCTGTCTATGAGTATAATAAAAAGATGGGATGATGTCTACTCTTTCTTTTCCATGTACTATTATCTTACTATCCTGGCAAAAGCAGGGTTGGCATAGGCAGGGAAAGGAAGGTCAGTGAGGCACTGTGTAATGCCAGAGATAAAATGATACTCCATAGGTTTATCATTCCATTTGGCTGTTGAAGGTTGTCGAAATATGTTCTATCACTACATTAGGCTCTGCCCAGCCATTGGCCTCACTTAGATGTCTGCCTTCCCTTGAATTACTGTCTTTGCACTCAGAATACATTGATGAGATTTGAGTTTTGTTGCTGTTGCTGAGCATTCTCACTGTGGATTTTGTGGGTGAGAAAAATGGGGATGGAAGAACTGGGTAGGAAAAGAGGGGATGAAAGAACTAACTGGGAAGTTACTGTTACTGAAGTTACAGTTGGAAATGCTGACTGTGATAAAATGCAAAAGCTTAAATGGTGTCCAATGCCACATTTTTGTAGGCATTTGCAAATAAGCTGCTGGACTCCTTGTAGTCTAATCCACTTCAGTGGACGTGCCAGGTTTATGTTACAGTCTCCTTTACAAGAGGATGTGGTTGTATGTTATTGGTGTACTTTTCTCGTGCTTCTCTCCACATGAGTGAATTTATGCAATTTGGCTTAATTAAACATGAATATTTCCTGTTAGAAAATTCTTACCACTACAACTACACAGGTGCCATTTCTTTACATGTGCACTCCTAGAGGATCCAGCAAAGGGGTCATGCTGGAAGAATAGATTCCATGGGGAGATTTATATTAATTATTAAGGGGTAACATTGGCTTATGCTAGGATAGCTCTTCCAGGCTACTAATGATGAGCTTGTAAAATGGGCAGGAATGCTGTAAAGATGTGTAAGTAGTGCTGATTTTGGTGGTGGAAATTGGTGGCTTTTGGGTCCTGAAGTGACCTCACTTTTGAAGCATCAATTTTTCAACCCAAATGAACTTCTTAAGAAGAAAAGGAGCCTTGTAAAGGAAATGGAGTTATTTGGTAGAAGGTGATCTCTCAGGAACAGGATGTGTGCCTCACGTGAGCAGATGCCATGTGCTGGATGTGAGCAGCTTGGGAGTGCAGACCGCACTGCGAGGTGACTTTCAGTTGCAGACAGCTCAGGTACTAAAAACTTCAGTAAAGGAAGACTTCAATGCCAAAATGCTTGGCAAACCTCAGGTTCGTACTGGATTTGGTACTAGCATTCTATCGCTGTAAGAACAGAATCTTGCCCTTCCTGTTTGTTAATGTTCTTCCACTACCTTTCAATCTCAGGCTTATGACCTCCGAACACAAGCTCAAAAATTAATGATTTTAGTTTTCTTTTAGCCAGTGCCTGCATTTCTTCAAGTCAGTTATCATGTGTTTCATGACGAATGAGCTTCTAGAGCACTGAAACTTCTAAGAATATTATTGTTCTTTTTACTCTGTTCTGCCTGAAAAACAACTTGCTGCCTCCTCGTCTTGAACAGAAACCTCACGTACAGAAAATCCTTCAGCTGAGTGAATGTTTTGAACTGTGCAATAGCTTTTAGATACGTTCTCCAGGTCTTGCCATTTGCCACCTCTGATATATGTGTTTAGCTCCTGATTAAGAAAGGGAATTATCCTGTAAACCTGTACGGAAATAAAATGCTTAGGTTTGGTTTGTTCTTGTTGCACTGCCAGCACTGATTTCCTCAGGTATGGCCATAGTCAGCATTTGATTCCATACTGAGCTGAGGAGACAGAAGGTAGCCCCTGCAGAACACTGAAGTTTGGGCTCCAGTAGGGTTTACATCATGTACCATGTCAATCTGTGTATCTGTTGAGCTGGCTCTGGCAATGGGTGGGAGCCTTAAAGGTGTTACTTCAGGAAAGCATGAAAGATGTGGTCATTGAAGAACTTGGGAACCCTTTCATGGGTGTGGATGCTGGACCTGTCATCCTGCTGCAACCTTATGCTAGTGAGCAGTATTCAAGGCTCTTAGCTGTCCCTGCACTTCCACTTGGCCGCAGTGCTCCCGCTGCTCTATGGGCTCCGCAATGCTGCGGTGTGGTGTTCAACAGCTGCTGCTTGTCACCCAAGTGGCAGCTGGGCTGCACTTGAGCACAGAGGTTCCCTTGTGCCCTGGTTCTGAAACACTTTGTGACTCCATCGGGGATAAAAAAAGATGGATGTTATTTTAATGGAAAATCTGGGAGCTGGAGGTGAATCTGTTCCAGGCAGTCCAGTTTGATGTATCTTAAAGGGAATCGGCTATCAGTAAGGCAGGTGTTCTTCGGTGTGTTTCAGTCTGGGTCCCTGAAAATCATTATTCGTGACTGGAAATCTTGTACCTGTGTTTTAAATTTCCCTTTTTCCTCCCTCCACCCCTCAGTGTTTGAAGCTAAGCAGCCCAATGGTGGGAATTACCAGTCTCTTGGAGACACAGAGGATTTTCAAATGGTTTTCATGTTTTTTGGAACAGTTTAAATTTGGCTGATGGCTTTTAGTAGGAATTCCTGGATTTTTTTCCTTCCCTCCCCCCCCCCTCCCCCTTTGCAGTTATGAAAACCAGGTTTGCTGCCTTGGGGGAAGGGAGTGGGATGAGGGAAGCAAGGCTGGGAAGCAGAAGATGAATTTATTCTGACTTTATCTTTATTTCATTCTCCCAAGTTAAATTCTGCCCTGTTTCACCGAGGCCAGCTGGTTTTAATCATTTCAAGAGAACACTATTTATTAAGTGTCTGTTTCAGGCAGTGTCAAATCCTTCAGCTCCTTCTCTATTCTCCATTGTAAGCAAGAACATCAGTAGCCCAGGTGGGCTTTGAATAGCTTCAGAAAGTAGGTAGGTGAGAATCTATTTATTACTTACTGTAGATCTCAGTAGACAGAGACTCCAATTAAGGCAGGAGCTGACATACTTAGCCAAGGCTTTCCAAGCAGAGGATGCAAAATGAGTGAATAAAAAATGAAATAAACCACCCCAAACTTCTGCATCTTCTTACACAGTCTGGAACCATAATACCTCAGTGCTTTTGCTTTCATTCTTTCTTCTCTGCACATATGAATGCATAAAGCAGTGAGGGAGCTTGTTTTGTTGAGCTTCACCGAAGCCCAGGTGATACTAAGAAATGCAGGAGTCCATGATCCTGTGGATAACTTTCACATTCATTTGCTATACGACTTTATCTGCCTTTATCCTTGTGCCTGAATTAAATGAATTTATACCACTGAAACTGCTGCGATTGACACCGTTGTAACTTCAGATCAAAATCAGATTTCCGGTATCTCAACTTTAGAACCTTAGATAACACTTTGGATTGTTACGTGCTAAATATCTGTGTTCAAATACACAAAAGAAGCTTCAAATGTTGAAAGAGAGATCATTTATTGTAGTAACGAATGTGCAGGTTGTAAATAGACTGAATAGCATGGGGGGAGTAAAAAGAACAACAGAATCTACTGCAGCTCTTGTAACTCCTGCTGTCAGTCTAAAGAACTCAAATTCAGTAATATGAGTATCAGCCTGAGGTAGTTACTACAAACTCATTTAAACAACTTGATTGGGAGAAGGACTGGTTAAATATAGGAGAATTTTTTTTCCTGCTCATTTCTATTGAAACTTTGATTTTATTTTTTTTTTTATAGCATTTCAACCTTTATTAAATTGCTTTGCAAACAAAGTGGGGGAAAAAAGCAGAGGAAAAAGTCCACCCATCATCACAATTTCCAACTCTGGATGCTTTCCAGCAAACTGTTCTTGAATAAAAACAGCATTCTGTCTTCAGTGTAACATTGGCTCTGATGCAGAGAAATCACTGCATTCAGTTACACTACAGATAGCTGTAACTGTAAGGGATGGGGGGACACAGAGCAGAGAATGATCAGAACCGTTAGCATTGGTGTAGTGACTCAGTTGGAATTTGTGGTAGTTAAAGCACAAAATGCAGCCACTGGTACTTGAGGACATGAACTCTAAATGTACTTTTTGATTCCCTTTTCCCAGACCGACATTTTGGTGGGTTTCTGCATATGTTGTTCAAACGTAATTCTCTCTTTTGAATAGAAGTGCTTGGCTCAGGACTTGAAATGCTTAAAATTCAGCTCCAAATTTTGTGCCCTCAGCACTCGGCTTCAGTGTGTGAAATAAATACATAAAAATAGGGAAAGCTGTAGAAAGAGCAGCGTCAAATAAAGGAACAATTGTCAAAAACCCTCACAGAAAGACTGTTTCAAGGAAAACCTGCTGGGTTTTTTTGAAGGCATTTGAGTAACTTCTGATACTTCAAATTGGTGTTGACAATCCTGGAGATAGATAACTATCTTTAAAAACCTATGAGTGACAACGTTTTGATGGTGTGGAGGTTAACTGCATTGAAGCCATTGGAGCTACAGCCACTGGGTTGCTTTCCAGAACCAGATGTAATCTGATTTTCAGTCATTTAAAGTACTTGTAACTGCCAGCAACTTCTGTAAGAGTTAAAAAGGAGCCCAACAGTTGGTCCTGGAAAGTCTTCTACTGACAGGTCCCCAGCTGGTGTCTCTGTGAGCATCACCTACAAGCTGAGAATCTCCCACAGCCCCTCTTTGAGTGCCTGATGGCTTTAGTCAACCTACTCCTGTTTGTTAAGGGAGAGCTGGTGAGGTCCAGCACCACAATACATAAATTATTGATCACTCCAGCATGTTAAGAGGACTTCATTGTTCACACTCATCTCTTCCACTTGACATTTCTGCAACCTTGTGTCATTCTGTAGCATATCCTCTTCATGTTAATGGCAATTTATCATTAATCCATTTGAATAATACTTTATTTTTTTTTCCAATGGAAAGAGACAGAAAACATCTGCATATTGAGTAATATTAGCTACAGTTTGTGTCTCAAGTGAGACTAACTGACAACCCTCATTTATTATGACTGTGTAGGCTTAATTGTGTTGACGTAGGATTTGGACTTTGTGAAAGGAGAAGCAGTTTGAAGAGCTTTTCAGGAAAAAACCACCACTTTTAGAGAGGGAGAAGAGTGGGAGAGAAGGGAATAAAGAATAAATACATGAAATAATGATGCTGAGAGATTCTGTTGAGGCCTGAACGTTTAGGAGGTGTTTTAATAATGATGCTTAAATGAGAGATTAGTTATTAAGCCATATGGTTTGTATTACAGCTCTCATCTTTTGTTTCCTGCTTATGCTGTCAAGCATTAATGTGATTGTTTTGATTCTTAATGTCTTAATGCATCATTCCTCCCGATGCATTAGGCTAATAACTTTGGTCCTCTTAAGGGCAGTGCCACCATTCATTACTCTCCCTGTTTTGGCTGACCAGAAAAGTCAAAATGAGGGACTTGGAAAATACCTGCATGTTCCAACATTTATGTAGCCAGCACATGGAGATCACTGACAAATCTGAGGTGCATTAAAGCTCCTGACTTCCTCCTGTGCTGGTGACATTCATGCAATGCCGAAGTCAGCTTCCCCAAGGCAGTTCATGATCTCTGTTACAAGTAAATGTGATGGGAGTTTGTTGTCTTAACTCTGGACCAGGCTTCAAGTAGTTCTTTGTAAGTCTTTGGGAAAATAATGTGTTAAATGCGTTGTGATTTCTCACTGTTTGGGCAAGTGACTGCAACTGTTTATGTGCTGTGCATGGTTTTATATTAAAGGATGTCTTTTATACAGTGATACAAGTCACCTTTTGGGTGAAGTATAGTAGTAACAACCCAAGAATACAAGATGATTCTAGTCTGCTTTTCCAGTGCTGCCATTGTTGAGAACTTTGGATCAAGGTGCTTGATTAAGCTTGTTTTTATAGAGCATTTACAAAGCTTTGCTTTTAAGCATTTTCCCAGATGAGAGCTGGTATTTCCAGTGGAATGGTCATCCCTGAGGCTGGTAATACTCCATAGGGGTTACCCTTCACAGCATCACAATTTCAATGTAGGCAAGCAGAGTAAATTGGGGGCTTTGGTGGCGCTGACTTCTTGAGGAAGAGTTTAGGTTTTCATATATTCTAATGAGTTAGAATAGCAGTGAAAGCAGTGGCTTTAATTTGCAGGGTCTGCTGTGAAGGCTGGATCTTGAAATGATAAAGTTTTGATAAATTATAAAAGTTGTGACTAAATAATACGGTTTGGATGCCTGTGGATATGTATATATAGACAGAACATATAGACAAAACAGGGACATGCAATGTATTTTGGCTGTTTGCGTATGCATTTCATTATCTGCCTTTACCTCTTGACAGCTCAAATGCTTTGTCCTCTTTGCCTGATGCCCAGAGCGTGATTTACTTGAGCATGAATCAGAAACTGTTCCTAGCAGCTGGGATTATAAAAATCCAATGCATTTTCTGTGGGGGCATTTTGACTGGCATATTTTTCTAATGGGGTTATTCACATTCTCCCTTTCTGAACCCTTTCCTGCAATTTCAGATGGTGAGAGCTTCATGTGACATGAGCATTGGCTCAGCCCATGTTCTGTTGTGGAAATGATGCAGTGAATTGTATGTGAAATCTGTAAATCACTTAGGAATCCAGTGGGATGAAAATCAATTTGAGATTATTGTCATTCTGTGGTCACCCCAATTTATACAGTAGAAATAGCAAATGCAGCAAGGTGGAAGGAGGATGAAAGGTGTGACGAGCTGTTCACAACATTAAAATGACCAGCATCCGCTAGGGAGTCTGTTATATATTCAACATGTCACTGAAACACTTGTGTGATGGGATTGCATTTGAGAAAGTGTCAATATGAAAGACAAGGAAATGATTTAAGTACAGGATATACCCAGTAGTATTGTCACACAGACTGAAATGTAAATGCACAGCAGTTCACATGAGAGGAAGAGCTAGGTTAGAAGCTTTAGGGAGATATGTTTTGCCAGGAAGCTTATCTAGGTGGTTGGTAGTTGGGGTTTTGTGGGTGGGAGGTATGGAGGGCTTTTGCTTTTCTTTTTAATCCCTACAGAACATTTCTAGTGTTTCCATAGACAAATGGGGTGTGTTAGATGCAGGAATGCAACAGACTGACACAAACTTTAAGGAACTGAAACTGAGGTATTTAACCTGTTGAACAGAAGATGAACCTCAGGCGGATAATACAACATGTCATTGGGCCCAGCAATTGTATGTGCTGAGTTCAAAGGAAGGTGGATCCCTGTGTTTTGTTGTATCAGTGTTGATGTTTCCTGTTGCTTGGGAGAACAATATCGTCTTGTACAGAGGCAGTGGAGGTGAAAATGCTTGTAACATGGAGAACTATAGAATCAGCACTGCCTCTCTCCCCTTGGGCCTGACTTAAACCCCCGCATTCCTTCCCAGAGAATGTTGTTTCTGTTGACCAAGTCCTAGGTGCAGTTAATCAAAACCTGTAATGTGTGTGTATGGAATAACTGTTTCACCATAAGTGAAAAAGTCTCTCTTTTCTATTCTCATCCCTTCCTCTGCCAATGGAAATAATACTGCAAATTCTAATGCAGTATAAAATGTTGATTGATCCCTGTTATCTTCCAAGCAGAGAGAGGTAGATAGGAAGGTGTCCATCTGACAGGATTCGCTTGAAATCTCTTCAAGTTGCTCAGTCTTGCAGGAGGACGAGGAGGAGGGGAAAATCAAAGTTGAGAGAGGAGAGGGTTAAGACAGCCCCAGAAGCATGAGCTGAAGTGAGAGTTTTCCAGTTGGGGATAAGGGCTTGATCTTCTCACCAGCCATCTTCACACAGTTCATCAGTTCTGCAGAGCGTGTCATTTCCCTAAAGCTCTGCACTCCTTTTCACCCACAAAATTGAATCTTGCACAGGTGTGGGCAGCATGGATAGGATTAAAGGCTTACTTCCCCTAAAATCTAGACCTGTCTGTTTAAATGAGTGCCCTCATCCTGTGAGTTCCTTGCTCTGTGTGAGTGTTTGAGATCCTTTGCTCAAGACAATAGCATTAAGTCATCTCCCACACTGACTTTACATGGCTGAGACCCTAGAGAGAAATGCTTCAGACTCTAGTGGCTGCTGAATTAAACAATGAGAAATATACGCCAGCTCTTTCCATTTGCTTATTAATAGGTTCTGTGTCTCATGCTCCAAGGGGATTGTCCTTTCTTTTGAATTGCTAGCGGGGAAGCATTCAAGCATTCAGTCACTGTAAATGGAGAAAAATGGAGAAGGAAAGACGAATGTTTCAGGAAAGATTGGAGCATGTCTTCAAAACTGTAAGACCAGGGACCTGACTTGCAGAAATACCCATGCTTTTGTTTCCAATAACTTGGTTTTAGTACCTAAGGGGTCTTTGAAAATCAAGCACTGCTCATCTGTACATTCTGTAATCTTCTGACACCCCAGCACCTCAGCAGCTGCTTGAGCTAGAAGATGATTCCAAATCTGTGCATTTGTGGGACACTACACTGTGAAATCCCTGCAGTGCAATAGTGCTTGCTTAGGTGAGCAAGTTCACTATGACATGTTGGATGAAGCTAGGACTGTGGAGTTCCCAGGTATTTTATCCTCTTCCTGAATTTTCAGTGATTTGTGAACGTGATTAATACTCATCCTGGCTGATGCTTGTGAATGTGTGCATGGATTCTGAGCTCCTCTTTCACTTTTCAGTCAATACTTTAGGTAGTTTTGAAAATCTTAGCTTTGTAGTGGTTGTTTCTCACAAATCCCTGGTGGTTTAAGAAACAATTGTATCTTCTTGTTAAGATCACTACAATTTTAGTGTTTAAAAGGCTTATTTCTGTCTATGTAAGACCTTTTCTAATAGAATACAGGATTCTAAATTTTTTAATTCTAATCCAATTCCAGGATAATTTGAATTGGAAAGGTCATCTCCTCCAATCCCTCACTCAAAGCAGGGCCACTTCAAAGTTAGATCATGTAGTTTGCAGCCTACAAATGGGGTTATAGTGAATGAAAATAAAGAAGGCGCAATCCCTTAATAATGAAAATAAAGAAGGCACAATGTTTTAAAGGTGTCATTTTCCTTGGGAAAAGGACCACAGGCTGCCAGTCTACATACACGCTTGAGCTCTGTGTTAATGTGGTCATTTCCTGAAGTTAAATTGAAGCTCTTCACATGAGCATGGCCACAAGTCTCAGTGGTTGTTCTAAGTTGGATAAATAGAGAAACTTTCAGGTGATGTTAGTCATAGGTGCTAAACAGTGGTTTTAAATCTTGGATGGAGAGTGGTGAGAGGTGGAGTGGCAAGTGCAGGGCTGGCACCAGTTTTTCAATGTGTTCTTGCATGATATTTTCTTGACAAACTATGTAGCAGTGATTTCATTTCCTCTGGTCTTGTGTAAATGACAGCAGGGTCATGCATGGAATTAAGCTCAGAATATTTGAAGAGAAGATTCTATGAATGGGTGATGTGATTTGCACTGGGCACTGGACCATAAGTGTGGCTTTACTACACTCCCATGTGTCTGTGTACTACTTGGTACCAAGCAACTAGTCACATCTACTTTTATTTGCTGTGTTGGACATCCACGGGCTAAGTGAATATGAACTGGCCAAACCCTGCGTGTTGCTCTGGATATTCCATTGGCAAAACAGTGACATTTAGCAAACCAGGAAATGCAATGAGTTAATTAAGGAAGAATTGTCTATGATTTCATCTTACCTTTTATTTCCACCCCCACCTCCCGCAAGTCTATGCAGTGGAGCTGCCTCTTGCCCCTTGTGCCAGAATGATGAATGGGAGGACCACAATGAGGTCAATTAGCTAGGGTCGGCTTGAAGCTGAAAGGTGGAGTGTGTTTCTTTATTGAACGCTGCATTCACACTCTAAACCGTGACCTGGACTCCAGTGATTTATTACAGGGGCAGTGTTTTGATCACTTACCTTCAGTACCTTACCTTGGCTTCAGAAAGCAGGTTTTCACTGTCAATTAAAATCCAGCAGAAGAAATCCATTCAGAATCCAAAATGTGAACCCCAAGAAAAAGATGGGGAGCCTGGTGATGGTTTTCAGAACTGTCTTTGTTAAGTAACAAAGAAATTGGGTTACAGTCTGTCTCCGAGAGGGGAAAAAATTCACCCAGAGCTGAACTTTTACAGCCTTTTTCCCTGCTGATTTGAAACAGAGGAACCAAATCTGTCCTAATGAGTTTAGAAGTGGTACTAGGGGGAAAAAACTCTGCATCTACTATCTCTATGGATGCGTGGTGGAAGATGCAGGAAAACAACCTCTTGTTGGTTTTCAAAAGGTTAAAAAACCCCTCCTGTGTATATAGAAGGTCTTTATTAATGAATAGTGCTTAGCAGTTATGAGGCATCTTTCAACAGAGGATGTTGAACTGTGCTACATGCACTAATGAAGCCTCTTGATGATGTAGTGGTAAAAGAAATCACTGCTTGTCCTTGGTCTAGACAGAAACCTGCTTTATAAAGATCATGGAAAGTCCTGTATGATAGTGTAGAAAAACGTTGTGATATACCTTCCACAATGGTTTTGGTTTGTTGCTGTGTTCCTCTCATCCCCTGCCCAAGCCTAATGATGAGGGATAGAAAATCCCTATTAGCTGATCAGGTCCAGCCCTCCCACTGATGCAGCATCACTCCCAGAAGATTATTTTTCCGGTGCGTCATCCACAGAGTTTTTAAATGACTCCTGCAATAGACAGCTAGCTCTCAGGGGTGGCTATTCCATCTAATCCTGCTGTCCATTTGCGTGGCATGGCAGCTTTCTCACAATAGACTATAGGGGCTTTAAACCAGAAAAAGATGTGGGCATCTATTGCAGTGCATTAGTTTTATTTTATTGTCAATATCTGTGTTACCCTTATGGGAAAAGAATACCTTCAGTGAAAACAAAAGAGTTCTCATCAGGAGGTAGTGTCTTATGGTACCCGGGCATACATTTGATCTACATGTGTTCTGATACTCAGCATCCTTTCAGGCAGTTGTCACACCTTGTCTGCTTTATGTTAGAAACAAGTTCACATGAGCCAGGCTGCGTAGCTGTGCAGTCTATCTGATGGAGAGGGAAGTGCTTTACCCAAATCTCTTTGCTGTTTGAGAAATTGTGGCAAGCATCTGATGTGCCACAGTGGGCGGGCTGGTCCAGAGGAAGATGAACTACTTGCAGTGTACCTGGAGAGCTTTGGAATAGCAAGTGTTGTTACATGAGGCTGGACTCGGTGTTCGGAGCTTTTAATGTATCAATAGAAACCTGGTGATGTTATTGACAAAGCAGCGTAAGTGCACATGGCGCTGCACAGGGTATAAAAGCATCATAGCAGCGCTTATGTCTTCAAATGGCCTGGGCCTTGTTTCAGTGGGACCGGGGATAGCTGCAGTACCGGTTTGCAGATCCAGTTCTAAGCATCAGCAGGTTGTGCCCTGCAATTGAAGGTTTAACTTTATTTTAGCTTAAAGAGATTTGCTCGGTTGTGAATTGGTTTAATTCATGCAGCTGCTTCTGGCTCTTTGCAGAATTTAAATGACTGATGGTCTTTGCTGTGTTGATCTTCACAACACCTCTGTAATACAGTGGTGTGGCCATGAAGCAAAGCTTCCCATCATCTCAGCTAGCATCTTGGCCGTTTGCCTCCCAGTCTCATTTCCTAAGCTATGAAGCATTGGCTTTTGCTTGAGCTTTTTTCTGAGGTACCTATTGTTCAGCGTGTGCAAAACCTCTCTCGAGTCACAGAACAAAATAGACAAGATAACACTCACAGATTAAAGATGCTATCCAAGTGAATTTCCTCTAGGATTTATCAAGAAGAGTAGAATACCGTTCAAGTTCATCTGAGATGTAACTCAGGAGTAAAATTCTACCAGCTACGGGCAAGTAACTTTCTTTTCAAGGCAGGTACAACAGCATTTTTTCCCCCTGTATCTTCATGACATTTGTCAGTTATTTCCTCCTCTGCACTTCTCTTCGCCTTTGGTTTCTTTGGCAGAATTTAAACCAGGAGAGTTTTAAAAAAGAAAGCAGACTTCAAACTTCACCTTTCCTTGTAGATTTTGGAGGCGTTTCTATGGCACCCTGGTTTATTCCTATAGACTGCTGTTGACCTGGTGCCTATTAATTTTTATAAGACTTTCTTCATGAGGCTTTGTAAGGGAGCGACACGTATATTTAGTCCCTGGCCTGGTAAATTTTAATGACAATTTTGCATGCTTGACTTAATTCCTATTTTTCAGGTCCCGGTTGTGTCTGTCCCTCACCTGGTTCTTTTAAGGCTTGATTCTTGTCTTTTGAGTCTGATCCTATAACACACATAAGCACCTAACTAGTCCCACAGATGTTAACACAGAGGATTTTTCCAAGGCAAGTTAGTCCCCAAATCTCACTGACTTCCAGTGGGAGCTGATTCCAAGTTGTTCTCTTTGCCTTCCCTGTCAGTAGTACACTGCCATAATGACTAAAAGAGCTGTAAAACTGAGGATGAGAAAGAGATCTCTTAGTGCTAGTGGAAACCTTCTGGAGTCCTGTATTAAGTCGCACAAGATGGATGTGAAATAGTGTAAAAGGTGATAATGTTCCATTATTTTCTGTACAGACAAAAATAGGGTGAAAAGGTACTGTTCTTTTCACCTGAAATCAGTCCTGCCTCACTGAGGTTACCGATGCTTAAATGCAAGTTGCATTTCTGGAATGGGGCCACTGTGCTCAGCATCTCTCAAGATCTCACTGTCAGTGGCAGTTTGATTGCCAAGGAGATGCACCAGCTCATACATACCAAAACCTTTGCAGTGTGAGTATGTTTAACTGAAGGGAAACCTTCCCATCTAGAGATATTAGAATGGGATCACTGCTAAGCTAAGCACAGCCATATATTTTAACAGCAGATTTATTTCTTCTTCGGTCTATGAGATGTTGTCTTTGCCTTAAAAAACAGGTGAAGAATGAGTTTTCATGAGCTGCAATTTGTCTTTGAAAGAAAATCTTTGAATAAGTTGCTTTATTAGGCAGAAACTTCTCATCTGGGGAGAATAAGTTGTGGAGGAAGTTAGTTATGCCATAACTGGTATTTGGCTCTTCCCATTTGCAAACCAGTAGACCTGTGACCTGCAATGTCTCGTTCTCGATACGTACTTTAGTAAAGTTAAGTATGCCTCAGCAATGCCTTAGAGCAATATGATTCAGTTTTTGTATTGATAATATGCTGATTTTAGAACTTGGAGAAGTTGGACTGAGTCACAAGTTGATTTAAAAGGCAAAAAATGGGCCACTTATGTTAGAGTTACTATTTTTCCTCAGAGGTGACATGGAGCAGCTATAAAAGCTACGTCTACCTTCTAGCAACCAAATGCCTTTGGGTGTACCAGTTTCCAGGCAGGATTGTCCTCCCACTGGGAGCTGGAAAACCAGTCTCCTGTAATTGTTCTGCAAAGAATACTTATTCCTGTAGTTTGCAAGCCAAAATGTCAGATTATTAACCCCTTGCTTTCTCTGGTAGCACAGCCTGAGAGAATGCTACTGCAATACCTGTATGCTCATGGGACATGCCCCTACATGTTTTCCTCATGTGAATATTTACTTGGAAATGGTACTGTAAATAGCAACAGTTCATATGTCATTACTTGTTGGGATAGTGGGAATTAAACCAGCATCCTCCTGTTAGGAATAAACAAAAAGAAGCCCAAATAGTAACTAATACCTGAATGAATTTTCCATTTTGTCCTATAGAATTTCATTGAGGGTTGTATCCAATCCACTGAATAGGATAGCCTGTAAGCTCCCTGCTTGAAATAACCCATGGAAATGATCTAATTCAAACCCTGAAGGTTTTAGAGGGGTATTTATATAGGTCCCTTTTGGGTTTCTCCCCAGTAATCACTATAAAACTTTCCCTAAAGGGCACATGAATATATGTAAACCTTGGTAGGAGCAGAAAAATAAAACCAGAGTTATGAACCAAATTTTCAGCAGATACAAACTGTTGTAATTCTCTTGAAGACAAATACACCAGATACTGAGAAGATCTGCTCAGTTCAGGGAAAATAAAGCTTTCTCCCTCTGGCTCAGAGAAATGTTGCTTTTGCATTGCTGCGGATGAATTTTGGGTTTATTCCTCGCTTTTTGAACAGGCTCAGGGTGTCAGTGAATGTGTCTTCTGCCTTAGTGTGAGCTTAGAAGCACTTCTGAGAGCTTCCAGCAATCTCTGCACATAGCTCGTGGTCTTGTTTTAATATTTAATCACTAATTGGTGTGATGAGCAAGGGACAAACGAGGGAGCACTCTGACATCTGATCTCTTGAACCGATTACACGCACTTTGCACTACATGTTGTTTATCATGGTCAGGCTAATTTCCTTCCCTGGGTGCTGATTTCATCCTGCACTCAAAGAAATCTCAATGTGGGGCTTGTGAAGAGGTACGTTCCACTTTTGGGAAGGGATTCCAGTGTGCACTGGGCTCCTGTTATTGACCAGCCTTCCCAATAAAAGCAGGGCAAATTCTGTTGGATGAATGGAATCAAATATTATTCCATGCCTTTGCTCTCTCTCTGTGTTAAAGCTTCATCTGTATTCACTCTCTGTCCTTTTATTCATTCCCTTTCTCCTCTATTATCTTTATTCTTCAATTTTTCAGCCGAAATTTGAGATTTCAAAGCCCCTTTCAGCCTTAAAGGCAAAAAGAATTCCAGAACCAAATGGAAGCTGCTAATTCTAACCTGAGAAGAAGCTTTTCTTTCTTTCATTACGATGTTGATGCTGATGATTATTATTATTTGGAAGAAGGTGGTGAAAAAGAGAGAATTTGTCATTACTGTATAATTTAAAATTGCACAGCCTACAGCCCACAAAACAGAGCATGTAATTACACACTTACTAGAGGTAACAGCAGTGCTGATAATTATTCTTTACACAGGAGAATCTCGCTGATATCCCAGAGTCGGAAAGTGGGAACTACAATATCTTTAATACCATCCTTAGAGACCCTCATAAGCAGAGGAGAAGTATGAGGAGGCACACAGGGTCCAGAGCAATATCTTCATCGCGCCAGAATGTCAGGGGCTTTAGTACAGCAGAAATCAATAGATTCAAGTACATTTTTTTTTAAGGTACAATATTTTTTTTATGACCCTACCTCGAGAAAGTGCAGCAAAGCCTCCAAAGAGGAGCAGCCTGGGCTGAAACGAGCCTTTTGAATGGAAGCCATGGTGGTTTAGGAGAATAGTGAGCAAAGATTTATTCATTTATTTATTTATTTGGAAGGCACGTTCTGCTGCGAGGATGTGTTAACCATCGCTGGGCTGTAACCCTGAAACTCCTTTGGCATTCGATAGCCCATTATTTCTCTACTCCTTTTTTGTTTCTCTTGCTTCTCTCTACCTGTTCTCAGCCTTTTATTGTAGCCTTTCTGTCCCTTTGATTTGAATAATTAGTCATTCGGGTTTCATCTCACCTTTGGCTTTTCTCTTGGTGATGCTTAGTCTGAGCTAGAAAACAATCTGAGGGAGGATTTTCCCCATTCCTCTTTTTCTTTAGCAGTTCATTTAAATCAGAGTATGATTTATGCACCAAATATCGTTCCCTTTATTTATGCTAAGTGGTATTTTATTTTGCAGGTAATTAATTTGGGGTTTAAGGAATAAAATGCTATTTACTATGGAAGCAAACAGAGCAAAACTTCCCATTTTTACCATTTTACTTTACCCAGTTGGCGTTGAAGTGATGGGACTTTGCCAATGGCAATTATTTGTGGAGGGAGGGTCTACATTAATGTGTTCTTATAGAGGTGCACATGATAAGGTAGACAGAAAATCTGGTGGCACCTAATTTTCATGTGCTGTTGGGTCCAATCAGGCTGATTCTCACTCTATGTGTAGGAGTGTCCTCTGGGTTGCTCTAACTTAAGCCATCAAGTTAGGTCCGGTGTGACTGCCCGCTGTGGATCAGGGAGTCCTGTCTTGCTTCTTGATGGGCTCAGTTCTGCCTCAGCTCAAACCTTTGTGTTGATGAGAATGTGGGTCACGGTCACAGGGAGTCACTGGGAATACTAATGTACATGGAGCAGCTGGGGAGGAGTCTTGGGACATAAAGTTAATTAAAAACCCCTGTTCTTACCATCCCTAATAACAAACTTAAGGTGACATAAAGATCTCAGAAGTTGGGTTGAAAGGGAAGTCAAAGTGTTTGCTCTCCACCTTTAGCGCAGACTGCCAGCTCTTGTCACCTGAGTGTGTGAGGGCAGGGCTGGGTTTAATAGGAAACTTTCTATTACCCTAGGTATTTCTCTCATAGTGTTTCTGTATAGAGGGGAGACAGAATTCAGGTGAAAACCCATGCATGTTCCTTTGCTTTCGGAGGAGGTAGTAGAAAGATCTCACTCGCAGGCAGGCGTTCTCAGTTCCAGTCCTAGCTGTGGCTTGGGGTGCTCTTGTGCCAGTGCTGAGTTACCCAACTGCTCAGTGTCTCGCTTTCTCCCGTGTGAAGGTCACTAATTTAGGCAATGTTCAGCATGAAGGGCTTAGGTTTTGCCTTTAAGGCAAGAAAAATATATAGGATGCAAAGTGTCTTGAACCAGATCTGAGTTAGTGAGCGATTTAAAATAGCAAAACAACAGAGGAAGCCCAGCCTTGTAGCAATCAAAACAGAAATGACATTGATCTTTATTTGCTCCCAATCCTTGATGTGGCTAAAACCAAAGTAGGATAAATGGTCCTCTGGCAACTGTAAAAGAGCAACTAATGTCTTGCAAGTTTTTAGGACTCTTTTTGAGGTTTATTAATAGTGATTGACCTGAAATGAGTCAGAGTCTTGCAATCTGGAGCAATATATATATATTTTTTCTATATATGAGTTAAAAACCCACTGGAGTCACTCAGAAATGTTATGGTTACTTGGTAGTTGCTTATATTCCTTCAGTTTCTGCTTTGCAGGATAGGTCATAGATGAACAGGTATTGAATAGGAGGGGTCTGGATCCAGCCTTTGGCTTTGCTCAAGATTCCCAGCGTGACCTTGAGTAAATCACGAAACCTCTTTGTGCCTCAGTTCTCCATTTTCAGACCTTAGTAATTTGCTCTGATTTTTATGTAATGTTATCTCCTGGTGGCACAGGAGAAGGTTGGTGTCCAGTTGTTTGATGGTAGGCTCAGGATCAGGTGGTGTGCACGTGCCTGTGAGTAGGTGGTGTGCAAGGTGTATTCAGATGTATGACGAGAAGCACCATTCTCATTACTACCGTGTGGAGCTACCTTTGCATCTCCTGGTGCTGGAGCAAGAGATAAAGGCCAAAAGAGTAAGTATCGTGCTGAGGGCAGGAGCTGTGACAGGTCTTTTGTCTTCCCTGACTTCTTTGCATTTCAGAGTCAGATAAGCAGTTCCACTTTTGGTCTGTCCCCTGATATTTATCCCCTCATCATCTTGGACTATGTGAAACCCCCCTGCAGTTCCATGGCTAAAGCTGATCCTTTTTTCTGAGACTTCCATTGAAGTCTGGTGCCAAAAGTAAGGTGCTATTAACATATTAATGCCTGCATACATCAATTGTGATAGTTGATCTGATATCTCTCTTTGCTTTTTCAGCTGGATTATATCTTTGTGTTTTGTGATTCCCATGTTATATGCCTAATTATTATTATTTCACACTTCATAACATTTTGGTAACTAAAATGCTCTAGGGTTCAAAACTTGTCTATTACATTTTAGCCCAGAGGAAACTTCGCATCCAGTTCCAACTTCTCTCCCCAAATATGAATTTATATTGGAAATTGTGATGGATCCTGCCTGGGATTGGTGCAGCTCTGATAGAATATTGTAAAACACTGACTTTGTTACACATTGAGATGGGGTATTTTCTCCCCCTCCCTTCCTTTCTTTTGTGTAAATCTGTTTTCACCACAGGAGCACATGCTGTCTCTTCTGGCTACAACACTACTTACTAATTCATCGATTCATCTTTAATGAGGCCCCCTGCCAATGTTTAAATAGCATTCGGAACAAAGAAAAAGGCAACATTTCCAAACCAGCTGCTTCTCTCCAATCTGGACATAGCAGCCATTCGGAATCTCAAGTAAATCTGTTTCCTCCCTAAAGTTGGTGGTTTATAATTTAGGTGGAGCTTTCTAATGAATTGTTTGCAGGATGGAGGAAAAAGAGGGCAAGAGAGGGATGAAATAAGAAAAGAGTTTCCCTCAGGCTGTTATGCTCCATGAAACCAACACGGTGTCTGTGGATTGCACTAGCATTGCAGATGTAACAGTGGGAGAATTCTCCTTTGCAGCCAAAATCGTTTGTAAGTTGGTACAAGGACATGACAGAGCAAAGTGTCTCTGCCCCTCTTACAGACAGCTTCACTATGTTGAGTAGCTTAACCCTTGTCATATTTGAGCTGGCTTCAGACACTGCTCTTACCAGGGATGTCTGTTACTTGGGTCACCACTGTTCATACACTCGTTTCTATTTTCTCTGAGGACTGGATGAAAAAGCTGTGTAATTGTTTCAGATCAGGATTCTGCTGTCATGATCACTTGTGTCACACTGATTTTTGCAGTTCTGCTGAATCCATGTGCTAAGGCCTGTTGTTAAGATTAACTTGGAATTCCTGGGTGATGTCCATGACTGAAGCACTTCTCTATGTTCAGGTGCCCCATGTTCTTGGAGAATTACATTCAGTGTGTGCTCCACAGAGTTACCTTTACATAGATGGAAAGGTGAACAATAGAAGACAGGAGAGGGTTATCACTCATATCATCATGAGATTTATGGAGGGTGAGTGTCCCAGCCCCCACTAAGAGTCTCTTGAAGTTATCCCAATGTCTTGAGTTAGTTGTGTAATTGCCACCAGGATACTGCCTTGCTCTACAGTGACCCCTTTTTAAAGGCTTCTTATGGTTCCCATTTACTAGAGACTTGGGCTTGTGGTCTTTAAAGGAAAATCATCCTCTTAGTGGTTCAATAAAGATGTTTCATGCAGATGAAGCCCAAAAGCTGCAGCAGAAGTGAAGCTCTCACTCTGAACATCAAAAGTGCAAGAACCTTCCAAGTTCTCAATTACACAGAACAAAACATCTCTCCCCTTCTCACACAGAAAGGCAATACTTGTAATAAACAGGAACCAGTGTTTTGGTGCTCTCAGTCACCCCAAGCAGATGTTATCTACCAGCAGATAGAGAATCAGTAAAGGACTAAAGCACAAGGCAAAGACAGACACCTTAAAGCTCATCCAGCTCCAACCCCTGCCACGGGCAGGGACCCCTTCCACCGGAGCAGGGTGCTCCAAGCCCCTGTGTCCAACCTGGCCTTGAACACTGCCAGGGATGGGGCAGCCACAGCTTCTCTGGGCACCCTGTGCCAGCGCCTCAGCACCCTCACAGGGAAGAGCTTCTGCCTAAGAGCTCATCTCAGTCTCCCCTCTGGCAGGTTAAAGCCATTTAAGCTGACAAGGGGTGTTCTGTTTATCTGACAATGAACTCCCGAGGAGTGGAGCTCAGGACTTCCATAGTCCTGTACTCTATTTGAGGTTGCTGTCCTGTAAGCATGGGAGGTAAAGCAGGGCTGACATCTGGCAGCTTTGCATGGTGGTATTGATGGAGAGAAACCTGTGTTGGGTGGGTGAAGCTGATCGTTGTCTCTGTGACTTGATGTGCTCTGCACTGTTTTCTACGGACTGCTTTCCTCTTTAATTTCTCCTCAGGTATAAGGGGACCTGCTTGGCTGTAAATCACTGTCAACATGAATTACATTTCCTTGTCGGGCCTTGATTCAGTATGTGATACTGATCTTGCCCAACTCCTGGCTTGGCAGCCCAGGCTGCAGAGTGTCAAGTGTTCTGTTCCAGTCCACTCCCCAGTATTGCCCAAGGTGGTGGAAAGCACGAGCCATGTTAGTGCAAGCATTTAGAGTGAGCTGCATCCTTGTAACCAGACATGCTGTGGTAGAGATTCCCCTTCTCTTTCATTGCAGCACAGCTGTCTTTCCTTGACCATGACAGATGCAAATAAACGGGTGAATATTTTAATAGCCACATGCCATCTAAATGGCAAGACCAATGTTGGCAAAGAAACCCCAGGCAGAAGAGGGGAAATCCATTGGAGAAAAAGAGAGAATATTTTACACTTCCATTAATGTTGCACCAAATTTGGTTTCCAGAAGGTTGTTTCTACATTAAATAGCAGCAAAAGTCCTCCAGCCTCAGCATGCACATGTGCACGCAGCCTTGCCTAGAAACAACAACAAAACAAAATGAAGGCAGTTTGGAGGCATTTCCTGGGAAAAGGATTCATGAATCTGTTTCCATGGAAGCGACAGCACATCCCAAGTGGCAGTGAGAGCTGACAGAGCGCAGCTAGGAGAGTTAAAGTGCCATCCACTTCTTCCTAGCAGAGCAGGGGGGCAGAGGTGGGGGGAATCGCTTCTACAGAGAATACAGAGAAATGTAAAAGGACAGCAGGACATATGGTTAAATGGAAAGTCTGAAGATCTGGGTTGGTTCTCAGCTCTGCCACAAACTTCCTGTGTCCCTTTGGGCAGCTCCCATAAGACATCTTCCAACTCCTGCTGAAATCAATAATTGATTTCATTGGGCACTAAATCAGAACCTGAAGCATTCTGGCCGGTGTTCAGACTGCCTCTGTTGGCACCCGAGCAGTCTGTGATGTTTCAAGTTCAAGTCCAGCTTAGTTTGCCTGTTGATCTTTTACTTTCTCCTTAGGAATCAAATGCTCTCCTCATTTTATAGGGTTTCTGAGCTCCTCAAGACCAGGGCTTTTAATAGACATCTGTTCAGATCTTTATACAAAGCAATGTTTGTTAAATCCAGTACTAGCAACCTGACAGAACTAAAGATACGGCTGCACCAGGGAAGCCTTTCTTTGTCTTTGGATCACATACTTGCATTTGTCACTGAGTGTCTCTTTTGGTGAAATTCTCTGGCCTGTGCTATTCAGGACATTGGGCTGAATGACCCGATGGTACTTGCTGACCTTAAAATCCAAGAAATCATTCTACAGGCTCCTGGGGCCATGCAAGGACTTCTGCAGGTCCCCACTAATGACAGTGGCTTGCAGAAAGGCTGGCTCCAAGGGTTTCCTCACATAATAAGACTCAAACTCAGTTTGTTTGCAGTGCACATACTCACTATTCAGTGCATTCATTAATACAGCTGCTAAATTTCAATCCTCTTTCAAAGAGCTTTAACTACTACTCCATAGATACACTGGAGTGCAGGGCCATACGCAGCAGGCAGGGTGAATAGCTGGAGTGCTCTGGGTTGCTGGTTGTTGGTTTTTGCTTTTTAAATGGTTTCTGGCAGTGCATTACACTGAGGTAAGTGCTTTGTTTCTCCCTCAAGTGGCACTCAGCTCCCCAGGGTTTCCTTGAGGAGCACGTCCACTCGGGTTTGTTTCTGTTAGGTATGTGCAATACAAGCTTTTGGCTGTCTTTGCCAATGGAAAAGACAGGTTACTGCTACTTAAAAGAAATATTTTTAATTGCATAGTATTGATTTTCTGTTTTTCTTGGTGGAGTGTATGGGCTGTTGTCGATGGATGTAGTGGAATATGGGGCTGGTTTACATGGATAGATCAGCACTGAAATAACAGTACAGTGAATGGGGTTTAAACCCATGCAGTTAGTTTGGTGCTAGGCTGTATGTCAGCTACCCTGAATTTGGCTTTTCTTTTGATGCAGTGAAATCCATAGAACTCAGTATTTCTGTTGTACTTTCAGCATTGATGTAACACCGTAGCAATGTAACACAGCCGTCAGCATCTGCAAGCTGATACAGTGACTGTGTTGGAGGCTACTGAAGATGCCTCTGCTGTGCTCTGTGGCTTTGGAAGGCAGCAGGGCCAGGGGTGATGTTCCTAGATTTTTACATTGCTACTCCTTGCACAATGAAAGAAGCTGTAGAGCCCTCAGCATCCCCGGGTACACCTCAAGGTAATCTTGCAAATGCTTGGGTATAAACAGGTTAACATAGAACTGTGGAGTATAACCTTCTCCTTTATCACTGCTCTTATGTGTGATGATATTAGGCAGTTCAGAGCTGGTAAAAGACATATGCATGTTGATGCAGGACCAGGGAGTTCTAAAATTGTTTTCACATTTATATGTAAAGCAATTACTGATATATAGATTTTTCTTTTTCCCTGCCTCATAACCTGAGCAGCGGAGCAGACATACAGGAAGTCTTACTTTTTATTTCACTCTGGTAGACTTGTAAAGCATGCAGCTCTGGTGTACAGTGCAACAAGAGTCAAATGAAACTTGAAATGCTTTTTTTATTGCATTACTTGTAGCCCCATAATGCAGCAGATACCTTTAGATGAGGGAAGGGGGGAGTGAAAGAACAGCATGTGCTGACAGCTGACTGCAGTCATTTCATAGAGGTGCATTCGTGATGATCAGTGTGTCTCTCCTAACACACGGATGTTTCCCTCTACCTTGGTGGTTCTAATCTGTCACATTTAAGGCACTTGGGAATGCAGTTTAATTTTTGTCACCAGTTGTTACTTTGGAAGCTGCTGGGAAGGATGCTCCTCCAAGCCTGCGTGTTCTTTCCTGAAATCTAATGAATTCCTTTGCAGAGTGTGTGTTCCTCACCGTGCTCATCCACAAAGGTGCAAAGTCTTGTGATTAGGGAGAAAACCTCAACAGATTTGTTTTCACATTCTGCATTTCAAGGAATTGATTGAATCAGACCCAGCAGCTCTTTGCTGGAAAAAGAGAGGTGATGTTGTAGTCTAACAGCTGAGCTTAGGTCAGGAGTATCAAGAGTCAAGTCCTCCTCATACCCTGCTTTTCCTCCCAGCCCTTGGAGCACGTACTCTATACTGACAAGCAAAATCTGGACCCATTTGTGCTCAGCTTTGGCTTTAGCAAAATGCTACAGCAAAAGCCACTTGGTTTGCTCAAGGAAAGTGTCTAGTTTTCCACCCAGAGCTGGAAACCATGGGAGAGCCATGGAGTACATCTATCACCAGTAGTTCGTAAGCCATTGCCTCATATCAGTCTGTGGCTCATACTCATGCACAGGCGTTTGACACAGGAATGTGGTCGTTTATAGCCTCCATAAAGGGAAAGAAGAAATGATCATCAACATCAGCAGGGATGTCTGGCTGCATCTCCCATCTATCTTGGGGCTTTACACCTGAGGTTCTACAGCCTGTTATTGTGATTTTTGCCTAAAAAAAATCCCAAACAAACAAAACCAAAAAGGGGGAATGGGGATCCTAGATGGCTCTATGCAGTCTCTGGAGTATCTGCTTTTATTGCATCTGAACTAAGGGTGGCTGCCAAAGACTTCAGGAAGGGATGGGACTTGCACTGAGGAGGGATTCCTGTTGTTTGACCATCATTTTTAAGGGCCAGGAAGACTTATGGAGATTTCATCTTCTGAAAGATACTGGTTTAACATGGTATCCCTGAGATGTAGTGTCACCCTCGGATCCATATCCTTTAGCATTCCTTAATTTGGGAGCAGCAGTTATTTTGAAGATTTTCAAGTCATAACCATTGCTATACTGAAGACATAAAGCCGCTGGTGTGGGGTTTATTGTAGGGTCAAGGCCTAGGATGTTTGTTTTCTGCGAAAGCTGGATGTGCTGTACCCTGAAGCACTCTGTCTGTTGTGTGGCATCCTAAATAAATAGATTTACATGTGCTGAAAGGCAACTAATCAAACAAATGAGATGGCAAAATACCTCTGAGTATTTCAGCTTCCAGGCACCTTCTGACATATGGACACGACTAGTTCAAGTTTGACTGTATATGCTTCTATTGCTCTAATACATATAAAGGCCTGGTTACAAAAGTATGGAATCTGGGGTGCCTTGCTGGGGGAGGAGAATGCAAGGAGAGGAAACAGCAGGGAAGTATGAGGCTCTCAAAAGAGAGTCCACATTGTGAGGGTGATTGGGTTTAGAGATCTTCCTGAACAGGCAATTCTTAAAGCTTAAAGGCTTTTAAAACAAGTAAGGGAAAAGGCTGTTACTGAAAAGGTTTATTGCGGAAAAATATTTACATAGGCAAAAACATTTCAATTGGCATGTTAGGAGCAGGAATAAACCCCGTCTCTTGTCCTGTAGCTCTCGTGTATTATTCATGCTTGCTGTTTGGCTCTTTTCATGTCAAAATCTCAAAGCATGTTGCAAATAAAGATGTAAATTTTTATCCTTATTTTATATAAGAATGGCTTAGAGAAATGACTGCAATGTAGGAGCACCAGAGACCTGAACTAAAGCCTGGGTCTCTGCTGTCTATCAGCTGGATTCTGTAGGTGCCAGTTTTGGGGAGAGTGGAATGCATGATGGGATTTGTTAGCTCAGAGGAAAAAGCAAGGTGGAGCGGTTCCTGGAAGGGAAAGCAGAGGGAAACACAATACCAAACGTTGAGGGGATTTAGAAGAGATGGAGAAAGCAGAGGTTGGGTAAGGAGCAAGTGAGGAGATTTTTCACTATGGGTGGAGTGGACTAAAATGATAGAAGCTGACAGCAGTGGGAATCTAAGATGTGTGTGCTTGATTCTCAGTACCGTCAGGTAGCAGAACTTCCTGGAGCAACTGTAAGCAACTTCGAGGAGCAACTCCAAAGCACTGTAGGCATTTAACCTGCAGCCCTTTAACATGCCAAGAGGCAGCAGCCCCCGACTCGGTTTTGTACTTTTGTAATTGCCAACAATCACCTAATGCAGGGAGAACTCACGCTTCAATGAGTCTGCTGTTAAAATCTGACCCCTTGTCCTTGTGCTCATGTGCAGATCTGACACACACCCTGTGCACAAAAGATTGTAATGGTTCTGCTTTTCAGTATCCGCAATCTGCCCATCCAGGTGACAACAGATCTGAAGTTTCTGAGACTAAAAGTGTCACTCTGGGCCTGGAAGAATGTTTGATTTCATTCCAGGCATAAAGGAACAAATTGCCTGTAATGGCAGCATCACCACAAATTCCCTTGCTTTTCCATGTCACTTTCAAGTGCCTCGTTGGTATTTTTATGGATTTTTATTATACAGCTTGTTATGCAGCAACTATAACCATGCCAGGTTCTTGGGGATCAGCATGCAGAGGGGGCTGAGCTATAATAGGAACTTGTACACTCGTGGTTTTAATATCTTTTACTTCAAAGCAAGGAGTTGATGTGATCTTTCATCATCTCAGCTGTTGTTTACCAGCTCCCTACAGATGCTGTTTGAACTAACAAACCCCACATTTCCTGGTTGGAGTGAGTAATTCCCTCGGTAGTTGCAATCCCTTCACTTGGAGGCTTAGTAGTCCTGATTGAATGATGCCACTAACAAGAAGGGGATAAACCATTTAAACGTTCCCTATCACCTTTCAGTCGAAAAATAACTTGCCAAATTAGCTTGGCTTAGCTTCCCAGCCCTGCTCCTTATTTACTGCTTCGAGGGAAAACGACCGACAAGTCCAGGGCTGTATTTGGAGTCAATTTACTCCCTGTATCAGAAACAGACAGACGTGTTCCTGATACAAGGGCTTCTCTTTGGCACTGATCTATGAACAGTGTTTGGTTTCCTCGCGGTCTTTTAAATCAGCTGAAATCTAGAAATTGCAGGTGAGGAAAGAGCTGCGAGGTCATCTGTCCTGAGCAGATCAGAGCAAGTTCTTTAGCGCCTGTGATTACAGTGTGTGAGTATCTGTAATGGAGAAACTGGCAGCACTCACAGGCAGGTTCCCTTCCGCCCCTCTACCTCCTCCTCTTTTTTTCCTCTTTTCCTTCTACAGAAGTTGATGAAACTTTCAGATATAGTGAAATAAGTCGATTGGAATAAAAATGGGCTGAGGCGTTCGTGTGTCACAGCGGCTTTTCAAACAGATGCTGACTTCCCTTTCAGTGAACGGGATGTTTTCCCTCTTATCTGAAAGCTTATTCCAATATGTGCTTGTATGCATGTTTATGGTAACAATATATAGCTTCAAGCGTTAAACCTGTGTACCTCTCACACACAGTGGCCCTGTCCCAAGGGGCCGAAGGTCTGAACAAGGAAGTGTTGGGAAGAAAAGTGGATTTGGGAAGTGACTTGCTCAAGGTTATTTAGCAAGTAGATGGCAGCAATGGGAAGCAGAACATGATTCCATGGCTCACTTCTTGCTCTCTTGTTCTCTAACACTTCTAGTTCTCTTGTTCTCTAACACATGCTCTTTGAAGGAGTTGTATTGGTGAAGAAATGATCTTTGAATTTGAGGTTTGTGGTAGACCCAGACTGGAAGCAGAGTTCATTGAGCATTGCCTTCTTCTATAAAGGATCATCTCACTGCAGTGAGTTTCACAGTGCTAAAGAGTAGGTAGTGGTGGCCAGTAATCATCCTTTTAGAATTAGACACTTACATATATGTATATATATCTGAATGTAGATAATATGAATCCCAGGAAGATGTGAGTGGGAAGCTGTGTGATAGTCTATGGAATGTAACTGTGCTGAAGGGCCGTAATTCCCTTTGGTTGTTCTGAGCATACCTTGAGCCTCTGTGGGCTCCCCTCCTCCTTTCCTGAGCATTTATGTGGAAAATTGGAGGCTCAGAAACCTCCCAGGCACAGGCAGCTGAAAATGCCCCTTTCTGGGTGCTAGCAGGTTACAATCAATACCTCATGTCCGTAGCCTCTTGTCTCCAGTGCAATTTTGCTGCACAAAAGTTTAATTGACCTGAAAGAGAAACTTCACTGAGTTTCAAAGCCATGGGTGCACCGAGCAAAATAAACCTTCTGTAGGGCACTTCCATGCTATTTCTATGTTGGCTTTGGTTTTTTCCCTTGCCAAACAGCCACCTCTTGGAGCAAATGCAAAGCCCACTCTCCTCTTAATATTTCCTTATAAAACAGCATTCAGAAATGAAAAGGAATTTTTCTAAGAAGCATATGTGCGAAAGTGATGGAGAGTCTTCTTTCATACACGTCCAAGAATAATTTTTCCACTGTTCAGGATGCTTGGCTATTTAGTCTGCATCAGAGGCCTGGGACCTTTATCAATCAAAGAGCCACTTTGTCATTAAATGGAATCTGTGAGTCGCACTGAGATTAAACTCCATGTAGAATCTGGGAAATAAGGCTCTGATTCTCAGTTACACCAAGGCTCCTTTGTGCACCTACAGTGACATAAGGCCCCCAAGACTTTATTTCGTATCAGATCTTTCATAAAATCTATTCACCCAAAGTGCTTTAGGGTTAAAATTAATTCAGTTAATGAGTTAAATAACTGCCAAGGGAGAGAGAAATTAAGAGTCATGGGCAAGGGGGAAAAGAGATGCTTCCAGCTGGGTTTAGAAGAGAGTGTGAATGAGGTGAAGGGGAAAAGAGATGCTAAGAAGATGCACTGATGGGCAGGAGCTGCAGAGGAGAAAGCTCTTATGCCCTGGGGGTCAAATTATATGAAGGAAGGAGGAAGCGCCCTTTTTTCTACAGGAGAATTGCTCCAATGGCAGTTAGATTTAAAGTGATTTAACATATCACAGAAGTAGCAATATAAACTAAAGGTTCCCATTTACTGTACTGTTGCTATAAAGTCTGCACAGGCTGCACAAACACTCATCTTTTATTGTTTGTTTATAATGCAACAGAAATGACTCCTGGAGTGGATTCCTATGGCATCAGGCATTCTAGGAAAGAAAAGGCTGACTTTTGATTCCCAGGATCGTTTGGGCCAGACAGGACTGGAGCTGTTCCAGCCCCCGTACAGAGAGCAGCCTATCATTAAATTCTCCCCTGATCTCATCAAAGCAGGAGCTGTTGTAGGGCTCTGTGGATAATCTGCCTCTGGCACACTATTGCAAACAGCAAAGGGGAGCTCTTTCCTGAACCCCTGGATTACTTACCTACCACCCTCAGGGTTGAAGGCTCTCTCCAGGTATGACCTCCAAGTATTCCTTCCTCTTCAGCTGCATCTGCAGATGGGGATGAGGACCAGCGTGCTCGAAGATGCTTCCCTTTATCAGTAGCAAATGTACAGCTTGGGACTACACTTGTAAGAGAGGTTTTGTAGCAAAGCTAAAGCAAATGGTAACTGATGTTTGTGTTCTGTCCATGTGTGGAAGAGCCCAGGGTACTGCACTTTCAGAGCTTACCAATACTTTACTTAAGTGCAGATATTTATTGTCTTCTATTTATTTTATATATATTACATATATAAATATTATAATATTAAATATTAACACTATTTAAGTGTTCCCCCCTTTTATCTTCTGACAGTGATTTCTGTAGATAAAACACTTCATGTGAACTAAACCAAATCAACTGAAGCATGTGTAAATTTTCCATTCCTCTTAATTTTTAAGAAAGAAAATGTCACAATCCCCACAGTAGCAATAACTTTATGTATGGTTCTTAGTAACCAGAGCCAGAAGAACAAAGCTTAGTTGGGCACAGAACTATGTGGGCAGGTACCTAGAAGAAGTGTTAGTCATGCTGTGCACCACATCTTGACACTACTGGAGACAATGGAGTTCATGTATCTCTCTTAGGATACTCCTTCACTGTAACCTTGGAAGCAATTAGTGGGCAGTGTGGCCCAGGAATCGCTGTTCCACTGATACCACTGGCAATCCAGAGCTTGGAATGCACTTATTAATCTTGTTTTCAGCAAGGTGGATAAATTGCCTTCTCCTGCATCTCCATTCCTCTGTGGCTTTAGCGAGGCCTTTGTTAATATTTGTTGGACTTCTCTGAGTCTATCAGTGGTCTATACAGCAAGGAGTATTTGAACAAATGTTTTTCAAGTGAGCTATTCTTAATATTAACAGAATGTCCAACTCTGTGCAAGGCAGGATTCATCTGAAGTGGCTCTGAACCTAAAAGAAACTGCTAAACCAAGCTTTAAACAACTCAGAGCTCCTGCCATGCTTAGGCTGATGACGTTCCTTGCCCTTTAAGGAGCCTCCGAGGCTCACAAACACAAGTTTTACATTCAGTAGTTTGGATACTAACAGCCTTGATTCATTTCCCTCAGGTTTATATCACTGCTCTATCACGGTGCGGTTATAGTGCAAGAAGGTGCCTTGGAAGCTTGGAGAATAGTAAATGCAGACCTGGCTTTGCTCAGCAGAACTTGTTCAGGGCTTTACAAGAAAGTTTCAGACAAACCCATCTGACAAAAGTTGGTTTAAAGAAAACCAACCCACAAAAGCCCCAAAGCCCAAGTGCCTCATTTGAGGACTGTGAAAAAACACATCCCGGAGATTCTCTTAACTGGGATATAGGCAGCCTTTGGGTGATGTAAGAGGGAATTTGCCCTCAGTTAATGTTCACTCTGTGTAAAGTTTGCTGTTATGTCCCAGGTTATTGGGAGCTCTTTAAATCAAGGCAGTGAGGGGGGAACTGTGAGCTTTACTGATTGTATCTACACAGCAGGGGGCTGAAAAATACCTCCCTTTACATGTGGGTGGGTTCTGTGTAAAACACAAGGAGGATTCTGCTGAGACACGTTTCTTCCAAGGTCCCACTTAGAAAGCTGGGAGAAGGATTCCCAGGACATTGTGTGCTGCAGGTTCTGCTTGAGAAGGTCCTGTAAAACAGCTCTGGGTAAGAGCCATCCACAAGGGATTTCCTGCAGGCCCTAGAGCTTGAAAACGCTCGTATTTCCATAAAGCCTTTTGTGAACCCAGAGGCAAGATCTGGATTTAATAGGCTGAGTTTGTGTCGGTTTGCCAGGTCTAAATCTAGAACCGGGTGCCCCTTCTGAGGGAAAAGAACAATGCAGATAATTTTTCTAGACTAAATTCAGTTTCTAGACTATATCTATTCAGTGCGCTCATCTTTCCCATATGGTCCTGTTTCTTCTCATGCATGCAAGTCTGGTCTCTGTGGCACAGGGATGAACATAGAAAGCTAAGGGTCTGCCTCTGGTCTGTTGATTTTGGATTCTTATGCATCCCTCTGTTTGATTTGGACATACCTGCAATAACGGAGTGCAAGTCTCAGTGAGTTTCTCCGCAAGCCTCATTGTCTTCTCATCTGTAAAACCGGAGAGATAATTTCTGCCTTACGGGCATGTAAATGGTAATAGTTTAGTCCCCAGTTCAGCAAAGCACTTGAGCACATTCTGTTGGAGTAAATGGGATTTTAATTCTGTGGTTACATTGTTTGGTGAGCTACAGCCACAAGAAAATACTTGGAGATCATTGGAATTAGAGGTGTTCAAGAACTCCAAGATGTCATTATCAGTATTGTGCAGTAAATAAACTGTGGTGATAGTTTCCCTCTACTTCCAATGAGTAATAGATGGGGCTTGGGTTATCTTAAGCATATATAGCCTGAGATGCTGGGCAATAATGGTCTGGCTGACTGATTTTGGTTGGTTTGGTTGTTTTTAAAGCAGTAACTTGGTGGCCTAATGCACTTTCCTGGACTTTGGAAATGCAATTTCAGTTCTTTTCTTAGATCTTTGTGTCTGCCAGAGCATGGATATTAGTTTAGGATTAGGAGTTCTTAAGCTATCCTGTTACAGATTCTGTATTTTGCATACTTAATGCTATGATATAAATAATAGCTGTAAATGGCCAAACACTGAGCTTGGAGAATTACACTGGTCAAGCTCTTTGTCTCAGTGGCTAAAGTACTCTGTTCTGCAACTGTGATGTCCACAGCTGCCTTGTTTCTAACAGCAGAGCTGTCAGATGCAGAGGAGGAGAGTTGTAGGGAAGGACACACACACAGGACAAACACAAGAGATCCCCAGAAAAGGAAGGAGGAGGCTGCAAAGGAAACCGTGGTGCCTCGGCAGCTTGTTTCTATCACCTCCGAGAGCTGATTGCATGCGTATCACACACAGCACAGAGCTCACTTGTCTAGACAATCGTCTAATTGTCTTTCCTCAGTAAGTAGCAGCCCTGGTGACATTCCAGACCTTGACCTCTGCCCTGTCCAGCGCCAAAGAAGTGCCATTAGGAATCATGTAACACTGGGTATTAAAGATTGTTGGAAAAGGCCATGGGGTCAGCCTACTGTGGAGTTTTAGCAACAATGCTGAATATAGCTGACTCTCAATCCTTCCTCCCTTCCTCTGGAGACCTGGGCTTATTGCAGGAGAGTGTTAGTATGATTCCTGTGCTTAAACTAAAAGATGAGGCTGTGCTAGAACCACTTGGGGCTGTGCTGGGAAGGAAGAATGTATAAAATCTGAGATTGCTGATGCGTACTTATCCTTCTCTTTATAAAGAGCTTTCTTCCTTGGCCAAGAAATGGGCTTCTGAATATTCTAGTTGGACACTGTGATTTGAGATGTCAGAGAACAAGTCTGCAAAGAGACTGCAAGCTGGAGCAACAGGGTTGTACGTATTGTAGCACTATAAATAACAACAGTGGCTGTGATTGAGGGGTTTAGGAGATGGGAATCTGAGTGGCAGTGCTGCTGAAAACCTGTACAAACCTGCTGAGAAGAGGGAGAGGGAAAAGGCTAAAAAAGGTTGTGATTGTGCTAGAAATGACTGGGCTTTCAGCAAATCTTCTGTATTCAACTCCCTTCTCTCCCCAAGGGTCCCTGTGTGTAACATATCCCATATGAGACTCCTCATGGCTATTGCTGCAAACCCCTGCCTTCTGCCCACCCTGCTCCACACAGCTGCCATTGGAAATGTGGTTTCTTGGCATCTTGGAAGATGAGACACGGAGCTTATAAACTGAGGGTCCAGTTCAGGGAGATAATGAAGCATATTGATAGCTTCAACTAGACCTCACATCAGAGATGTCCTGAAATACATTCTCAAGTTAAACTGACAATCTGTTGTTTAAAAACAGCTGTTCTTACTGCGTGAATTTGATTTTCTATGTAGCATTCAAGTTCAGCCTTGTAAAGAGCGAGAAATGTGTGAATTTGAGCTTTTAAGTGAAGTTAAATGCAGAGAAATTCTTAGTGAACTCTCCAACTGGTGTAAACAGGGGGAACTCTTACAATCAGTGGAGCTATGCCAGTCTCCATCAGTTAAAGATCTACCTTTCTATTCCCAGGCATGTTAAAGGTGTTACAGCGCAAATGACTGCAAAAACTCTTGCTGACAGTTTCAGGCTCCAAGGCAGATCAGGTATCTGGTCCAGGGAGGACACATCCATTGCTGCAGAAGGAAATAAGGGAGAGAATATTGTAAAGTGTTAACTGATATTTTTAGAAGCTTTATAATGACAGGTCACATTCCCAAGGACTATAAAGTGGCAAATCCAACAGCGATTATTCAAGCGGGGCAAAAAGATCCAGCGGCAATTACAGTTTAACATTGGGTGTGGGGAAAATATCAGAAAGCATTTTATGGGGTTTGGGGAGTGAACAGCTTGAAAAGTGTAATTTGGTTAGAGATGGCCAACATGGGTTTTTGATGTGGGTTTTAACTAACTTAGGATTCTTGGAAGGTATTGCTGCCATGGGAGGTATGGATCTTGACTGGATGGCGTGCACTTGCGCTCTGGTTTTGAAGTGGCAAACTGGGATGCAAGTACAGAGCTCCTCTTCGTTTCATTGAACTGTGCTGCTGAACCTATTTGAAATGTGTTTAAATGAGGGGAATGATGAACTCTCTTAGGCAGGGGTTGAAAGCCAGATTTTATGTGAAGGAGTGAAATGAAGTGTATTTTTTCTTCCTAAAAACCTTAAAGACATTGGTGGGGAAAGAATGGAAACTGAGCAAGCTGGACTCCCATGCCAAGCTCTGTCAGCTCGGGAAAGCTACTTCAGGGGAGGTTCTCTTAAATGAGCTTTTCTAGGTGTCTAACTGCAATTCAGCTGCTTTCTTGAGGTCAGACATAGACCAGAGCAGTATAGCTGTAGCAGCGGGTCTTTGCCTGGGCACATGAATCCTGTTTGCTTGAATAAGTCTGAAAATAAAACTCTGATGTTCTTTGTGTTGCCTTTTAAAATTGCAGGCTGCAGCTCAGGGAATGGCTCTCTTGGGTTTCCCCCTTGCCTTGGCCACTGAGCCTGTGAATCTGGCCACCTCTTTCTTCTGCACTCCTCTTGCTTCTCAGATCTTCTCTGTAATCCACACAGGGCTGGGCCAGCCTCCTGCCACATCACATCCAGCAGACAGCACAGGGATCCCTGGTCTCAAAGTGCCCCTTGAATGTTACTGGATAAAAAAGAGCAATATTAATACTAAATGTAGCTTCAAACAAAGAAACAGAGATAGGATTATACCCCTGAACTACCAAAAAGCAGCTTAGGATCTGGTACAAGATTTGTCCTTTAAAAGAATATATTTCAGAAGAGATTTGCTGCTGATTTCCAGGGTAAGGCCAGGAGTTAGGGTACCAAACTGTGTCTTAGGCTAAATGATTAACTGGAATTTTGTTTCTTTTCCCAAAGTATCCAACATCATCACTACTATTGATTTAGTGCTTCTATATCCAGGCTTTTTGGGCATGATGCTTCAAATGTACTTGCATGCTTTAGGATTTTAAGTTATGGAGGTGTTCTTGAGAACTTCTCATTCCAGTATTGTCTTGTGTATGTATGGGAACTGTATATATTTTAGCTTATTTTATCTGAAAGCAGAGGATGTACTGAGCAAAGAGGTAGAAGTGCTAGCCCCTTCAGAAGGGCTTGGGTTTGTCTGAGGCCAGTAAATGGAGCATATACAGTTAATGCAGTCAAATATAAAATGCTAAATACTGGGGGCAATGGACACAAGTGTGAGTACACTTTCCTAGGGAGGAAAGCATTTGCTGTTTGGGCAACTCAGCACACAACAGAGTGCTGATTCCTTGGCTTTTCCTGGTGTTTGTAACCAAGGACAGTCTGGTGCAGGCAAAATTATTTCCCCTCAGGAAACAGAGGCCAGAGGCCTGCTGTAGTCAAATAGAAGAATTCAGAATTACTAAAGGGCCTGAAATGGTAGAGGTAATAAGAAAAGTGGAACTGAACGCTTGAGGGTCTGGTCTCAGCTGGAGACAGCCACGTGGTGCCCCCAAGGGCCAGGGCCTGAACCCCACCATCAGAAATGGCCTCTGGTCTTTTGCTTGCATCCCTCGTACCACACTAACACCTCAGTGCAAGAATAGCTTTCCTCTGCTGTTAAATGGGTTATGGACACAGTAATACAGCCCCTGTGTCTACTAGCCAGTAATTAACATCCCGTTAATACCTCTAACATGCACCTCTGCAATTCCAGATTTCCCATTGCAGTGTAATGAACGTGTTTCCTGCAATGCCAGGGAGCATCCTGCCTATTGTGTGTGGTAAACAGCAGCTACATGTCCTGGGGAAGGGTGGGGAATGAGAGCCTATTGGACTTGTCCCACTGAACGAGCTTGTTCCAAGATCAAGGTCTTGAAATTTCAAGTGATGAAAGATGAATCCTAATTCCTGGAAACAAAAGAGCTGGCAAAATGGAGGGAAAGCTGGAGGAGGCAGTGGGGAATCAATACAACTGCCATGGACCGATCGCTCCGGTGGGTCAAGTCAGTTAACCTCGGTTTTATACTGTGATCTGTTCACAAGGAATAACAAGCAGTCATCTTCCCACCAGAATGCCTTGTGGTGCTTCAGTGCTAGGTGCCACGTTGGGTGTAGAACTATTAAAGAACAAATAGGAAAACTGAATTAAGCCTTGGCTCTGTGTCTGTGCATGCAAACTGCTGTTTGCTGATCCGCACTCATCAGCCTGCCCTCAGGTACCTCCAGTGAGAGATGTTCCTTGTGATTTCAAAGATCTAATTCTAATGTTTGAAATGCGTTTATGACTTTTAAAACACGTTAATGTTGCCTGGGTAGATTCTAATGTAAGAGTTGCTTGTGTTTATTCTACTCACCTAAAGGTGAGGTCTTTGCCTGGACATGATGTAGTCAATCCCTACACCAAGGAATTTAATACAAACAAATGGGACAGTTAGAAGGGGACAAAGGGAAACTGAGGTACATGGGACAGGGAACATTATTAGCCTGTCATGTGCAACAGGTCTCTTGGCAGGGGTCAGCAAACAGCCTGGATCCTACCCTGACAGTGTTTTAGACTGTGAGCTATCCGCTGGATCAAAAATGTCATTCTTTGTTATGCGGAGATCCCCATTTTGGAGGGAATAATTGGAATATCGCAACCAGAATCCGCAGATTCCACCTCCTAACTCAAAACGTGTCTTCAGCTCAGTTGGAAGCTCTTTGGGGCCAGTGATTGCCTTCTGGTTTTTGTGATTATAAACACCTTAACACAATGGAGTCATGGTCCATGACCGGCTTCCCTGGGTGCTGCTTCAGTACCAGTAACAACCGCGCTCAATTGCCATGTCCTGCAAGGCAATGGCTGGGAAACACTGAGCACCCGTGTGCTTATGTTATTGTAAACCCAGAAATGTTTACTCGTTATATTTCAATAGGTTTGGATCATTGTGGATGAAAGTGAAACAAGATACAAGCCTGCAATGACATGCATAAATACATAATTAAGTATATTTCCTTTCCATATGGAGGGGATTAGCTTCCTTGCCTCAGCAGGGAGTTGCTTTATTTGGTGTCTGCTTTGGTGTCCCTTTCTTTCTGACAGCTTACAGAGGTACTGAAAGGGAATTTCACTCACTGGCTAATGAATGCTGGAGTAAGGGCATGTGGGAAAGAATAAGTGATTACCTCAGAAAACAGAAGTTTAGGGACCTTAAGGGCTGTCCTATTATCCTGACTTCTCTTTTTGACCCTAAGTGGGCCCTATGGGATGACATTGCCCACCTGACCAAGACTTATTGCTTAGTCATAAATCGAGACAGAGGGAGATGGGTCTAGTAAATGCTGAAGTGTCAGCAAGAGCTCCTGAACTCGGGTTTCATAACTTGAGAAATATTTTATCACCCTTGTGAGCCAAACCTCTGAAAAATCAATGGAACTTGAGAGTTGCCTGTATTGATCTGAAAGGCTGAGTTGTATTGAAATATTCATGGCAGAATGTGTGTGTGTCTGTGGATGTGGGGTTCAGGGACTAAGATGTAGGCAGCTTTCAGGCAGTGAAACATCCTCATCTTTCATTTAAACTAGATGAAGGCTATTAGGTGACTTGCAAAACATACACTTTAAAGGGAATGAGTCTGTGTTACAGCAGCGTTCAGCCAGTTCCAGAAATGCATGCTCATTATTATGATTTTCCTTAAATGACAAAGTGTTGGGAGGAAGAAGTCAAGGAGATCTGATAAAATTAGCACCACATTCTCTTGGGGATCCCTGGGCTTGCTTTGTTTGCAAAGCCAATTTGGACACTGCGTCTTTGATCTTCACTTTCAGTATTTGAGCAGGCATGTTTAGTATCACTCATTTCACAGGAGATTTGGGATTCAAGTTTCTTCAACAATCTCAAAAGCAGTACATTAGAAGGGGAATTGTCTGCCAGTCGTCTTAGAATCTCAATACCCTTGGTACTAATTTGAGGTGATGCATTTCACCAGATGTGTCTACCTGAACGATGCTTTAAGCCCAAGAGGTTTGTGCTACTGTAGAGTATTAAAGTTGCCTCTTCCCCCCCTTTTCCTCCCCTCCTTTCTTCTTCCAAGAGCAATTGAATGAAAAGCATCCGTAATCTGCATGTAGGTGTGACACGTTACCAATAGCTGGAAGGAAGAGCGTGTGTCAGGCAGGGTTTGTTCAAAGGGTGGAATAGAACCACTGTCAATAAGGCTTCAAGAAACTGATGCTCATATATAGGCTGATGGATGAATATGTTTACCCAAACTCCAACCTGCCTTCTTCCCTCTTCCCTGCAGTACCTTTGTCACTTCTAGGGGGCAGGTTCAAGTCTCTGCTGACCCCATGGGTTCCACTGGGCTTCGGGCAAATCCCATGAGGTTGACACCTCAGGGTATTCAGGTGTCATCGGTTTTCAGGGGTATTTTAGTGCATCAGAGCAGTTTCTGTAAAACCACAGCAAGAAACAGCACAGCACTGCCTGCCCTGGGGATCCAACTGATCCAACCGGGATGCTCAGTGGCTCTGGGCAGGGAAGTTCTTCAGTCAGCTCCGTAATTATGGATGTACAGGGAAAGGCTGAGCAGAGAAAGGGGAAATGGAGAAAAGGCAAGACAACAGCTGTTCTTGAAGAAAAACTTGGCCATATAGGCTGCTGGTGGGCTGGGAATACTGTTCTGGGAACAGGCACCTCCATAATCTTTACAGCAAGGCATGGAATGCAGGGTATGGAGTCCGGATCTTAACCAAAAGGGAAAATAAGGGCAATTAGAACTGATTTAATTCTTAACTCTCCGTCATGTATAAATTCACCCATGGTTAAAAATAGCCCTATGAAATAAACCCAAGCACCCTCGAGAGGCATTACTTCAATCAGCGGCCCAAACTAAGCAGAAAACCAGGCTTTGTGTGTCTGAGGTTTGCTGGTATGGCTGAAGAGAAAGGAAGCAGCTCATTCCCTCAGTCCATGGCCCAGGGAATGGACTGTGAATGGTGTTGGTTTAGGATTGGTATTATCAGAAGCTCATTTCTATCCATGCCACTGTTACAGAGCTTCCCTGCAGTAAGTAAAATGAAAGGCGGAATAAACCCGTTCTTGCCGTGCTTGCTTTATTTCCATTCCTCAGTGGCAAAGTAAATGGAATGTTTAAGCAACTGACATCAAAGATTAGAGTTCTCTGAAGCTAAAAAGCCCATTAATCACGATTTTAAAGTGTTCTTTAATTACCCTGTAACAAAATGACACGCACAGAGCAGGAGGAAAAACTGTGAGTTGCTCGTGCTTGTTTGTGCTTCTGCGCTCACCAGAAACCCTTGTTGATCCCTCTTGCTTCTTCTGCCTCATTCATTCTACCCCAGCTATGGTGTGCCCTTAGCTGTGCTGAGAGTGCACTGAGGCAGGGAGAACAGGCCTGGTTCCTGAGCTGGTTTCTGGAGGGTATCATGGCAATGGAAACCTCATCTTGCGTGAGGATGAGGTGGCTGCGGGACGCACAACTCATCTGGGGTCCAAGGCAACGCTGGTGCTGAAGCCCTTTGGTTAGTGTCATGTTTAGGCTACAGGGGCCATTCCATGCTGCAACTTTGATGGGCACCATGGTGCTTCAGGACGTGGGTCAGTGTTGTGTCCTGGGAGTGGAGAACCTTGAATCCCTCTAACTATCAAAGTGGGAGATGAAGAGCCAGTAGATGGGGCTCAAGGTTACTGGTATGACCAGTGCAGCTCCTTCCCATCTCCTTGTGTCTCCCTTCCACGCTGGAAAATGGCCTCTTGATATGAAAGAGAAACAAGAGGCCCCAAAGTGGTTTTGGTTGACACTTTAAGGGATGGGAGCTGTCAAAACAAGACACCTACGAGGAAGGAGACAACCCCCTCCTCCTCTGACACCACGAGATGGGAGTTCAGGGTCCTGATGGCTCAGGAACGCCTGGAAATACAAAGCAAACCCAAAGGACAACAAAATCCTGGCCCTTCCCATAGTGTTTCATAAACCTTTCCATGTCCTTCAAACCCTCTGCAAGTGTTTAATGCAAGAGGTTATCCATAAAGCTGGGAACACCGACTGCCTGTGCAGAAGGGGACTCCGCAGCTGCCAGCCCTGTCCCTTTGAGCACTGTGAATGACTCCTCCTCCTGCAGGACAGGAATGTCTGGAGCTGCAGGTGGGGATGCCACAGTCCATCCCCTGCACGCCACTGCTCCGGACTGGAATGCTTTGGGATTGAATTCGTGGCCATTGTGAAGCTCAGCCAAGTGGGTAACGTTGTGAGTTGATCTGTTTTCAAACCCAGACAGTTGTTAATGAAACAGTTGCTGTTTTGTTGACAGAACATTAATTACTTGATCTTAGGACTTTGTAATTGCACAGGCCCCCTCTGTATACAGCACTAATTACATTAGCAATTATATGGCATTTTAAAGACAAAGAAACGACTACAGCAATTGCAGTGTCATAGGGACCCTGCTGGGAAACTTCAAACCGGTTCCTGCAGTCTCAGGGAAGTGCTGAGGGAAGTCCTGATCCACCCCAAACAGTGGCACCAGGCTTGAGAAGAGCAGGGCAGCCCGAATTTCTCACCAAGGTTAGCTCCGTTCTCCAAACTGATCTGAAGTGTTCCTAAAAGCCCATTTGCGAGGCTCCTTGATTCTCACAAAGAGCTGTAAGCCCCTTAACTGAAACAAGCAGCACCCTCACAGCAGGATGTACAGGACACACTTTGGTTACTGCTGCCATGTCCGTGTCCCATTCCCCCTCCCCGTGCTTTCTGCCTCCTGGTACAACTGGAGCGTGTTAACCTGAAACATGGCTGTAAGGTCTTTGGGTCAGGAAGCATTCCCATCACTTGTTTAGGTGTTGCCCTCCATGCTGGGTGCAGACTGTGAAGCCTTCACAGTGTAAGTAGAGTGATCTGCACGCTTGGGTGCTGTGCTAGGAAGAACGCGAACATAAAAGACATCCAGTGCTTGTATTATTTTCTTTACCACTTATTTGTAGCTGTGCTTCTGGTTTTCAGGCCGGAGGGGAAAGTAATTATATGGCCAGGTCTATAGCTGGCATAAATTGGTGCACCTCCACTGAGTGGGGCTGACAGCAGCTGAGGATCCGGCCCGTGTCTTGTCAGGTTCTGAGCTTGTAAACAGGGTGAGATGGTATTATTACCAACAGACAATCTCTGCTTGCGTGAGCTGTTTATTCCCCCATTCTTCTCTCCCCTCCCTTTTCACTGCTATCAGCATTTCTGACCAATTCTACCCATTCACACTCACTAAAACCTTGTGTTGTGTGAGGTGGGTTTGAAGCTGTTGCTGATTTTAATGGTGGTAAGATCAGAGCTTTCACCTCCTCATCACAGGCCTGGTTACTGACTTATATTCAGAACTACATGGCCACAGCCTGTGCCCGTGCTGGACTGAGTTTGAGAATACAGACAGGAATTAATGGGGATGAGTTTCCTCAAGTACACTATAGGTCTTTATGCTATAGACCTCACAGAAGACCAGTAAGAAAAGTGCATGGCTCACCCCTGTTCCCTGGAAAAGGAGCTGGCAGTGGCCAGGTTTGTGTTCTGTCACTCCCGTCTCTTTTCCTGTTATTGCCATAAATTTGCCCTAATGTCAGGGAAGCAGAACAGCAGAGCATAGAATCCCAGCCTGGTTTGGGTTGGAAGGGATCTTAAAGCTCATCCAGCTCCAACCCCTGCCAGGGGCAGGGACACCTTCCACTGGAGCAGGGTGCTCCAAGCCCCTGTGTCCAACCTGGCCTTGAACACTGCCAGGGATGGGGCAGCCACAGCTTCTCTGGGCACCCTGTGCCAGCACCTCAGCACCCTCACAGGGAAGAGCTTCTGCCTCAGAGCTCCTCTCCTTTCCCCCTGTTCCCCACAGTGCCTCATGGGACAGGGTTGTGGCACCTTCCGCAGCGAGAGGGAAGTGGTGTGTTCCCCATTCCCCTTACCTACGCTCTGTTTGCTCAGCAGGGTCTGCAGCCACCAGCAGCTGATCCAGTCCTGCAAGTGGCGTTAATGAGACATTCCTACTGGAACACCCCGGCGCAATTAAAGCTTCAGATCTTCGCACCTCAGCAGCTGTGTGTCGTCACCCAGAGAAATACTTCCACTGGTCTGGCAAGTGCCTCGCTGCCTGGGTAAGTGGCTGTTGTTTCACCAGTTACTGGAGTGAAATGCAAGTACTTACAAAACAACCTTCTAGGGGAGACCTGCAAAGGCAGCAAGCAGGGTGGGAGGGCACCAGCTCTAGAACATGAACAAAAAAGGGAGGCTTCCCAACAGGACCCCGCAGTTATCCCACTACTGACTCCTTCCCTCACCTAAACTCTCATAGAGGTGTTGGCCACTTCACTAATCAGGTGTAGGAAAGGCCGGGTCAGCAGAGACTGTTACTGACCTGTCCTTGTTCTGGCTCTACCAAACTGGGGGGAACACTTCCACATGGAGGTTTGGTTTGAAAAGCAGTCATGTAGTGCACAGAAACAACGGGGCTGGAAAAGACCTTTAAGGTCAAGTTAAGTGCAACCCTGCCAAGTCCACCACTAAACCATGTCACTAAAGCAAGCCTTTTGTGAAGTGTTATTGCTGTACCAAGGCACAAAGATGATCAGGGATAAAGCCCCTGGAATGCTCTGAAATGAGGAGAATTCCCCCCTTGTTTACAGTACAAAAATTTTATTTCTTGTTGGGATAATTTCAAGTTTCCAGCAGAATTAGAACATTTTCATTTTACAAACGAGAGGCTTCCTAAGTAGGACCATTAGAAACAGTAAACCAAAAAAGCTATCTTTACAAAAGCTCTGTGCATAGCAACTTCAGACCATGGATAACTGACAAAGCAAAACCCCAAGAGAATGCCCAGCCAACCCCAAACCAACCCCAAAACTATACAGGAGGGGAAAAATGAGGCCTTAATTTACAGAAGGGCAAAAGTGGTCTTTCAAAACCATGCATATTGGAGGTGTGCAAAGGAAGAGGGAGAGTAAGATGCCATACCAAGATAAATAATGAAACAAAACATACTCTTCCAAAGGCAGGATGTCATTTGAAGTTACCTATCGCAACACTTTCATTTCTCTAGTGGCACAAAGGAAAGCTGTTAGGAAATAGTGAACAGCAATAACTAAAAGAGGACAGATTTGCTTATTACACTTGAAGAAACCCCTTAAACATCAATTTTTACATTGCTTTTCCTTTTTGTTGGGTGCTTTGCCATTGCTAAAGTCCTTCTTTCATGGCCAGGGATTTCCGATTGGAGTTATTTACAGAGTTTTCTTTGTAAAGCTACCAGGAAGTTCTACACTCAGCTCAGGTACGGTGATTTCCATGCATGAGCCAAATCCATGTTCTAAATCACTGCTGTGTTGAATGGTTTTCATTTGGCTTGGGTCAAACCAAAGCTCTTTCCCACACTTACACAGGCAGACACAGTGGTTTTTCTCGACGTAGCTTTCTGGGGAGGTTTCCTTTTGTGTTTGGGTGCATGATTCCCTCACCTGAGCAACTGGATGGAGCCGAAAGAAGCAACTCCAGTGTGAAGGGGACGTTGAGCTGTTCAGAACTGTCCCTTTCCTGTTGGGTTTACCCTGGTTCTCCCCAAGACAGCAGTGAGCTCTGCTAAGGGCCTGTGCTCACTAAGCAAAGGTAAAAAAGAAGGTGGAAATCATCAGAATGGCTTTTTCCAGGAAATGTTCCATTTTTTACATTTAAAACCTTCCTGACTGAGATTCTGAAATGCAAATCTTGCTAAAAGCTGTGGCAGGGTTTAAGGGAGCTCCTGCTGCTCTCCAGCACGAGATCCAGAAACCCCTACCTGGAATATTTGCTGGGCATAGAATTTTGAGTACAAGAAGAGAAACATTTCAGAAGTGGCCTGTACAGAGCAGGGGGGGAGATCCCCACCCTCCTGATGCTTTGGAGCTGTCTGGGGGTTTCTGGTAGGTCAGAATGGGAGGGAGGGAGCTGAGACATCAGAAATGAGCCTGGTCCATGCAGAGGTTGTTTGGAAATCTGGGACTCAGAGTGGTATTGACTGACATTCCTGGAAGCTTCACTCCCAACTCCAATAATCCTCAACCTGGTTTTCCACCTGTGGGCGTGCAGAACTCCAAACGTGCCTCTGGACATCCCACTCGGCCTGGCGGGGACATCAGCACCTAGGAATGCACGGAAAACTTTTCTTGGTGTTCTTTTATGTCTTGCTCTGAATGGCAATGCCCAGGTTAGCATGATGGGACCTTGCAGCCACAGTTAACGGTGAGTTACTTTATTTCACCTTCTCAGGCATGCAGATGCTTTCAGTGACTGTAAGGCCCTGACTATATTCATGCTTCTTAAAAACACATCATTCCCACCACATCTCTATTTGAAGTTGCTTCTAATTGGGTTTTTGCTGATAGGACAAATTGGGCCTTGAGTTTTAGAAGGCAGAAACCCCCTCCACCTTTTAGAAACTAAATTCAGTAGCACTGAAGAGGCACCTAATGAAGCCCTGGCCAGGACCTCACGGTGGGTCAGGGTGACAGGAGGGACCCAGTTCCACTGTTTCCCCAGGCAGTGCCAAGTTCTGCTTAAGAAGCACCCTGTACATCTTCACATATGTTAAATACATTTCTCTCATGAGCTGAACCATGCCTCCATGGTGAAAATGGAGATGCTCTACCCAAGGGGCTGATGTTACACATTGGCACAACACATCCCTGCACCCAAAGTCCTGTCCACGCCATGTGGGTGTGTGGGTCCCATCCCACCCCCCAGCATCTTGTAACTTATCTCTGTGGCCAGATGTGAACCACAGGTCTAGAGAGGAGCTTCCTACTCTGCTGCTACTCCAAGCAGGCTCCACATCACCTCAGCCTTGTCCCCGCTCTTCGCCATCCCAGGTCCAGCACTGAACATTATTTCCCACACATCAGGATCACCAGGAATACTTTTTACTTACCCATTGATAAAACTACTGGGCACATGGACAAGGACAGTTTCAGGGGCCATATATGAAGGGTTTATTTATTAACATAAAGGTGTTACCATAGGAACAACTATTCATGCAGGTAGGAACTGTGTGTCTTTTAGTGGGGTGTAAGTTGTGTGCCTGATTTGTTTTCCTCTAAAAACATCTTTCCAACAATCAGATTCTCTCAATGGTCTCTGGTTTGGTCAGGTAACAAGTGATGGGTTTTCAACAGCCTTGTTCTCACCTTCCAATTTCAGGAGAGAAAGAGAACAAAACTGTTTCTTTTTACTCTAAAATGCATAAAAATTCAAAGCAATCGATTACTTCTATGAACTTCAAATATATAAATGAAAAATACTTACCATTTGTAGCGACTCAGGATAAAAGTGCATAAATTATTCCAATACATATTTACCCTTATAAATGCACCCTTAATATGGAGTATAACTGAACTTAAGGTGTTCTAACTACATGGAAGAACAGGATGTTGCAGAACCCGCTCCTTCATACATTGAATCTATAAAACACACTCAGTACCTCATGACAAATCTGATCCATTCAGATCCCTCTGGGCCATTCCTTTGCCAGGAGGGTCTTTGAGACTTAGCAGTTAATCTTAGTACCTGAATATCTGAATTGAAACCAAAACTGGAAGGGGGAAAAACGAGAAGGATGCAAATTCATACATGAACCAGCAACCTGGAGACCACAAGGGATGTAAAAGTTCCTGACGGTTTTGTTAATCAGAAGGAATTCTGTACATCCTTGCACATGGAGTCAGTCGGAGGGACCAGGGAGGAGCAATCGCAGCGGTAATAATATATCTCAAACTTATCACTACATTTTTGCATCATTTTTCTTCATTGTACAACTGGAGGAAAAAAGAAATCCAAAAAAGGGTTTAATGTCTACCTCTACATACAATAAGTTACAAGTTTATTTATTTAAATAATTGTAAAACATCTTACATTTTTTAAAGAGGTTAAACTATGAGCAAATACACACATACACCAAAGTTCCATCATTCACGGCAGTTTGTTTGTCCTAGAAATCCTTTCATGCTGGTACCCTGTTTTGTTGAATTGTTTTTTTTCTGCATAAACTAAATCGATATCTGAAAGGCTCCGTAGAAAATAGAAACTTCAGCTTTTTTCCCCTACAAAGTAAAACAAATTGTATCCAAAATATCAAGCTTGAATCATTTTTGCCAATTTCTTTCTCCTTTTCATAGTTTACAAATCTCAGGAAGGTTTCACGGCTGTCAGGAAGGACTTTGCATTTCGGGTTCCATTTGGGCAACTGTTGTTCATCCCGGCTGGCGGCTGATGCTTCCTTCGCAGTGTTTTAGGAGTTGATGTGGTTGTGTCACAAATACGAAACAGGTAAAAGATGCAACTTCTGTCTTGTCCAGTCCATAAAAAATGTTCCTTTTTTTTCTCTCCTGGGCCTGGCTTTCCCCCCAAAAAGAGCTTGTAGTGCTATTATTTTCTTTTTAGTGGTCCATCACAATAAGTAGTTTTGTGCTGTAAAAGAAACACGAAAACAAAAAAGAGGAAAAAAGGGAAGAGGGAGAGGAGCAGAACTGCCTCTTCCTTACATCGGGGGAACGACAAGGCCAGTCATGGCTGAAAGAGAAAAGTGACAACGATGAAAATCTGGCAAATCTGTAAGGAACAAAATACATTTGAGCCCTTCAGTTGATGAATGGATAAATCAGTTCAGCCCTCAGCAGGTGAGGTTCTGGAAATGCAAGCCCATTTTTGGGTGCTCATCTCCTGAGGGATCCTTGGAGATGGACGTTGCTTAGAACCACCCTCAGAACTTCAGACTTCCCACGCTATCTCAGGGTGCACACTGCAGACCCTTCCTCAGGACCCTGCTCAGTTCTGGGTTTCACTTCCCACAAGGCCTGTGTGCAGAAGGGTTATGTTGGGAGGGAGGGAAGATGGGGAAGCAAGTGGGAATTGGCCCACATGCTGCTTATGGGGCCTCACCAGGGACCTGCAGGTCCCCATTCCTGGGACAGTGACTGGAGCTCGGTTTGTTAATCCCCTTGCAGTGGAGCTAGCGGAGCAGCCTGTTCCTCGCTCTGTTCACCCCATGCCTGACCCCCTGCAGTTCTTCCCTGGCACATTCCCAGAACACTGGGCTTATGGAAATTATTTATTAGTCACTCTCCCTGCCTCTAATTGCAGCTGGATCCTTCATAACTGACACCAGCATCACTGGAATCTGCCTGGAACTGGTGCTGTTCCCAGAGGTTCTGAGGGTAAGTGAAGTTTATATGTATTTATATAACAAATGAGTGAGTCATATTTTCAAAGGGGCCTTGACGCAGTGCAAAGGCCTAATCCTGTACAGATTTATGGTCACTGAAATTTGTGGGATTATTCATGTGTTTAAAGCCCTGTCCCATGGGAACTGATTTCACCCTTGTGTTTGTGGTGGTTAAAAAAGCGCTTGGGGCAAGCTCCTCCACTACCCTGACTCTTTTATTGGAGCTGTGTTTTTAAACAACCAGGGCCATGGGCTGGGGTTTAATACAACGGGAAAAGAAATGTTTTCATGGTTTGTAAGTGAGGAGGGCTGCAGTCCCGGCCAGTTCTGGCACAACCCTGAAAGAGAAAGTGAAACCAAAGCACCTTCAGTCAAACACCGACTTCTGCCTGCTGAGGAATCTCCTATTGATTGTCAAACATATTTCCAAGCAGATCATTTACCTAACCCTAACTACAGCAGGTAAAGATCTGAATGCCTGCTTTAGGGGGTGCATTAGAAGACAGAGATTTTCTGCTCCCACCAAGGAGCAAGCTCCTCCTCCTCCTCAAACTAAACCATGACCCTAAGGGTCAGCCTGGCACTGGAGCCTTCTCCCTGTCTATTAACCACAAGCCTTCCTCTTTCTGTCCTCTAGGAAAGAAAACTCAGCTTAAGTCTGGATTGATGCCCTCATCTGGTTTCCACACGGCTGGAAGCAGAGGTGTCCCGTCCCCCCCCCAGGTATCCAATGTGTATCTGTGTGAGCTTTGCCTCATCTGCATTGGGCAAAATCCTCCAGGTGAGCTCAAAGGATTGAAACTGTGTCTCTGGGGTAACCTGGCTGGTCCTTTGCCTACAGCAAACACAGGAGCAGCTCCAGAGGTGGTGCCTGTGGCCACCTTCCCTTCTGGAACAGGCAGAGTCAGACTGTCTGTGCAGAGGCAGTAGACCCTGGTACGGGGAACATGGATTCATTCCAGCCAGGCAGCGGCTGTTCCTGAGGGGAATAGCCCACATTGGCACAAATGCTTTATCGGATACTCTTGTTAACAGCATGATTTTCATTTCTTTTAAGCAAGGAAAACCTCTTCCAGCAGATCAAAGCAGAGATCAAGTCTGAGTTTGTGCTGTGTCTCTTCAAAAGTATCTGAAGACCACTCACAGAGGCATCATTTTAGGAAGCTCCTTACAGGTAAGTGGAAGTCCATTTTTACTGTATAACTGGAATATTCTGTTCTGCAGCAGTCCTGGACTCAAGCTAGTGATAGCAACAGCAGCACTGCCTCTGCAAGCAGGAGAGTGTGTTACTACTCCTATAGGGGGTCCTGGTGACCCCTCTTTTGCCTCCCTTCCTCCTCCTGAGCAAACAGCAGGGTCCCTACTTTCCCCTCCTTGCTTTCCTCTCCTCATTTTAGCTCTCCCAGCCCAAGTCGGTTTTCTTCCTGCAGGCTGTAAGTGCTCTGGAGCAGAGACACTGCTCAGAAGTTGCAGGGATGGAACCTGCCGCTGGGCAAATTCAGGTAGAACTCTACCCTGACACAGAAAGGACAAGCAAAGGGTAATTGTTTCACTGCCATTTCATCCTAAGGTTGCAACTTCACCTCCTCCTGCAACAAAGAACCAGGAAGGTGAGGAATATTGGCTGGAATTCTCACCTGGTTTTCCCCAGCTCATCTGAGCGGCTTTGCTCCGTGGTTCTCTCTCTTTTTACATACCCTCATCTGCCCATTTCCACCCCACCTCCACTCCCCTTTGGGGCTGCACTGTCAAAAGCCTATTCCCAGCCTGTATCGCTTTTTATTGAATGTTTGTGAGGTCTGGATTAAGGTCTTACACTGCTAGCAAAGCTGTAATTATTTTTGCCTGTATTACTATATATTGAATCGATGTAACTTTTCAATAAAGGTGGTTCAATGCAGGACACTCCCTGATGAGTTGGGAATATAGAAACCACAGTCATTATCCCAGAGGGTCTTTTTTTTCCTCTTGGAGAGAAATGGAAAAGGAATTGGAGATGAGCCTTATTGTATTAACCTTGACAGCTTGCAATTATCAACTGAAACACTTCATTAAAATTGTCACAGGGTTGGAGAAGTTTTTTATAAATAAATAATCCAACGTGGAGAGCACCCAGATGCTCTGGTGATGGGCACCTTTAATGGCTGTAATTAATAACCATCACAGGCCTGGTGTTTACAAGTAGCCCCTAAAACTGCTGCCTTGCTCTGTAGTGGAAAAGAACTCTGCAATTCAAAGAGCTGCTTGGTGAGGACTGGACACATGTACATACATACACGTGCATGCACATGCTGATGTAGTTTTTCAGTGCTTTGTTGGGGCCTAAATACTGACCTGGTTTAAAACTATGCTTTCTGGGAAAGATGGGTGCTGAGCATTTACACTGTCCCATCAAAAGCACTGCCTTCTCATTTGTTTTTCCTCTTTTGGCACTAGGTTTCCAGCAAACTCCAGTCTTACAGTTCTACAGCTCTCTGAAGAGGTGAACAAAGTGTTCCAGTGGTGCTACTCAGAGCATCCTAACTGAATGTTCCTACCCTGCAACACCAGAAACATCTCCATGTGCGAGCTGGCTGTAGGTAAGGGGAAGGCTGCACTTTGCAAGCCACCAAGCTGTTGGTCTAATAAAAGCTGCAGCCCCTAAAGCACAGACTTCACCATCCTGCTGAACCCCAGCACCATGACCACTAGAAAATGTGCAGACTTACTGTCAATATTAAGACCATGCGCCCATTTATTATCATCATTTATTCTTAAGTAACTAAGGAACTGAAAGTGATAAAGAAAGGATTTCCAGAGGAAAACCCAGCTGGCCTCCATGGAGCAGGCAACCAGCAGTAGCTCTGCTGAAGGGCACCATCATCCTTTATACTGGAATGAAAGTGAACTAAATTCCAGCTCCGGTGCAGGATGGTTCCAACTGAGACACTAAAAAGTAGCCAAAAGCTTTGAGTTTTTCCTGAAGAATTTCTTTTTTTCCTCCAGGAAATTAACACTTTCTTTTGCAGCAATGCTTCTGTACCTGGATGGAAGATTGAAGATTGGCATTCACCCACTCACCGCGTCTAACCACAAGCAGGTACGATATTTATGAACACTGGGTTTGTCTCTCTTAGATAACAAGCAGGTTAAGCTATATTTTATGCAAGATGTTTTTAACCAATCTAGAGAAAATCATTGATAGCTCAGAGATGGAGAAGTCAACCTGGTCTCACCTGTGGAGTTGTGCTGATGTAGTTACTGCCTCACCATGGTGCTAAGCTGTGTAGGCATTAAGGCTGCCTCAACAACCACTGTGATTTAGTTCAAGGTAATTAGGAACACTCTTAAAATCAAAATATGTGTTTGCAGTGTCACACATGCATTAGTTTAATTACCAAAGCACGCAGGAATGTAAAGCCACTCTGCAATTAGCTGTTCTTCCAATTAGACTAGAAAGCAGCTAAGTTTTCACCTCCAAGATGTCAACAGTGAATCTTGCGCAATATCCTCCTTTTCTGGGGGGTACACCCAACAGTCCTGAATATTTTCTTCCATTAAAAAAAAGCAGATTTTTGTTTTTTCCCATTAAAAATGGAGCTCTTGTCTGGCTCAAATAGCTCTGTGATATATGAAGAGCTACTAAAATTAACATCCCATCAAATGAAAGATAAGTAATTAACAGTAACAGGAGATATTTTTGTTCAGTTAAGTGTTAGCAAGAAGATTTAAATAGCTCTTAAGGTTTTTATTTTGGAGCAGGCTGTGCTGCTTACATCTCTGCCAATAAACTGGGGAGAAAACTGTACTTGATCTTCCACTGTATCGGATTTAATGAGATGGCAGATACATATTTCTCGTATCTATTGACATCATGTACGCAGCATTCGCTGCCTTTGGCATAATTAAATCACTGCCTTGGCTCTGGAATCATTCTGATTCAGGCACAAGCATATTGCTTGAACATTCCTAGTGTGGAAGTGGCCCTGTTATTTTTACCTGGTTAGAATCTCTGGTAAGAGTTATTTTGAGAGTTAAGAGTGTGTTTATTTGTTGAGCTGGGCTTCAACACAGAGCAGCAGCAGCAGACTCTGCACTGGAACCATTGTGCTGTGTGAGCAAGCCAGGTCACGGGAATCCCACCCCTTCCAAACTTTTCAGAGCAACAGTTTCTCTCTTTACCTGTTTGCACAGCCTTTTAATGCAAGGAGAGTGGAACCCCCTGTGCTGTTGACACCCCTAATGGGGCCAGGGCAAGGTACTGGTAATTAATTAGGGTCTTTAATATAAATACCTGTATCTCTTTAGGAAACAGCCCAGGTGTCCCGTTTGCTAAACTGTTTCTGAGGGTATCAGGCTTCAATACCTTTGGATTGGCCAGGATCCTGACAGTTAATGGAACATCTGACCTTCTGGGGCTTGCCTGCTATTCCTTGTAACTGAGCTTGCATTTTTATGTTGAGATGTGCTGAGCTGGCCAAAGGGAATCTGGGCACGCAGCAGTCCATGCTGTTCCAGCAGTTTCCAATTTGCTTGCTTTTCCCATCAGCTGCCTTCCATCTGAGATGAGTTGATTGGGCATTTGTGTACTTAGCATGCCGCGTTGCATCATGTCACATCCTATCCAGTGCCTTTTATAAACTGCCTTGACATATGACATGAACAGAGCACACAAGTGTTGTGATCAGGATCACCTGCGCTCAATTTGGAGAGCATATAGAAGTGAGTGGTGTCCAGTATGGATTGCTGCTTATTCTCTACCTATAATGTCCTGTTACACTGTAGGAATGGATAGCAGATGGCAGGTGAGAGAAGTAAGCAGGAACACATGGCACAGGGGGTTATCTGAGGGTATCCCACATGTCTCAGCTGTGTTGTGCAGCCCAAAGCCAAGCAGATAGGCAGGTTTCATGCTCAGCCAATACTTCTGAGTTACAGGATATTCCCTAGCAGCTGTCCTACTGTCTCCAGCAGCTCTGAAGCATCACCAAGACCTTCCTCCAAAATATGTTTTTGGAAAAAAAATTTCCAGCAGTAAACTGCCTGGAATAATGGGAATGCCTGTCTGAGGATGAAGCTTGTACGTGTACAGCTACTTCTGGTTAGATCAGTTTTAACTCAGGCTTAAACGCTTCTTGGTTAATGTATGTGGAAGTTATACTCTAGGTTTCATTGCTGCTTGTGAGTGGCACATCCCAAGGTGTGGGTAATAGTTGTAATGTTTTCATTGCAACAGGATGTTGTAAGTAGGATGGAGACTCTATCACCAGGAAACTTTTGCCTTTGAAGAAAAGACGTAGCTAAATTACATCGCAAACATTACATTGAGGTAAAGAAATCCCCACTGCAGAGATTTTGCCCTACATTATGGAGGGTGGGGAAATGGAGGTAATGTCAAACCACTTGTGCCTGGAATGCTTTGGGAAGAAGCCTGCATCTACTTACTGCTTGCTCTGCACTTTTGCTATTCCATCTTCATCAGTATTTACTGATGCTGAAATCTGAGATGTTAGTAAATAAATTACATTACCAGCTCATCTATTCTTAGCTTACAGTACCGGGCAAAGCCATAGCCAAGGGGATTAACAACCTCCCATTGCTGCAGCCCAGTAAGTCCACTCAAGCAGCCTCTTTGGGACCCTCCTGTTGACTTTCTGGCCGTGTGTCTGTCAGCACTGTGGGAACGTTAATTTGGATATCAGGCTGTGTGTATCTGGATCCTTTCCAAAGCATGTGCTCCCCAGCTTGCATCAATTTAAATATTTCAGTTGGAAAGGAGAATTTGCATCTATGGCTGAAACCGTTCAATAGTTACAAAGAGCTGGCACAGCAAACGGGGGCAGACGGGATCTATTCTGCAAAGCAACTGCTACCTTTGCTAGGAGTCATCTGTTGTTGCTCGTTGTTGCAGTCTGACAGGTCCTGGTGTGCTGTGTGTGCTGAAAGCTTATTTAAATAACAGCATATTATTGTATTTATGTATCAGGCTGCTGATGTACAAGGAAGTATCCCACAAAGAAAGGGATACGGTCAATAACTTTGTATGGGTTTATCCATGTCCAAGTCTCTGCATCTGTATATGCCTAAGCTATTTCAGTGAATGATCGTAACCTTAACTGATCCATTAGTCCTGAACCCCTCAGGAGTGGACTTTTTGTCAGCAGAAATGCATGGATGTGAGGACAGGATTTTGAGGTTTGAGCTTTTATGTTCAAAGTTCTATTTTGATTTCTAATGTGTAGATTGGAGAAAATATGATATAAACACTAAGCACTCTAATACTTTACCTGTTCACAAAAGGATTAAAAAGGAGACAAACTCTTGCTAGGTGGAATCTTGAGCAGCCAGGACAGATGTGGTACGTTAGGGAAAAGCATTAACTTAAAAGTCAGTGGGGTTTTTAATCTGTGTTTATTTGTCTCCCTGACAGTGATTTTCTCACTGAACTGATTTGGGGTTGGCACTGCCTTAGGTAACTTCATAACAATCAGGCCTTCCCAGCATAGCAGTTAGGCAAGCCTAACATTAAAGCAGACAGACTGATTTGGCTTTAGTTTAGAGTCCAACTGGCTTAAGCTAAACAAGCAAACTATTGCTAAGCTGATCCCCTTCCTAGGTAAATGTTTCACTAAATCAGACCAGGCACTGATGACTCCTTTAGGCACCAAGAAATAATTTACCAAGCATAAACGTGTACCTAAACAGTTTAGATGAACAGCTACAACTGCTGGGTCAACACAACTCCCTATATGTAGAGTTTACAAAGTTACTTCAAATCCTTCTCATCTTCTTTAAACAGTGGAAAAGAAATCCTATTTCCCATCACCATCTTTCATGAGGAGGAAGAAGACGATCTCAGAGGAGCAGCTTCCTGCCACTGGGGCAGGGGAAGACAGGGCTTCACAATTCTGTCAGTTTGCTTTTAAAAGTGTAATTGTTTTTGTTCACCACACTTAGAATTTCCTTACTGTATCAAATAATCACACTCTGTGCATCCCTGGGGCCCAGCTAAGGATTTATAATGCACCCAAATCAACAGGTGCAGTTTGTGGGGCTCATTTTGGAATTATCACTGGCTCTTGGCATGGCTGAATTCCCAGAGTTGTGTTTTCTGGGCTATCTCTAGTGAAGTCTGAAGGAGCCAGATGACTTCCCAGGCCCTATAAAGGCTGTTTTTATGGAGACTTGGAGCGTATTTAAGCATCGCACTCCCCTCCACAGCCTGTTAAAAGAAATAATTTAGTACAGGTTTCCATTCTTATCTTAATACTCACATTTGTTTTGCAGATCACCTTTAAAAAGGCTGTAACTGTACTATAGGGCTCAATTCCCGGTATGTGCCTAAACCTTGCAGCAGGTTTCGAGCCATGGGCTGTTACATACAGGGCTGTGTGGTAACTCTGCAGGGCAGACACTCAGTTTACAAGTCCCTGAAGCCTAAGGAGGAGATGTTGTTCCTCACCAAAGACCTGGTACTGAAAAGCAGAGTGGGGCAAATCCTTCTTGGTCTAAATGAGTGTCTGTCCCCTGTTGTTTTAAAACCAAATAGACAAAGCTCAGAGCATTGCTTTAATCCAGTTGGATTGGGTCAGATTTCCACTACTCAGTCCTGTAATAGCTGTGTAATGGTATTCAGATGATTCCTGTGTTTACCCAGACTAACACTGTGCTTTACATGTGCAGGCTGAATATTAATTGTACATTTCTTACCTCTAAACCCATTTCCATTGCCACTAGAGCAGGCAGGAGAAGGAGACCCTTGGGGTCTGATGACAGGAGCAAAGGCACTCTTCTGTTTGACAGCAGGGAAGACGGAAGAGGAGAATGGAAGGATGGAAGAAGTGCTGGAGGAGCCAACTGTCGGACTTGAAGACATTACTGCAACAGGGAAAGGTGAATCCTTATTAGAAACACAGGCATAGAAGTTTAGTAAAACTGCTTAAGATGCCTCCCTTCTTTTTATCCATTCTAATTCTACAAGAAGATCTCAGTCTCACTCTGAGCTACAGTGTAGGTAAATACATAATAGCTCAGTAAATAGCTGGTTAACTGGTCATTATTTTATACGTGTGTATGTGTGTGTATATATATATATATTACACATATTGTCAGAGAAAAACCAAAGCATGAAAGGAACAGTGACTTGCTAATGGTAAAACCAGTAACTACAAGTGAACAATACTAAATTCCAGAACTGAATCCCATCGTTGTTATATTTCTGGTTATGATGGTAACACAGGTTCACAGGAAATTTAATCCACAATTCAGCTCTCTGATAATGCAGTTCCTACACATACAAATTATTTTAGAGTGGCTTTTACATAGCACTCAGAGTAGCCTGTGCTAAAAGTGATGGCTGCGAACTGTACCTTTTTTCTCACTGTGGCCTTTGCCACTTTGGAATCTGTATAAGGATAAAAAATGAAGGAAACACAAGCAGGACTGATTCAGTATTCCTCTATTCTTGAAAAATGGGAACACCTTCTAGTTCATACCAAAAACCACCAGAACCCAGATCAGAACCTTTCACAAAGGTTTCACTAAATCTTGAGTACTTCTCTTGAAAGACCTGCATTTCCTGACGTGGTAAATGAAGTTAAGCAGGAGCAAGAATCAAATGCAAGAGGAGCAAAGCACGTACAGCCATAGGGGGATCCTGTGGGAGAGCCATTGATGAAGCCGGGTGAGCCGGGGACGCCCAGGTTGGACATGGGGACGTTGCTGTAGCCGTTCATGCTGTTGCTGGAAGTGCTGTAATTGGACTGTTGAGGTGTGGAACTGGAGGAGTAACCTCGGGGTGAGATGCTGCTCGTGTTGCGAATGTAACCTGGAAGAGAACACATTGCAGAACTTTCTCCTGTATATTCCCTGCTTAAGTAAATGACTTATTTCAATCCAGAGTCATTAAAACATTTAAGGAAATACCATTAAATTCAGGGGCGTTTCTGCACGTGCTTTCAAGTTAAGCAATATGAAGTGTTAAAACAAGGTGGGAAACTAACTTTCCGCAGTGAACAGATGCGTATTTTTCTAATCACAGCTGATCTGAATAAAATCTGAGATCTGTTCTAAGCCCTGGAACACAGCGTGTGTGCTTCTCTTTCTGAGGTAGAATCCATCAGGGATGGGGATTTTCTATTGTTTTAGGAGGGAGATTATACTTCTCAAATTATTAATGAATCATAAATAAAGCAAGTACATTAGTAAGGGGAAATTACAACCCAGATCTAGTTTGCAGCTTGACTCTATATTTTATATATATAATATACAGCATCTATAAATATTCGGGGGAAAGAATAAACTGGATAAATAAAACCATTTCTTGTCTGTAAAAAAAATCACAGATATTTGAGGATTAAAATTTAGCCTCTTTTTTCTCCAGACGGAGCCCTGACCACCACTACAGCCATCAGCATTAAAGTACAAGGCTATTATTACAGCTGCAAATGGCCTTTTTGATGGAAAAGCTTTCATTAGAAAGATAGAACCCAACACCTACTTTAAATGTGGTTACCATTTAGATATCAAGCCAGGTGCTTTCTGGCCATTTATATTATGAAGTTCTAATTCAGGGCTGGTAAGACCTTATTAAAAGAAGCAGCAGAATTACCTACGTGATGACTTTTAACACAACATATGTAATATTAACTTCCTCTGTCATGGTTTGACTGCTGTGGAGGGTTAAACACTGCCCTGCTCCTGCAGTCAGCCACAGACTGGGTGTAACTGGAATCAAGTGCTAAAAGTCCAAATATTCAGGAGTCAGAAAACACCCAAGTTTGTGTTGCTCCTATGATGTGTTCCTGCTAATTTAATTTCATTACTTTAGGGCATGTTTTCCTAACTATCAATGATACTTATCACACAACATCTACAAGTTATCATTAAGGTAACACCACCAAACAGCAGCCTTAAAAAGAAAAAAAAGGAATTTCCCACCTATTTAACAGTTTTGCTGTCCTTGTCTTCTATGGAAACAGTGGTACACCAACAAGAAAGCTGTTGTGGGGAGCAGGGAGGGAGGATTGGAGTGAAGCTGGTATCAAAACCTACTCAAAACTTATTTCACACGTAGCTGATGGAGCTGCGGCAGACAAAGCACCATCCAGAATGGGAGCACACCTCCATTTCTAATGCAAACAGTTCAAAGCCACCTTTGTGTCTGTAAGCTGAGCAGGTCCAGAAACTGAGGAGCTCCTGTGGTGGCAGCTGTGGTTCAGTTTGTACTGTTTAAATGAACACTGCACCACTTGCAGCGCTTACCTTGGTTGTTCCCTTGTGTTGACTCTGAAATGCTGACTCCTAACTGGCTGCCGTAGGAGTTAATTCCCATCATACTGCTGTGAGCGGGAGAGCTGGACAGCGCAGGGATCTGGGCAGGATTCCGCGGCACGCTGTAGAGAGCCTCTGCAATGTCTGCAGCTCGTTTCAGGATGATGTCCTGCAGGACGAGGGGGACGAGTTCAGAAACATGCATGGAGAAGAGCTCTAGGGTTGATGACCAAACCTGACCATGGATCACTCCCCTGCCGAGGACTCATTCTGACCTGGTTGTTGTGTGGCGTTCCATACAGTGCTTCAACTAGGTCAGCAGCTCGTTTCAACAGCATTTCCTGGAGGATGAGAAGATGCAGAACATTGATATTAGAACAGAAAACTATTTCAGTGCAAATAAACCCTTGGGATTGTATTTTCTGACGTGACTGCTGTTTGTGTGTGCTCATCCTGAAAACTGGGTCCCTTCAAGAGCCATTATTTGCCACCTATCTGACAAACTGAACCCTTTGCAGTATCTCAAACCTGATACCAACATCACCATGCATGAGATGTGTCAGCCCCGTGCTCCAGCTCATCAGGAGCTCTCCGTAGTCCTGAACCCGCCCTCGGCTCCAGAAAGTGAAAGAACTCCCTGACCTACCCAAGTGAAATAGGAACTGTTCCCTTCTCAATTTCAGTGGATATCCTTTGGCACAGACACATAAAAACTGATTCATCCCCACGTCCATTTCTGTTTGCTAAGTAACAATAACCAAACAAAGCACTTTAGCTAGAAGGTAGCTTAGGTTACCTCTGGTTACAGGGAAAACATGACACAGTATAATATCTGAATACAACAGTCTTTCATCATGCAGTTGCATCACACATTGGTACTTTTGGTATTGCACTAAAATCAAGGAATACAGCCATTAATGCCATACACTGTGCCGGGTGCTGCATCAACACAGTGATATGGATAACTGCAAAGGACAATGGACATGACCTGAGAAGACACCTGCATTGGATGCTCATTTTATCTGCACAGTGCTTGAGCTCTAACAGATAAAACTTACTGGCAGCTGTGGGTTCCACACAATCGCATTCTTGTTTGGACTTGGTGAATGTAACTTATGTTCAGATGTAACAGTCATTTAAGACACAATTTTGTCTCTTTTATAAGAGTTACAGAACATATTTAGTGGGCTCATTGAAAAACTTCAAACTCTTCTACCTTAGCTAGTCTTTCAGGGTCCCCAGGATGTCTCGGGATGACCTTCTGCAGTCTTTGGAAACCATAATCAATGGTAGGTTCATTTAAAGCTGAAAAGAAAACAGGAAAAAAACACCACATTATATGAGTGTGCGTATATCTTATCATCTGTATCTGTATCTATCTGTATCTGTGCCTTTGTCTAAGTTTCATTACCTAAAACAGACAAGTTTCACAGCGTCTCTCAGGAAAACCTCTCCTTGCCTGGGTCCCGAGAGGTGTCATTGCCTCCTGCCCAGGTGAGCCCTGAGCAGTGTGTAAGATAGGCTGAATAATAAGCTACTCACTCACTAATCCCTTTTCAAAGAGAATCCCTACACTCATGATGTTGGCTTACCTGGTAAGAGAACACAGAAATCACCACTTCTGCACTTAAAACATCAGTTTCTGATGCTAATTTCTCGTCTATCAAAGCCTGAGTGAATAATCCAAAAGGTACAGCAGGGAGGCACTGCCACAAAAATACCCCTCTAAGGATGAATGTATTTGCTTTGGGCAAAACTTACTGTGTCAAGCAAGTTATGGTACAAATACAAATTACAACAGGTCAGAAATGAAAAGTACCACATTTGCTCATCTAATAAACACGCCCCCAACATTTTGCCATCACAAACTAGGGCACAGCTATTCATTAGACACATTAACATCGTCAGTGCTGTGTGGCTATGATGCACACAGAGCCACGTCACTGTGGTGATGTTAATCTCCAGTGGATAAACTGAGGTATTTTGACCCAGATCAGTAATAGCTGGTAGAGCCCTGCTGCCATCGCTGATGATTTCATAACACTTCAGACACTTTAATTACTCTACTATGAAATCATGGCAATAAGAATCTCATTTCTGACTAGTCCAAATTAAACTCCACATTAATACAGAAACCAAAAGCCAAATGTTCTGCATGCTCAAAAGCTTCGACTGCCTCTAATCCATTAGGATTACAAGTGTTTACTAACACAGTTACAGGTATGGATTTTAGGATTTCCTTACACTTCCGAATGCATGAGAATTCAAACGACACAATTGCTGCTGAGCCCCTAATACCATGGCACACTCACTGAGTAGCATTTGTAAGTCCATCGGCACCATTCTCGCTCAGCGGATTCCACCCTCCTGCATCATTTGCCCTCCTTTGGGAAAATGAGACTGATTTTTTACATGAGCAGTGACATCAGCACAGGAAACCCCGACTGCAGGGGATGCCGATGGCATCTCCCGAAACACCTCCAGCACCTCGCAGGGAAACCACCTCGGACACCAGGAGGCTGGAGCTACCCAGTGAGACAGCCAATGACACGGGTCCAGATTCTCTGTTTATCTATGCCTGTCTCTGGTAGAACACCACAAAGGTAAAAGGTCACATTCCCCACTGAGAGACATCTTCTATTTACCTTCTATTAAATAATTATGGCATCGCATGAAGTTTAAATATTACAGGAGATAATCAAGTGGGAATTGAGCAGAGAAAATCCAGACCTGAGAATTTAGTCTTGGCTATACTTAGAATGTCTTTGCTCTCCACTGGGAGCCATTCTGGTTTGCTTAAGGAGTTTAATAATACACATTTCAACTGCCACAGAATCTACAGAAGGGGCTTTTTTGGGGGGTTGGGGTTTTTTGCCAATAATCCTGAACATTACAGGCCAATTCTCTCAAGAGCCTATATATCATCTTGTGCCATCTCTCGTCTTGATTACAAGTCTAACCAGTGAAGTTACAGATCTTAAGCTAAGCAAAAGCAACGTAAAATCTATAGGAATTCAAACATAGATACACATAGTTTGCTAAAAATAGCTAATGGGAATATACAGAATGCTAATTCAGGAAGAAGAAATTGGCTATTATTCAACAAACATTTTTCCAATGGATTGACGTGGATATTTTCATTCTGATAAACAGCAGCAAATCATTTCTCAACAATGATAAACTGTCCTAAGAAGGACTCGACCATTTTGAACCAATGTCTACACAGCTTGCAACAAAATTGCCCACTCCTAATTTTATTCATTATTAAAACAAAAATATCTCAATCATTGAATCCTCTTAAAAAACAGCATCCAACATTTGTGGAAGCAAATGGCACCTTTTCAACTGAAGGGCAAGACAGAGAATCCACCAGCAAGTTCAAGCAGCTTCCCCCCCAACACCACTTCCACTGAGAAAAGAACTGCTGGACCAGTCGTGATTTATCTGTTACATAGAAATAGGCCAAAATTATATCCAAATGCTTTTGGCTTCATGGATTCAGGGACCATAAAAGGGTCTGACACAGCAGCAGGCTGCTCATTACTGGCTACAGATCAGAAAGTGGATTCAGGTACAGGAAAATCCCTTCAGCAGCCTCAGACCTGGTGTTCTGGGGTCTCCTGAACGTCCCAGAGCACAGTTTAAAACGCTGTGCATGAAATCAGGTATGCAAAAGAAGAGCAACCACCTGGTGAATAAACTCAATTGTTAGAATCTAAACCCCGCTCTAGCATAACTGCTTTACCAACAGAACTGCTGCAATCAGCAGAAGGGAGAGCTTTAAATGCCCCCCAGTCTGCCAGGTTTGATCTGGCTCACGCTATGGCACAGTGCTTCCTCTCTGCTATTGCTCCTTACCCTTCAGACCCCGCGCTTTCAGTCTAAATACAAGTCTCCAGCTATTCTGACTCACTGGAATAGGAGAAGAAACAATTTCTCACACTTGAGCAATTGATGCCACGATGTCTGCACTTGCAAAACCTGAAATAGCAGCTCAGCCCCATTCATCTCAATGGGGACTAACTCAGACACCCAATGATAACAGTGCTGACATTTAAAGTATTAATTATTTCACCACACATCAAAGCACATCAGACTGTGGAAGGAAGATGATGTTATGAAGATCTGCACAATTCATCATGACTGACAGCTCATCCTCATATTGCCAGCGTGCGCCCTGGGAGAGGAGCGCTCTCCCTCTTTGCCAGGCAAAAAGGGACCC